>NC_067122.1:15120964-15742568 GCF_021347895.1 Acanthochromis polyacanthus
AAGATGGAGTTACTCTTTATTTCAAGGATCTAGATCTATGTTCAGGATGGAGGAGAAAGGAGGCAGTGGGAGCGAGACTAAGACACATGCAAAGTTATTTTTTAAAATGCAACTTTTTCTACACTTTTAGGCCTTTTTGTCCAAATGCAGGCATAAGTTTTAGGTCATTCAAATTGAACCTTTTAGAAAACATTTTTCAAGGTACACATTTTTGGATTATTTTTGGTTTGTGAGATCACTCTATAAATAGCGGACGTGGCCAAAATGGCACTGACTTTGCTGCAAGGACTTTTTAAAGGACTTTTACAGTTACTCTTGCACAGGACTGAGGGATGGAGGTGTCAGCATCAGTTCATACTATAACAGCTTTTTTGGAGGGGCTTTAGGGTTAGAATTGCCTGTGTGTAGATTAGGCTTCATTATACTAATAAGATGATTATCAACAACCAAAAGGTGCACAAACATACAAATTTGCATGTTGCATGTTCTCGCAGGTGTTCCTTTGGCGATAGTTGGCCTGGTGCTGGTCGTAAATAAAGATGCTTATGGCAACGCTGCATCTGAAGAATCTACAATGGGTCTTCAGAGCACTGGCTCATTGTAAGTACTGTGGCGCAGAGCTGCAGCTGAAAGAAATGTTGGAGATTAGGAGTAAAGCGAAGGAAGCATTAATCAAATTGAAATTTCTAAAAAATAAATGTGTTTTTCAACCACCTAATGGTTAGTTTGTGGAGATGTGGGCAAAATATAGTGGAGCTGGTGTGTGTTGTTTGCTGTGTGTATTGATTACTCTCTATGATCAATCCTCTCCCTCCACAGCTGCTGGGTGCAGGCTGACGTCTTCTACTACGTGACAGTGGTGGCATTTTTTCTTTTGATCGTGTTGTGCAACTTGTTCATGTTCATCGTGGTTCTGATCCAGATCAGACGCATGAGAGCCAATAAGCCGTTAGCCAACAGCCGTAACGCTCTGCAGAACCTGAGGGCAGTTGCTGGTCTCTCTGTGCTGTTGGGCTTGACGTGGTCAATGGGCTTATTTTCATTTGGGACGGGCAAAGTGGTCCTGATGTACCTGTTCACAATCTTCAACACTTTTCACGGTAAATATGAGCTCATCATAAGATTTGACCTTTTTCTCCATTGCATTTTAACTGTTTATTTCCTTGATTTAAAACTGATTCCAAAGTTAATGTCTCTCTCCTTTCTAGAGAGTCTCCACAAATGGTTCAAAAACTGTACTTTTAAGACAGTTTTTGAAATGGAAGTAAAATCAAGCGAAGTGAAAAACAATGTCTATATCACCATTAAGTGTCAGACTTACAGAGGAGTGTGCCTCATACCTTTCGTTTGCTTTTGTTCCAGGGTTCTTTATTTTTCTGTTCCACTGTTTGATAAAGGAAAATGTGAGGAAACAGTGGAGGATCCACTTGTGCTGTGGCCGTTTCAGACTCAGTGATTACTCAGGTACCTGGGAGAACACCGCTTGTTGACGTATGATACATTGCAGTACAATAATAAGATGATTCATAGGAAATTGTTTTCAAGGTGGATGATCAATTGTTTTGTCTTTCTTGTCCACTGTGGTCAGACTGGAGCCACTCGATGACAGTGGGGGGCCGCAGCAAAAAGAGCAATCTCGTTAACTCAGAGTCAGCAGCCTCTGACACTTCCAACCCACCAGTGTCAAAGTGACTCCTCCACACCATCAGCATTGAAGCACTACCACTAGGGGGCATGAGTGAGCCTCAGGACTGTTTCTCTTCGAGGTTTATTCTTCTGTTTCAAACACTGAGAGCAGTGAAGTTGAAAGATGAACAGGAAGGATCAAGTAAATTGCAGTTTCAGGGACATGACAGTACTGCAGCTTGCATTAACATTAGCATGGAAAGTTCAGCTTAAAATAAAGAATTGTGTTCTGAAAAGTGCACAGTTTTTAGAAGCAGCATCTATTAAAAGCCTGCAGTTCACCTTCAGGCTTCTATCACTGCTTTCACTGTCCGATACTTAGCAAAATAATATTTTATGTGAGTGAAACAAAAGTGAAGTAATGAGTAAATGTAGTGTCGGGCTCATATCAGACTATAGTTTTAAGTGGTTTCTATTGTATCATTGGAATGTAATGGAAAAGATTGTCTGTAATTTAAAAGTGCTTTAAGTACATGGGAAATTGTGGTTGTGAATATTTTCTGAATCTTGTGAGAAACTTTCTGTTCAGCAAATCTTATTTTCCAGTCTGCGTTTCTCCTTAGACCTTAAAATATCACTGCATATGATGTTTCCTTTGAAAATATATAAAGCTGTTTTTAATTTAAATTAATAATAAAATCATTTCATATTAAAATGTAACATTTTCTGAAGAATTTTGTTTGATTGGATATTTTATAGTTTATGTACAGTTTGTCCTTCATTGCCTTGAGATTATAAGTAAAATTTAAGGCAAGAGTTAAAATCCTGGTATTGTTCTTGTGTGTGTGACCACTTTAACCCACCAAGATAAATAAAGCTTTGTGCATATATAACATCTGGACTGACTAGGATCTCTCTGGAAACTCAAGCTACATAATTGTTGAAGGGAATATTTTCTCCCACTGGCATCAACTGAAATATCATCATTTGCTAACAAACTGCAGTTTGTAGTTTCTATGTTTACACTCAGCCCCACTCATTGTCTGCTCAAATTTTGATTCATTATTTTTGAAATTTTAAAGCAAAAGTCACCACCCAAAAAGGACATTCTTATGAATTATTTTAACCACCAAAAAGTCAGCCAAAGACACTGCACCCCTCTTCTATGCAATGCAAATGTGATGTGCTATTTTTTACAGTGCAGTCGGTATTAAACAAACAAAGATGTACTTGTAGAACCAAACACTGACCTGATAAAGTTCATAAATTCATTTATCAATAACGGCTTCTTTTTCTGTGCTGTGTGACATGTTAACAAGTAATACTGTCATTATAATATCAATGATGCTTATATTTCTTAAAAAAAAAAAAAACATAATATAAGGTTGCACTGAAATCCCTTCAGAGCTACTGTTCAACTGTGTGTAACTTTTGGAGAGGGTGACTGAGGAATGTTTTGATAAGCTGTCAGTCGGGTTCTGGAGAAACCCGCCGGATAACATTCTGTTCATAGCTGTCTGTGTTCACACACCCTAACAAACTGACACACTGGGTAACGCTCAGAGTGAAATGTTTTGTCTGTAGAAGAAAGACAGACGTTGACTATTCGAATCTAATCGATGACTCTGATGAAGCCAAGTGAATTTTTTCCCAACAGTTTGGGCTGCCTCTCACTTTTGCTTTGATCAACCAGTCAATGCGAGGTTGCACTTCCTGGTCCCCTTTGGTCAATCAACAGGTCAGGTAAGAGAAGCAAGTTACCTAAAATGTAGGAGAGAGCGCTTTGATTCTTCTATTACTATATTTTTCTGTCTTCACAGCAGGAAAGAGTATTTACATTTCACTCCTTCCTGTAGTTTTAATTACCAGCAACTGGGCTGACTTGTATTTTCCAAAACTGGACACATTAACGTGCATTTCATACCCCTGAATTTAATTCATAATATATTTCTTGTGAAATGTTTTTTTAAACGCAAAGTAATTTTCTGGGAAATTTGAAACTGAATTCTTGCAGTCATTCTCAGACTTGGTGTCATTTGTTGCTGGAGAATTATTAATTACTCCTCTAATTTTCAAGCAATGTAGTAAAAATTGTAAATAAAGTTGGAAAATTCTGAATTATTATTATAAAATTCACATTAATGAAAGCTGTACTTGACTTTATTCTTACAATAGTTATAAATTGAATTGAAACTAGAATCAGCCGGCTTCAAAAACATACACCGATGATGTGAGTCATCCGGGGGAAGCAGAGATAAGAAGCAATGAACACTTTTATTGTACTGACTTTGATTTCTTTTCAAAAATGAGGGCGGAAATTGACATAGGTTGTAAAAAAAAAAACAAAAAAACTTTTTGATGGTCATGTTGGCATTAAACAAAGTAGGTTTGACCAGGTCAGAAAAAAATACATCCTTCAATGCAAAATATGTAAAGTATCTGAATGTAAAAATAACAACAAACAAACAAACAACAACAAAAAAAAAACAACCTGAAAAATAATACAGAATTTTTAGGGAAGGAGTAAATCTAAATGTTTTCACCACGACAAAAAGACAAACTAATTTTTAAATTTTATTCTTTTTTTTTCTAAATCTTTAAATTCAGGGTTTTACATAGTGGTTAAAATGGTCCTTTGTGTTATTTTATATAGAGTAAAACTGATCAATCTTTGATGTAGAATAATACAACTTCATAATCAATAAATAACTGCTTCCATTAAGATCCTGCTAATTATCATTTTTTAACAATCCCGCACTATGTTCCAGGCACAGCTGACCCATGGAGGAAAGACCAGACAGTCCCAGAGCTGTTAAGGTGGAGGAGCTTTCTCAGTGTGTCATCCTGACTTACTTCAAGGGAGACATCAACAGCATGGTGGATGCTCACTTCAGCCGAGCTCTCGGCAAAGCCTGCAAGTCCACGGCACCTGCAGCAAAAGTCAAGAAAATACGGAAAACTATTAAACTGGGTAAGCTCATTAAATCAGTGCTGTAAGACCTCAACAAAACACAATAATCAATGTTGTTCATCCCCACTGCATGGCTTCTTCTTTGCTTTCCCATAGAGCCCACCATCGGCTCCTGTCAGGGCAGTGCAGCTGAGTCCTACGAAGAGTCGCAGGCCCCCCCAGTACCTGCACACGTCCTCAGCTTCAGCTCCGCAGACAACACCCCCGGCTCCTGGCACTCCTTCACTGCCAGGACAGGGGAGGGTTCGGGGCTGCCCTCCATCACATACTCCTTGTCTCCAGAGGGGCTCAGTCTTACCGGTCAGCAGTATGCCACGTCTCTGCTCAACCTGCTGCACAGTGACCGGGGGGAGATGGGGCCCAGCATGGCCTCCAGCTCCAAGCCAGACCTGCTGCCCAGCTGGACGGTGCCTCCAGGGTTCAGAGAGTCTGTGGACCCGGCTGTGGGCTTTGAACCTGGTACTCCTGCAGCTGCAATACAACATGTTTAGGAAAACTTCAAACCTGTAAAATGACACTAACTGCATGTCAAATGGAGAAACGGTTAAAAATTCGGTTCACAAAATCATTAGTGTTTAGAAAGAAACATATCAAGAAGCTCCTATTCACTCAGTTCATTAGATACTCAGTTCGTTAGATACTGTGCTGATGGGAACAAACCTGTGTCATACTGATGCAAATGTCAATACGTGTATGTATATATACATACATACATACATACTTTGGAGGCACTTTAATTCTCTAAAAGGGTTCTTCAGTCAAATTGATTATATTGATATTCTCAGGCACAATTGTAATCAAAATGCATTCCTAGAAATAGCACTGTGATTCAAATATTAGATAAATGTGTGCCTTCAGATTCAATTTTAATCATGAATTGAGTAAATGGTCAGTATGCAGATGCAGGAGATCATCATTTTTGCCATCATGTTGTCATTTCTGGAGTTAATGCTGATTATCTGTTAGTTTCTGACGTCCTTACTTGTTTCTTACCCACTCTGGAACTTGGTGCATCTCATTCTGAGATATTCCACTGTGTGAAAAAAGACAAAAATTATTTAAGCTTAATTTTAATTTAGAGAATTTGGTCATGTGCTTTCAATCGAGTTACTTTGTGTTTGTCTCCTCTTTGTCAGGACGGCATCTGGATAAGAAGGACTTGTACTGGTACTGAGGAGAAAAGGACGCCAGCAGCAGACATCCACTTTAACGTCACCACGTACCTGCGGCTCTGTAAAGCCTCCCACCTTACTGTTCACTCCAGTAGCCTTTCTTTTTTTAGCCATCAAATAGGCCTCTGAGTGTCATTTGCCAACACAGTCGGAAGAAATAGCAGAGCTTCTACTCCCTGTCCCGCTCTCCCTTTTCCTCAGTAAGAATGATCTCAGTACCTCAGCATGTACTAACTCGAGCAACCTTTCTAAAAGGGAACACTCTGACAAACCGGTTCCTCCACTCTGTCTTTCCTCTTGTAGATGTCAGGGCACTGTATGTGTTGTTGCTCCCTCTGCGGTGGAGTGGGATGAAGGGCATTTTCTTGTGCCTTTATCAGGCAACTATCTTAAATGTGTAAATAGGCCAGTATTAGGTGTGAACACTGTGAGCCTCTTGCGTGTATAAATACTGTTGCTATTGGTTATTACTCAGGATGAGTTTTAGTTGTGAGGACATTTTGTGCATATGAACAAAAACAATGAAGGATAGTAATGTTATGTTGTTTTCTGTGTCATGTACTGTAAAAAAATGAATCATATACACGCTTAAATAAATATATGAGCAGATATAAAAGTCTCAAATGTCATTTCATATTTCAGTAGTTAATACATTCATTATCATTATGCAAAATGCCTTTTAAATAAAAAAACAGAAAAATAAAAATGAAAGAAAATATATAAGAAAAGAGAATAAAGTTGAACTTCCTGCAATGATCAGGCACTGATGTACAGACAAGAATGTCAGTGGCTTTAAATCTGAGATGTAACACACAGAAACACATATATGTGAATAGGTCATCTGCAAAACAAAATAAAGGCTATTTTTAGAAATAAAGAAATCAACCGTCTGATTGCACAATAAATAAATAAAAACTGACAGTAAAAGTAAAAACCGTTTATATCTTGTTGAAATAATCCCCCTGATCAACTTCAGCAAACATCTGGTTTGCGCTGAAGCTACAATGGGCTCAAACTGTCATAGAAAGTGACTGAGTCCCTGTAAGCTGCCATTTTTATAGCAGCGCTGCAGGCGAGCAGTTTACAGGGGGGTACAGGAACCTTTAAAAAGAAAGGTCTTCACACTGTACACACGCTGAATTTACCAGCCAATGCATTTGCTTGTGCTTATGACTTGCACCACTGTCTGTAAATATCCTTAACATTTGAAACACCACAGGTTATGAAATCAAATAAATATTTTCTCATTGCACACCTTAAGGGCAGCACAGGGCAGAAAGAAATCAGGAGATGCCAATTTCCGTCTTTATTGCTTCTATCAATTATAATATTACTCCTATTTTGCATTACATTTGATATGAAAATCCATATTGAACTGTGAACAAACAAGAGCAGTGCAACATGAACAGAAAAATCACCAAATCCTCTGCATAGATAGGGTAGTTAATGAGAGAACATGCATCCATTTAACCACATGCATGAAGATGTAAAATGAAAATGAGGTCATTAAAAACCACCTTGCCAAACTCCATCACTTACATAGATTAAAAAAAGAGGCAGATATAGAATTCCCTCACTTTACTTGCATAGTCTGATGTATACTACAAAACCAGGATCCTCGGAGAGAATCCAGGAAGCCCTCAGATTGTTTTTCGTCTTCATATATACATTCAGAAGCTCAAGAAGAATCAATAAACCACACTGATCAGGCAAAACATTATGACCACTGACAGGTGAAGTGAATAACACTGATTATCTCTTCATCATGGCACCCTTCAGTAGGTTGGATATATTAGGCAGCAAGTGAGCATTTTGTCCTCAAAGTTGATGTGTTAGAATCAGGAAAAATGGGCAAGCGTAAGGATTTCAGTGAGTTTTACAAGGCCCACATTGTGATGACAAGACAACTGGCTCAGACCATCTCCAAAACTGCAGCTATTTTGGGGTCTTCCAGGTCTGCAGTGGTCAGTATCTATCAAAGGTGGTCCAAGGAAGGAACAGTGGTGAACCGTTGACAGGGTCATGGGTGACCAAGGCTCATTGATGCATGTGGAGAGCTAAGCCTGATGCTGACCCCTGTGCACTGCAGAAAGCACCAACAATGGGCACATGAGCATCAGAACTGGACCATGGATCAATGGAAGAAGGTGGAACAGTCTGTGTTGAATCATGTTTTCTTTTGCATCACGTGAACGGCCTGATTCGTCTCTTACCTGGGAAACACATGGCACCAGGATGCACTATGGGAAGGTAAACAAGCTGGTGGAGGCAGTGTGATGCTTTGGGCAATGTTCTGCTGGGAAACCTTGGGTCATGCCACCCATATGGATGTTACTTTGACATGTATCACCTACCTAAGCATTGTTGCAAATCATGTACATCCTTTCATGGAAACAGCATTCCCTGATGGCTGTGGTCTCTTTCAGCAGGATAATGCGTTGTGCCACAAAGCAAAAATGGTTCAGGAATGGCTTGAGGAGCACAACATTGAGTTTGAGGTGTTTGAGGCTGTTGAATTTTGGCTCACGAATTCCCCAGATGTCAATGCAATCGAGCATCTGTGGGATGTGCTGGACAAACATATCCAATCCATGGAGTCCCTACCTCGCATCTTATAGTACTTAAAGGATCTGCTGCTTACATCTTGGTGTCACATACCACAGCACACTTTCAGGGGTCTAGTGGAGTCCATTCCTTAAGGGGTCAGAGCTGTGTTGGCAGCAGAAGGGGGACCATCACAATATCGGGCAGGTGGTCATAATATTTGCTTGATCAGTGTATATACAGTCTGTACAGAAATGGAAACTAGACAGCAGAAATATTGCCTCCACATGGTTTAATTTGCCATCCACACTCTGAATCAGTTGCAGTACAGATGTAAGTCTGTTGTTATTTTACAGCTGAATAGAGATCCGCTGCTTTATGAAGGCTATGGAGGCGACCCATTAGACTTACATTAGAGGGCCACTGAGAATTCAGCGAATCCTCAAATGAACTGTCACTTTTATTCATCAGCAGAAAGGGTCAAGCAGTAATGAGCTTCAAATTAGTCTGTACATATGACATCTTTGAGTGAATACATGTCACATTCGCTTAGTCTCTCAGCTCTATTCATCTGTTAGCACTAATGTCTTCACAAATCCACCTGACCTGTTTCATTTAGTGATCCAAGGAAGGGATGGTGCAACAGTTGCCTAATTAGAACTGTGAAAACCACAGTGGGTGTTTTTAAGTAGAAGTCTGGTGTCATTATCAAAGTAGTTACGTTCCCACCATGACCTCGACTCTGTCAACAAAAACTTTAACTGGAGCTTTGAGAGGAGGTTTATTAAAATGAATACAATGAGACCAGTACCTAGTACAGTCTATTTAGGTAGAACACTGGTCATTTTAATTACATCATTTTGTGATGATGCTTTGGACAAAAACAAACAAACAAACAAACAAACAAACAAACAAATGTGCAACTGAGTGAAGTTGTACAAAGGCAGAGAAAGTAAGAGACTTAAAGTGTTTTTGTGCCATCATGCGAACAGTGACAATACGGACATGTTGATGTTGAGCAGGCACA
This sequence comes from Acanthochromis polyacanthus, assembly GCF_021347895.1. Lineage (NCBI taxonomy): Eukaryota > Metazoa > Chordata > Actinopteri > Pomacentridae > Acanthochromis > Acanthochromis polyacanthus. The sequence continues at coordinate 15,130,305 of NC_067122.1, forward strand.
ATGTTTAGCACTATATAGTGTATAGCATGTTAGCGTGCAAATTAGCACTAAAGACAAAGTACGACCAATGGGGAAAACTCTTTCAGGTATTCGCACTTCAACCAAGTACTGGGTTAGTGTTGACCTGATGAGTAACAAGAGGCTGAGAGACCATCAAAGCTGTTATGATTCAGTCTGAATGGAACATGAATGACTTCAAAATTTCATGACAATCCATCCAAAATTTGTTCAGTCCACAGCAAAAGAGTGGACCAACAGATCAATGGTGCTGTTGTGATTTTTAAGATACAAATGTAAAGCAATTTTTATTTTCTTCAAATTATGCACTGAAAAGGAAAACTTGGATCCATCATGGGTGACCATCCCTGACTTCTAGCATTTACTTAAAGCTTTGTTTTCATCTTGGACCTTTTCAACAACAAGACCATTTCTGCTGTCTAGTTTCCATTTCTGTACAGACTGTATATACACTGATCAGGCATAACATCATGACCACCTACCTGATATTATGTTGGTCCCCCTTCTGCTGCCAAAACAGCCCTAACCACTCAAGGCATGGACTCCACTAAACCCCTGAAAGTGTGCTGTGGTATCTGACACCAAGATGTAAGCAGCAGATCCTTTAAGTCCTGTAAATGGCGAGGTGGGGTCTCCATCGATAGGACATGTTCGTCCAGCACATCCCACAGATGCTCAATTGGATTGAGCTCTGGAAAATTTGGAGGCCAAGTCCGCACCTTAAAGTCATTGTTGAGCTCCTCATACCATTCATGAACCATTTTTGCTTTGTGGCGCAACGCATTATCCTGCTGAAAGAGACCACCGCCATCAGGGAATGCTGTTTCCATGAAAGGGTGTACTTGGTCTGCAGCAATGCTTAGGTAGGTGTAACATGTTAAAGCAACATCCACAGGGATGGCAGGACCTGAAGTTTCCCAGCAGAACATTGCCCAAAGCATCACACTGCCTCCACCAGCTTGCTTTTGACCCCATAGTGCATCCTGGTGCCATGTGTTCCAGAGGTAAGCGACGAATCAGACCATCCACGTGATGCAAAAGAAAACATGAGTCATCAGACAAGGCCACCTTCTTCCATTGCTCCATTGTCCAGTTCTGATGCTCACATGCCCATTGTTGGTGCTTTATGCAGTGCACAGGTGTCAGCATGGGCACCCTGACTGGTCTGTGGCTACGCAGCGTCATACACTACAAACTGCGATGCTCTGTATATTCTGACACCTTTCTATCAGAACCAGTATTAACTTATTCAGCAAGAGAGCTGAAGTAACAGTAACTAGTCTGTTGCTTTGGACCACACGGGCCAGCCTTAGCTCTCCACCATCCACCAATAAGCCTTGGTCACCCATGACCCTGTCATCGGTTCGCCACTGTTATGGCGTCAAATTTGGGTCAAAAGTAGCGCACGCGCAACACTCTCTTGCGCGCAAAACACGTACCCCGCGCGAGCGGAAAAAAAGTCTACACGGGCGCAAAAATCCCTCTGCGCGCGCGTGGCAATGTCTCCGCGCGCGAGGAGCCTCTTACGCGCGTGGAGACATTGCTACTGATCCGTATATGGTGCCATAACTATCCGTGGAGCTCTGATTTACGCGCGCGGGGAGAAGACTTTTGACCCTTTGTGGGCGGATACCAGTGCTCGCCACAATCTCCCTATGATTGGCTGTCTGCGACAGCAAGAACTCACCCCCCACGTGGGCACAGTCGGCTGGAGCCCCTTTGATGTTGCTGCCGCTGTTCTGCAGCTGCGCCGAACACACACAGAACCGAGCCCGGATCTCCAACTACCAGTGGGTGAGTGTCTCCACGTATTTCTGGCTCTAAACGGGAGGTCTCAGTGCTCCATTGCGGGGCTATCAGCCTTTAGTACAGCGATTAGACGTTAGTTAGCTCCATTGCTAACGGCAGTTACCCAGGTGGACTGACCGGAATCGGCCCAGAAGCCCAGCGTGTCTACTCCAGTGATTCTGACAGGGAGTTTAAGAGTGATTCTATAATTAGGGGTAAATTTCAAGTCCATGGGGTGTAGACACGCTGGGATTCTGGGCCGATTCTGGTCAGTCCACCTGGGTAACTGCCGTTAGCAATGGAGCTAACTTCGCTGTACTAAAGGCTGACAGCCCCGCAATGGAGCATTGAGACCTCCCGTTTAGTGCGCGACTTTTGACCCAAATTTGACGCCATAACTTGCTGCCTAATATATCCAACCCACTAACAGGTGCCATGATGAAGAGATAATCAGTGTTATTCACTTCACCTGTCAGTTGTCATAATGTTTTGCCTGATCAGTGTATTTCTGCAATGGTGCTGTTATTCATCTGCAGCACACGCCTTGGAGTCTTGGAGTCCAATATGTTTACTCTCAGCTGACCAACTGGTTTTTCTCAGTGTCAGTCAGAAATGAGAGCATGTGTCACTGTAGCCATCATTAGTGTTCACAGATGGAGGAGAGTCATCACACAATGACAGCAGATTATTAGTGGTGCTGTGATAATATTAGCTTCTTCCCATCTGGCGTCATTATGCTCATGAATGGGTTATCAAATGCACCTACTGGGTACTGAAGGGTGTTGGTGGATAAGAGATTATCCAGGTGTTTGTGCCTAGGGACCCAAAAGCTCATAATCACTTTGAGGTATTACCCAGCACCACTGGACAAGGGATGCTGGAAAAATATACATAATAAATGACACATGAAAACATTTAGAAAACCTCTTTTCTCTACCAAAGTCATTACTAGGAATAACTGTTCAAAAAGAATTTTAAAAAACAGCATTAAGAAAACAGCATAAAACAGTAACCACCTTTACATGACAGGCATGGATGATTTCTTACTCCTTGTCTGCCACTGTCAAAGTGAAATGAGCTCCACCTGATGCCTCTGTTCTGTTTTGGTTGTGTTTTGCAGGTGCTGAATGGAGGGTAATGAGCTGCATCAGCTGCACCTAGTTTGTGATAAAAACATTTCTTTGACTGAATGGATCATTGTATTCTGGTCAAAGGAGATAAAACTGAAGCACATTTCTATAGTCTTTACATATGTCAAGCGGTCTGAACCCAGCATGTTCTGCCCTAATGAAATCTCCTTCATTCTGAGTCTTTGTTCTCTGCATACACTGCTATACATCTATTACTGACATGCTGCCTTCTAAACGCTTTATTTTCTCAGTCTTCCAGGTCATGGCAATCCTAAGAGCTTTAGTACAGGCCAGTGGGCTTCTCTCTCTCTTTGTGCTTTTCAAAGATATTTCACCTCTCATCCAAGAGGTTTCTTCAGTTCCCTGTGCACTTCAGACCCAACAACACTCTTACACAAAAACAGGTTCATCCAACGGATAAAACTCCCCCGCACAAGATGAGTAACGTTATATATATATATGCAGTACAATGCAGCGAGGAATGCAGAGACCTATATACTGTATAGGAGAAACTAAACCCTACTCCACAAGTGCATGGCACAAGAGAGTTGTAATTTCGTGGCACTTTATAGGGAACATTTTTGCACTTTTTTTTTTTTTACAATCAGGGGCACCACTCAGATCTTTTTTAGACCACCTGAGAGACCTTCATCAGGAATATCTCCATTTATCTATACACCTGTAAGGTCGCTGGGATGCTGGAGTTTATCCCATCTGACTCAGGGCAAAGGCAGGTTTTACCCGGGACAAGTCACCACTCTATGACAGGGCACTTTAATCAGGAGTATTTAAGATTTATTATTCATATGTATACAAATCTATTTGAATTGCTCAGTCTTATAATCAGAAATCATGAACTCTAATTTCATTGACCTCCAGTTCCCAAACAAAGAAATACAGAGTAGAACAATAATTATACACAAAAGCTTTGTTTACTACTGCTATGAAAAATCAATAAAACAGCAATGATGTAACAAACAAACACTGAAATACTAAATCCAGCTAAACAAACAAATGAGTTAGCTGTGATCCTCACTGTAAGGACTTGATAGTGTGGCGATCAATTTAGCATCATTTTAAACTTGAGAAGCCAATTGTAAATTCTTAGCAGAAATAAAACGATACTTGCATGTTGATACTCCGAAGGGGAAGAGGGAGGCCTGCAGTCAGATGTGTGGCTGTGAAAATCTGCTTGATGAGCAGGCTGAGGAACGCAGAGATGGCAATTTGCATATTTGCGTTTAAAAGTGTGCCAAAGTAAATACAGTCAGTGTCAAAGCTCATAGCTCATAAAGAAAGCATTTGCACATTGTAAAAGTTACTAAAGCAGCAGGTAGAAGCAGGACTTCAAGGAAAACAAAAAAAAAAAAATTCCCAGCCTCTTAAAATAGTAGAATGAACCCTTAAAAAGCCATCATTAAAGAATAAAGAGCCCTTAATGAGAAAGCCCCAGATGGATTCCAGTGACTTTCCAATCATGGCTGTCTCCATCTCAAGAGGTGGTCTTCGATCTTTTACTGTCCAATTGGTAAATATCTACGAACATTACAGATCCGAAATTCCACTGAAGAGGTGAATTAAATGATATGTCATTGTCTCCTATGGTTCCTGAGACAACAATAAAAGTGGAAACATGCATGCAAATCATGGACTTTCAAGACATATGACAGTAAACTTAACTAAGAACACAAGCATATACATTCAACGATTAGAAAAATGAGACTTTAGAATTATAGATGCTTAGGATAAAATATGTGTCGGTGTCTTTTATGGCTGTAACAGAGAGGAGGGGGGTGTTAGTGTTGTGTATGCATTTTCCAGATGTGACGTGTTCTTCAATACTGGTCCTGATTACGCAGATCTTTGAGTCCAGATTTTGGGACATCACTCCAGTGAGTTCCTTAATTTCATGTTTTGAAATGGATGAAGTAATTTATCAGTAGAAAGTTCTGGGTGTTGGAAGAAGAGAAAGAGAAAGTCAGGAGGTCATAGAGAATAATGGAATCTCCTCTTCTCCAGAGGTGTATTTATCCTCAGAATTGTCACTTTTTGTGACTCAAATGGTCCCGAAATAAATATACAACAGTGAGAAAGGTTCTCTGGATTCTGCGCGTGTTGCTTTGGAATGCGCCCGGCAATAAACTGTCGTTCTGCTCTTCAATACGCTGCACTGCTGAGCCAGAGCCTCAGGACAAGACTCAGCAGTTCACCTGCATCTGAAGGATAAGGGATATTCCTTTGAGGGCAGCAGTGTTCACATTGTGGACAGAGAAGACAGCTGGTTTGTGGGAGGAGTGAAGGAAGCCATCTATATTAAATAACAGCCAATTCTAAAGACAGGAAGTTTCTACAACACCAACCATCAGGTACTTATACTACAGTCCTGAGATTCTTTCCCAGAAAGCATCACCACCATAAACGCATTGAATCAGCTCCAACCTGGCAGTTTCACAATAAGCAGCCATTAAAAATGTGATTAAAAATATGGGACTCTGTATCATTTAGTTAGAACTGAAGAAGCCTCTTGGATGAGAGGTGAAATGTCTGTATTTTAAAACGTCCAGTTACTTTCTACTCATGCTCTTATGGTTTGGGTGACTTACGTCTTTGTTAAATAATTTAGCCCATTTTTGTTCACTGTCATTTCATGTTGTGTGTATTTGGTTGCAGTCAATCAAATACTCTTGTTTTTATTTTATTTTCCAAACGCGTAACTATTAACATTTCTATTCCCATTCCACAAATAAATTTTGAATGAAGTGCTGTTTAGCTTATGTTAGGATGCTAAGCTATTGTACATTGTAACAGTGCCAGCATTTTAGCATTGTCACTGTGAACATGTTTACATGCCAATGCTAGACTTTAGCTTAACGTGTAACTGCCCCAGAAAATATTTGAACAGAGCAGTCGTCATGCTATCAGATCTTCTTTGTCTGGAATCTTTTTCTGGTAAAGTCGTGGCCACCACACAAAAAAGAAAATAATCACTGGTTTAAATGTTTCCCACTTCATCTTGTGACTTTTGCTACATGTTGTTCCTTTAACTATACAAGATGTTCCTTTTTATATAGTACAATGTTGTTGTGTGCTAACTTGACTAAAAAGTTAAAAGCAAGTTGGATAACTTGCAGTCCGATTTTTTATTTTTTTTTTACTTGCAGTGCGAAACGACTGCCTTGATCTTTTAATGCCTTTATTATTCAAAACCATCTTAATATAATGTGACTGCAGAACAACAATCAGCATGCACACAATGGAGCCAACTACCCCGGAGTTCCACTAAAGTCACCATTTATATGGTAATTTGTCATTTGACGGTGCTGGAAACTTGCACATGGTATTTAACATACAATGATCATTAAAACACTATATTTAACTATCATAATTAACAAGACTTGTTTTTTCACTAAACCCCTTGTATCGATGCCATTCTGAGTCATTTCAGACTCAGCTCAGACAGAACACACTTGACAAAACAATGACACGGTGATATAATCTCACTCGGTAGCTGTGCCATAGCTTTCTTTGCAGGTATTCTGTTGGTATTTGGGTGACATTATTGAGTTTTCACAGTCTATTATACATTTATCTCTCCACTCTAACCTTTTCTTTGGCATCAACCAATTTTCTTCTGTTGGTTTGCTCTGTCGGTCCAACCTATGAAAAATATTTAATAAAATCTTAGTACAGGAATAATTTAAGAGCAACAAAGTCACAGAGCTGTTTCAGTTTTCGATCACAGTTTGCAGAAAGACAATAAACAGTATAAGTTTATTTAAAACTAAAATAAAGAGATTGAATTGTTTTATTGTACAGACTGAATTATTCAAAAGGAAGCCATGTTACTTTTTTTTAACAGAAAATGAGAGATAACCATATGTGTAATCTGATCTACTAACTTTTTTTTTTTTACAATCTTATTACATTCTTACTTATTACAATCTTACATTCTTTACATTGCCATACTGGTATTTACAAAATTTCCATTTAATGAAGATGCTAAAAACTCCATAATCTGCTCATGCTTACATCACAAACAAACTGTACATTTTATACTTGGTTTTCATCAAGTTGTATTTAAAAAGTACACATGATTGTTGGGTTTCTGTGTTATTTAAAGTTACTTGAGCAACACAGGAAGATTTCTTTTATGTTGGCAACATCTTAGATAACAAAAGTTTCCAGAGCAAAGAAAATGACATCTTAAGAAAGAGAAAAATAACATTTTGTAGTAAAAAATGAAAAACAATTCTGATTTGTTAGTTATATGTAGGCTATACATATATGCACACCAATCAGCCTCAACAGTATGACCACTGACAGGTGAAGTGAATAACATCGATCATCTTGTTATAATTCAACGTTCTGCTGGGGAGCTTTGAGTCCTGACATTCATGTCGATGTTTGACATGTACCACCCACCTTAACATTGCAGGTCAAGCAACCCCTCAACCTTCCCTATGGCGACAAAAGTCCTGTATACCAGTTGCCACCCTCAGCAGGTCAACGCACCTCGACACATCGCAAAAACTGCTCAGGGGTGGCCTGGGGAACACGTCAGAGCTAAGGTGTTCGTCCTGGTTCCACATTCCCCTGATCCAAATCTTACTGAGCATCTGTGGGATGTGCCAGGATAAGTCTGATCTTGGTAGGTCCCACCCTGCAACACACAGGAGCCACAGAATTTATTCATACCTGTGGTACTGGGATTGTGGCAATAAAACTCCTCTGACTCCTGGGTCTGAGGAGTTTTAGCAGCATAAAGCAGACAAAACAATATTAGACAGGTGGTCATAATGTTGTACCTGATCAGTGTGTATATATATATACACACGTGGACAAAATTGTTGGTACCCCTCAGTTAAAGAAGGAAAAACCCACAATTCTCACTGAAATCACTTGAAACTCACAAAAGTAACAATAAATAAAAATTTATTGAAAATTAAATAATCAAAATCAGCCATCACTTTTGAATTGTTGATTAACATAATTATTTAAAAAAACAAACTAATGAAATAGGGCTGGACAAAAATGATGGTACCCATAACTTAATATTTTGTTGCACAACCTTTTGAGGCAATCACTGCAATTAAACGATTTCTGTATTTGTCAATGAGCGTTCTGCAGCTGTCAACAGGTATTTTGGCCCACTCCTCATGAGCAAACAGCTCCAGTTGTCTCAGGTTTGATGGGTGTCTTCTCCAAATGGCATGTTTCAGCTCCTTCCACATATGTTCAATGGGATTCAGATCTGGGCTCATAGAAGGCCACTTTAGAATAGTCCAACGCTTTTCTCTCAGCCATTCTTGGGTGTTTTTGGCTGTGTGTTTTGGATCGTTGTCCTGTTGGAAGACCCATGACCTGCGACTGAGACCAAGCTTTCTGACACTAGGCAGCACATTTCTCTCCAGAATGCCTTGATAGTCTTCAGATTTCATCGTACCTTGCACACTTTCAAGACACCCTGTGCCAGATGCAGCAAAGCAGCCCCAAAACATTACTGAGCCTCCTCCATGTTTCACCGTAGGGACAGTGTTCTTTTCTTCGTATGCTTGGTTTTTGAGTCTATGAACATAGAGTTGATGTGCCTTACCAAAAAGCTCCAGTTTGGTCTCATCTGTCCAAAGGACATTCTCCCAGAAGCTTTGTGGCTTGTCAACATGCATTTTTGCAAATTCCAGTCTGGCTTTTTTATGAGTTTTTTTCAGCAGTGGTGTCCTCCTTGGTCGTCTCCCATGAAGTCCACTTTGGCTCAAACAACGACGAATGGTGCGATCTGACACTGATGTACCTTGGCCTTGGAGTTCACCTTTAATTTCTTTGGAGGTTGCTCTGGGCTCTTTGGATACAATTCCAACGATCCGTCTCTTCAATTTGTCATCAATTTTCCTCTTGCGGCCACGTCCAGGGAGGTTGGCTACTGTCCCGTGGGTCTTGAACTTCTGAATAATATGAGCCACTGTTGTCACAGGAACTTCAAGCTGTTTAGAGATGGTCTTATAGCCTTTACCTTTAAGATGTTTGTCTATCATTTTTTTTCGGATGTCCTGGGACAATTCTCTCCTTCGCTTTCTGTTGTCCATGTTCAGTGTGGTACACACCTTTTCACCAAACAGCAGGGTGACTACTTGTCTCCCTTTAAATAGGCAGACTGACTGATTATGAGTTTGGAAACACCTGTGATGTCAATTAAATGACACACCTGAGTTAATCATGTCACTCTGGTCAAATAGTTTTCAATCTTTTATAGAGGTACCATCATTTTTGTCCAGGCCTGTTTCATTAGTTTGTTTTTTTAAATAATTATGTTAATCAACAATTCAAAAGTAATGGCTGTTTTTGATTATTTAATTTTCAATAAATTTTTATTTATTGTTACTTTTGTGAGTTTCAAGTGATTTCAGTGAGAATTGTGGGTTTTTCCTTCTTTAACTGAGGGGTACCAACAATTTTGTCCACGTGTGTATATATATATATATATATGCGCATGTGTGTGTGTGTGTGTGTGATATTAAGTTGATTATCATCATAATACAAAGAAATCAGACATATGATATAGATTATTAACCTGATTACTGAAAATGTGGAGACATTTTGTAAGATGACGCAATTAAAGAAACAAATTTTGTAGTTTCCATTCTAAAAACAAATGAGACGGACTGATGTTACATCACTGAAACAAAACTCTACAGTCTTCCAATTCAAGATCAGTATAAAGGCTATAAAGAGAGCGCTTCATTGCTTTTAGCCTTATTAAGTTCACATGGAATCAGTCTGGCGAAAAAGAAGCTGCTGTGGACTGGAAGGGCTTCTCATTAACAGCCTTCCTGCCATCTTTTTTTTTAAAAATAGTGTTGAAAGAAGATTGGCAACAGGTGTGAAGAACGAACAGCAGACAATCTGTAGCTCTCCAGGAAGGCGGGGATGGATTCAGCAGACTTGCACGCTTGAAATCATAATCCCTCTTCTTCCCTTGTGTCAGTCATAATCAGGCAGATCTAAGGTCCATATTTGGGGTAAGAGGGTGCAGTGAGGCAATTGGGTCTGAAGTGATTACTGCCCATGGAGCTTTCAACAAGCCATTGATTCTGATTTCTGAGTACATGGTTGCTGCATGTGGGTTTCAGCTGACGCCAGTGACCACGGCAACTAAGATTCACAGAGATCTCCACTACTGTGGTGACGTCAGTACTTCCATTCATGGCTCCACTGTTTCCTTTGTTTGTCTTCAGAGGACCAACAACGTCTCGTAGCATTAGTCAGATAGAGATCTAATGTGCACACAGGAATAAAGGAGAAATGAGTTTTATTTAATGTGCTATCTGTGCTCCTTCTTTGGGGTAATTTACCTGCTTTCTTTTAAATTTTGATTATAGGAATCTATATAGAGCACAAACAACAGAAAGGAAAACACCCCATTAAAGCACCATACCAATGATTGCACATGTCAGACCAAAGCTACAGCTCTGGTAGCTAACCATTCTCCCAGGCATACCATAGTGCTTTATATGTTTCCTTTATATGTCTGTTCTGCTAGTTTCCATTCATTTCTGTATAGAATGAACATTTGCTTGCACTGATAAAATATTTTCATGGAAGAAGAAATCCACTGCGGTGACCATCACCTCTGCTTTTGCTGTTGTCATTTGAAATTGACAATTTACAACACATTCACCTATTTCAAAACTCTATACTTTGTTTCAAGACTCTAGTGAGGTCACACGGTACAGAAATGAATGGGAACCATTGTCTGCCAGTGAGGACACATGAAAATAGTTACAATTTGAAGAGGACAAAACATGGAAAAATGGTTGGCTTAGTTAGTTTAGTGCAGAGAAGAAAATGCTGAACAAGTGTGAAGCTGTCTTTGTGGTGGCTTTCTTTGAGCACAATTGACCCATACACAGTAGCAGTCTGGCACAGAAAGCAGCAGTGAATATGAAATGTACAGCTTGGCAAAAGCATGCAACAAAGTTTGTGTTTCTGGAACGGAATGACCAGAACAATTTCATCAAGTGTGACTGCAAGATTAGAACTTTAGAATAAAAAAATCACTTTATCTGGCTTATATCGGGCATGAAATATCATAAATCCCAGCTGGTCTATGCAGTTTAATAAGCTCTGCCGAGGCACTGAAAGACATTGCAGCTGGAAAGCAGGAAATCTGGTGGATATAGTCTATTTACACAGACCGTTGTGATCAAAAGCAGTCCTTATAATAACTGAAGTGATTCTAAGAAAGAAAGAAGACATTAAGTGTGTGTGTGTGTGTGTGGGGGGGGGGGGATGTGCATATATTATAGGAGTGCAGTTATAAGTGCACAGGGCACACTCAGCTCTCTTCACATTGCAATAACTGTGTGTTCACTGGCCCTCACGGCGTGCAGAGCTGCTGCAGCCGGGCTCAGCAACAGTCGGTGCTTCCTCTCTGTCTCTCAGCCCCTCACCTCTCACTGCTATGGTCGTCCACACACGCGGTTACAACTCCAGCACCACAGACAGCTCCCTCTCCAACTCCAGCCTCAGCACCGACGCCTCCCTGTGGGACTCCGCTGCGCCCCAGAGCCCCGGTGGGCTGAGCCGCACCGGCCACACGGTGGTGGCAGTATGCCTAGGCTTCATCTTAGTGGCGGGAATCCTCAACAACTTCCTCACTCTGATCGTGTTCTCAAAGTTCCGCTGCCTCTGGACGCCCATCAATCTCATCCTGGTCAACATCAGCCTGAGCGACATCCTGGTGTGCGTATTCGGGACTCCGTTCAGCTTCGCGGCGAGTCTGCACGGCAGGTGGTTAATTGGAGAGTACGGCTGCAAGTGGTACGGGTTCGCCAATTCCCTCTTTGGTGAGTGATGGATGCATGAGAGGTAATGTTGTGCAACGTTTTTCCTCTTTTGAGTGTGTGTGTTTACTCTTGTGGACTGAATGTAGAAAGTTTTATGATGGATTCGGAAAGTTAACAGCTGTTTTTTTTTTTCTCCAAGGCAGCGGTGCATCTGTGCAAAAGTAATCAGAAAAAAAAGTTGAAAGTGCTGTAAAATACTCAGTAAAAGTCATGCATTTAAAATGTTACTTAAAATAACAGCAGAACTATTACTACAATTGTCATTCTTTCATCATTACACATTATCTGCTGCATATAATGTATTAAAAGCAGATTCAGAGTGTTACTATAGTGGTCATATATTAAATTCAGGTAATTTTAAATGAAAATTTCAATATGCAATGTAATCTAATTGTACACCCTCTGGTGGATAGGAAATACGAAGTAAAACACAGGGAAAAAAACTCCAAATCTAAATTTGACTTAAGTGCAGAGCATGAGTAAATTCACTTTACGGTTACTGTCTACCATGAAGTAAATAAGTAGAAGACAAACACACTTTACACTCAGTTTGTGGGTTTGAGGCTCTTGTGCTTGTGTTAAATCAAATGTGCATCATCAGTTCAACATGCATGAGATTCAGCTTAGCCAATTCAGTTCTGCAAAAGTTTGGGCAACCGATTAAGTGACAAGAAATAACTGCAACCCCTGCAGGAAACAGGAAATTCAAAAAAGCTTTTATAGAATGTTGATGCACTCTCCTTTTTTATCTTAATTACAAAAAATATATATATTAAAAACAATTAAATAGGCGGTCTACTGCTGGTAAAATCTCAGATCTTCAATAACTCATCAGGCTTAAGGATTTGTAAAGCAGGTCGAGAACTGCTAAATGCCAGCTGATGACATTTCCAGAGCAAACAATTTTTTCTCATTAACTGACTGAGGATCTCAAAATGAATGAGCTATGAAAAGACATCAGCTTTCTTTCAGATTCCGCTGACCAAAATCCTGTTTTTAAAAAATACAGTATCGAAGGGGAACTATAGAAGTCAAGACAACATCTGGAAGAAACTTGCCAGATAGAAGCGCACATCTGTTGGGTGGAAATGCAAAGCGACCCCTCCATATGACTGCTATGGAGCTGCAGGAAGGCTGAGCTGATGGAGGAGTGAGTGGTGGTGCACCATTATTCTGTGCAGCACTGATGCACAAATAGTAAAAGAGGAAAATTGTGCAAATCCCTGTGAAAATGAGTGTTACGTGTATAATAAGTGATTTCAGAAACAAGCTCTGACAAATGAAGTTAAGACAGAACACCTGTGCCAAAATCACCAAAGATATGTTTGAGGAGGGAGCAGCACCATGTGATGAAAAGATCATGCTGCCACCTGGATGGAGACACCCTTCAGTGCATTAATGTTTTAAATTTTTGTTTGTTTGGTGCAGAGGTTTTCACTTTGAATGTAGTATAAAACACATATTTTTCCAGCAGACCCTAACTCTTGCTTACAGCTGTTACACAATCAGCCAGTGACAAGGACATGCGGTACCTATACAGCCTATTCATCGTGTGTCAAGGTACAGATAATTGAGGTCTAACTTGTCATTTGATGGACTCCATTCAGTTTTGACCTTTGACCTCTCTTTCTATTTACTCCTGAGCACCACCCCCATTCACAAGGTCGTCCACTCAAATCAGACCGGAAAGCCACACAGGATAACAAAAGTGTAAACACAAATAAACAAGAATCTACAGCCATGTCTGCAGCTATTTAAGGCTGCATTTAGACACAGGAGGTAAAGGCTTATGTCAGTATGCTCTCCATGTCAATATTAACATGCAGCATGTGGGTGTAATGCTCATCCCATCTTACTTTAGTGTGTTTGCATCCTAAGTAGCAGAAAACGCATCCCTGAAACTGATCTGTGTCCTGGAACACTTACAGTCACAAAATCCAACCGTCAACCTTACAGTGGAGCTATAAGGAAAAGTCAGACCTATACTATACCATACCATACCGTACTATGCTGTACTATACTATCAATTCAGTTCATTTCAATTCAAGAACTTTATTTTTCCATTAGGAACTTCATTTGTGCCAGAGTGTCTGTGTGTATGTTGTACATACAATTCACGTACATGACAAAAATAGCATACATAATAAACACAAGCAGCATACTATACACACAAGACATCCAACATACCAGAGATAGTAGATAAAAAAATGTAAGATGAAAAACGTACATGTTATCCTTACAAAAGTGCGAAGTGCCAAATACATAAATAATTTTAAAAAATTCTAAAAAGGTGGTAGTAAAACAAATAAAATGACTCAGCCATTCACAAGTCTGATGGATGTAGGCACGGAACTTGATATGCGATGCTATGCTATGCTATGCTATGCTATGCTATGCTATGCTATGCTATGCTCGACTGGACTTCACTGGACTAGACTATACTCTTATTATACTCTACTGTGCTATAGTATACTATGCTATACTATGCTACTATAATATGCATTATAATATGCATGACCATACTATACTATACTATACTATACTACTAAAAATTAAAATTCAGCACTTGAACATCATGTGAGGATGAAGTTTTCAACCAAAGATCCTGCTTTGCTCATGCAGGCATGTGAACTGAGGTATGCTCAGTCAGTCGGTCATAGAGCTGGTCCTCACTGACTACCAATTAGACAATAATATCTACACTATAATTACTCTGCTAATTTATGCAGTACACTTTGTACATTCCTGTCTAAAATCTGTAGGAAAAAAGAGGCCTCCTGATCTGATATTACATGATGTTCACAGAGAACATAAAACTAAAAAATAATTATGCGATCACTTTGTTCGGATTAGCTTCACATTGGGTTTTACAGTGAGTTTTGACAGACAGTAGAGCTGCTACTGAGGGAAATGGGAAGGGATAATTAAGAAGTGGCCTCTGTTTATTACATCCAAACTATTCTTTCTGTTTTCTCCTCTTTTGTCTCATAAGGGATTGTGTCCCTGGTGTCTTTGGCCATGCTGTCCTATGAGCGCTACACCACTGTGCTGCAGTCCTCCCAGATCGACATCTCAGACTTCAGGAAGGCCTGGCTGTGCATCGGAGGCTCCTGGCTCTACTCTCTGCTCTGGACACTGCCGCCCCTCCTGGGTTGGAGCAGCTACGGGCCTGAGGGTCCTGGTACCACTTGTTCCGTCCAGTGGCACCTCCGCTCAACCGCAAACATCTCCTACGTGTTGTGTCTCTTTATCTTCTGCCTGCTGCTTCCCCTCCTGCTCATGATCTACTCTTATGGTCGAATCCTGGTTGCCATCAGGAGGGTGAGTCCATACGCTCGACTAAAGGATGTCTCTTGACATAAATTCCAGACATAGCCACTAGATACGCATACACTGTGTAAGCATAATTATGTCTGGTTCATGTGTAAGTCAGAATGCTTAATAATTGCAAGAGAAAGCCACTGACAACAGATGGCAGCTCAGAGGTTAGATTACTTTAATCTAAACTTAGAGCTATGGGTGCAATGTGACATCAGATACATCTGCCTTGTCTTACATACTTTTTCACACCATGGAGGGCACCAATCTGCTTGACAGAGACTTTCCTTTCCTTGTCCGAGCCTTTATCATCTAACTGCAGCAGCTGTGATTTCAGCTTTGACATTTACTGGCTGGACATTTCTTTTTCAGTATATCTGACAGCTAACAACACAGTAAAAAATGTTCAGCATTCAACACCGCATGCACAGACCTGTAATTTTCTCTGATATTGTGCCCAAAGTGCTGCCTTTCGCTTCATTCATCTGCTCCGCCATGACAGCTCTTCCGCCGTGGCTCCGAGCTGTCAAGGTGTTCCTGAGACATAAGATCGTGGCTCAGGGGTTGATCGATGGCTGTCACAGTTGCAGTTCCATTTGGCCATGTGTTATTCAAGGAGCATCAAACCAGATAATCTTGGAAGCCACTGGTCTGTGTTTACAATCTTGGAATCAATTTATCCAGCAGGAGAAGGACTGATAGCCAATGTCTTCAGGAGAGCATGTTGGGTTTTAGAGTCTGGTTCTTGAAGGCAATGACTCCCTCTCAGTGCCCAGTGACGCATGCCCATCTTTGCGGGGCTTACATAAACCCACTAGTCAGACAGGTAATTGGTAATTAAGGGCTCCCAGTTTGTGTTGGGTTCCTCCATGCTCGTTGCTTCTATTACTCCCATCAATGAATCACCTACAGGGTATTTTTAGATTGTGGAAGCAGCCCGTTACTATTGGATACCTGGCGTTGTATAAGCACCTCCATTTTTTTTTAACTCAGTGCACCCGAGCAAGTCAGAGCGGAAAAGGGCTTTGCTGACTTGATTACTGTACCGGTGAATTGGGGCTCAGCTGCACACCAAGTCAGAGCCCCGCCGTAGGCTTTTCTTAGAAACCGAGCAATCTTGTCTGCGGAGCTTTCTGCTGGGTTCTCAGAGGTGACTTAAACAGAGACGTCAGAGGGAGAGATGACATTTATATCAGAGGCATCAGTGTGACTCAAGCTCGGAGTATCCTTTTCTCCACATGGCAGCGTCGCATTAGAGTCACCACTCTGTTTTTAGAATGTACTTACACACTTCTTGTGATTCACAGTTTACCATAATCGCAGTGTCTTGCTGAATTGACAATGGATTTACTTCAAGGAGCACAATTCCGCTGCCTCCATTCATGCTTCAATCCTGTCTGCTAGTACCCAGGAGTACATAAGCACAAAAATCTTCACAGGTATGTACAGCAGGATCTGATATTCTGCCAGAGGAAGATTTTGTCTGGGAACATATTACTGAGACATTCTGTGTCAAGTTATTGGCTTAAAAAAAAAAAAAAACCTGGATGATTAATGTTTCCTCATTATGTTGACAGGAAATGTGCATTAAATATATTTGGTGCTTCAATTTGGTTACATAGGAATGTCGTTTATTTTTTGTGTGTAATGTTCAGGAGAACAAAACAGTCATGCAGAAATCACTACTGATTGAAGGATCATGGGGACGCAGCAACAAAGGTTACGACCTAATACCACATGAGGAGAAGTGTAATTGAGTGCGTGTAAGATGTGCAGTAATTTGACGGAGAGGGCCAGGGGTTATCTTCTGCGAGGCTCCTTTCACAAGGCAGACACGCTCATTTATTCATGAAGCAGCATGATGTGAATCACAGTGGTAATTACCCAAGGAGGTGGCCACAGGGGCCCGAAATCAATACTGTGACAGTCACCACAGACAAGATGCTGCTGTAAACACTTGGCTTAGGATATATTTGAGCTAATTTTAGCCCACCACAGCTACAGCAGTACAGCATGTCAGGAGAAACCCGCAGAACACATGTAATGAGCATGTAATGGGGTCAAACTGCTGCTGGCCAAACTGTATTCATGCAGTACTTTTGAACCTTTCTGTTCACAAGTCATACGATGCAAGTTGTCCTGGTGTTGTAGCTATCATGTAGGTCTGATGCATACATAATCGACTATCAGTCACTATTTTGTTTTAGTGAGTCAACGACTAATAAATGTCATAAAACAGGAAAAAATTAAATGAAAACTCACATTTTTTCATTTGTCATTATCATAGGCGTCAGTTTAGGGGGGGGCGGTGGGGATGTGTCCCCCCCACTTTTTGTCAGGGGTCATTTTGTCTCTAACACATTCAAATTCTTCACATGTAAGCCGCTGTAAACCCAGTTATTTTCAGTAGTATAGAAAATTCCGACGCTCCTGAACGCACCATCCGCACTCGGCCGAGAGTTAGCACACCTTCGTGAGGTTAAAAAAGCGGGCAGATGCTAAATTTGCGCCCGTGCCAAGTGGAAGCTCAATGGCGTGCTGGGTAATCGGGAACACCGGGGATATCCCCGCATTGGTGAGGGACGCCTGCTTTTCTCATATGCTTCCGTGTCGTTGGTAAGACAGCACTTTGAGAAAATGTCGAAGAACGGCGGCAAAATGCTACAGACTGGGCTCGAGCTCACAATCACCGCACCAAAGGCGGAGACTCATCCTGTTGAGCTATCGGTACATGCGGGTAAAGGGGTCTGTGGGCCAGTATAGTACTAATTCTCCCGGGCCGAAATTTTGCTCCTGCACGCCTCTGGCCCAGGGTGTGCATTTCCATCTGACATTGGCTGTGGTCTCCATCCCCCCCACTTTTAAAAACAAACTGACGCCCTTGGTCATTATACTAAGGAGTTCCTGATAGATGTTAAAGGAATGCTTTACTGATTTTACACATGAGAGGTTCGCGCTGCAGTATTCAGAACCTTAAGATGTCCCTAAAACATGGCTGTCTCACACAAAAACAAACAGGCATATCAGTGTCACCCCACCCCAACAAGTCCTCAAACTCATACGACCACACAGGTCGTATGTAACGTGCCCCGTAATACGACCCATGAGAGCGTATTTACGTTAGCGCCCCTACGGGAGACAGGAACGCATTACGGGATTTAATTCGCGAAACGGCTTTTTCCTCACTTTCGCAACACAGGTTTAGGGTTGTGGTTAGGGTTAGGGTTAGGGTTAGGGATAATGTTAGGTAAAAGTTTGTTCATGGTGACGTTTCAGCTGAGACACCAGAGTGTCGATATTTACTCAACCGCTAGAGGTCACTTAACGTCAAAACGTAACACTCGGTCGTAATACGGGCGTGTACAGACGACCTATGTGGTCGTTTTTTCGATGACGACAGGCTCTCCCCCCACCAGTTCCTTTGCTTTCATTTACACTCGGCAAAAAAAAAAAAAAATCCAGCCACAACTATTAACCTGAGAAAGCACCTAATGGTCGTAACAAGTTGTTTTCATCTAGGGTAACATTAACTTCACTTCAACTGTCTCTCCTTCTCTTTGCTCATGCTTGTGCTCCTCCATATGCGTCTGAGTCCATCCTGGTCACGGCCCTGTGACTTAACACACAAAGACCAGAACAGACAATAAAGGAGCATAGCAGAACTCCAAAACAGCAGTTAATACTCTCAAACTGAGTTGAAATGAAACAAGAGCACACAAATTTGCCAAATAGCAGAAATATAATACTTTGTCTTTCAATTATTTGGCTTTTGAAGGTCTGTTTATGAGCTTGTAAAGGGCCAACAGTTTCAAAGGGAGGGACTCTTACATGCATGCATAGCTGGACCAGAGAAGCTGGGATTTAAACGCAGTCTTTGCCAAGGACACCATTTTTCCACTATGTTTTGACATACATCTTTCATAAGTGACCTTTAAGTTCACTTTATGAAGCACAAGGTAGCTTTGGAGGGAGTTTTCCAAGCTGCTGACATGATCGCTTGTGAGACCTTGAACTTCACAGAGGAATATTAAATTGCCAGAATGCTTCTTAAAATTGAGTGTGTTAACTGTAAAATCTCAACTAAAGGTTCACAGTTTTTTCTGAGCTTTAATCCATGTCTGACAGTTTCTGTGCAGATTTTTCTGGCATTACAGTTTAGATTTGTAACTATAGAACAAATAAACTATTCCACTGAAGACTGATAATATTCTGTTACGTGTCGCTTTCTGGCCATTCATACATCTCAGTGTTCTCAAGTTGAATCCATTAACAGTAAGAAAGAGTGTTGTTTTTGTTTCTACCACTAGATGGCAATAAGAAAGGGAGTTTTCACATGTTGCACATTCTGCGGTTAGTGCGAATTTAGGAAATGTCACAGGACACACTAAGATAATAAGCACAATGAAACAAAACACCAGAAGTTGAAAATAAAACAGAAAAGCACGTGGAAGAGGCATTAAAGTTCTACCTAAGCTGTAGCAATTAATTAACAGTAATTTGTTCTGACCTTTTAAACCTCTGCTCCTCTGACTCTCCTCCTCTTTCATGTCTCCAGGTGGGTAAGATCAATCTGCTGGCAGCTCAGCGCAGAGAGCATCACATTTTGGCGATGGTGTTGTCCATGGTGTCCTGCTACGTGCTGTGCTGGATGCCCTATGGCATCATGGCACTAATGGCCACCTTTGGAAGGTCGGGATTGGTCACTCCCATGGCTAGTGTGGTGCCATCCATCCTGGCCAAGTTCAGCACTGTTGTCAACCCCGTTATCTACGTGTTCTTCAACAACCAGGTGAGAGCTGAGGGCAGAGTGCAGATGACCGATGACTCACTGCTTCCACTGCATCTGTTGCTAGAATGAAGCAGGTTGTCGAAGATGGTTGAGATACATAACACTGCTCAGCTGTAGCTACATATGAAGTGGAAAGAAAATGGAGTTTCATCCATAGATGAGAACTCAATGGCAAGCAGGCCTCTGCAACACTGACGATGCAGCTCCGTCTCAGTAACTACATGAGTACTCCAGATGGAATACATCTGTCGGTGGTAGCCTCAAGAGCTGTTTGTCCTCTACAGCTCTGCATGGGCCAGATGTGGTGTTTTTCTACTGAAAGACTCCTTATGTCACATGTAATTCGAAAGAGATTTTTGTGTATGTTCTGATTTGACCAAATAATATCTTGAGTGTGAGCTAAATTAAATTTTTTAGATGTCAAAATTATATGTATAGAAGATTTATTTCAATAGGAGTTGTGCACATTAAGGAAATAAAGCTGCAGTAGGTAAAGATCTGAAAATGTAGCCCTCCTGCAGATTTTCTCCTCTCCTCTCTGTCCTGAGCCTTTCCAAATCAACAACCACATGCTTCAAACACGCAAAAATAGTCGGTATTTATGTCAGCCTTCACTTGTGGCTTCTCAGGGAGAGTCCACTGTATAACCCTTTGCACCAGCACACCATACTGTGAACTTTTCTTGCACTTTACGTGCCCTCACCTGATCTATGTGAAAAGACTGATTATGTGAAGTCTCCCATCATGTTCTGCATCTTCTAAGCACCTAAAGTTGAAGGCCAAGTGAGGTGTCGAAGTTTAGTTTCCTCTCAGACCACATGAAATACAATGATGACAGGTTTTTACTGAGAAATAATACGTACTCTGGCTTTTACCATTTATGGCTAATGTTTACACATATTTGGTAGAAGAGACCAATGAATCTGAGCAGGGATAAGCATTCTAAATCTAAAGAGAACTAGTCCCCTCTGATAGGAACGCACATGAACATGAGCCTTAAATAAATCAATAACAACAGCACATAAGGAGGAAGTTGGGTTTGTGGATGAAACATGGATCATGATCACCAGAGGAGCGATGATAAGTTGATTTGATAACATTAAAACGTCTGCACTATCAACGTGCATCAGTTATTGTAAAGCGTATTGCAAACAGATGAGGTGTCGGTAAATACAAGTGCAAAAGTCTCTGCATGAACTAACACAATGATTCATTTCAAGGCTGTGTTCTCTGTGACAATGTTATTTATTTAAATGCGATAAATGTATCCTAGATTTTAAAAAACGTTTCAGCCGCATTTAGCTGAGTTAAACAGGTCTAAATGGGGCGTTTTTGATCTGCAAATAAATAAATAAATCATTGCTTGCCCACTGGCATTGATCATCCACTGGTTTGTACTTCCACAGTTTTATAGATGCTTTGTGGCCTTCATGAAGTGCAGCGCGGAATCCCACACTGTTCAAGGAGAGGAGCAGCCAGCTCCGAAGACAAAGCTGTCAGGTTTCTTTAATGTTCACAGACAAGCGTCGCTCAGCTCCTCACAACCTCCGATCCTCAGCAGCAACAGAAACGCCGCCCTCTACAGCCGCCACACCCTTATTGTCCACTACACCCCATGAAAAGTTCACATATTTTTCATCTGTAAAAAAATGTAAACGATTATTCTTTTTTTTATTCTCCAGAATCCAAAGTGCAACTGAAACACACAGATGTGCCTTCTATCTTGCAGCACCCTGCTATTAATTTCACATATAAAAATTAAAGTGAACTCTTTACAGTGTGAATGTAAACTCAGAGCCATGTAGATCAACCTCTGCTTTTATCCTCGTTTCATTTAGTGCTGACCTTCCGTATGTGAAAGTGTCGGTAGATGTATTCTAAATGAATTCTCTGAAAGAAAAACAGGAATGTATTTGCTAGAGGTTTGACCAAGTTTAAGTAGTTTGTTTTGCATGTACATGCAGATGTATATCAAAGTTAAATAAAGAATCAAATAAATGACTTCATCGTTTACATGACACAAAATCATGTCCTATTATCTGTTAAAACATAGTAATTAGTATAATATAATACAATGAAGTACAGAACTTACACGAACGTTTAGACAACTGTGTAGAAAATTAATTGAGGATATGTTACTGGCATTTAACGTTTATATTTGTACACATATGAATCATTTCTGTGAATATACTGTATATTTAAAGTTGATACTATTCTGAACCACTAGGTGATGCCATGGAGATGTTGGAAAATATTTCTACATGAAACACTGCCTGAAGATAAAAGATCTGCAATCTCCTTATGCTGGCTGCTTTACCTCGATTATACATATGTTGTTCAGACAAGCACATAAAATATCTTACACTGGTTATGCAGGCCTGTAAGTGGGTCGGTTTTTTCTGATATTTTTAAACGACATTCTCCCTGTCTTTTATGGATCCAAGATGCAGCTTTTAATCACTATCACTTTAACTGTGTGATCTATTATAAAGGATACAAAATGTTAAGTATATTAAACATATTTAGATAGGTAAAAGCACAAAATAATGGGTAGCAAAGGCCCAGCCTTTGGTTAACTTTAATCAGTATCTTTTGGTTGCTTTAAACAAATGTTTTGCTTGTTTGGTTATTTGTTCATTTAAATTCAAATATGAGTATTTTGACTCCACAGGTTTCACAGCACAACACATATTTACTAAAAACTGAATGATGTGCTTATTGATTCACATTAAAAAAAACTGTAATGAATACAGCAGCCCATAAATGGTTGTTTGTAATTTAAAAAAAAAAGAAGCAGGAATGTATTGAAGGGCTGCACAGTGGGGTAGTGTTAGCACTTTGACCTTGCAGCAAGAAGATCCCCGGTTCAAATCCCGGCCTGGGCCTGGGATCTTTCTGCATGGAGTTTGCATGTTCTCCCTGTGCATGCATGGGTTTTCTCCGGGTACTCCGGCTTCCTCCCACAGTCCAAAAACATGCTGAGGTTAATTGATTACTCTAAATTGCCCGTAGGTGTGAATGTGAGTGTGATTGTTTGTCTGTATATGTAGCCCTGAGACAGACTGGCGACCTGTCCAGGGGGTCCCCTGCCTTCGCCCGAGTCAACTGGGATAGACTCCAGCACCTCCCGTGACCCTAGTGAGGATAAAGTGGTGTATAGAGAATGGATGGATGGATGGATGGAATGTATTGAATTTCACAATAACATGATATTTTAATTTGGGTAAATACCCCAGAAGTGATGCAAAAATAAATCGGTTATCATCTTGGGTAGGTTAAGATTTATTTTGTACTTTTTGTGTTTTAATCTGGATTTTAGGGCTTCAAAATTTACAGTTATTTTAGAAATGACTTGGTACTTCATAGAAATGACAAAAAAATCCTCCACCTTAAACTAGCACAGTCATCACATGGCCACAAAACAGCTGCATTATGCTTGTAGCCAGCAGTCTGTATGCTTCTGTGGGATTCTGCCACATTAAAAACATTTCACATTACCCCAACGGGGTCGTGTGGGTGTCACACAAACATTGGTGGGTCTCATTCCATGCAACTGTCTCACCACAACCAAGCAGACATCACGTATACTGTGGTTGATATCAAAGGCTGATGACCGTGTTGTGCATCCGAGGAGACATTGTCAAGTCAAATTGAACCGATCCAAATTCAGCGGAGAGATTTGGAGAAAGAGTTTGGTCATTGAATTGCCGTCTCCGCTTGAACTACGTGTGAAGTAAATGCCGAAGTAAAATGGCAATGATCAAATCAATTTTATGGAAATTAACGAGAAACAACTGCTTCTTTTAGTGATGAAACCTGTGGTCACATACGGTTTTTCTGTAGAAGTCACTGAACCATTGCACTGAAATGCTTCATACAATTTATTTAGTGATGCTGTGAGAAAATGTCCACAGCATCAAAATTATGAAAATACTACTGAGCAGTCAATATTGAGGCTTTTAGGTATCCACTGTGAAATGTCCCCTAAATCAGATACTATCATTAAACTGTGTGTTACACCAGTTTATGTGCAAAACTTTCTGGGGATGCGGTTTTACTGGCCAAAGGTGGAACTTCTGCCACACTCAGACAGAAATACTGAGCAGCACAAGGTGACATTACAACATGAGGTATTTAGGGACACATACCCAACAGGAAGAGACGCAGTTAGACACCTTGCCCTCACCAAAAGTCATATCTCGCTCACATGTGTGCATGTTGAAGACTTCACTTCTTCCAGGAAGTAGTGAGAGACAAATGCAGTTGCTTCAGAGAGCTGCAGTTCAAAAGCGCATGGGATGCCACGGTCGTAAGGCCTCTCTAGGTTTTACCACTCCTCTCCAGCATGATCAACACCTACCAGACCAGCCTGGCTCCACCGCCGGTGCCTCCGCGCCTCAGCAGGTCCCAAACGGTCCTTATCCCCGCTCCACTGCCATCACCGAGCCACACCAAGGTTCTCATCCGCTTTTTGGTTGGTGTAGTGGTGCTGCATTTATTGCTGTCTGTTGGAGGATTCATCTTTCTGTACCACAATGATCAACAGGTAAAGATTTTCTCCTTTTTTTAACTAAATAAATTGAAATGGACTAATAGTTTGTCATAACGGCTTATTTTGGACTGCATACAGGTGATAGCTTAAAGAAATATTTAAACTTAAAGTTAAGTTTTTGTTTTATCTAAAAAAAGTAAACTATTTTCCAGTGTTGTTTGCAAATCAATTCAGTCTTATTGTATATAAATTTATTTAGACAGAAGATATATACAGTATATATATAATCATAGATATTTTGGCTTCATCGTGTGAGGTTGTGTTACTAGATGAGCATTTTGTGAACAATATACGTTGCTACCTGTTCCTGATTTTTTTTTTTTTTTTGTGGTAACAGCTGAAAGAAACTGAAGAAAGAAGCCTAATAAAAGGTGCTGAAGCAAGAAATCTGAGGGGAAATGGAGAAAGAGGTAAATTAATCTTTATAATTAACTGTATATCTGAAGTTACAAAGAAAAAGCCCAATGTCAATAGTGTTTCTGATATTTGTTCTTTTTTCCAGCTGCTCTTTCATCAGACGACCAGGAAACGGACTATAGAGTCTTAGCACACATGCTAGTTAATTCACAATCACACACTGCAGAAAATAAACCAGGTTAGAAACTATGCAATTGACAGATTTTATTTTTTTAAGTAAGTGACCAGGAATCTATTCAGGAGTCAGGAGTAAAATTCTCATAAGTTTCCATGTCTGTCCTGCAGGTTATCTTCAGTGGGACAAGAAGCACTCCATTCAGAAGAAAATCGGCTTCTTCCGCAGCAGCTGGTTGACTATCATCCAGCCTGGAGATTACTTTGTCTACGCCAGGGTGACCTTCTCCAAAAACGACCCTGTGCACCCTCTGGAAAGCATAGTCAAGCTGAGGAAGAACAATACAGGAAATGAGACGGATGTGATGGCAGCCTACTGCGACCTGGACAGCAGTGGCTCTAAAAAGATCCCTCGCATGTGCACAGCCACACAGGGACAGCTGATCACTCTGCAGGCAGGAAACCAACTCAGTGTCTGGGTGCGAAACCTCTTTCTGGTGAACTATGAGGATGGTGCAACAACATTTGGGATGTACAAACTGTAGGATTCCTATATGAGCACATGCATGGAGCCAAGCGAAGGGTGGGAACTCATTTAGTGAATGGATTTGGATTTAAATCTACTGAGAACACTGTTAAATAGACTGGATCAACAATCTTTTTTTTTTTCGTGGATTTGAGAGACAAAGTCCACATTTGCAAACTATAATTTATTAAATCCGACATATTACCTGTAGTTTTTTTTTTAAATCATTGTTTCTGTAGTAGTATTGCGAATGGCTGTTTGTAGTATTTATTGATGTAAATGGAGTTGCATGGCTGTGAAATGATATTTAAATATTTCTAATCCACTGCTCACGTTTTCTTGCTTCTATCCAATTTCAGAATTCAGTTCAATTCATTCAAAGGTGCACATTAGAATAAGCATCACATATTTGATCTTGATTTTTGAGCTACACTCTCCTGGTAAATTTCCTCCTGAAAAGGGCAGAAAGTTTAAATGGTGGAACAGAAATGCAAGCAGACACAAAGGTCATTCAAACCAGGTGAACTTATAGGAGTGAAAATACTCAGGCAGGAGTCCTCCAAACTATTCTACAAGAAACTTTAACTTCGTTATTTGCTATACTCTAAGTGTAAAACCTGCTGCATGTTGCATTCTCGGTCAGTCTGCAGCACTATGGTTTTTGAATTCTAGCACCCATAGAGCATAGAGGCAATTTCTCACGATG
The DNA here is from genome assembly GCF_021347895.1 of Acanthochromis polyacanthus. Classification (NCBI taxonomy): domain Eukaryota; kingdom Metazoa; phylum Chordata; class Actinopteri; family Pomacentridae; genus Acanthochromis; species Acanthochromis polyacanthus. The sequence goes on from NC_067122.1 coordinate 15,156,506, forward strand.
TCAAAAAGGACAGGTAAAGATGTGGCCTACCACTCAGGAAGGGTGACTAGACTGCGTAATATTTTTATTTTCCTTTTCAAACCTAGCATCTGATAGTATGTTGTTCTCAGCTTTGCAGTTTTGCTAGACCCCCTTTCTTTTTCATATAGTCTATGAATCTTACATCAAACTCTTTGCCCTTGTTGGACAATCCATTACAGTGAACCTAGTTTTAATTTCTTCTCTATATTGTGTAAGCAGTAAACAAGCTGTAAATGCAAATTGATTTCAATCAGAGGTCTTGGATTAATACAAGTAAATCAAGAGACTTTGTTTTTCATAGCTTATAAGAAAGCGGGATTAAAGTACAGGAATCATTCATGTCAAGTATTCAGGATTCATAATGGAATAGCAGACAATGGAAGGTGAATAATAATTAGTTTTAAAAGCTGTGCTGGGTGAGTAATAAAACCGCCAACCCACTTCCCCAACCCTCCAGAGGCGAAACGAAGCAAAAAGTACAAGTTTAAAGTTAGCATCTAGACAGTGCAAAACCCTCCACTGAGTTTCACAAGCTACCGTCGAGGTGGAGAAGAACAGTATGGAAAGTGTGAATCTCTTTGGAGGTGTGTATACACGCAGAGGCGTTGTAATCTTACAGGATGTCATCTATTCTAGTCACTCCTTCCATCCTGTAAAGGGTTTCTTACTATCAAAACTGAACAACCTACAAATTCCTGAACCACATGCGTGCTGAATGCAATGTGGAAAAGCCTTTCTTTGTGGATTTCCAGCTTGCACGAGGGAACACGCAGAGGATTCTGTGTGGTTAGATCCGCTTTAGGAGTTTTCCATTTCTCACTCGGTTAAAGTGATGTCAGAAGCGTGACTCCGCTTATTATATTAAACTTTTAATAAAAGGATGATCATACCAAACATAAAGTACAGGGTGTCTAGAAAAAAAAAAAGCATTACAATACTTGCAACAACAATAATTGCATAGAAACAGTCTGTCAAAAACAACACACACAGTGGTCTGGAGATAGAATTTCAGATAAACCAGTTGAAACTGAAGTTCAGCCCCCTTCCCACCAGTAAGTGCTCACTGAGGCTATTGGGAACTTCAAACTACAGTATGTGGCGCTAAACGAAAACAGTTTGTACAGAAACAGCAATAATGGTAATCTCAGCAGCGAACTTATGATGAGACAGAGTCGTACATCTGTACAGGAAGCAGCAGTGACGCTGAAGACAACCTGGCTGGAGTGTCCGAATAGCAAAAACAAATACAGATCAACTCCAGCATCCAAGCAAGCATTAAACTTGCAGAAGAGCCCTGGAGAAAGACAGTCACTCTTCTGCAGATGTACCAGTGCTGCTTTTGTGCCCTACACAGTGCTCTGAAGTCCCTGGAAAGAGGTTTATGTAAAAACATCACTTCCCATCAGACATTGTACAGTATTACAGTATATGTTGTATCGTTTGTGATTTAAAAAAAAAAAAGGACCTAGTCAGGTTTCTTTAGACAATAATTATTAATACCGATAGACTCGATTAAACAGACGCAAACGAAACGTTTAGCCTAACTGTGTGGAGGTTGAACCACATGTCGGGGCCTTTTTTGGTTAATAAATTGGGGTAATTCATTCATTATTATTGCATTTTCTCCAAATCTGTCCGACCATGCAGGGATTAACCCAGAGGTCGGTCAGTAAAGCAGTCACTTATTGCATTTCAATAGCATCCACTGCTTCTCTGCAGTGCAGCGAGATCAGATAGCAGTGTCGACAGTGTGCACACTAAACCTCATGAGGAAATGTACCGCTGCGGGTCCTGCGAAGGAGGCTGCACCTTACATCGCACGCAAAAGACCTGCTATTTTCTCACCCACCCACCCCCCTCCCCCGCTCTCCCCCTCCCCTGTATATACCCACGAAACTTGAGTCGTTCTAACTGAAATATTACAACAAACCATCTGTGACGTCTTTCAGTAAAAATTATGCATTTAGTCCCAGGCTGCTCCTTAACTCTCTTGAAGTCTACGGACCCCTTTGGGAGGCACTTGAACATTTGAGCTCTACACTACAGCAACAAATACATCTCTCTCTGTTTATTTCCTCAGTTTGCCTCCATCAGCTTTGCAGGAACTTGACAGGCCACAAAACAAAAACCTCTAAATCATCAAGGCAGGCTCAGTACTAATGGATTTTTTCTTCTTTTATGATGGAAAAAACATTTACTTTCCCTTGGCCAAAACAGGGAGTTGTGGGGGTTTTTGCCTTTACATTTTACTGTTGTACATTAAAGTTCCAGACAGATGTAAAGGCAGCAAAACTATACATACCATAAGGCTAACACCACAATTAAATGCTTGGGTGAACAATAAATAATCTTTTTAAAAATTCCAAAATAAAGCAAGACTATGTATTCAATATGTTAAAATGATTTTTGAATATATTTTAGTAGGAAGAGCAAGGGTAACATCTTTGTCATTATCTGCTTATTCTCGTATAGTAAATGATATATAGTTAAGTATTTCCTATTTTATTAGCTGCATCCCTGATAGCTTTGGACTACATATCTGAATATCTTGATTATCACATTTCTGATGCAGAATTCATACCGTAGAAACACTGTACATTCATGCAGGTTTTAAATAAAAAGCTGCATTCAGAAACACAGTTTAAGATGACTTTGACTTGCTTTAACGCCTACAAAACAGCCTGGAAATGTGTGACGTGAATGTCGAGAACGGAATTTAAAAAAAAAAAAAAAAAAAAAAGCAAATCACACATAATCATGAAAGCGCAACATAACCTATTTTCCCCGCGGGGGACCCTCATGACAAATAAAATACGTAAAAGACAAAGTCATGGTTCGAAGAGAAGAAAATTTGTCTCCTTGGTAACAGAAGTGCATGCAAGAGAAGACCTATTAGACGTGATGGCTTTGTACTCCTTTTCTATCCAACAGAATAACAGTGGAGAACTCGTTTTGCCCTTGTCCAAAATCGTTCCATTTGCTGGGGAGTGTTCACAGTGCCAGTCGCCACGGGGCAGTAGCTTTGAAACGTCTTGGTTTAGCTGAGCTGCTTCAGGAGGAAGCACGATTACAGACTCATCTTGTGAGGCTGGATCAGGAAGACAGATCGGATTTCAACGTAACGTCAAATCAAGCTCCAGAACTCGAAGCGAAGAAGCTCCAGGTATCATCATCAGAGAGGGAGTCCAACTCTGCTATGTGTGATTGAAATGTGAAGACGGAACACAGATACTCAAGCACACACACACAAACACACACACACACAGCTGACCCTTCCTGTCCCTCCACAAACATGCTGACATAAAGATACCCATTCGTGCACAGCGACACACTGATGAGGATGATTGAACGGATGTGTTCAGTGGCTGCTGTCCTCCCAAGCACAGTCGTTCTTCTGCTTGGCCAGTTTTCGGACCACTCTCTCCAGCTCTTTGCGAGACTTTTGCTCCTCCTCCAGAAACTGCTTCATCCACTTATTCTCCTGTAAAATATTGGACGGAATGTAAAATGTTGCTGCTTGTAAAAAGAACTGCATTGTCTGACTAATGCAAGCAAAGGTTATCAGCCAGTAACAGCTTATCACAGATATAGTGGTATTGGCGTCCATGTTGGGTGACAAATTTGACAGCAATAATAATAAACTTTATCTTTATGACACCTTTATATCTATGAGAGGCAGGAAGCCCTACAAATAAAACTGCAACTATATAAACTAGGCAATGGATGAGAAAAGTAAAGCACAAACCATAACAATTGAATGAAAGAAACGCATGAGAAATCGCAGGGTAGTAAACTGCAGTATACCGACACTGAACCATTCAAAATAAACCGCTATGTTGGATTTACTAGTAAATATAGTCAGCTTTTTTAAAAAAAAAAAAAAAAAAGGCTACATACTGATGTAAAAAAGCTAAATATCAGATGTTGCGTTTAGATTTTAGTTAATATCCTGCACATTAACAGCCTCAAAAATACATGAACCAGTCAGCTTCTCCAAAATGTCTCTTACCTTTTTCAATTCGTGAACCTCGTCCTTTAAAGCGTACACAGCATCAACCAAGCTCCTGAAAGGAATAACAAGTGTACAGTACCTGTGTATGCAGTAAAATCTGCAAAACAGCACAGAACAAGACAGCTACTCCTTGCAAACAGGTGAAAGATTTTTACACATTCACTGCATTTGTATATTACGGCAGGTGATTCTGTGTGAAGATTTATGCGTTAACAGCCTATACAGGATCAATGTCAAATTTCTGAATCTCATTACCCAGAAAACAAGTCTCCAAGCACAAATAATGACAAAGTGCTGATGCTGCTAATACAACAAGTAAATGAGTCCGTTTCCCAGGGTGACAAAAACACTTACTTTTCCTCAATAACTGTCTGCCCGTTGCTCTTCATCTCCTCCACGATAATCTTCTCCTCCTCAGGCAGCAGCACCTGAGGGACGCACTCTTTCCGCACCGCTGCATAGACATAAACACAAACATTAACAGGAAATCTAAATTCATGGTCACATCTTCTGCTGAAGATGTGAAATCTTAAAAAAAAGGTATTAATGGTACAATTTATCCTGATTTCTTGCACCAACACACACCTGTGCTGGTCTGGTGTAGGCTGGCTCCTGTGCAATACGCCTCGATCACCCTCAGTATCTGAGCGTCCTCCTCCAGAGCGGCCGTGCCTGTCAGATCCACACATTTTCATTAGAATAAAGAACCACACTGATTCATCAGATGGGTGTTGTGGTGACATTGACTGGACAAAGTCATCAGAAACAAACATATACGGATAATAATTCCACTCACAGCACTGGTGCAATGAACAGAGAATTCCATTGTATTCTCTGTATTATCCATGCAATGAAGCAGCTGCAGAGGCCACTCAATGATCGAGCTAATCCCATCAATATCTAAGCTGCATATCTGAAATGCATTCATGTTTAAACTCCATATTTCTGTTTTCCTTTCAAACTCAGAAAGCCTACACAGCTACTTCATATCAAAACAGCATCGTCTTGGCCGACGACAGCATGAAGACCACAGAAAGTACTAGAAATGTGTTTTTACAAGTGTTTATAGAGCTTTGGAACTGCATATGCCGCATATCACATTCATGTTTAGAATACGTCCCAGCAACCTCATGTATGTGAGGTGTCAATATCTCTGTATTTATAGTTAAAAATCGTATGTTGCACTAAATTTTAGTTCACTTAAATATCGCACTGAAACTCCGAGTCAGTTTAAGCATGCTCTGTTACACAAATGTATAGCTGTATATAGGAGTTAAACCCTCATGTTCCATCTGCAACCTGTTTAAATGCACGTCTAAAACCTAATTAGTTGTATGTGGTTATACATAAAGCTGATTCAGAAATAATTATTAGATCAAATGTTTTCTTTCTAAAGTCTACACAACAGCTCTTCAATACTGAGAATTTTGCTTGAAGTTAACATTAAGATAATCACAGCCTTTTCTAAAAGTCAGAAAAAATGTATTTAAATGAGCAAATGCATAAAAATATGATGTAAAATATATATATAAAAAGTTCCGAATTCAAATTGGGTTGCCAAAACCATTTTTGGAGTCACCAATATTTTGTGAACAAGCCGTCTATGTAAAGTCAACATATAATCCAAACTGGATTTTTGCTCAGAGGAGAAGGATACAATAAGGGAGTCATGGTTAACTGACTTGAACTGAAACCCAAAAACCAACCTTAAAAAAGCAAACAGTATCACTTTACCAAGAACCACAAAGGAAGAGGAAGAAAACAGTGGTGACAGTGGTTTAATGATTTATTCCACAACCCACCCTTACATTTCTTACGGCAGCAAAATGCAACTCTTACTTTTCCTCGTCTGAACCTCGTCGTCGGAGGCTTTGCGCTCTTTCTTCCTGTTGCCTGGCAGGAACTTCTTCATGGGCCGCGGGCTCTTGCTGGTGTCCTGGAGGAGGGCAATGATAAAATTCAGCGCGTCGCTGCACACGCACATTAACGCACACACCTCAAAGCCAAGGCTCCAATCCAAACAGAACGCAAGCTTACAGGGACGTGCATCCCGTATGAACGAACAACATCAAAGAACAAAATACCATCAACAAACAAGGCAGCAAGCGTGTGGTGATGACTGAGGCCAAACCGTCCCAGTAGTCTGTCCGAGTTCATATGTAGCCAGGCATTCTTTACAAAAAAAGCACAAAATATCACACGGAAAATCCTATTTGACATAAATTGCCTCCAAAGTTTAATCAAGGTACTTCATCATATATTTACCCACCACTGTCTGCGGTCAGGGCAGAGGTGAGACAGTTTAAACATTAAAGCTCTATACCTGGAATGGAATGTGTGAAAGTAATTCTTCGATAAGTTTTTCATCATATCAAACCACAATGATGCGGTTTTATGAGTGACAGACTTTCTTTTATAGCAGGGATAAGGTTCTGAAAACAGACGATGAGGGTTTCCTCGTCTGAACACACTAAAAGCTGAAGTGTGATGAACAACTGACTCACGAAAAATAACACTTTAGTCACGGTTCTGGGTTTCTACCGGTGTGCTGCTGGTGTACATTTTGTAGTATCCTATTCCTATAATACCTTACATGATCTCATTTGCCCCGAGCCGTTAGGAGGAACCGAGAGGCTTAGTCAAGCACCTTCACTGGAAAGTGGAAACCTGTTCATGGGGCACCCCAAAACTACATCAGAATTCTCTTCTCATGAGAATCCGGAGGAACAACTGACGGCATCCTGTGTTTTAAAACCCCCTGAAGAGGCCTCAGGGTTCAAATTACTGCAGGTGCACAACGCAAAGGTTCTTTCCTCTTTGGGTTGGGTGTTCAGTGGGAGGACACGTGGAGCAGAGCGGTGTGGAAAGAGCAAATCAGGTACAGGAATTTGCGATTTTGGGCCAAGACTGGTTGTGCGTCACATCATCCAACGGCCTGAAACACGCTGGCAGTGGAATATGCACAGTGGTCACATTTTCTATGATACTTGCATCAATTTCAGCGGCATAACTGATTTTTGTGACCGCATGAGAGCAGAAGGACCTCACAAAAAGCTAAACGACACAAGGCCCTCAAATATGATTGTCCCATAAAGTTAGAGTTGATGCATTTTTTTTTTTACTAATCCTACATATCTAGCAGACAAACAGGAGCTTTACAATTCATTTAGAAGTTAGTATTAAACCCTCTGAACCCCAAGCAGTTTCTGGGCGTTGTTTTCTGCTTTTACATTGTTACTCACTGCGGGCTCATTTTCACTGAAATGAAAAGTCCTGCAATTCAGCGGAAGCCACACAACCATGGCTAGAATAAGAGAGAACTCAAAATGTCTTCAATGCAGTATATGACACCGTTATAATGCCGTAAGTCATATATAAATTACATTTCTTTCATTACTTATTAAACAAAAATGAAAAAACCTGGAATCTACAAGTGTAGCGCTGTTCCGAGGCCACACTGGTGACTAATATCGAGCAAAAAAAATCATGAATCTACATGCTATAGATAGGCATTTTTATTGTGTTTCTTTACTTGTCTCCTATTTGCTCTGTGCAAGTTGAGAAGTCTCAGAATTTTCGCCTCCCTTCCAGAGGAGTCACTAATGGCTTCATAGTTGTGTCAAAGAGTGCAGAATTTTTCGTATTTCACAGAATCTGGTCAGAGCAGGAAGTTCTGCAGGCTATTGCTGGAGTCCTGGAGAAGGTCAGTAATTCATTCAGAATGGAAGCTTACAGGGAATAAAGAGTGCAGGATTTTTTTCTTTGCAGAATCACGTTGGAGCAAAGAGTTTATTTTTGGTGAATTTTTAAATGTCACATATGGGGAAAAAAGTGATTTTGATGAAATCACATGATTTTAGGCTCGGATTTGGTTACGTGTTCTGACAGAACGGCACATTACAGATGGTTTTTCAAGGGATGCTAGGAAGTGGAAAATAAGATGACTTTTTTGAGTTTTTTTTATAGCTTTTGGCTCTGATAAATTGTGTCATTTTGATGATTTTTTTTTAAAAGGACAACATGCCTTTCAAACCCTCTGGCAGGTTTTGGGGTTCAGAGGTTTAAAGATCACTTTGATGTCTAAGAATACTGCGCACCGCCACGCATGGAAAACATAGTTCCTGACCAGCTTTTCCAAAAGCACGACAGCAACTTAAAAAGAGACCTCACCTAAGGTATGACAGCATATTTTCTCTGCTTATCATTCTAACGTGCAAACACTCATCACTCATGGCTGAGTGACAGTAGACCTGACTGCACTCCGTCTGGCTATCCAAAAATAGCAACAAGAGTAGAATTTACTACTATTGTTGCCTTAGAAAAAGGCATAACTGACAGCATATGTGGCGAGTGACACCTCGACTCGCTACGGGGAATGAGAAAAAAAACCCAGCAGACTCGCAAGGCACAGAAAACAGGAAACCAACAGATGACAACAAGAGAGGAGTGAAGCAAACAGAGCAAAGACATGCCAGCTCAACACTGAGTTTAACACACACACACACACACACACACACACACACACACACAGGCAACCCCATCCCACCTCCCCATCCCACATCCTTACCCACACACACACACACACCTTACCTTCATGATATAAGACATCCTCTACAAAAGGCAGAATGGAGAAAGAGAGAAAAAGAGGAAATGTGTATGAAAAATACGACGATAGAAGGATGTGATAGAGAGTTATTGGTGAACATTGTTACAAGCCCTCTGCTACTCTTTAGCAGAGTGAATATTTTCTATTTAACAAATACACACATAAAGAAAAGGGTCGGTCGGCAGAAAGGCGATTATGCATTCAATGCATGCGACCTCTGTGGCTGCAAGGCTGCTGCTTGTTCCCATCCTCACAACAGACACGGATGAGTTTGTGTCGAAGTCTAGAGTGTGCGGTGGTAAAAATTACAATAAAGCTCGCCAATGCAGCAACAAGACACCTGCTTACCGGTGATACACTCAACAAATCACTCGGCTTTCGGTGTCCATAATAACTGAAAGTTTCAAAAGTGCTGACTGAGAACTCTGTGAGAGCGTCGGCTTCCCACGCACAGCGAAGTAAGCATCACCTCTCATCACAGACAGGCAGCTCATAATCACCAGTTCAGTCATTCTCCTCCACTGCCAGTCACCCTTGGCGACCATGCTCCCATTACAGGAATACACTCAAATCCGTTCGACTTACTGCATAATGAAAGCTAAAAAAGATATTTATAGCTGCCTTTAGCTGCAGCAGACACGTGTGCGGTGCACCAGCCAGCATGTGGTTTTGAGAGCATGTGACGATGTATATTTAAAGTTACAGCAAATATGTAAAATTTTTAATTAATAAAGGTTTTATTTCTGAGTATTAAAAGTGTGATTGATGCTAGTTGCTGGTAAAAATGTCCAGCAGTAAAAGTACCAACCCACCATGTACTGAATCTATAACCACTGAAAGCTACCTTAATACTAAGGCAAAAAAACAAAAACAAACATATATTAGCTAAACTTATTGGCATAGATTTGCTTTATTGTGATGCTGTCTTTTTATTGCTTATTAGGCTTTTTATTTTTTACTGATTTTATTTGAATTATTATGTATAAGTAGAAATTGCATTATGCTGGTTTGTGACTGTTGTCTTGTTCATCTTAATTTTACCTTGATGTGTTTGGTCCTGCTGGCATTTTGCATTCTGGTTGTCTTGCTTTTGCACTTTGTAAGCACATGATCTTAACAGCACTATTTAATACAGGTATCTTTTTGTTTTTTTTAATTTTGCAAATGGGGCATTTATTGCCTCATTAATGAACTGAAACATCTACATGTGTCAAACAGTTAATTGAGAAGATCATAATCTAGAAATCAGTGCTTCTGGTTTTGATTCTTACATCCGTGTTGGGCCACATTACAACCACGATCAGCGCTGACACTGAATGTGAGAGAAATGCAGGACGGAGAGAGAAAAAATACACAGAGCTGGAAGTCAAGGTCAAATAGCTGAATAGTTTTTTTCATGTAAATAATTAGTTTATATTTAAGTTGATTCATTATTTGTAACTTTATGCATAATTAACACACATTTACAAAGTGTTCAGTTCTCTTTCAGTCAACTTTTGTACTTACCAGATATTTAAGGAGGTGTTCACTTACATTTTCACACTGAAACAATCACTTTTGTTACTGTATTTGTATTTTAGCAGTGCAGTGCTTCCCACCATGACATTTTAAATGTGAAATGAATACAAACTTTGAGTGTAGTGTGGATAATAGAGTAAATAAGATCACATTTGACTTTAGTAATTTGATAGTACCATTTAAAAGCTTTGCATATACTGAGATGTACACATATCTGTGCACATCTTGAACTTTGCCTTATCACCAAACTCCTGCTTTTTAAGTCCTAGGACTGTTCTTAATTTTCACGTCATCCCATTGAAATGGTACCCACTTATCTGCGCTGCATTGTGGTTGTATGGTTTTTATGGTTTTCGTGGTTTTATGATTTTCACGGGTTCTACGGTTTTTAGTAATCCAAACTGCATCGTTTCGTTTTACTATGCTGTTGGAAAGTACTTTGCTCTTCTTTTAAGTTGTTGTAAAGTGCTCCACAATTAAATTTTGACTGATTGGTTGATCACGATGACTTGTAGCTGGGTGCACACAGAAATATGGAACATGTACGCAGGTTAATGTCATTTCAAACCATGTTGTCAGCAGTTAAGAGCATTTATCACTATGTGTTGATGGCCAATGTTGTGGTTATTTCTATTAGGAATGTAACAAAAACATTAATAAGAATCTTAAGTAGTTGACAACTGTAGTGAAGCAGAATCTTTTGCATGAGTACAGGTGGGGAAAGGTGATATACTTGATACAAAACGGGGTATTATTACTCAAAAAAACTCCAGCTATATTCAAGAGCATTTTTCAATGTCTGAGGTATCAAGTCACCTTCAAGTTTTTAGTCTAGCCTCGAATTCACTGTCCTTATCTTCACTTTTTAGGTCCAAGTCTATGATTCTACATTGCACTGCTTAAATAATCCCACATTTAATTAATTACAATTTTAGCCCATCTAATGCATTGAAGGTGTGCATGATCTTTCACTTGTGGTGTTGGTGTGTTTTGTGGAGAACAGCTTTGGCTAAATTCGAAAAACAGTACAAAGGTGGTCTTGTCGAGAAGGGGGACTTCTCAGATTCTGACTAACAACGCACCGCATGACTGATTATAGGAGTCTGTTGTGGGTTTGCTTGCACAGCTCTTCAGCTTCCTACCTCTTTGTATCCCAGTGCAGCGGAGGGCTTGAGGGGAGGTGCTGGGCGCAGACAGCTGAGAGACCAGGGTTTGTTGATCTTTGGCTGCTCCAGGGGGCCCCGGCTGACGGCGCTGAGGCTGCCCAGGTGGGACAGGTGAGTCGGGGTACCGACCATGCTCAGCGGCTTCCCGTCTACATTCTACACAGAACAGTCAGAGAAAGGTCAGCTGGAATTATTGTGTATGTGCATTTAAAGATGAGTCAAGTGTTTGACATCCCCAGCTGAGAATTTAGTTTTTCACACTTCAGCATAATGCAAGGTTGACTAGTACTGTTCTGACTTCACGCTGTATAAGTGTTTGTGAGCGTGGGTGTGTGTTAACCTTTGAAATTGTGCCTGCAGGACTTCCTCCTTTGGTGAAAGGCTGCAGGTTCTCTAGCCATTCCTGTAACTCCTGGGCACTACAGCAGAACACTGTAATACGATCAATCATGCTTCCTGCAGGACCAAACACACACAAACACATCAACGCAGACTTCCTATAGCGAAAGTTCAATATGGCTTTAGATTATTAGACGAGCAGATACCGCAACCACAATCAGACAGTCTAGGGTGTGCAGGTGTCACGCGATGATGGAGTTAGATTTGTCTACATTTAGGTTTTTTACACCCCCAAAAGTGAACATTTAATGACATATTACAGTAAGAAATACAGTTAGAAACCAGATAAACGTCGTGAAACCTGTCCGGGTTCACAAAGATGCCTCAAACAACAAGACTTAACTATATACTCAATGAATTAAACAGGGTTGTTTTCTTCTGAAGTTTTGACTCATCTTGTTGCAAGATGAACCACTGACCTATTAGTCTGTCTTCCTTTCTTACTTGCCTTTGTCTCACCAATAGCAGCATACATTCTGACTTCCTGTAGCACAGTGCTGTCCTAATAATGCATCAGAGTGTGTAGTAAAACTGATTTTTTACAGACAAGAGGGTTTGTGAGCAATCAGCAAAAATAGGGGAACCTGTAGGAATTTTTGGCATTAACTTTCACAGCTTTAGTTACTTTAACTTTGGGTAGTTTACAACATACATTTGTACCATTTAAGACTATTCACCAGACCTGAACTGCTTAAATTCCAATAAATTAACTAAAGACTTTCACTTGTAGTGTATGTTATATAGTGTCTGGCAGTGACAATTTGAAGCTTCACTTACTGTTCATGTGTTGAATAAACGTTGGTCTTAGAAACAGAACAGCGAGATCAATATGCCCTCTGACTGTGTACCGACACCAGCATGAATACTTTATTTAGAAAAATGTTTCCCCACAACTAACTGAAACTTTCTTCTACCATTTAATCAGTTCCATATTTGTACCATATCCTGTCTCATCAAGTTTATCACACGACTAGCTCAAGCCGACAAGCGTTTCCCTCCAGAACATCGGGTACAAACCTGTGATGTCAAAGGCGTAGTGGCCACTGTCTGCATCTTCTGCGTGTCTTGTTACTGTGGTGCCCGTTAGCGGTAGTCTTCCCTGAATGGAAGAATAACACAGAATGAGAGGAGAAAAGAAGGATGCTGTACATAAAATATAAACAGCAGTATTGCATGTCTGGTTATCCCCTAAAAATAAATGAAGGGCAACACTACCAGGAAGGGACACACTTTGGTAAGAGTGCTCTATTATGAATACAATCATAGAAGCACCGTTTGAGAAGACACATTTATACAGGAGTGCTTTCTGCTAGGTTAGGAAAGATGGTGGAAAATGTACAGTGATTAAAAATAAGTATCAAGCAAATGGTTGTTTTATTCACACTGAAAATAGGAAATAATGAAATAATGTTTTTCTTACTTTTGCAAGGCCAAAAAGTTAACTTCTTTTCAGGAGTCACATGTCTCTAAACCTGTATGTATCTGTCACCTTTGGGCTCGCTCTGGGGGTCAGGCTTATGGGTTCTGTCAAGCGTCTTGAGACAATTTGACTGTAATTGGCGCTATATAAACAAAACTGAATTGAACTCAATCATTCAAGCTCAAACCTTTTTAAGTCTGTTTTAACACAACACTTAGTTAACTATATGTGAAATAATCTGAATGCATTTGCTGCAAATAGATCCTTTCCTAAAGTGATTTCAATCTGAGTTAGGGTGAAAAAACCCACCCACAAAGTCCTCCTTCAGTGTTAATCTGCATTCTAAAGTTGAGATGAACCTAACAACCGGCTCCAGCAGTCTGTCTTAAATCAATGTACGTGTTTGTATTCTAAAATACTGTAGAAGTCCTTCAGAGTTTTAGTGAGGAAAATGAAGCAGAAAGTAGGAATTCTGTACTTGGTTCATGTGACTGTTTTCAAATTCTTCTGCTGGAAGTAGAAAGTTTCTCTGAGCTCAGTGAAGACAATTTCAGAAACCGATCTTTTGTCCAAGTAGAGCAACATGTTTCACTGGAGCTCACCTGATAAATAAAGCCACTCATCCGGGGACTGGCAGAAAGCATAACTAACACATTAGGGAAAAGCATCAGGTAGCGCTCCTCTTTTTCCTGCAAGACACACATAGAAGTTTTGGTTGCAAAGCGTCCTATCCATTCTCACATATGTGCAGATTAGTGAAAGGGTTTCATCAGCCGCCACTGTTTCATGTTTGTCACTGAAAGTAATGTTTCTGCAGTTGAACTGGTTTATCGTGTTGTTTGCCAAAAACCAAGAGTGTTCTACTTTTGGTTGCACCTACTGAGGCGAAACCATAACTATAGCTGACACTGGAGTATCATAGCAACAAGATAACTGTTTGGAAAAGCAGCTGCTTTTTGTATGAATGGAAAATTAAAATGAGCTGATAAGGAGTTCATCTTGAGAAACAAATATGGTGGTTGGAAAGTGGTTGGCAGTGATTAAAATGTGAATCCAGATGCCTGTCTCGAGCTTTCCTCCAACCACGGAGACAAAAGTCGACCCCTACACAGAAACCACACAAGAAAGAGGAGATGGCTTCAGAGTCGGCATTTGGCCTACATAGGTTTCTGTTTTCGCGCTTGGGGGAGATATTAATTAGCAAGACAGGAGGCCTGTTTTCAGCACACAACTCCCCAACACTGAACTGAAAAACGTTTATGCAAGGATGAATGCTTCACATTTGTTTTAAATCATGGAACGCTGACAAGAGAGAAGGAAAGAACATAATTAATATTGCATGTTTTGTAGAACAAATCAAAATTTTAAACACTTGTTTGAATGCCTAACCGGTAGAATGTGGAGAGCAGAAAAGGGACCGAGTAGGTGAAACTGAGAAATTCACATGAAAACTTCAATGATGCAAGGAATGGCTCTAGTTAAAGCATGGGAAAAAGAAGCTCGTACTTAGGTACTTTCACAGTGCACTCTCTTTGTGTACGAAGGAACATTTTGTGCTTAACAAAGCCGTAAAACTTGCAACAGTTTTCCTTCTACAATATCATTCTATCCTCTTTAACCGAAAAAGCATTTTCTGACAACTGATGGTAGTTTTCATCATCCTGGGCTCAAACCTGAAATATCTCTCACCTCACTGCAGCCATTCCTCACATAGACCTGCGACATGTAGGCCACGTGACCCAGGCTCTTCATGCTGTCTCCCTCCCAGCCTCGCACTGGTTCCGATAGGATCTGCAGCTCCAGGTTCTTGCGCTTTCGCAGGTCCTGGCACTGCGTCTAAAACACACAAACATGTCAGATAAATCTCACAATGACAAAAATGTGAAACCCACTGTTAAATTAGCGTTTCTTTTTATTGAACCTCTATTGAACTTTACTCCAATTTTTATAAATACTGAGTAACCTACTACGTAGCAGGGATTAGTTATGGCTTCAGAAAAAAGGGTGTTTGCTGTGATTTTTTTTACTTCATTGTCAGAGGTAAGCAACCTGCAACATAAAGCAGTAAATGTTCAGGTGCTAACGAGGGACTCTCCCTCTCGAAACAGGAAAAATGACAATGCAACATCTATGATTTTCCACTCCACCTTTCTTCAATAACGAGCTTCTGCAAACGGAGCTCTCTTAAAAACGGAGCTTGCATTTCTTAAGTACCTGCCCACCCAACCACACACTCAAAGCGCACCACGACAAAATAAAACATGCAAATTACAACAAGCAGTATTGTGCGGCATTTTGTGTTCTTTTTTTCCCCCGTTTCCTGTGCCGCCCTGTCAAGGAGACGTGTGAGTCACTTCATCTGTTTTTACAAGGAACTATGAGCGCTAACGGGGAAATCGTGTAACAAAGCGAAGTTCACCCAGGTACAATGCGGTCGCTCGTTTCTAATCCAACTCTTCTAAGATGGCATTTCGCTTCACTCCCACAGTAGGAACAACGTGCTCACTCAACACCAAGCAGACAAAAAGATGAGACACTTTTATTAAGATTTTTCCTCCCTCTTCACTTGAGGCTCTTCTTGATTACGAAGTCCCAAAAAAGACTCTCAAAATCAGTTTGGTATCATTGAAGAAAACTGTCAGAGAAAATTTGTCTTGAATGTTGCATGTAACAAATAAATGAAATAAGAAATCCAGCAGCTCTACAAACCAGCTATTGGGAGCTGACATGTCGTGACTGCAGGATTGTTTAGCTGAGGCTTGCTTTGTGCTGATAAAAGGAGGAAAACGAAAAACTGTTGCGAAGATTATCAAAGCTGTCACAGTTGATCACTACAGGATGTCGAGACTTACCACTAGGCTCCTAAATGCTGATGTTGCCTTTACAATGTCAATATAATCTGGATGGGCTTCCTGTGGAACAAAAACACAACATTAGAACAAATAAAGCAGCCTGCACTGAGCCTAAATAATCAGAACTAATGTACATATTACGTATACTGTAATGTACATATGTACATTACAATATACATAATATGTACATTAGTTCTGATTATTTCCAAAAGCGACTAATTCTGACATTAGTCATCATTAGTTATTACCGTACTTTAAATTCCTTTAGTATTTGTGTTAATTACATATTACTTCAGGATATTTTTAAACGCGTTTTTCCCCTCTCTTTTACCTCCACATGTCGCTCTAGCTCCTGCAGCAGCGTTGGGTATTTGTCGAGCCTCATGAAGGGCTTACTGAGGCTGGTGGTCAGGGTGAGGATTCCTGGAGCGCTGGCTCCCTGGCTCTCCATGAATTTATCCAGCTCCTCGCTACAAAAAAAGAAAAAACAACACACAGAAATGCACAGTTAATCCTCATCAGCACACCATGCGGACTCCAGGAGTATAAAACTTGTCATATATATTTAATTGTAAGCTGGATTTTTCAGTCCCTTTAGGTAGTTGTCACCCACATAGTTACAATCACATCCACCAAAGCTTATTTGATTCCAACCAGGTTTGTGGTATGAATATAAAAAATCCTTTAGGGTACATGCGGACCTCAGCCAAACCCCAGCAGGACTGTGCATCTTTTATTTATGTATGTTTGTTGTGTTGCTCTTGTGATGACTGCTTCAGTTTCATTGCGTTTCATTTCAATTCAGGAGTTCTTACACTAATACTGTAAGCAATACATGTTTGTAATCATCAATAGTAATTTCATTGCTTCTTTCATATTTGTATCTATAGATGACACACGTTTTAGAAAAATATACAAAGAGAGGATATGGACAGGCACAGAAATGTGAAACAGATGAAATACTACTAGGGTCTACCAGTAGGTTTTGGCACGTGTACTGATGACAGTTAAGGGTAAAATTTTATTAGATTGTTTCTAAAGCTCAAGGATGCTTCAAAGATGTACATTTGGTAATTTAATCAAATTACTGCTGAACAATAAAGACTTATTGCAGACAAAGTTGAGAACTTAATTTAAAATCCCTAATGGCACACACATGATATATAATTGTATCAAATTAATCATAAAGTATACTTATTCACTCCACTGGTAAAACTCTTGCTTTCACAGAATTTAACAGGCAGTTGAGATGAAACAATGTGCACTGAAGTCTTTTTAATACAGATACATATAACCCTGTGCACAAGTGTGCAGCCCTCTTAATGTCACGTAGGCAAAAAACTGACAAGATTCTTGAGAGCATCTGCAGTAAACAACGGAAACATCTCAGCTTTAACAACTCACACAAACCGTATGAGTGTCAGTGTACCTGTAACATTTAGCATGGGACTTTATTATGCAAATTAACCACTTGTCTTCCCGGTGACACACCAAGTTTAGAGCAGTGAAAGGGTTGAAACATGATACATATTTCAAATCAAATATGACTTCTTCCAGTTATTAAAAAACTTTAAATCAGTAAAAGATAAAATATATTACTGCTTCCAGGTATTAAAATGTGTTGCTTTATACTATACTGAGAAATCCACATTATGTTTTAAGATTAAAAATGTATTGTTGATATTAAATTCCCGATTTGCAAAGCAGCAATCCCATGAAATTAAAAAGTAACTGATCTTCTTATGAGGCCTGGAAAGTGAGCCTCACCTACAACCCCCATGTTCCTGTTTCTTTGTCGCTGCTGTAAGAGCCACCCAAGCTGTGATCTAAACAATAAATATATCACACATCTGGTGCAAGTGAGAGCATATCTGAAGGCAGCTGTTAATAGCTTCACAGGCAGCAAAATTTAGGTCATCAAAGTGGCTTGTGCAATTTTCTACCGTCGACTGCAACACGATCGCTTCAAGTGCAAACTTGCCGGCGCGTTTGAAAGTAACACCATTCATGAATTGCCATGATCCCGCTCTTCAATCACACAGCATCCTGCAGCAACACGAGCTGGCAACAATTGGTGAATGCGACAGAAAAAGGTTACTTCTGAAAAAGGTAAATGCGTTTACTGTGAAAAAGCGCCTTGCTTGCCTGACAACATAACCACAATAGTATATATCCTGTCAACAGTTGGCTTCCTGTGTGTGAACCAATTTTATCTTCAACTCAACGTGTAGAACCCGAAAGGACAGCTCAGTGTTACTCAATACTGGGATGTTTAAAATGTACCATGGAAGTTTTGCTTTTATTTCTATGCTCATAACAGCAGCAATTACTCACTGACAATGACACACTTTAGCTATAATTGTACTGAATGAAACTGGCAGTACAGGAGGACTTTTTGTAACTGATCAGATTTAGTTTAGTGACCTGCTCCACCTTGTGGCTAAAAGTCAAATTGCAGCTCATCAACAGAAAACAACAAATGGAGGTCCCAGAGACAGCAAATTGTGTCTATTCTCAGATGTACGTGGCTTTGGATAACAGTGACTGCTAAATGAAATTGTAGAATTGCAGAATTGTAGAATCCGTGACACACATACAACTGTGGACATATAGGTGAGGCAGTATTCTTTGTTTTAGACCCCTTAAAGCCCCCTACAGCATGCAAGTGAGGAGGTCAATTCAAACAGTGATGTTTGATTCTCAGCCTGTTTAATCTGAATTATTTTTTTGGCCTTGGAGATATCAAACTGAATGCTAATTCAAAAGAAAAAAAAACTAAGAAAAGGCAAAAATAAGTTTCATTTTCCCAGAAAACCAATCCAGTTTCTCCTTCAGTTCATTTCGTAACTACATGTGGGAATCTCAAACCCTGAGCTGGAAAGAAATGTGTTGAATTCTGAGAAATGTTGTCTCCATTTTGGGAAAACCTTGCTAATGGGTCACACACAAAAATAAATAAAATATCTCACAAAGTTTAGCTAACGTGTCAAAATCAGTAAAACAGCTGCCATTTGAAGAGCAACTAACGATCATTTCCATTATTTCCTTAATTAATCGATTGACTGTGAAAAATGTTGATCATTGTTTCCGGCCTTGCCTAGTTGTTTAGCGTCTTTGTCCATAACCAAAAGATTGTTTACTGTCACACAGGAGTAAAGAAACAAAAATAAACTTAACTTAAGAAGCAGCAAAGAGAGAATTTAGATTTTTTTTTCCCCTTTAAGAAATTACACATACCGATTTATCAGTTAAATTAAACAGTTTGGTAGTTGATGGAATACTTTACAACTACTCGATTACTCGTTGCAGCTCTACTTGTTATGTGACAGAATGGCTAGAAATCAGCCAATTTTTCAATGTTTCCAGAGCAAGACCTCTCTCTGTTCTGGTTCTGTCTGACCTGTGGTCGGTGAGGATGCAGACAGCCGACGGGTGGCTGGAACAGTAAGCCAGGTACAGAGTCTTGATCTGACACATCAGGTTTAAATAGCAGCCCGCCACTCGTTGCTGCCCCTCTGGGACCCTGCAAAGTCACAGAAACAGAGTCAAAGTCAGAGGTATGAAAAGGAAGAAAAGGAAGAAAAGGAGGTTGCTAGAGGAGACATGGAAAGACACAAGGAGACAAATTTCCCAATTTAAAACTTGCTATTATCCTGGACAGATGTTAGGTTTTATTGTGTCACTTTTAGCGGATGATACAAGACAAGGCCACTTTAAAACATGAAAGTTAATCTCATCAGATTAACAGAGCACCACGAAAACACAGTATCATAAGGAGCCTTTAACCCACATTTCAAACTAATTCAGGATGCCTAAAGCTCAAATCAAGTGCTATAAGACACTACAGGAGTTTCAGAGATGATTTATTCTGCACACATTTCAGACTCCTGCTGACCACTTTCCAAAGTATGCCAGACCTTCTAAAACCAATGTATTGTCCCTTCCAAAGAGCAGCCATTTGTTTATAACAGTTGTAAATGTTAGATTTTCCCTACCGGGGCATGAAAACATCAAAAGACATGCAGATATTTTTTTTAAAAATGTGCACAATTAGTGACTGGGCCATTAGCTTTTCTTTAAACGCTTTGCAAGCTGATAGTTGTACCATGAAGAACTGAATAGGAAGAGATGCTTAGGAGGAAGGAAGTGATTGCAAAAATATAATCAAGTATGGTAAGCTTTGCGGAACAGCAAGTATAGTATGTGTGCAGTGGAGGAAATGAGCTTAAACAGAAATTAAACGTAGAGTTCTAAGGGCTTCTGATTGTTGTGCAAAACAAGCAGAGGAGTGGGGTAAACTGGCTCTCTGCCGAGGATTTCAAACGAACCAAATAAAAAATGGTTTTAATGGAGCTCTGACTCCTGCATGACTTACTTGGTGCAGTCTTCCAAAGCTGAACAAAGTCCCTGCTGGAAGGCCAGGATCTCCTCCAGGTTTCCACACAGAGTGGCGCTGTCTGCACTGCTCAGCCTGAACATCAATAAAAACAAATATGAGCATCAGTGGAGACCACAATAACTGCCCTACCACAACAGCAGCCACACTGCTGTCTGCCTAAAGTATACATGAATGAATCCGTCACATCTCCTTGGAATTACTCTTACTTGTCGCTGGCTTGCAGGGGTCGGAGGTAACAGCTCAGCACTGCTTGTAATTCTTTAACAAACTCCCGCTCATGTTCCACGATGTCCTGAACCACCTGCAAAAGCAGCGGAACACTTAATGTTGTCAGATTTCAGAAAGTATTTAAAAAAAAAAAAGAAGATTAGGAATTACTGGTAAAACTGGCTAATTATCAAGAAAAATGTATGATTTCAGTCTGTGTACATGCACAATATATTACCAGTACTTTGGCTATTTTAAGTTATCTATAAAATCTGATAAAACAAAGTGATGCCATGCTGACAGTGCAATTTAAAATGAAGAAGTTATTTGTAGAAGTTGAAAAGAAGAACCATTTATATATATATATATATATATGCAAATGTAGAGAATAAACAAAACCCAACAAACAAATATGGCAGACCCCATCTATAGTTACTAATTATTTGAGTTAAGCATGAGCAACAAAAGCAGCTGCTTAGAATAGTTCAGACAATACAGTAAATTTAAGTTGGCATTGTCAGTTTTGTAACAACACCATGTTGTCAATTCTTTTGCCATTTTCAGCCAGGACAAATGTCGTCTGACAACCAACATTTATCAGTAGCAAAACAACAACAACAACTGAAATAAACAGTTGAACTATAAGAAAGACAAGAATTAGACTTTTAAATTTCTGATTTCCTTCACGATTGTGGAAGTAAAGCGGCATGAAGAATATTTTTATGTGTCCTGGGTAATTTCCGACTCACCACACTGTAGTAGTTCTTGGTCAGTTGATTTCCTTTAGGAGACACTGGCTTTTCTGTAGAGGAGATAAGTTTAAATAATCACAGAAACGATCGTCAATAATCATCAAAACGTATCAACTGAATATCCCGACACCAATAACCATTTTAAAGCACAGTTTGGGATTTAGGGTAGAGCTGATGTTCTATTTTTATTACATTCCTATCAGTGCCAAAGGAATTCATAATAACAATTAAAAAAATATAGAAATTCTTTTTAAAGATATCGGTCAAATTCATCGTTGTTTATTGTGTTTTGTCTCATTTTTGCTAATGAATTACAGGAAAAGTACAAGTGTAAGGAGGTGGAGAGTCAGTCTATAACTATGACTGTACTGCTGTACGTCAAACCAAACAACTGCTGATACTGGATTGCTTACAATATCATCATGTGTATTATTAACAGGATATCAATATTTCATTTTTAATACGGGGATTCTCGTAAATACACTGTCACATCTCCTTTTAAAGTATCCACATTTAGAAAAAACATAACTTCCTTGGAAGCTACAGTGTGTAAAATAGATTTAAATACCATTTTTCTTGAAGAAACTTGAATTTCATGATCCACATAGTGCAGCTACTCACCGCAGGGTTTGACCTCGCGGACGTAGTTGCTCGGGAACCAGCCCGTCTTGCCGTTGAGCGTTCCCTCCCACCATCCTCCCTCCTCCTGACGCGTCACAAGGATCAGTTCACCTTTACTGAACGACAGCTCGTCCTCGTTGTTCTGCTTGAAGTTGAAGCGGGCCTTCACCATCAGCTGCCCACCGCCACCGTTCTCAGACATTTCCTGTTCGGGAGCAAATCAGCAACGCAAATACATCAACGAAAATATTTGCATGCAGGCGTACGTATACAGCACAATGGAACGCATACGGACTCCATCGGCACATTTTCAGTCAGTTTCTCCTGATGTAATTATCACCCAAGGAATGCGGCGGAGTTAAGTGACAGTCAGCGTACGTTCGTCTGTTTATCTGTTGGTCTGTGCACAACATTGTTCAAAACGGAATAACGAATAATGCACTTTGCTTTGTGGTCATTTTAACTTTCCTTTGGTTTTATCTTTATCTTTGCATCTTATTGCATTTTAATTGATTACTGTTATTATCCCCCGCCTCCACGAAGTGGAAAAGGGGGATATAGGTTTGGCCTCCGTCCGTCCGTCCGTCCAAGATGAAGGGGACAGCTTTATTCGGAAACTATTACAGCTAGGATTACGAAATTTAGAGTGTAGCTTCACATCATGGACACCTTGATCAAGTTCGAAAATGAGACCTGTGCGATAATATTTAACAGAGTTATGGCCCTTGATCACTATTTTGGATATAGACTCATAGACATCACATGTGGTGGGGGATATTGATGACCATGTCGTCTTGCTGTTGTTGTTTCTGTTGTGTATTTTATTGTTGCGTATCGCATTTTATTGTGCTGGATTGTTTGATGTTTTGCTGCTGGCTGCACCAAAAATTGCCCCGCGGGGACAATAAAGATTTCTTGACTTGACTTGAATGTTCAGGGAAGGTCAGACATGACACAAGGATCACCTGATTAGATTTTGGCACTGAAGTGGCTTATAGTCTGGTTTCACAGATTTTTTTTTTTTTTTTTTAAAAGATTTTTGTATCATTGCAAGATAGCAGCACGGCGTCACTGTAACTATGACAACAAGTAAACGTTACCTCTGCCTGCTGACGATCATACGATTGCGATCCTACTACAAATCTATCGCTGTGGACTTATTGGAAATGACACAAGAGACACATAATTAAATGGATTAAACTGTCCCATCAATTCCTGCCGCCCGCTACATATTTAGGTCATGCAATCCAGTACATAATGTACACATGCACAACACACACCTGTGCTCAGTGCAAGGTCATTTTGTTTGTGGGTACATCTATATTAAATAGTCACATTCTATGTTGCTGTGATTTCTGATCATCAGTAACTAATAAACAAATGCTGCATTTCTGACAATGCCATATGGGGGAATGAACAGCCTCTCTGAGTGCTTTTCTTGTGTTTTTAATGCAAATGATTACGATGTATAGTAAGGCTGTCGTCAGGTGGGGAATTGATGAGTTGACATGCTGTAATCCGGACAAATTATTATCAGTCAGACAATCGGCGATTTTATTTCATTAATAACAAAAGAAGTACATCGACAGCGTTCCAGAATTACTCCAGAATTTCCAGCAGTGGGAGGAACAGAATACCTGTGAACACCTTCATGTTTTCAACCAACCTAGTGGACACTGCAAGGTCTAATTTATTTAACATCCCATTCATATCATAGCGGTTGTTGGCGTGGCTGCATTTTGATGGACAGAAAGTCGAGTGTTAACTTTGCATATTTGCAAAACAGTTTGCATATCACCACAATCAACATGACACATCGTATAAAAGAGAAGGCTAACTACTCTGTTATATTCCTTTTGCTGGGATCACGAGTTGATGTGGTTCTGTTTTTGGAAATCATATGAATAAGGGCAGGCTGGTCAGATCTGAGCTTGATGTTATCATTTCAGTGTAAAACAAACCAGGTTTGACTGCAAAATGAAGCTTTTTATGTATGGTTGTAAGTAATTAGCCTTAATAAGTCCGGCAGTTAATTCAAAACTGGTAGTAGTTGTTCGACTAAAGAGGAGATTTTCTTTGCTTAGCCGCATTTTAAAATGCAGTCATCTCAAGTATAGAGCTACCACAGACAAAAAGGAAAAATGTAATGTGCCAAACTGGAAGTGAACATGTTTTTTAGGATAAACAGACACGTATTAAAGAGAACGTACCACTGATTTAGACTGTCTGCGCAGAGAGCCTTTGGATTTGGCTGAGGACAGAGTGTGTGAAGCCGTCGTCTGACTAGGAGAGGGGGTACTGGACTGTGGACATCTCTCAGCAGCACAATCTGTGGACACACACAGAGGAAATATGGACTCTCATATTTTGGCTATATTCACGTCTGAATGACTCCCTGGCCTCGCTCTCTTCACATAACCTTTATCTTGACAATACACACACACACACACACCACCGTCTTCACAGTTCACGCAGGTGCACACACTTTGGCGGCTGACAACTTGATGATATTCGTTTAAGTACGGTCCACTGCTCGGCGCTGCCCCCGGGCAATGAATGAACACAAATCCTCATGCAATAATTTGATTTAACTAAACCAGACATATTGGTCCAAAAAAGCCCAAGCAGTCTTACAAATCTGTAGCCTTAATATAATAATATCAGTTATCACTCACACAGTTGCTGAGTTGCTCCAGCAAATATCTCTGCTTTGACTAACTGACATATTTTACCATAACTGCCCCAACCCTGTCCTCTATCTGTATAAGTGCATTTCTGGGAGAGACTTGCGGAGAAAATCAAATTTATGTTACTGACACACAACCCTTCCACAGTGTCATCACTCAGCTTCTGCAGCAGAGGAACCGTGATTTAGGGTCACTAGCTGCCAGCTGTCCCGCAGTATGAGTGCAGAGTGGAAATGTACTGACAGAGGTATCAATTTTGTTGCCGGTATTCACTCGAAAAGTGACACATGGCGGCACTGCAAACCTCTTACAAGCCAACAAGCAGAAACACTCGCTGAAAACTGCCCATCAAATGCAAACTGGATATGAGCCAACTCCTTGTGCAAATTACAGAAGAAGAAAATGCATAAAGATGTGAGTGCACATTTAACCTTAGTCCCCTCAAATTTACATCACATTACGAGTTTGGCTCCGAGGCTGTGAAAATAACATGCGATTAAGTGCACTTTCACTGAAAACACTTCTTGCGTCGTGATCTTGTTTTGTCATCTGGGATGTGTTTAACTGCAACATATGTTTAGATGGGAAAAGGCTGAAGATTCACGACTGCTTTCCATATGCGGGGATGTCAGGATGCTTCACTCTGAGGCCTTACAGATATGATCACAAGGACCTCGGAGGCAGTGGCAGGTGGGGCTCATGGATCCCACATGGCACTCCCCACACACAGAGAAGCCCGACAAGCCCTTCTGTCAGCTCCGCTCTGTGGTTACCGCTGTTATTTCTGTGCACTTGGAATATTCAAAGCGTTTTCAACCCAAACATACTTAAATGCAGAGCACGGAAACATACGAGGCAGAAGCTCGGCTTGGAAGAAGATCGCAAGTAATAACACAGAGGCCTTTTATCCTCGATCAGATCAACTAACTTGTGACTAATCCACTTTAAATCAAGTTCACTTACAGAGACGGGAGAACAGCTGCTGGGCATAGCTAGCCTATAAAAGATTTGCATATCAATTAGAGCCCAGCACTGACAGAGGCTTCTGTTCCACATTTCACACCGTGGAACGAAACCATCCTTCATCTGAGTGCATTCAAGAGGCTGATCATGCATTAACAATGTCAGATGTGACATTTTACCAAAGGAAAGGGCAGTGGGTAAAATTAGCTACACAATTTATAGGTAAAAATGCAGAAAATGACAACAAATTAAGAGTTATTTTTCCCAAGTAAAACTGCACAACATTGTTATGTAAAAGCTCCTAAATTCTGGGTCTCTGTCGCATAAAATCATCAATTGATTATATGGATTTTGTCCTGTAAGAAATCTGAAGACATCATCTCTTGCTCTTGCAAACTGCGAATACCAATTATCAGAATGTTCGAATAT
The DNA here is from genome assembly GCF_021347895.1 of Acanthochromis polyacanthus. NCBI lineage: Eukaryota > Metazoa > Chordata > Actinopteri > Pomacentridae > Acanthochromis > Acanthochromis polyacanthus. Next base: position 15,182,558 of record NC_067122.1, read on the forward strand.
TTATAGACTAATAAATTAATGAAAAAACAAGCAACTTACTCATCAATTATGAGCATAATCGTCAGCTGCAAAGCTAATGTTGTCGTCCATCATCACAGTCATTCAGGAACAATCTAAGTTACATATCCCATGAGACTGTTTACAAAGGAAACACACAAACACTTGTTCCCGACAGCCCGGAGCATTATGCATCTATTAGAGCATGCAGAGGTGGCAGATTAAGCCCAGAATGCTGACTAAATGAATCCAACGCTGCTGGTTCTCTCTGGCAGTTGTGAGCAGGACGGTGAAGAGAAGCCGGTAACACCTCTTCAGTGCTCCCAAACAAGGACTCTCGAGTAAAGCAATTAGTCCCAAACTGCTGCAGGACTGCTGCACTGCAAATTATTTTATGTCCTTATTGAGGAAATGCACTTGAAGAGAGGGGTGAATGCGCATCTAAAAAACGCTCTCATACTTAGCGATAATGCGTGGTTTCACCTTGTACTGAAGCTTTTATCTGAGCGTACAAAACAAACATATTTTAGGCAAGGATGCACACGAGTAAATACGGCACACAGCGTGACACAAACACACACTGCCACGCCAGCTGCTCATCTCCAGCAAATCCGATTGGGATATCGAAGAGCTTCGTGGACAAAACCAGCAAAATGTGACAAAGAACAAGCACAAAAAAATTCACCTGACTGCACTAAATATACAGCTACATGTCCTGTGTATTAAAATACCTAAGCTTAACTATTGAAAAGTTGACACCAAGTGACACTGAAACAACACATTTAGACCTCTTCTGATTTCCCATTTTCTTTTCCTGACATTAAATCCACCATTTTTTCCCCAATACATCTGTAATGATCACATCACACACACACGAAGAATTTATATAAACTCGTGTCACTTCTATTTGATTCTATACTCGCAAACACAACTAAATCACAGAAAATAGAACAGAATAGTATAGAATATCCTTTATTAGTCCCAAATGGGGACATCTGCAACATCACAGCTGCAACATGACAGTAAGAAAAGCACAACTATGAATTAAAGAGGTGAGGTATACACACTATATATACACACAACACAAAGACTGTCACTGGAGAAACCGCTGAACTCTTACCTTGTGTGGCGAAGTTGACCGCCAGCAAAGTCGTCAGCACCTTACTGAAGTTCTCGCCGGTGTACAGCCACTCCGGTTCAAAGCCCTGGAAGGAGAAGCAACAGAAAAGATGCTGTCAGACCAAATAACATGGAAAAAAAACAAAACATCTGCTCATACAACCTGGAATCCATTATTTATAGAAGAAGTCAGAATTCTCCCTCTGAATAAATAGATGTGAGGTAAAGCTTGTTAAGCGCAGACAGACACAGACGGAGAAAGAGGCATCCCTCCAGACTGCAGCACACACACACACACACACGCAAGGATCTGAATAAGCCGGTAACAAGACAGAAATAAAAAGTGACATGTTGAGCGTAGCCCATATTTTATGACTTAGTGGCTCGCAATAAAAGAGACAGTGTTCACATAGATGCTCCCACTGCCTGCTCGGTCGGCCTCAGACGGCTATCTTCTTTCCTCCGGCGGATACAGTTTCACATTTAAATAAAACATCTTAAATATAGAGGTTGAGTAGTACAAGGTGGGTCATGGGTGCCGTAAAACCTCATTCAGAGTTTAGTGTGACCAGATATGTGATGACACGGACGGTCGACGTGATCTATCAAGATTAGTTCACCGAGTAAATATTAGCTGGAAGGCACCGCTACCTTTAAGCACAATGATTTGGTCTCACTGGTTTCAGGTGCACAAAGTACTGGAGACATGCAGTGGCCCTAAATAGGCACAATGAAGGGTCTTTCGTCATGATTTTAACTGTCATCTTTAATAACCGCATTGAGATTTGGCCACAGTCAGGGTCAGTGAGTCATGTTGTGAACAAATGTTACTTTAAATGACTGTGAAAATACACTAAATCCGAGCAGATGAACCCTCTTATGCAGCTCATAACACGGCAAAAGAAAATCTGAGGCCCTGAGCAGCAATTGGTGCTTCCTCTTTCTTAATCTCAGAGCAGAAGTGAAAGCAGTATGACTGCTGTCTCTGTGCAGTCACAGGACAAACAGGCATGAGAAAAAAAAAAAGGAGCGAAAAACATCTCTAACCACGATCACATCACTGACCAGAGGATGGGGCAGGGTTTGCCAGACATCTCCTCGCTCATGCATCTGACTTTTTGACCATGAGCTACTGGCTGGCTGCAAAAGCTCTAATTATGGGCTAAGAAAGAGCCGGTGGATAAAAGCAAAGGGGACCTCCCAGACATAACAAGCCAGCTGGGCACAACTACTGAACCGCTGGAGTTTGCAGCGAGCCAGGCTTGCTGACTCAATTAGCTGTTTAAAGAAACCGAGTGATGTGATTCAAGGCCGGAAAAAGATTATTTATAAAGCTGGAGGAGACGTTAATGTCCAGTGTCACAAACAGACTGTTACAGAGACGGAGAAAACTCCCAACATCTGGAGGCCATTTGCCCTTTTCCAATATTAGGACATGTATGGAGGCACACAGGCCTGCAGGGTGGATCAGGGAGGTTTATACCTGCAGCAACACACAACACCTGGCATGAAAGAGAAGATGGAGTTCACAAGGAAGTAAAAGTTAAAGCTAAAAACAGAGAATGAAGTCATAAGAAGCTGCAGTCTTTAGTGTGAGTGAGTGACAGCATGCCTGTTTCTGTGGCTCACTCCACATGGACGTGCGAAGAAAGCATATGCCAGCAGGGTAAGTGGATCACAACACAAGGAAGAGTGTGTTTCAAATCTTCCCCGTGAACTGCAGCAGGATAAAGGGGCCAAGTAAGGAGATCACGGCGGAGACAGGTCAGAAAACATGGCACGTTTCGCACGAAAAACTTGACACTCGTTCAACTTACCTCCACTTTCAAGGACGAGCATCCTCTCAGAAACTCCCTGATGTTGGAAACGCAGTCGGCTTCAGTTCTCGGGTCCTGACAGTACTGAGCACACAAAATAAATATATAAACACATAGCTCGGCTTAGTGTGCCAAACAGACATCTGACACAAAAACACTGCCGGCCGACGCCGCTGTCGTTTCTGTGACGCGTAAAACCGCAAAAAAGAGAAAAAAGTAGCAGAGATGTTAGTGTCCTAGAGTGAAACCTACAGTTAACAAAATAACTGTGGATTCTGACTGCGTCTCCTTCATGCATATATAACCATTAACACCACAGAAACGTCAAGGGCGCCATGTTTAGCAAAACATCCTGTCACTTTGGCGACTTTCAAAATAAAAGCCCTTTAAACAGAAAATTGGCTTTTGCAGTTTGGAACCAAACTTTGTTAAAATAGTTACAATTTCCTCAAGGAAAACAATTTCCTCCGGAATGAACTAAGTGTGTTTTATCTTATCTTATATGTGTACAAGAAATGTGCCTAACTGAAGAAATATTTACGATGAAACGGATCATAACAGACTGCAACTTTGATAATTGGATCAATACTAACTTGTTGCTTATATATGAGGTTAACTGCAATTCCCAAACTGACATTGCTCTGACTTGAAACTGCAACACAAATGTTAGACAGCACATGCACAAATGTTTGATGACTGCAAATACATTTTTGGTGGGAGAAGATAAAAACCTTTTTCAAAAATTACACTAGCATGAGAATACATGCAAAATGCAATAAATAAGTTTTCTGTATTTTAAAATGGTTTGCTCATTGCCAATTAATAATAAGATAAGATATTAAATTAAAAAGGGAATTCTTGTGTCAGACGTTGCTTAAAACACTTCTTAAAAAGAGAATAAATGCAGTGACAAAGAGAACAGCAATGCACTATAAGTATGAAACATTTAGTAAAAATGAAAATAAGCCAGCTAAAAACAAAAATAGACTTGCAGTGAGGTTGGAGCAATACTGTAACATTGCACCTGATGTGGAAACAATACAGGAACTGATATTGGTCTTTGTGAGGACACCCTGAATCAGCTGCAGCTGTATGATGGGTTGTTTTTAGATCTGCAACTCTTTCCAATCCTGTTGAGACATATGTCCTTTAGTTCTTAAATATACTGCTCAGGTGGTAGTAGGCTGACTTGGTAACTATTGCAACATGGCAGTTTGGATTCATGTCTGAGTCCATGACCACACAAATGTTTCTGGTCTAGTTTGTGGATTTCTTGAAAAGAGCCACCTGGTTAAAATGTATCAGCCCACAGTCATTCTGATCAGTATAAACTTGTTATTTATACATATTATGAGATATATTTTCAAAAACACTGACATTGCACAAACTCGAACTGCAACATAAATGTTAGACAACTCACGCAGAATACTCTGAAATTAATTGATTATTGTCAAATAATTTTAAGACAAAAAACTTTATTAATCCCAAATTGAATTTGCTTGTCAGATATTGTTCAGAAAAAAATACACTAACACTGGAATGAATGCCACGCTTGCATGTGCACGTTTCTTAATACTATGGAATGGAGCTGATAGATGACTTTAAATTTTTATTGTCTCCAGAAACAATTGGAGTTTTGGTTAAATTAAAATATGTGGACATAACTTGAGTTAACTATTTTGTCTTCTTTACATTGCATGTTTGGGATCTTATTTATTTGAATTTGTTTAAATATTTTATCTTCTTTATATGGCATGTTTGGGATCGTCTGTGCTGGGATTAATTTCATTATTTTATGATGTTTACATTGCATGTTTGGGACTCTTATTTGAATTTCTGTCATTTTATTTAGATTCTATTGCATGTTTCAGATCTTATTTATTTGATTTTGTTTTATTATTTTATCTAGTCTATATTGCTTGTTTGGGATCTTATGTACTGGAATTTATTTCATTATTTTATCTTGTTTATGTTTGCATGTTGGGGATATTATTTATTTGAATTTGTTTTATTATATTATCTTGTTTTTATTGCATGTTTAAAATCCTGTTTATGGCAATTTATCTTGTTTACTTTTGGCTGTTTTGGATCTTTGTTGTCTGAATTTGTGTCATTATTTTATCTTTTTTTATATTGCATGTTTGAGATCTAGTGGTTAGCACTTTCGCCTTGCAGCAAGAAGATCCCTGGTTCGAATCCCGGGGTGGGCCTGGGATCTTTCTGCATGGAGTTTGCATGTTCTCCCTGTGCATGCGTGGGTTTTCTCTGGGTACTCCGGCTTCCTCCCACAGTCCAAAAATATGCTGAGGTTAACTGACTATTCTAAATTGCCCGTAGGTGTGAATGCGAGAGTGACTGTTTGTCTGTATATGTAGCCCTGAGAAAGACTGGCAACCTGTCCAGGGTGTCCCCTGCCTTCGCCCGAGTCAGCTGGGATAGGCTCCAGCACCCCCCGCGACCCTAGTGAGGATAAAGCGGTGTATAGAGAATGGATGGATGGATGGATGTATGTTTGAGATCTAAGTTATTTGAATTTGTGACGTGTGAGCTTGTTCATACTGCGTGTTTGGGATGCTGTAAATTTGAATTAGTTTCATGAATTTATCTGGTTTCTATTGCATGTTTGGGATCTTATGACTCTGCCAAGGAATGCGGTGGAGTTATGTGACGAGCGGCGTACATTTGTCTGTCCGTCTGTTATTCAGTCTGTGCGCAACATTACTTGAAAATGGACTAACAGATTTGGATAATATTTTCAGAGAAGGTCAGAAATGACACAGGGATCACCTGATTAGATTTTGGAAGTGATGCAGCTTACAGTCTGGATCCACGGATTGATTAAAGATTTCTGGATCATTGCGAGATAGCGGCACGGCATCACTGTAACTATGACAACAAGTGAACGCTACGTCAGCTGCCTGCTGATATACACGACTAGTCTGGGAATACCCAGACTGCCTGTGCACTCATTGTCATTTCGTTTACTAGGCAGTCTGGCGACCTGGGGTTGAATTTGTCCCTGAGTCAGGGATCCAATCACAGGACGGGGAGGGACAGTTAGACGATGACGCACACTAAGCGACTACGCGCAATGCATGATGGGTTGTTTGAGAAGAAGCGTTACCTTTGTTGTCGTGTTTCCGAAGGAACAAGCTAGTGGACTCGGTGGGTTTGGGCAGGTCTTTTTCAAAGTCCTCGGTGTCTTGGACGGGGTGGGTTCACGTTGTCTTTTCGATACGCTGCTTAACCGGACGTTCTCTTCCCATTGCCTGAATAAAGGAAAGTCTTTTTCAAGCCGACCGAGTGTGGAGGTGCAGCGCTGGCAGCATCTGTTTGACTGCTCCGGCTCCGGGGTGACTATCAGGTCCATCATCGCTAACCTATCTGATATGGTCGGCGTTGTTTTTGACACAAACATATCTGTGGAGTGTGCATAAACACGGGGTCCACTTTCCCTCATGTTTACTTTACATAAACGGCAAGAATCGTCCGGCGACATGGCGAAAGAAGCAAACACATGAGCAAACACAGCAATGATTCTTTTTCGTGGTGCTGCCGTCGCTCTGCATTTACGTCAGCGGCTAGCAGTGACACGATTGGCTGTGAGCTTCAACTGCCCCAGACTGACTGACATATGCAGCGCCCAATCAACGGCTGTGGAAAATTTTAAACTGCTCCACCCCTACAAGAAAATGAATAGCAGGTACCCAGCCTGTATCTCACTTGAGATTCAGGCTGGTGGTAGCCAGCCTAATACACGACTGCAATCCTACTACAAATATACTGCTGTGGATTTATCAGGACTTGTCTGACATTATACAAAGAACAACTGATTAAATTGTGAGGGTGTTTCTGAGTCCCATCCATTCCTGCCGCCCGCCACATGTTTCGGTCACACGATTCAGTATCTGTACATAACGCACACATGCATAACACACGCCTGTGCTCAGCGCAAAGTCATTTTGTTTGTGGGTACATCTGTATTAAATGGCCACATTTTATGTTGCATGTGATTTCTGATCATCGATAACTAATAAACAAATGCTGCATTTCTACAAAAATATGCTGCATTTCTGACAGTGCCATATGGAGGAATGAACAGCCTTGGCGAAGTACTGTGCTCTCGGAGTATTTTTCTTGTTTGAATTTGCTTCATTATGTTATGTTGTTTATATTGCATATTTAGAATCTTGTGTATTGGAATTTATGCCATTATTTCTTCTTGTTCGTATGTTTGGGATGTTGTAGATTTGGATTAGTTTCACTCATTTGTCTTGCTTGCATTACATTTTTGGGAATTTAGTTGTTTGAATATGTTTTGTCTAATTTGACACTTGTTGTAATGTACGGCACTCTTCAGTTTTGGTTTTTACAAAGTGCTGTACATATAAAAGTATTATTGTTGTTGGTGTGTGTTTCCCTGTGCATTGACGCAGCTTGACACTTTTCAAAGAGGGAGGTCGCACCGGGAAGAGCAGCCGTTCAGGAGGAAATGACGAACTGTCTTTGCAACTGTTATTTATCATGATCAACTTTGTCACCCCAACAACTAAACTTCTGAACATCCATTAAGCCTACCGAGTCGTAGGAAGTTGCTTAAACCCCTTTGTGCGCATTAACACTCCCCAGTTTGACCTCCACGGTGTGAACCATTACCGAGCCGTGCCGCTGAATTTGCCCTGTTTTGGTGGGTGTTCACACCGACTCACTCATGTCAAGAATGCGGAACATTTGCCTCGCTTCACAGGAAACCACATCTCGAAATCTCCCGTCTGAAAAGTGACCAGACGTCGCTGTAATTCGATGCATCGTGCAAAAGGGAACAAGTTTTCTAGTTTCCACAGCTCGAGTAGGGACAGAAACACCAGGCCCGCAGCGGGGAGAGAGAACTTCTGGTCGGGATCACTTTCATCAAACCCCTCCCTCCCTCCTTTCCTTCCACCGTCGATCAGTTTGGTATTTGTCGACTTTCTAATGATAACTCACCTTGGCGCTGAAGCCAGGTATGAGCCGCTCCGCGAGCTTGCACAGGACGACTCCATCCTTCAGGGATGTTTTCAGAAACTCCTCCGGGTCCGCTATGTTCTTCTTGGGCGAGCTGAGGACTCCTAAAGAAATGAGCCATGTAACCGTCTGCTCCTCTGGATTCATAGCTCCACCAAATGATCATCCCCCTAAACCCGCATCGCTTTTAAAGAAACAGGGAGAATCTGGCGGCCTGTTCCGTATCAATATGCAACTCACATCCGCACTTCTGCTAGAAGTTAAAAAAAAAAAGAGGCGGTGGGGGGAAGGACGACGTTGTTTCTACACGCAAAACTGATGATCACCCCTACTGGCAAATAGGCACCTCAACAATACAATGAGTTGTTTTTTTTTTTAATTCTCTCTCTCTCTCTCTCTCTCTCTGCAAAGTAGCACATGCTGGTAGAAGGCATTTTGTGTCAGATTAGATTACAAGCAGAAACACAGCAGGGCCCAGGAAACAGCATCTGATATCTGGTGTGGATCAGCATATCTGGAGAGAAAAAAATGCCCCCATGTACTATAGAGATAACCGAGTGGGCATGATGCTGCACATTTATAGATCACACTGAAATCCTCAATACAATCTGTAAGACTCATTCCATGTCAATCTTTAACTAACATAAAATAGTCATATTTGTAAGAACAAAAAAATCAGCTTGACAAGATATCACAGGCACCTCAGCTCAATTAAAAAATAACTGCATCAAACGTAGCTTCAGGGCAGAACTGCCTTCTTGATTCATGAATCAAGCCAACAACAAAGCTCTTTTTATTAAGTCTTTATTGACAACACCAGAAACGGTGAATTTGAGCAAATCCTCAGCCTGTGTTCTTCCCACTTCGTTTCCACTCGGAGAAAAGGTTCACCCGGCACTCAGCAGAAGGCTGCACCAGCATCTGAAAAACGCAACAAACGACTGATTATTTCTGGAAATTGTACAACATAAATCTACAAGTACGGATTTCCAGATTTGAATTTTACACCCGTATTAATCCATTTCATTACAGTCTCAGTGATCATCTGCAACATTTCAAATGTGGGTTTTAACATCAGTTTAACAGAACATTTACACAAGTTTTGGGAAGACTTGGATGACTTTATTAATCCCTGGAGAGAAATTAACGTGTTACAGCAGCATGGATATTCAAATCAACAGTGTGCAAGAGTGGCAGAAAATGAGAATGTCCTTGGATGTGCAAATGACACGCAAAGGTGCAGATAAGTTTACATATGATGATGAAGTGTCCACTATGTAAAAATCTGACTATACCATATTTGTCACAATGCACCATTATGCTTTTCTTTTCGTATCACCAACATTATGGGAATTAGGGGATTACCTTCACCGGTGCACTGCAGGTTAATTCCTCCATTACAGTGAGGAATTATTCAGGTACATTGCAAGGTCAGTTGCCTTGAAGCGAAGCTCATCCTGCAATGAGAACACAATGTTAACATGTGGCCCTTTTCCTAGCTATGTATTCAATAAATATCTGAAATTGATTTTGTAGGCCTGGGTCCGACTGCAAATTCGCTTCAGTGATCGTTTCCAGTTTGGCAGTTAGGACGACGGTGTTCTTCCAGAGGTCTCCATTGTTTGAATTGGCATGCTTGTGGAAAAGGTTTCGATACTGAGCAAATGGTTCTTAATTTCAAATGGCTTTTAGATGTTTACCAAGAGGGGGAAAAAAAAATGTACTAGATATCGTTACCTATAATATAATGTGGCCAATCATTTTACAGAGGTTGGGCGATTGGGTTGGGCCAAAAGGATCATCGTTTCGAAGTCTCAGATGGCAAAATGGCTGTTAAAACTTTGACTGCTGAAAAGAGAAGAAACTTCTTGGGATGTTGCTGCACTTTCGACAATTTTAACTGATGAAAACGGACCACAATGAAAAAGGCTCTTTTCAGTTGACCATTTAGTCTTTTGTCCTCTGAGGCAAAAGTTGTCTTGAGTGGAGATTGCAATACAGGACAATGAGAAACTCATTTACAGATGAGAAACAAAGAGGTTTGCTTTGCTTACCAGCTGTTGACTATCGGTCGAGTTGCATTTGCTTGTTGTTGTCTTTGGTTTTGTCGTTGCATGCCATCAAATGGCTCTAGGGTGATGGATCCATTTCCAAGGAAACTACATTGGAACATTTTGACAGTAACATTTCCCTAACTTTGAAAACAGCAGCGTCCAGTTGGAAGCACATTCGTGTTAAAGATGAACTCCTCTGACTCGAGTGTTGATATAGCACGAGCAGACTTACCTAAGCTTTACATAGAACTTTGTGAAGGAGATCGTGTTGTTACGTAACAATAATGTTACCGTCTCTGGTCTTGTTTTGACAATTGATGAGCAGTGGTCAAGGTACAACTAAAAGCTTTATTAGAGTAGGAAAGCCAGGGCATAGGGCATTTCAGATTCCAACAGCACTGAATGTACAAAAACTAACACTCACTTGGTAACTGTACTGTGACAAGAGCAAGAGAAATACTAAAAAAACAAAATCTTTTACACATAAAAAACTGGGAAAGTCAAGATACAGGTCAAAGCTAAGCTTTATGTTTCACAGATTTAGACATGGCTGGTTTGTCTTGTATTCAGATTTCTTCCAAAACACGTGTTAAGTGTGCACGGAGACTAATGTTTGCTTTAATGCGACTTCCAAGTCCAGTTCAGTATCTGCTGCGAGCCATTCCCCTATCGGCTCGATTGCCACCACGGCCACCGCGTGGCCCTCCACGACCTGAGTTGCTGTACGAGTCACGAGGAGGGTAGCCTCTATCGGCAGGGGGAGCTGGGCCCCTTTCCTGTCTGCCCATTCGCTCACCACGGCTAGGTGGATATGGGTCACTCCGACTGCTGGGATAACTGTCACGACTGCCATAGCCATCCCGGGAACTGCTTCCATAGTCATCATAACGACTGCTTCCACTGCTCCCACCATAGGATGGTGGGGGGCCCCGAGAGGGTGGGGCGCTGCGAGAGTTACCTGCAGGGTCAATGGTTCAGGTAATTGGCAAGGTTTAATTTATACATTTTCTTGCACTGTCAAGTGCTCATGTTTCGCCAATAGAATTCATTGTGTTAGGAAATAAATTTAATGGATGACATGTTTAAATGTCTCACCATTTTATCAATCTTAAATTTAACATGGATATTTAGTTGATATGCACGGCAATGTATCCAAGCACAGGGAATAAACAGGCAGTGTTACCCATTTCAGCATGCCATTGATTTGAGTAGTCATGTTTCCTTTAAGAGCTCCAAGTGTAGGTAAGGACGAGGCTTTCACAGTTGTCTTCACGTTTTTGAAGGTTACTCCTTGAGGGAGTGCTTTGCTAGGCAACACTTACTGAACAACGGATGCTTCCAAGGATTTTTGGGGGTTCCTTATGGTTGCAAACTTTCTGAGGCACATCAAATATTCTGCGTTATTTCTGCTTATTGCCACACAATGACTTTCTTGATGAATGCAGCAGTATTAGAGACTGTGATTTTGGAGTACAACTTCAGAGTTACATTTTTGGTTTGAGTTGGGATGCCAATGGTTACTTAATTCTAACAACATGAAAATATGCAACTTGGATGCAGGTCTGGGAAAGAAAAAAAGCTCTGCAATGTTGTTTCCTCTGAGGAGGCGAAACTATGCAGTTTCTTGTGACTGGACAAGGCGGCAGCCAATGCTATGATTTGGTTGGTTATTTGTGCAGTTCTTCTCTGCGCCAGTGATCTGTTTTCATTACGCTCATGGTGATGTATCTTACCGTAACCATCGTATGACTCTCGGTAGGAGCTACCACTTGGACGATCCATGTAGCTTCTTGGTTCCCGGCCTCCTCCATAACCATCTCGGTCACTGCGCAATAGAAGGAAATGTTGTTTGATAACAAGAGGATAGCCAATCCCAGTTTCTAACCTTCTGTAATAACCCACTCTCATACCTGTATCCTCTTGACATTGAACCATAATCATCTCGGGAACTAGAGTTAGAATATTCTCTGTACGAGTAATCTCTGGGAGGAGGTCCATAGTCCCTCGAATCTCTGGAATTATAATCTCGACTGGAGTAGCTGTGAAACATAGTACAATTAATGCAGAATTTCAACCATAATATATTGGTGTGTTACATAATTTTACGTGCCACTTGGCAATTAAAATAGTTTTAAAAATTAGAATTAAATTTCAGTTCACAATTACACTTTTTAAAGATCTATACAGTTGTTCAGTTTTCTATAATACTAAAATAACAGAAACATTTCTTTTATTATCATATGAACCAAGAAAAGGATAAACGCATCAGATTTAAGCAGGAAAACATGCTGAAATTTCTAATACTTAATCTAAACTAAAATGCTTCTTTTCCAAATGTGTTTCCACCTGTTTTCATTTGTCTCGGGGTAACTTCAGTTCATTTTCACTGTCACAGTCTAGGCATATAAAATGTTGTACAGAAATGTCAAACAGTCCAAACTGTGCATTATCTTAGGGTTGTCCAAATAATTTGACACTAGTGCACAATGTAACTAATCACAAAATGTCCTACCTGTCTTTAGAGTTGTAATGGTCATCTCTTGGTGACGAATAATCATCCCTCCTGGACATCATGGAGTCCCTGCGAGGTGGAGGTGGACCATAAGGATCCCTGTCCCTTGACATGGGTGCTGGAATGACAAAGAGGCTAATTATTTACCAAAGGATCATGACACACAAGCAGCCCATGAAGTCTGAAGGTCCACACATTTATTTAGGCCTACACAGATAATTCCAAGCAGGCATTTTAAAAATTATTTACACATCTGTCGCATTAAAATTGAGCTCACAAAAATTAATTCGGTCACACTTACGTCTGCTCATGGGACCAGATGGGGCAGACCTCTTGGGTGGGGGACCTCCATTACGAACTGGGGGTCCTCGCTTCATTGGAGGGGGGCCTCTGGATGACATCCCTTTAAAGAAGGGTTCTGCACTCCCTGAATTATCATAGTAATCTTTTAACAGACAAGAACAGCAAAAATTAACACATTCTGCTCAAACACTAATACACTCAATTACAGTGTTTTAATAATCCACACATTCATGTATGTCACTAACTCAACAACTTACCTCTGGATGGGGGGCCCCTCATGCCACCTCTGGAGCCACGTGGACCTCTGGGTGGACCACGACTGCGGGAGTGCATGGGTGGGGGTCCTCGTCTGCCACCACTCTCAAACTGAGGCTTTGTAGCTTGCTCAACTTTAATAGGCTTGCCATCAAGGGACTATGGTCAAACAGTTACGATTACGATGTAGATTTTAAACGCATTTGTATTAAAGATTAATGCAGATTAAAGACCGCACTCACCTTCCCATTCATCTCACGCGCTGCATCCTTTGCGTCAGCGGGACTTTCAAAAGTAACAAATGCAAACCCTCTGGATTTGTTTGTTTCGCGGTCCTTCATCAGAAGAACTAAAATAAGGAAAAGTAAGGTGAAAAATGTATTTGTGTAAATATATTTTATCTGCAAAGGTAACCCACTTTGCAACTGTTCAAGTAGGACAAAGGAAAGCACTTATTACCTCTTTAAACTGTAACCAAAACTTAATTTCGGTTTTAATGTGCCTTCTTCACAGTTCAATGGCTTTCTTATTTCCTGCTACAACACTTAAGTCCTTTTACAGGAAACAATGTGTTTTCTGATAACAGTAAGCAGTGAAAAATAGGTTTTATGTTAGGTGAAATAGAAATGGAGACTTGAAAACAATGGACCTGGTCATTGATTGATTGCAGAGAATGTTTCGTTGTACTGTTTTTTGTTGAGATATCCAGACTGACAGCCGACTTGATTTTTTTGACGGACGCAATAACATGCGTAAGGGCTGTAATTTCCTTTCGTTTTTTTATTCAATAAATATGCTCTTGAATCGAGTTAGACTTGTTTTAGTAGGTCAATATCTATGTTTTTCAGAATAAAGTTTGTTTCTGTGGCAAATATAAATTGTAAAGCAGCAGGTGAACTCCAAATGTGGCTCATCGGAATTGTTACACTCTGCACCATCGTACTGACTTTTTGAAATACTAAGTTTAATTTTACCCATTAGCAGATAGTGACTGTTAACAACAAACTGTAAAACTGGACAGTTAGTAGTTAGGTTTTTGATGATAAAGTACTTCATCAGTTTTTCCCCACATTTTGAAAACGACAAAGTTATTCATAGATTTGTGCAATCTCCTAAATTAGCCTGAACTTAAAACACACGTTGGCTTTTAAGCTTACAGCCAAGTTAGGCCACATATTTGGGACACACAAAACGCGCCAAACAGCAAAACCTGGATACGTTTCAAAATGAGCTTTAGACTTTATGAACTGATAAATATATGACCAAAAGTCATTCACACCTTCGACAATCCTGCCATATTTGCTGAAGTACTGCTCCAAGGCCTTCTCGGTGGTCTCTGTGTTTAGCCCACCGATAAAGAGCTTCCCCGGTCGGTCTGCTTCTGCCATGCCGCAAAATCCCCGAACTGCAACACAAGCAGGGTTGTAATCAGTCATTTGCAGTTTGGAACATAACACAAGATAGAAATACTGTATTTCCCTCCATCATATATTTTTAAAACGTCTACCTTGCTGCTGGCGAAAATCTTGGGCTGTTGAATGCGCAAAATGGCGAAAACGAGGCAATGGAGTTGGCTAGTAATTTGTTAGCTAGCAAGTATTCAAGTTACTGATAAAGAACAAACGCCAACACGTTAATTTCAAAACGCATAAAGAAACACTAAAAACTTAATGAAATTAAGCATGCAAGCGCGAAGCTAACTGCTACCAACCTGTGCTAACGCGGCGGGTTTCTTCAAGCTATAATGACGGTGGGCAACGGTTCTTCTCTCTTCCGTTTCCCCGCTCTTCTTCAGCAGCTCCGTCCCCGGCAGACCAGACTGCTCCAGGCGCAGCGTTGTCACCTAGCGTCCAGGACGAGAATCAAGATTATGCCATCAGCCCAAGCGGTAGAAAAACATTTCAATTATTTATCTCCTTAAAACAATATTACAACAGTGTGCAAGTACCTCAATACTTTTCTAATGTACAGCAATTTAACATAAAACATTACTTTGACCAAGAACTAGACAGAAAATTCAGTTAATATTAGCCTGGTGCTAATACTGTTATTCACGCATGATGTTCACAATAGTAAATTCTCATGAAGAGGAAATATTTTTTTTGTTTGTCATTGCAATAAGGCCGAGCCACTTAGGGTCACTAGCAGCCAACCTTTATGTCCATGACATAAAGGTTTCGTTTCTCAGTCATGTTGAACGGCTGAGCCACTCTCAGCGAAATATACACTGCTCAAAAAAATTAAAGGAACACTTTGAAAACACATCATATTTCAATGCAGGGAAAAACAAACTGGATATTAGCATTGATATGGACTGGATAATGTGTTAGGAATGAAAAGTGCCACATTGTTTGATGGGAATGAAAATTATCAACCCCCCAGGAGGGCTAAATTCAAGAAACCCCAAAATCAAAGTGGAAAAACTGATGTGGCAGACTAGTCCATCTTGCTGAAATTCCTTGGCAGCAACTCAAAATGGTATTCAGTAGTTTGTATGGCCTCCATGTGCTTGTATGCATGACTGACGATGCCGGGACAAGCTCTGAATGAGACGACAGATGGTGTCCTGGGGTATCTCCTCCCAGAACTGGACCAGGGCATCACTGAGCTCCTGGACAGTCTGAGGAGCAACCTGGTGGTGTTGGATGGAATAAAACATAATGTTCCAAAGGCATTGTATTGGATTTAGGTCAGGTGAGTATTGGGGCCAGTCAATGGTGTCAGTTCCTTCATCCTCCAGGAAGTGCCTGCATCCTCTTGCCACATGAGGCCAGGCATTGTCATGCACCAGAAGGAATCCAGGACCACTGCACCAATGTAGGGTCTGACAATGGGTCAAAGGATTTCATCCTGATACCTAATGGCAGTCAGAGTGCCGTTGTCCAGCCTGTAGAGGTCTGTGCGTCCCTCCATGGATATGCCTCCTCAGACCATCACTGACCCACCACCAAACCATTCATGCTGAACAATGTTATCGGTACCATAACGTTCTCCACGGCTTCTCCAGACCTTTTCATTTCTGTCACGTGTGCTCACAATGAACCTGCTCTTATGTGTGAAAAGCACAGGGCACCATTCACAGACCTGCCAGTTCCTGTGTTCTATGGCAAATGCCAGCCGAGCTCCATGGTGCCGGTCAGCGAGCACAACGGGCACTAGAGGACACTGGGCCCTCAGACCACTCATTACATCTCTTTTTGATTGTTTGATCAGAGACATTCACACCAGTGGTCTGCTGGAGCTCATTTTGTAGAATTCTTGCAGTGCTCATCCTGTTCCTCCTTGCACAAAGGAGCAGATACCTGTCCTGCTGATCGGTTGAGGACCTTTGACAGCCCTGTCAAGCTCTCCCAGACTAACTGCCTGTCTCCTGGAACTTTCTCCATGCTCTTGAGAATGTGCTGGGCAACACAGCAAACCTTCTGGCAATGGCACGCATTGATGTGCCATCCTGGAGGAGTTGGACTGTCTCTTCAACCTCTGTAGGGTCCAGGTATCGCCTCATGCTACCAGAAGTGACACTGACCCTAGCCAAATGCAAAACTATTGAAAAACAGTCAGAAAACACAAGAAGGGAATAAAATGTCGGTGACCTTCACCTGTAAACTCATTCCTGTTTTGAGGGTTTATGGAGCATATTTTTATTGCTTCCTGTCTGATAACTTGTACAAGCACTCCTTTCAACTCAGGTTGTTTAAATCGTGCTGAATTTATAAACTTGATTTGATTAATTATCTTTATCAGATGTATTCACAAAATGATTACAGAAGCCTTTCCTCCTTTTTAAGAACAAGTTTCTTTATCAACTGTGTTTGTAAAGAAACAGGAATGTTGACTAAGGGTTGGTTTAGCAGCGTCAGTCTTCCACCGTGTCACTGATGATTTACCGAATTTTCTCCTGTCAGCGTAAAACCCGTGGCGATGTATGTGCACACTTTGGATGCGCAATATAACTTTATGTTATATTGATATTACGAATATATGCTAAATAAATGATTCAAAATATGTTTGATCGGTTAGACATTATTAAATCGTGCATACTAAAGAGATTACATATTATGTGCATTTATTTGGAAGGGGAGGTCTTGTGATAGCGTTGTACGTCACCAACGTTAGCGACGTACTGTTGGCTCAGACAGTCCACCTCAGTCTCTGCTCCCCGGACACAGAGACCCAGCGCCCAACTAACCACAAACAGCTAGCAAACAGCACCTTCCCACACAAGAAGGAGCTCTGTCCTTTGCACCAGTTAACCAAAACTTGGAGGAACCACGTCCGCGACAAAAATGAAGCGGCGGATACATCTCGGTCTCGTGCTGGTCTGCTCGCTTGTCTCATATTTCTGTTCGTGCTCGGCGTTTTATCTTCCGGGTTTAGCCCCAGTGAGCTTTTGTGAAGAAGGCAAAGGTGGCGAAGATTGCCAGGTAAGTTTTATTCGTCAGACTCACATTTACTACCTAACGTTGTGGATTTTTGTGCCGAAAGTTGAATTTGCTCGTTAGTAGCAGCCTGTTAGCTCCCTTAGTCTTGCTAGCTAACCAGTCCTCTCTTAGGCCCCGGCTATTCCCTGGAACCCGGACACTGGCATAATGTTCTGATACATGACTACTTGTTTTCGTTGGCAGTCGCCGTCATTGCCAAGGGACTACATAAATGCAATATATATACTTCCTGTTGGGTTAACATATTTTACCAGCCCACCACAAGACTTAGTACATTTCGCCCGAGGCACATAGTAGGTGATGACAGAGAATAGCCACCATTGTACTACTCCTGACTGCTGACGTTACCTGGCGCTGTCCAGGTAAGTTGGGCTGACAGATCAAATAACCACTGTATTCATAACTGAGTTCAGCATATTGAGCTGCTACAGCTCAGTCTTTAGTTGCGACTAAGTAATTTTTACATCGGTTGCACTAATGGGCTCGGATCATGAGCACCTGTTATGTTTTGACAGGTTGTAGCCCGCTTTGTTGTATTAAAAAAAGCTATTTCTTCTTCTTTACAGACAGTGATTCAGCTCTTTGTCAATCGCTTGGACTCTGTGGAGTCAGTTCTGCCTTACGAATATGATGTGTAAGTACATTTAATTTATTCTCTATGCCATTTTTTTGTCAATATCTGGTTGTATGTTTTCAAGCTCAGTATCTTCTCATTGTGTGTGACTCTGAAAATGTGTCAAAGGTTCGACTTTTGCAAAGATGCTAAGGAAATGAGGCCATCTGAGAACCTTGGACAGGTGCTGTTTGGTGAACGAATTGAGTCTTCCCCATACAAGGTGGGAGTTAACAGAAAGTCCAGGCCTGTGTGGTGGCTATGATGTCCACTTCAGCTCTGTTTGTTTAGTGGACTCGCTTGGCATTGCATGACTCTGACTTTCTTTTTACAGTTCAATTTTAAGCAAGCTGTCAATTGCAAGGCAGTGTGCACAAAGACCTACCACAAAGGCAACCAGGAGGAAACAGCCAAGCTGGATTTTCTCAAGATGGGAATGCAGCTGAACTATCAGCATCACTGGTTAGTTGACCGTTTACTCCACTCTTTTGTATTTCTTTACACCTGAGTTTCATTATAGCATGGAGTCCTTTGAATGGAGCATTAGTAAGAAAAAATGTTGGCAAACAGACTTGAATGCAGACTGGTTACCAATAGATTTGCTGAGGTTAACCAATTCTTATTTCAGGATCGTTGACAACATGCCAGTGACATGGTGCTATGATGTGGAAGATGGACAGAAGTACTGCAACCCGGGCTTCCCTATTGGCTGCCTTGTTACAGCAGATGGAAGAGTTAAAGATGCTTGCGTTATCAATGTGAGTTGTGACGTCTGTCTTCGAATTTTTTATCTACTTAACATGCTATGTTTTTCATAATTGGTTGTCAGTTGTAATTGTTATGAGCAGGCTTTATGGCATTACCATACCATTCATGGGTGGAGTAGTATGAGTTACAGTTGAGCCCAGTGTGCCTCGTGTTTTCACATTTGTTGTACTTTACTTAGACTTGACACTGACTCTAACTGCGCCTGCTTGTCCAGCAATACCTGTAGAACAGCATGTCTCCATCTGTCAGTGTCACATGGAGGAGGACTGAGCAGACGATGGAAGATGGCTCAAAGTTTTTTGTAAATCAAGGAATTTAGATAATTCTGAATTAGGTTTTTGCAGCCCACTTGCTTTTCAGTAAGGAGATAATGCTTTGTCAGTTATTAGTCTATGCATTCAAAACAAAATCAAGGTTGTCTCTCTCTAAATATTGATATTCTATTAGAAAAGATCAACTTGTCAACCTAAAAAAGAAAATGTATTTTTATATATTTTGTTTTGTTTTTGATTTTTTTGCTCTTTTTTTGTTATATATATTTTTGCGTTTGTAAGGTGTTTAAGGTTCTTTAATTCCCTATCGGTACCTTTCCAGTTATTCAGTGTCGAAGACTATCAAAAAATAAATAAATGATAATTTACTATTCACATTATTCTGTCTGTCCAGTTTTCATAATAATGTTGACCATTTTTCACATCATGTGAGTATTTATTCAATATATAAGATTCTTATAGGGCGGAAGTAAAGTTGTTAATATAACAAAACATATGATATCATCAATATTTGATAGTCCAAAAGAGTAATATAAAGAAATATGTTTGATATTTTAATTAATTTTGAATAATCTTCATGATCGTATTTATTTTTCAGGCTGAGTTCCACGATAAGAACACATTTTACGTCTTCAACCATGTAGACATCAAGATCACGTACCACAGTGGAACAACGGAAGGATGGAGGGGAGCTCGGCTGGTTGCTGCCACGATGGAGCCCAAGAGGTAAATGTCGGCTGGATAGTAGATAAATGTGATGCCAATATATTCTGGTTTTGCTGATCCTCTTCAACACGTTGCAACTAAAATGACTGCTGGCCATTCCAAATAAATGTGAGATTCAATAGTGCTCTCACATGAAGGTGTTTTGTGTTTTGTGCACAACAGTATCAAACAGGTCGATGAGAAAACGCTAAATTGTGAGACCGGTAGTCCAATGGCGATTCCTGGAGACTTTGAAAATGATGTGTCCGTAGTCTACACCTACTCTGTCCAGTTTGTGGTAGGCCTCCTAACTATACGACAAATAACATTGCATAACTAAATTTATCGAACTAATATACACCACTTGCTACGTGACAGTGAGAAATGTAACATTTTTGCAGGAAGACAATAGTATCAAGTGGGCTTCTCGGTGGGACTACATCCTGGTCTCCATGCCTCATACCAACATCCAGTGGTTCAGGTCTGAAGATTTTATTTACATTGTGCACCACAGAAATACTCTCCCCAAAACTCCACGACTCTTGATGCTTGTTAGTTGATGTCTTTTATGTTTTTTTTCAGCATCATGAACTCCCTGGTCATTGTCCTCTTCCTGTCTGGTATGGTTGCCATGATCATGCTGAGAACCCTGCACAAGGACATTGCCAGATACAACCAGGTGGACCAGGTAAAGTCATCGATGATGTGTAAATGAAGCACCAGCATACACGTGAAGTGCCGTTGTTACAATTAACTAGAGTATACTTGAACAGTTTCATTTGAATATCATCGGTCATTGTCTTGTTTGTGCACACCAGATTCCCATATTGCCTCAGTGCAAATTAACAATTCAGAGTATCACAGTTTTGAAAATATGTAAATAAAATCACATGTCTAACCCAACACTTTCATAATAATTTAATAAACAGTCTTACTTTTAGACCAATGCTCATATGTTACTGAGTTTATTTTATCGGGGTTTAAAATGTTATTTCATTTCTGTGGTTGTAAGTATTTCTTAGCCCCCCAGTGGATAATGAAATAGTTTGATTTTAGTTGAAGCATTTAAGTTACAAATATTGGAGATTTAAGTGTTCACTTGGCAGTAACAGGGTGTTTGCTGTTTCTTCATCGCAGTTTTATGGTTAATGCTTTAATTTTGCACTGTGAAATGCCACCCAGCACCCAAAATTATAAATATGTTGTCGCACTTCACAGGGAGACTTGATAAAGATTCCACCGAAGAGGGAAAAATCTTCTCTACCCTATGTAAGCTTATTGAAAGCTGTTGTGAACCAAACCTTTTGTGGTAATTTAATCAGGTATTGGGTGCTTGATTGTGGCAAAAAAGCACATTAGAACAAAATGTAAAATGTGGTGTGGACAGTTTTTTTTTTTAAACTAGAAGTTGAATGCTTTCAGAAATGACAGATTTTCAAAATAAAGGCTCATACTTTAGAGTTGACTGAGGAGCTTTTCCACACCAAATTTTACATGTTTTGGTAAAAGACGTTTTCTCAGTCTTCACCTTATTTTGCTTTGCTAACAGGTGTCGGATTGTGAGGTAGCACTCACTGATTGGTGGTTGGTGAACCATTAAGTTTTAACATCTGCAAAGGTTCATTAACTCTTTGATTGTATTGCTGTCTGCTTCCTGTCACAGGAGGACGCACAGGAAGAGTCGGGGTGGAAGCAGGTGCATGGAGATGTTTTCCGTCCCCCCAGGAAAGGGATGCTGCTTTCTGTGTTCCTGGGTCAGGGCACTCAGATCTTCATCATGACATTCATTACCCTCTGTAAGTACTAAATTACATGAGGTTATACAATGCAATACTGGCATTGGTAACAGAAACTGAATTTGACACTCATTGTTCTGAACTGCACATTAAAGACCACCAGTCTCACATTTTCTTTGCACGATTCTCACCACAACCTGTATCATGTTTGAGTCAGTATTAAACTAACCTCATTGCTATTAACCTCAGTTCAAATTAATCAGTTCAGATTATTGAGCATCGAAACAGGGTGCATGTGAAAACTGTGAATGTGCAACTTTTAAGACAATGAAGGTCAAAGCTCAGGTCAGCTTATCTCTAACACTTTCCAAGCCAAAATATTTTGAGAAGTTCAGATCAAGTTTAAAGGTCCACCTGCAGGAGTCACTAAAAGAAAATGTACTGCGTTATCCACTAAGAAAACTCTTAAAGACACTGTCAATCCAACTTTGATGTGTACAGTCTGAAGTTACAGACAGCAGATAGGAGTAGCATTTAAGGCTGTCTCTGTGTTTGTGTGATGTGTCTAAACACGTGCACTGACGACTCTTTGTCCATGATAGTCCTGGCCTGTTTGGGTTTCCTGTCTCCGGCCAACAGAGGGGCTCTCATGACATGTGCTGTGGTACTCTGGGTTCTGCTGGGCACGCCTGCCGGCTATGTGTCTGCACGTCTTTACAAAAGTAAGAGTCCGGTAATAACTTTGTCACAAATCACAGTCTTAACAAACAACACAGATGGCGTTACAGTCAGTGTGATCGCTCATATCGTGATCTCATTCTCGTCTGTTTCTGTTCTCAGCTTTTGGAGGTGAAAAGTGGAAGACAAACGTTCTGCTGACAGCGCTCTTGTGCCCAGGGTATGTCCACTTGCCATATTGCTTAGCTACTGCTCACTTTTCTCGTTCATGTTTCGTTTTTGCAGTTGATTGCTGGACTTTCACATTTGCTTCGTGTTTAGATTTGTACACAGCTGTTATCCTACTCACACGTACTATCTTGCTCTGTGTTGCTGTCCACCTGTCTTCCCTAGCATTGTGTTTGCAGACTTCTTCCTAATGAACCTGATCCTGTGGGTGGAGGGCTCCTCAGCCGCAATCCCCTTTGGCACGCTGGTGGCCATTTTGGCTCTGTGGTTTGGAATCTCTGTGCCCCTCACCTTTGTTGGTGCCTACTTTGGATTCAAGAAACCTGTAAGTTAGGCCTTCTAATTTGTTCATCTGCCTCACTTAACAAATAATTGTAGATGAAATGGGTGTGTATTTAGGAGTTTATCTTTTGATATCTATACTTGATCCTGTGCAGGCTATCGAGCAACCAGTGCGAACAAACCAAATTCCCCGTCAAATTCCTGAGCAGTCCTTCTTCACTAAGCCAATCCCTGGTATTGTAATGGGCGGAATCCTGCCCTTTGGCTGCATCTTCATCCAGCTTTTCTTCATTCTCAACAGCATTTGGTAAGTGGACAGGAATGCTGCCTTTGCTAAGTGATCTATAATTCCTGTTCTGCAGTCTTTACAGGAGAATAGCCAATAGCTCATCACCACATTTTGTTTCATATCCAATAATCTCGATTGTTTTTGCTTCAGGTCTCATCAGATGTACTACATGTTTGGATTCCTGTTCCTGGTTTTCATTATTCTACTCATTACCTGCTCTGAGGCCACCATTCTGCTGTGCTACTTCCACCTGTGTGCCGAGGTGCGTGAATATTCAGCCCTGAATTTTTCCTCGTCTGCCGAATCTTAGTTCTCGTCTGGTCCAGACTTCAGATTCCGTTTTGTTGTTACTTGATCCTAACGTCATGTTTTTGTCGTCCTTTGTGTCTAAAGGACTACCATTGGTGGTGGCGTTCCTTCCTGACCAGCGGCTTCACAGCAGTCTACTTGTTTATCTATGCCGTGCACTACTTCTTCTCAAAACTGCAAATTATTGGAGCGGCCAGTACCATACTCTACTTTGGATACACTATGATTATGGTCCTCATCTTCTTCCTCTTCACAGGTGAGGCCCTTTGTTAAAGTAAAAAAGTAGCTCATTTGATACTAAAAGTGTTTTCCTTATGGCATGTTGCAATTTTTTTATTCAGAGCTTAATATAGCCCTTATATAAAAGTCACAAGGGATTTTCTATATACTTTATCTTAAAAACAGCTGCAAAGCAATCTCACTTTTTTATGACCAGTGAAGAAGCAGCAGTAGCTTATTGTTCCTCTGAGGCAAAGTGGGGTGTGTAGTTTAGTATGTATGGCTTACATTCTTTGTTTGGTGTTTCTGAAGGGCTGCAAACAGAAGTTCAAATGTAGTAAGAGGATTCAGGATCCTGTTGATAGGAAATAACCACCAGGAAGTCGGTCACAGTATTTCACAACATTTATTTGCTTGTCATTTTACTGAAACACACGCGTTGACCTTTTCATCTTTTTACTGGCTGCGCAGGAGCACCATGTATGAAATGAAGTTGAACTCTGATCTGTAATTTAGTCGGAAGCTTAAAAAACTTTGAGACACGAGTAGAATATTCAGTCTTGGTCAGATCTATTTTTGCATATCTGTTTTTGTCAATTGTAGTGTCTGTGGTTTGCTGTTTAATGATCCAGAGCAGAGTTTTATCAGGCAATTCCTCTTTTTGTTATTTTGTTTGTATAATCGCTGACCATTTTTGTTAGACAGCCAGCTGTGCATCTCCCAGTTGCGCATATCTCTGTTAAAAGAGACAAAGATATATGTTGACATGGCAGCACCTCTCTCTGGCCCTGTCAGGCTTCCTTGCAAAACTATTCAAATGAGACTGAGGTTGTGTGTGCAAAGAGGATAACATTAAGTACCAGATAACAGGCGAATACAAGCCTAGTGTATATGTCGCCCAGAAATATACGGCACGCCATGATGTCAGACGGTGACATACATCCCGGTGTTATACTGTCATTAGTCCAGATAAAAGTTAGTTTGTGGCCCTGCTTGTCATTGCAGTGCTGTTTGACAATATCTTAAGACAGAGCCGTAAGTAGCAGGGGGATGACATGTCAAAAGATTATCACCAAAAAGTAATCCAAGGATTCAAGGCAAAGATTATCAGTTTCCCTCCTTGCTTCCGGTTTTCATCTAAATAATCCTAATCTCTTACATTTGCCTTTCTTAAGTCATTATTTAACTGTCTGTCTTTTTCACCTCATCCCAACTTTGATCACAACCTAATTCGGGATTCTGCTGCGTGGCCCCCATTGAGCAGTCAGATAGGACTTTTATACCCCGATGAATTGATCCGGGATTTTGATCAGTCTGGCTTATCAACACTGCAGAGCTCAGGCAAATATGCTCTTTGCTTGACAAATCGAAGTGCTCGTGCTGGTGTTTCCTGGAGATTGCAGCCCCAACCCTGTCAAAAGTAATTTTTTAAAGCTTTTAGTAAATGGAATTTGGTTGTGTAGCGACACCAACCGGCTGTACAAGATGACACTTAGTTGTTTTTTTTTTGTATCTGTGCTCCACAACTTTGCGGCCTTTCTTTGATTTTGTAGTTTATTCATTACTATCTAGTGCTCTATTTTGAATCAAGCTGCAGAACTCAAGGAACAGACGTACAAAGGCAGCTCATCCTATGCAGATTTCTTTTTATTAATTGTTTTGTAGTTGCATGCTCTCGAGATGATATCTGTGTGATAAGATTGTAAAATAACACTTTCTAAACACTCCTTAAAATCTGTGTTTTATCCCAGGTACAATTGGCTTCTTCGCTTGCTTCTGGTTTGTAAATAAGATCTACAGTGTGGTCAAAGTGGACTAGAGGACTGGGGGAAGGACTGACTCCCTGCTGCCACAGTGCTGGCCTCCTGCCTGCTGGCTGTGTGAAAAAGCGGTCTGATTGGACATGAACTGAAAACATCATGTATCATAGAAACAAACCTGAAGAGCAGAGCCCGTCCTCTTTTGTGCTTTAAACTTCCGTTGCTATTTTTCTTTTCTTTTTTTAAAATATATATAATTTTGTGTTCACTGTTGACCAGTAATATTTTGAATGGCGCCTTGAAAATCAGTGTGGGTTCCAATGGTCTAGTTGTCATAGTGAGCAGTTTGTTTGCTGGAATGTTTTTACTTTCATTTTCTAAAAAAAGTAAAATGTTCTGTATTTTGCTTTTCTATTCCCTTATGGCTAAATGTTTTGTTTTTCATTACCTGTTCTGTAATGATGAAAAAATTGTGTGTACATATACTGTATAGAGAGAGAAAGACCGAGAGAATGCTACTTAAAGATTGTCACCATAACACAATCTTCTTTAGGAGTTTTATTCTTTATTGTTTTTTAAGGTAAAAATGGGGCTATAATTCCTTAAATATCAGTCTGTATTGTAGTTCAGAAATTATATAAAACACTGACATTGCTATGATACATGTCCATTTTTTTTAAGATTTAATGGTTACATCTAAGTTTGCAGAGAATTGGTGGGTATGCTTGGTACAGAAGCACATGTGTATCATAGAACTCCATTTTACAGCCACAGTGTGTCACATAAGGATGATCTCCCAATAATGTGTGCAAGTAGTCTGGCCACAAGAAAGAGTCTCATCTAGTTAATCATTACACAGTTCATGAATTTACTGATTAACGGTAAGTAAGACGCACCATTTTAGACTTTAGTGGTTTGCTGAACTGTTAACTACATAAAACACTGCTGCCTTTTGCTTCAAGCAGTGCGGAGTCATCACCCAAGGTGATAACATTTTTATGAATAAATGCAATTAATTCAAATTAAAGGCCATGTTTTTGTCTTTGCGCCACAAGAACTCTTAATATTTTGTTCCCCGTGATTAACCGCGTTCCCTACTTTTCATGTCAGATTCTAAGTGTTCAGTGTATGTGTTTTATTTTTCTTGGCTGATCACAAACCAAAAAGAGCAAAACTGGGGGAGATGGTCTTTTCATGATGAGATACAGTAATTGCAAAAATCCTCTGACACTTGATTAATTTCTGACTAGTGTAGTGAGTTATTTTTGGCCAGATCTAATTCTGTCTCCGTAGCCTACAGCAAAAGATCATACACTGACTGTAAAAGATGTCGGATGTTTTTATGAGTCACAAACTGTCAAAAACCTCACGGTATAAAACTTTGGCTTATGGTTAAATCTAATTATATATTTTACAAGCTTTTTAACCCTACCTACACACCAAAAATGCAACAACTACAGAGAATATACAACTATAGACGCAAACACCACTGCAAAAATGTTAACTAATTTGTCCTCATCTAAAAAAATAGTATTTTGTGTACAATAAAAATATATATGGGTTGGTTAATGCAAATTGTAGCTTTTATCCCACTTACAATCCACGCTCGTACCTGAAACTGTATTTAAGATACATTCTAGATTCTAGCAAACACATCTAAAAGCTCTGAGAAAACAGTAATAATCATAATGCACTATTTATATTAAAACATTAGCACTTCATTTGATAGTCTTTTAATGTTTTACGATAAAATTATGCACTATATTTATGACTAAACATTGCTTTATTTTAGAGTTAATGTCATGGTGTTTGACTCAACACATGAGGAAGTCTTTGTCTCCTTCAGAATGTCAGAATAGTGTGATGCTATAAATTAGGACCAATGACAAGCATGAGCTCAATTAAAACTTCCGGCTCTTAAATTTTCACAAGAGGAATTAAATACTTTTGCAACAGGACACAAATGCATTGTTACTTTTTAAGAAACACAAATGGTAGGATGTGTACTTAAAGAGCTCTGTAGTCATGCTTTTATTTTTATTTTTTAAATGTTGAGAATTCCAAAAAAAATTCCGTTTTTGTAATTTGTTACAATGCCAAGAGCTGACTCCACAGACTCCATGTATATACTGTCTGCTTTTTTTCTTTAAAGATCCTGCTTGTATCTAACGTCAGACATTGGTTTACGAGAGCAAAGAAAATGTCCCCGTTTTGAATACGTCACACTTTCACACACGTTACATACAATTTACTTTTATTAAACAACAGACAGTGTTCCATGTTGAGTAGTGATACCGGAAATAATACAAAAGCACAATAGAAATCACAAAAATATGTACTTATAAAGGACTTTGAGACATTATTTTCTCTTATTTGCTGATATGCTGTAACACACACTGTCCTTCACAGAGCCTCTCACAAACTTATTATGCAAGTTTGATTGTCAACTACAACACTGTAGTTTGGATTTCTCCGGTGACCTGCTGAATGAATCAAGGTTCAAATCCATGACAGTCCCCGATAACTAGCACAGTCTAATAATAATATTGACAATGATTAGAAGAAGAAGAATACACCATAAGCACCCTGGCTTATTCTGCCAAACATTTTTTTTCTCTTTACCAAAAAGGTATAAAAACAGAGACAAGACACACATTTCAAATAATGCACATAATGTTGTGATGCATCCATGACATCCTTTCAACCTGCTGAACCGCCTCCCTCAGAGATGAGTCACAGCAAGCATACAGTGCTTACATAAGTACTCGTACTCGCCGTGGCTTTAAGCAGACAGGTTGCTCCATTAAAAAATACTATATTAGGAGGTATCTTTACAAATCTACACGTGTCCAGTGGAATATATGAAATCTCTTACATAAGATCTTGCGGCATGCAGCCTACATTAAATAGCTGGTGCAAAGAGTCCACTGGAGTTGTATTTTTAATCGCACCCTGCTCTCTACACACTGTGGCTCTCCAACAAAAATACTCTACTTTGTCAAAGAAAGGCTGACATTACAAAGGCAGCAAATACTGAGTCCAAATATACAGTGGCACGCTGAAGTAGAAAGCAACATTTCCACATCAGTTAAGCTTTAGTGAAAGGAAAACAAAGGACTAAGACAAATGTGTGCGTGGCCATCCCATCAGAGAACACGGGAGTCACCAACACTTGTGTGTTTTGTAGCTGACAGGCACGATGAATCACTTTTCTACTTAGTTGTTAAAAAGGCGCTTTGATACTAAGAAGAGTCACTGCGACAGGGACGGACACGGACATATATTCAGTTACTCAACAAGATTCAAGAACTGAGACGGGCACTACAAATGTTTCTACAAGCAAATACCCTGAGTTCATAAATGAAGCTCGTCCGCACACACGGACAGAACATCCCTCATCCTGCCACAGGATCAAAGAGAACTAACACACAAAATGTTTAAAGGAGATTAAAGCATTGTGCAGACGGACCAGCTGCAGTTTAACACTTCCATCAGAGACATTTAAGGCCCATAATTAGACCAAAGTGGTCAGAACTATAGCTGCAACTAATATTTTCACTGTCAGTCAGTCAGTTGTGTACTCTAGTGTCAGAAAATTGGGAAAATGTCGATCAGTGTTTCCTAAATCCCCAGATGATCTTTCTTTGGTCCACAA
This sequence comes from Acanthochromis polyacanthus, assembly GCF_021347895.1. Lineage (NCBI taxonomy): Eukaryota > Metazoa > Chordata > Actinopteri > Pomacentridae > Acanthochromis > Acanthochromis polyacanthus. The sequence continues at coordinate 15,211,575 of NC_067122.1, forward strand.
CCCAAATATATTCAACAGAGATGTAAAGAAACTAGAAAGTATTAAATTTTTGTTCTTTAAAAATTGCTCAGATCAATCGATAGATGATCAAACAGCTTTGCATTTGTCTAATATGAGTATTTGTTGCAGCTCTAGTCAGAACACCACCGCAGTTTCTGCCTTGACATGGAAAATCCAGGTTTAGGCTGACTGATAAAAATCTTGATTTTTATTAACAGTAGCGCAATGCCGACTACGTTTAAACAGCTGCACACATTCTGACTCATGTGGTCCATGTATTAAATCTTAAAAACTGCATTTACATAAAACAAACACATCACTACAGCCAGTTCTGTTACACATTCATAATGCAACAATGACGAGTGTTTCCAGACAGATACACTGTATGTGACATATGTGATAATCTAACCGATCTTCTGACAAAATATGAAAAGATCTAAATGTTGGTGATCAGGCTCCATTGTTCCTGATGCCAGCAACTTGAGAGTTACTAATCTGTTGTCTAGAAGCTTATGCATGAACACACTGCATGACAAATTCTTCAAGTACAAACAAATATGGTCGGTCCAATGAACACTTGAGGGCGGCTCATGTGTTTTGCTTGCTGTGGACCGTGAGCTCCCTCTCCGAGCTGAAACTGGTGGAGGTGGTTTCCTTCCGGCTGTCCCTCGACTTCCTCTCGAAGGTGGGAGAGGAGGACGTTGTGCACTCTTCCCAGGTCCGCAGAGGGAAGACCCGAGCAGCCAGGCTGGGCAGGTGAGGAGGAGCACCGGAGCGGCCCTCGGTGGTGGTGAAGCAGCTCTCCACGGCCGAGCTCTGGTTGGGACGGCCCTGCTTGCAGAAGAGCCCACAGAGCAAAGCCAGGAATTCCTTCCTCACACTCCGGTGCATGTAGCCGTAAATGTAGGGGTGCAGGCAGCACTGCAGAAAGAAGAGCACCAGGGCAAGGGAGGATAACCACGGGGGTACCGCTGCTCTGGTGCTCATAGATATGGTATTGAGGATGCTGTAAGGGCCCATGCTGAAGATATATGAAGCCATAATGACAAAAACTACTCGAGCTGCCTTGCACTGGTAGTGGAAACGTCTGTGTCTGACCCGAACGGGGTATCGTCTGGCTGAGTAGGGGCCTTCAGGTGAGCTGGCCTGCTGGGGTTGGGGTTGGGGCTGGGGTTGGGGCTGGGGCTGGGGCTGCCGCTGAGGACTGCTGGGTGGCTGGAAGTCCTGCGGGCAGGGCTGGGAGTAGGATTGCGTCTGTATTGGGTGCACAAGGGCGTTCTGCCTCCGAGCCGCTCTGAACACCATCCAGTAGCATCCGAGCATGATGAGCACAGGCAGCCAGAAGGAAAAGGTGGACACCACGACAGAGTAGGACAGACTGGAGGACCACACCACTGAACAGACGTTATGGCGGCGGTCAAAGTCGATGACACCCCAGCCGTACAGAGGAGGGGTGCTCTGCAGGAAGCTAAGCACCCACGTACAGATGATCAGGTTGGTCCCCAGGTGAGGGGTCATGCGGGTGGGGTAAGACAGAGGGTGGATGATGGCCAGGTAGCGATCCACAGACACGACTATGATGGTGTTGACCCCGGCGAAGGCGAACAGGTGCATGAGCACCACCAGGGCCTGGCACAGTCGAGCATCCAGGGGCCAAACACCAGGCACGGTGGCTGCGATGGCGAAGGGCATCACCAGCACGGTCTGGAGGAGGTCTGCCAGGAGGAGGTTGAGGACGAAGCGGTTAGCCACATGAAGCAACTGAGGCTTCCTCTGGAACACCAGCAGGACAACCACATTCCCAAACAAGGACACGCACACGATCAGAGATATGAACACCATCTTCACCACGCTGTTGACGGTAGAGGACCACACCTGGTCCCGACTGGAGGCGGGGACACTAGTGAGATTTGTGCCCATAGCGGGCTCCTGAGAACTTGACATGGTTCATCTGACATCCAGCAGATCAGGGTAGCTCCATCCTGGTGAGGAGAGAGAACCAGCTCAGATGCTTTCTTTTTTAAGGGTATGAGAACAATAAGCTGCTGGTTTGTTGTTTGTTGTGGTTTGTTTCTTTATTTCAGTGGATTCCAACATTCAACATGCATCTCACATTGTTCGTCAGCCATGACACATCATCCATAACAGGTGAAAACAGTCCAGGAGGCTCATCCAGGAGTAGCTGGAGATTGTGAACACTGATTCCCTCCTCATGATTATCCCTTCACCCACCGAACAGGCCTTTTTCTTCCTGCAGCCCACATCTGTCGATTGAAAAAAAAAGAAGTAGAAGAAGAAAAAATGAAATTTGGCGACAGCAAATGCCAGCATCCACAGAGAGCGTCCAGAAGGCGTCAAATGTCGCTAATCGGTGTATGCTGATGGATGATACCTGGGAATGATCAGTGATGCTATGTTTTGCCGCTCGCTTTCCATCGCTTTGCTCCCGTTTCAGCCCTCAGCTCCAGTCAATGGCAGCGAGCTTTCACGGCTCAGCTAACATACGCTGCGTGTCTTCACCCAGCGGGGGTCTCTCATCCAGACGAGCGTATCTTTCCGCCGCTGCTCTTTTCGGATTTCATGGCAGATCAAACATTTATTATTTCATCAGCTCCCCGATCCCTCCTCAGCAAAGTATTAGGCTACTTACGGTCGAGTCCTGTCTCCGAGGTGTCAGAAAAAACAAGGACACCTGCACTGAAATCTCTCCCCCGCTGGAGCCTGTCAGCGACCCCCGCCTCTCCGACGCTTCTTTTTTTTTCATTACCCCTTTTGTAATGAATGTGCGAGCAACACTTTACACAAACCACATCTACCCCGTTTTATTCATTCTGTTAAATCTGTCGTTTCATTTATTGGTTATTAGAAATTAAATAGTAATAATAAAATCAAATCAAAAGAAAGACCATCGATATGAGGGCCGAACATGCATGTATATACATTATTATTTTTATGTTCAAAAAAATTAGCAAACAAAAATGTCTTTAGTTTGCTCCCCAGGACTAAAAGCCTGGTTCCCCATTTGACCACAGTTACCCGGATCTCGGTCAGTCTGGAAGATCTCCTTGGTAACAAGTGATTCAATCAGATGGCTGCTTATGTGATCTTCACATAATAGTATGTTTGTCAGAGAACAAAAACAGCTGATTGCTTCTATGCAGCACTGTTCAAACTGGCACGTTGTATATATTTATTTGCCTTTTTTAGATTTCTTTTGATGATATCACAACACAGAGATACACTGCTGTATATTAAAGGCTACGTTTTACACTATCTGGAATAGAGCTGCACTCAGTTTATTTGCATAGATATTACCTCATATCTTGCGTAAAGTGTAGCTGAATTTAACAGCTAAAGAATTAGGTGAAGTCTGCACATGCACTACACAGATATTTCAGCCTCCTTGTGTGCTTTTATTCCACCTTTGCTCATGTTTTTGCATTTCTTTTGGTGATTTCCCAACTGCTGCACAGTAAGGGCTCCTTGCTGCTCTTTAAAATTAGCCAAGCGAATCTGCTCAACAGAATTGATTAAATAATTTGCAATCACTTTACTTGAGTAGATTTCGTCCAGTGTTTTGAGTAAAGAGTACCTAAATTTAACACACACAAAAAAATGATGTGACATCTGCATGATACACTACACAGTTATTTTAGCCACTTTGTATGCTTTAATTCGCTTTTGCTCGGGGGTGATTTCACAACACTAACAAATACTGCTGCATATTAAGGGCTATTTGAGGCACCGTATAAATGCTGATGAAACAAGATTTCTGAGTAAAGAGTATAAATTTAACTGATTTCAGCCCCTGTTAATGAGATTTCTTCTTCTTTTACTAGCATTTATATCACAACACTAAGATATATTCTATTGCCATGTATTAAGCGTTCCTTGTTGTACTGTGTAAACCAAACGACAGAGTCTGCTCGGTAAAACTGAATAACTTGCACTGAACTTAACTGAATAGATTTCATCATGTGTTTCAAGTATAAACCTAGACTGAACAGCTGTGACACGCTAACAGAAATTAGGTGAAGTCTCCATGACAGATTAGACAACTAATTCAGTCTATTTACACTGTTATTCTGATTTTTTTCTCCAAGTTTCCTTAATATCACAGCACTAAGGTATAGGCTTACTACTGTAAAAATGACTACTACTCAGCAGAATTGATGAAGCGATTTGCACTCAGTTTAGTTGAGTACATTCTAGAGCACCTAGATTTAGCCACTAAAAGTAAATTCTGGAAGTTACATGACACATTACACAACAAATCCAGCAGTTTTCAGACTCGTACTCTTTTTTTATTACTTGGATGACATCTGAGCATGGAGGCTTCATGTCTGTGTAAGCACCCTGGTGGCTTTCATAAAAGTTGCAATGGCAGTCTTATTAGATTGGACTTTGTAACATTTCTGAACTATCACATCACATTCATGGATAGGCATGTGCAAGTGAGTTGTGTGAGGTGATTTGGAGAAGTTTTCTTCTCTCCAAATTTTAGCACCAATAATAACTATCACGGAGGGTTTGCTGCCAAAATTAGAAAACACCTTTCTTAATAAGTTCTCCATACAGGCTACGGGTACGGCACTTTCCATTTGCCAGACAGATACGGACCCGTACGCGAGTCTCGCGAGTCAAGAAGCTGCTAACCACTGCAAACTGTTGAAAGGTAAGCAAAGGTTAAGGTTAGGGTTAGTGTTAGGGTCAGGTTTAGGGTCCGTACCTGTTGTACCGATGCTACGGGTCCGTACAGCTAGCGTCTACCGGGAGTCACGTGACCAGATCTCGCGTATCTGATTGGCAAATGGCAAGTGCCGTATCCGTAGTCCACAGGCTACGGGTACGGGTCCGTACCTCTAGCAACAACCATATTTTATTTCACATCTTATACAGATAAAAATGTCCACAACATAACACTTAACTGTAATAAGAACAAAGTCAACAGGAATATTAATAAGACTCTCTGATAATACAATTAAAATGTTTTTTGATAAATTTAACAGGGGCTGAATTTGAAGTTTGTTGCCTCCAGCTGTTTGTAGGAGTCTTTCCTCTAATATTATTAAATACCTGCAGCAACAGACAGCAGCATCTATATGAGCATCTCCAAAGCAAGAATGTTGTCCATTTACACACATAGGACAGCACTGAAACAACAGCAGTAACTTCATTAATTGCTGTAATTCTAAACAATCCCTGACAGATACAGGATTAGTCAGGATCTAATGGCAAGTCACTTTTCTTCAAATCAGACAGATGAGCTGTTACACCGAGTTTCAGTTTAGAAGCTGCGGTTAAATCATTTGTTACATCGTGAATTTTAAAAAACGTGATCTATGTCCAAATGTCATAATGTCGTCACTTCAACAGGCTCATGAAGCAAGCCATATTACATATTCTGTCTGAAAAGGGCTTTACGTTTTGAAAGTGAGTAGCAGGGACATGTTTCTAGCAACATCCAACAGCTACAGCATTGTCCCAAGCGACACTTTGCTACTATCAAATGTTGTTGCAAGTGGTGACTCAATATTGATAGAAATCCACAAGACAGCTTGTGTTTTCCTTCACACTTCTTTATTTAACAGCACACAGTGAATCATTTTCAACACACCTATCTGCACTATAAAGCACAGACTGTCATCAACACAGCAACCAGCTGCACTCGTGGTACCACAGCTTCTCTAATCTAACATGAAGGTGAATAAAACACAGCAGAAGCAACTGAGCTATAAACGTAATGAAACACAACAGAACAAGCCAGTATAACAGAGCATATGTAAGATTTGAGCTAATGTCAATAGGGTTTACAATTACAAATCAAGAACTTGCCCCGACATACCCACTCAGGTCACTACAATATTCAAGTGTTCACCCATTTAATTATATGGATAATAAATCTTATTCAGGGAAGTTTAGCTTGGCATGAAAAATTGTTGTAGGACACAGGTGATGATGTTGCTCATGTAAAAATCTCATCTTTTATGTTGCAGTTGCTACTGTTAACAAATAGGTTAAATCTACCTTTTACAGAAGAATTTATTTGTCGTCACAGACTTGTATGGGTTCTGTTTTTTTCAAGACCCTCTCAGGACGTCTTACCAACGATGATTTCAGTACGGAGCCTCAGAGTTCATTCCTTCTTGGCTTTTGAAACAACATTTGACAAACTAATGACAAGCTTATCTGTCGGATCACTTTATCAGTACAAAACTTTATTTTCATTCGGATTTCTTCTCTTTTTCTGCCAATTACCCTTCTCCCCTGCCTCCCTTTTCTTTTCAAGCCACTAGTTCATGATCTTTTGTAGTAGCATCCTAATAATTTTGTGTATATCTTAGTTTGTTTAACACTATATTTGCTTCTACACCTGAGTGCAGTTCTGTCTGATCTACACCAGATTTGCTACATCAGACATAAAGGAGGTATGCACACATTTTCTGCTCATATTCATCTGCAGATAAGAGAGAAAATAATGAACATCTTATGGTCACCTTGGCATAGTTTGTTCATCAAATGAGCCATTAGTTATAACTTCAAAACCTTAATTTACAGATGAAAAAGTGAATTGGACTATATTTAGATTTGTGTTAAACTACCGCTATTCATGTGTTATTATTCAGCCCCCGAAAGCAGGAAGCTGAAAATGTAACCTCGATTCATTCTCAATACAACACTGACTAATCAGTTTAATTAAAAAAAAATAAAAAATCCACTGTAGCTGCTGAATGGAAATGTAATTACATGGAACATCTGATGACTCTTTTAACATGAAAAGCTTTCACATTGGCTGTTTTATGAGGGTAGCCCAGTTTTGATCAAATAACCACAACCTTAGATTTACAGGCTTCTCTATGATTCTTTGTATAATATGCACATTTGTATAATGCACCACTTTTTTATTGCTGGAAACACAAAAATTGCTTCTACATTTCAGCCTTTGTAGAAAAAAAAGGGCTTCATTAAAATGCACAGAAAACAAAAGCAGTTCTACATTGTGCAATCCAATTAGTCTGTAGCTTACATGGCCTCCTAATCAACACTCGTAATTAGCCATTTTATTTCAAGTCTTTGCTCTATCCCAGCTATCAAAAAGCCCTTTGATGTAACTCTCGATCACCCTGTGTTTTAGATTTAGATTGCAAATGAAATGCTGGTGACCGCAAAAGGGTGGGGAGATGTTCCCCTGTTTCTTATGTTGAATGGACCGTGGTTCAAAGGGAGACTCACAGGCCGGCTGCCTCGTGGGATTATTAGACTGGCAATACAGTATGAATGCTCACAGTGACCCCAAGTGCTCCATCTGCAGCTCTGTCGTTCAGTCTCTTTCTCATTCACTACCGCCCACTGACACCTATGAGCTGACAAAACTGAACGCACAATGGGCAGCGAGGACTGACACTGCAAACTCGAATTTTATTCACATGGCATGAAGTGTGCTCCTTTTTTTTTGGAGAAACAGATGTGCAATTAATATTGTTAAAATGTCGTGCCATTGGACTGCAAAGACAGCAATGCATTATCAGTCTAATCAAGTCCTGTATTCATGTTAACCTGAAAAAGTGAGCCCAAAGTGTATATTTTGATTCCATCATAAGGGATATGGATTGGCACAATTGCAGATTGGTGTAATTTATTTCTCCAAAAATGGAATTAATTGAGCTATTTTTTTGTTTTTGTCCACTAGGGGTCAGAAAAGGTACAAAACAAGCGGACACACACAGTCCAATTAATTTATAAAGAACAGGTGAAGACAGACATGAGGAAGCTCCACAGACTCAACCAGAAGAAGCTGAAACAGGAAAATAATATTTTGTCTGGAGAGTCAATTTTTCCTTAAAAAAAACCCTTAAAGTCAGAAAAGCAATTCAGAGCAATTTTAGTTGTTGCTTTTTTTGTTAAACCTGAGGAAAATATCTTTAGCCTGCCCTGTGTTTAGCTTTTCTTTCATCACTACCGCGTCCGTCTTCATGCGAACTGTATGCTAACTTTGTGCACAGCATCCAATGATAGACAACAACAAACTTCTCTCTACCAAGCTGAAATCCAGGTGACTGAGACAAAGACAGAGCAAAAAAAGTGAGTAAATGTTGAATGTTGTTGTTATATTTGTCAAGTGTCAAGAAGTAGAATATTCCAAATGAATACTAAAATTGTTTTGTCTATCTAAATGTAAAAGTTGCTTATAGTCCACGTTGTAGCTAGCACGTTAGCATTTAAGTAGGAAACAAAGCCCTGACAAACAGTCTATTTCCTGTTATTTGAGCTTATGAAAAAAAACAATGTCACTGCCAGTCTGCTGTTTGGCTGAGAGCACAGTGGGTTTATAGAAGCTTGTGTGTTGCTAATATCAGAGAAACAACAACCAAAAAACAAACAACCCCCCAAAAAAAAGCTTTCAGTAGCTTGTTAGCTTGTTGCATGCTAGCTACATCTGGCCAGCGCAGGTAAACATTGCAGTGTAGCAGACATATTTTTTCAGAGTAGTTGTAGGAGAACAAAGTAGACCTAACTGTATTTAATGTTTGGGGTTTGGATGCAATGGTCTTATCTTTCTGTTGTTTTGGGATTTTAATATACATGTATACATATACATGTTTGCCAAAGATTAGTTCAGTTTTTGACATTTTTAGGATGTATTTTGTTTCTCTAAAACTGTTTTTTTCTTGTATGTATGTAGTATGTATTATTAGGTAGTTTAATTCCCTGTATAAAAAACACGGTGTTTAATAAGCACTTCAAATGTATTCAGTGCAAATTTTGACGATAATTATTAGTGACTGAAATTGTCAAAAAGGGGAACAGCATGAAAATAAATTACTTCAGTATCAGACGGGTACCTTAAAATAGTAAAGTAGCAGAGCAATATTTAAACTGTGCATATTTACATTCCTGTGGCAACCAATAAGAGTCAGTGAAATGACATCATTATCCTGATAAAATGAATTATTTTAAAAATTTGTGATTTTTTTCTTGGATGCAGCCATCTTGCTGTATCTGTCACTGCTCTGTGGTCTCAAGCAATGGAGGATAAAAATTAATTAAAACATAAATAAACAAAAGCTGTTCATAAAAGTTAGGTGTTAGCAGTTTATGTTCCACATTTTGACATCAAGATTTTCATTTTCAGTGAATTTTTACTGTATCCAAACCTTATATAGATTCCTCTGCCCTATAGAATAGAATGAATGAACTGTGTAAGTTCAAAAATGTATCAAATTTCTTTTTGCTGAGTTTAATTCATATATTTCTTTGATTGCATGGGAAGCCCTGCGTACCTCTCCAGTCAAGCCCCACATGACCGTGTCAAACTGACAAGATGAGCTCGTGGTGAAGATGAAGTAAGTGAAGGTGGTGTTGCATGAGTTTTCCTTCAGCAGTGAAATGAACTTTCCTGAGACCAGAAGAATTTTTTTTTTGAAATGCCATTTCTTGTCTGTATTTATTGTTAATCCTTGTATTAAAGTTTCCCTCTCTCATGTTACACGTGTGAATATGATGTAATGGTTAGAGGGAACACTCTTTTGATATTTGATATTAAAAAGATTACGAGGAAAATGAAACTCTTATGACGTTAGAGCCATTTCCTTGTTATCAAAGGGACATTTTTAGAGATTAACGAGATCATTTGTTCACAGTCACAGCAATTTCAGCATTTTTTGGTGATGCAAGAAGCAGATTTTTGTGGTAGTAAATCAAATAACTTTGTCTGTGACTCACAATTCAACGAGACAGGAAAAAGTGGACTAGTTTTATTGAAGTTGACGCCAATATATGCTACTTTTAACTTATAATGTCACAATGGATGAGTGCTTCATCCTGAGCAACTGAGAGAAAAATGATGGCATCACAGCAAAGGCTCAGCATCACACATAATCATGTATTTCTTAAAGATTTGAAATGACTGCAAAAAAAGATGTGCAAGGACTATATTATATCATCAGTGCAGCTCAGAAAACAGTCATAGACTCTGATTAAGAATGCCATACAGAAGCAGGAATGCGCTTAATTAATATGCACTTTGGGAACAGAGGCGATGTCAGACTTGTTTAACTGTCGTAAATTAAGAGACTTCTTATCATCACGGCTTATATAATGCAGTGCGTCTCTTCCTATGCAAGATGGATGTTGATATGGCCTCAAGAATACAGCGTGTCTTCATACCTAGGGGACACACATACATTAAAACACACGCACACACAAGTATACGATAAAGCATTGTTGCAGCGGGCAACTGCAAAGAAAAATCTCTGTAAACAAACAGATGACAAACAGATTGAGAGCAACCATCACAGCACTGCTCTCTAAAGGGAGCCTTTCATTTTATTGCACAATAGCAGTTGTCTCCGAAGCCCAAACAGTTTAGAAGTAATTACTAGTGTTTTCCCCAGAAGGTGATTACTTTGCCACACTTGGCAGGCATTGTCACCGGCCGCGCACCACACTCATCAGCCCTACAAAGGGGAGAAGTGCTCGATTGATGATGAGCCCTCTGTGGCTTGGGGAGAATTTAAAAGTACTTGTATGGGCCTCTTTCAGGAGATTAACTTGCAATAAGGGCTACCTGCCATGGACACATTCCCTGTATTCATGGTGGTGGCACAAAGACGTTTTAAGAGGGGCACAGCTGCATGAAAGCAATTGGTGAATGGGGATAATAGTCACAAAAGACAACAAACCTCAAGTGTAAAGAAATAAAGTGTTTTTTAAGATTGGAGGCTTCCATTCAATGCTAGACCATTCCTTCTTTTGACCATTGAGGATCCGGCCACTCCACCTCCCAAAGCCTCAATCTAATTATTTTAGGACAAGACATGTTATGGTGCAAAGTGGCAAAGAGAGAGCGCTCCGGACCAAAGTGCACTTTAATTCAATCATTCTATTTGACAGATTCCCCCTTCAAATGGACGTCACACACCAGTTGACTGGCACAATCGGGGGGCTCCTGGCAAGGCCCTGGACCCTTTTTGGCTGTGGTCAATCAAATCACATGAACTTGTATATAAGTAAATGTCAACGGAGATATGAGTAGCTGTCTTATTTGCTTATGGTTTTATTCAAGAATTAAACTCAGTAAGGTGGTTTCGGTTTATTTTTATGTCTGTATACTGTGAAAATCATCAAAGGCAGATTAGACCACAGCCACAGGGGCCCAGGTCTGATTCCATTCATTAAGCAGAGAGAGAGAGAGAGTGAGAGAGAGAGACTGCATGTGTCCTTGCTTTGCCTAAATGTGAAAATTGCTCATGCCATTATTTCAGATGAGAAAGTGGGAACTGAATGGATTAGCTTTAATATAACAGACATGGGATGCCACATACAGAGAGACAGAGGGGGGGCCAGACTTCTTTGCTTTTGCTCACACAGTGGAAAGGCCCTGACAGGTGTGCTTTTGTATGCGTATGTCTATGTGAGGGTGAGGCAGATTGTGTGCGTGCGTGTGTGTGTATATGTGCATTTCCGGACGTGAATAAATACAGATATTAAGTGTGTATGCGTGTGCGTTTGTGTGCGCGCGCATGTATGTGTGTGTGTGTTAAGCCTTTCTACGTTGAGCTGCCACTCCCTGGTGAAGTGAGGGGCCTTCTCACTTCTTCTTGGTCTGGTCTTATCGCAGGCCAGGATTCAGTGCCGGCCTTCACCAGACTCAGACTAACTGATCCTGGGTTGGAGCAAGAGAGAGAAATAAAGCGTGGGCGTGTTTGTGTGTGAGTGTGTGTGTAGTGAAAATCCAGTGATAACATAATTAAAGGAAGCAACTTGATTGATTCTAAGTACCATTTCGGTGCTCTCTCTCTTGTCTGGATTAGTTTCAAACTGTGCAAGAAAGTCGTCAAACCCAGCTCGTGCCTTGGCTATTTGGTAAGAAAATTTAAATTGTCTTCTTTTACAGTTGAAATTATTCACATTTTATTCAGATTTTTTTTTTTAACTTGACAAACTCCAGTAGAATATCAGGCAGGCTATATTTAAAATGTTGGTGTGCTGCCAGGTCTTGCAATTAAAAGAATGCTGCTGAGCATGTCTGTAACGCCAGCTTGTACTTCCTTAGAAACGGGGTTGGGAGAAAGTGCCAGCTTTTCAGTTTTGACGTCACTGCCACGGTCAATGAGGTGAATGACACTTAAAGGTCAGAGGTCATCTCAGCTAATTTAGTGATCATGGATCAGAGATCAGAGTAATCCCAAAGCTGAATCTGGATAACCTCTTTGTTGTAGGCCTATTGTTTAAAGGTCATCCACAAGTTATATTTATACATTTATTTTCTAATTGTAATATTAAGATATATGTATGTATGTATCTATATATGTATAAGGTCAAGGAGAGAAAGGCAACTGGATAAACTTTGCTGTTGTTGCAGCTGGAGATTGATGCGGTTGTACATTTGACCACTAGATGTCAGGATTTGACTAGTAACAGTGCACTGCCACCCACCTCCCCTCCACCAGCACCTGAGGGGGAAACTTGTGAGTAGCCTACACATGGTGTGACAGCTTCCCCAGGAAGCTCGGGTGACATTTGCCTCACTTAATGACACAAGCTAATTAATCATTAGCTGTCCCAGAGGTATTGCTGTTAGAGAGGCTTTGTCGTGCCTCTCCTCAGTAGGGGGTCCCAGCCTCAACATGTTATGTATGCATAACTGCCTCATCCCACGCTACAACATCTTAATTCTCACCCGTTTAGCAAGTTTGACTGAACTACACTCGTTCTTTTGCAGCCCTTCATCTCGGATAAAGTATAATCTGCTGAGAGATAGAGCACCTTATATTTTTTCTCGCCGTCTTTGCATGTAACATCGGGCCATGGAGTCTCTTTCCCCACCTAAGGTAGAGCTTGGCCCGTGTTGTAATTGTCAGCAGTAGTGAAGAGGAGAGATTTTATTGATGGTTGATTGAGCAGACAAGGAGATGGGGGGTTAGAATTTGCTGCATCAGTGGTTTTAACAACATCACTTTATCTAGGCCCAGTGGACACTTTGACATATCATAATGAATGTTGGATTAGTGCTAGTAGTGTTCTCCTCTTCCTTTAAATGATCGTCCTTCATTGTCCTCATTTTCTAAGCAGGTGATTGTAAAGGTTTGGCTTTTTTGTGTGTTGCTCTCTATGGCCAAAAGCTGGAAAGGGAATATCCAAATATACCCTCTACCTCCAAGCAAAGTGAAATGTCCTGTCATGACTCTTCTTGAGTAACGAAAGGTGATAAAATATTTGAAATATATATGGAGTCAAGCAGGGCTGTGTGTCTGTTATGAGTAATTATTTCTCAGGAGGTGAAATGCTTTCTATAGAGTCTTTGAGTCCAGCAAGAATGTGCAGAATTCTTTTATGAAATTTGGAGAAAATGAAATCTGCCCCCTGTACGTGTTTCTGCCCCTTCAGCATCATTACTGCCCCCCTACTGGGTCTCAGGCTGGTTTTGGACAGACCCAGCCTCTTCGTCACGTAGTGGGGGCTCCAGGTGATGCACTCAGGTTCCACCTTCACCCACCAGAGAGGAGTGTGGGGTAGTGCTTATGAGCACAAGGCCGTTAGGGGCACACACTGATGAGGGCCTGGGCTGCAGGAGGGCTTTGAAAAATGTTAGAGGTTTTGGGATGAGACTCAAGGTACCCTTGGGATACCATGATCCCTGACACCTGCTTGCTGATCCTTGTGCTTTGTTCCTTGACCTGAGAGTGGTGCATACATGTGGAGAGATACCAGCCAGCATACAGATAATACAAAGTTTCTTTCGGACACAGGTTGCTGTGGTGGGTCACAAAATGACTGCAGCAGACTTTAGGGGGTCTAGTTTAGAGCGGCATTATTGCTGTTGTGATTGTGCATGATGTTGCTATATATTTGTCTCTGGCATTCTACATTTAGCCCTGCGACAGACTGGCGACCTGTCCAGGGTGTCCCCTGCCTTCGCCCGAGTCAGCTGAGATAGGCTCCAGCACCCCCCGCGACCCTAGTGAGGATAAAGCGGTGTATAGAGGATGGATGGATGGATTCTACATTTAGCTTCGTCTATTGCCATCTGCACAAATGGCACTCATTGTAATGGAACAATGGACAGCATTTGTTCTCTTCTATGCTGAACTGGCATGCAGGTGTGGCTCCAATGTCAAAAATAATTCTTGTATTCCAACGTACCCATTTTTGAATTGTTCTGTTTCATGCAAATGCAATCTTATTGATATGCAAAGGAGTACAGGGTGAGGCTTTAGTGCCCCTGCTCTGCTAGGTGTCATTTAATATCACTTGGATATGAACAAGATCCTTCATTTCCACACTAATCTCGGGCAAGATTTCTCTCGGTCACTAACTGCTATTGTAATTCTGCTAGTATAGAGCCAACGCAAGCGCTTTTACTTTGGTAAAGATCCAAAGTAAACTTAAGTTCTGATCCATATCGGTAAGAAAGACGTCTGTGAAACAAACATGGGTCCCTGAGTAAACCCATCCCGCAAAGATGAGAGTAGTCTGAGGTACATTTATATGCTATTATTGTGCTCACACTATGTCACCTTGATGAGGCACTCCATGATTTAATTTTCTGTGTTACATTCAAAATCTTTTGTGCATGACATCTAAGCCTTGACCTTGTGGATACACACGCCATAGTTTCGGCATTCCTAGCAGGAGGCCTTTGGACATGACACATGAAGAGATGACAAGAAGTTACTGTTCTCTGGCTATAGAGGTATCTGCTGAACCTTTAAGATGCAAAGATGGATCTGCTGCCTTGTTTGCCTCCGTCTCCGTCTTGGAAAACACCGGGGCGTGTCCCTCCTGTGGGAACCCCATCTCCAGGCCTAAAGTGATTGCACCACCCTCTCCTCCACACCCATCATTGTTCACTGTCAGCAGCACACATGCACGTACCCACCTGCACGCACATACATAAACAGAACCTGTGTAAATTTACCTGACAGTGGCAGCATTTGTGCCCGGGAACATATTTACTAATGCAAACTTGACACCCGTCCCACCTCAGCAGGAGGCCACAGGAAACAGATGAGGACTAGTCAGATTGATCAAGAAAACCACAGCCTGGCTATGCTTACTATGCACTGTGCTCACCATGCCAACCTCTGGGCTTATTAACAATGAATCAATATCATTTTCTGGAGAAAGGAGTGAGAATGACATGAAAGAGCCTATACTATGAAGCTGATGGCGGAGCGAGAAAGGGGAGGGTAATCACTTGTCACTAAGTGCAGTTTCCAGCCTTCCTGATATATAATGGGCACAGCCAGTTCTCCTGCATCTGACAAGCTTCGTGCATAACGTTACCCTTTCCGAGGCAGCAACTTTGTACCTGAACCTGAAAGATAACTTAGTGACTTATTTATTTATTGTGCATCAAAGTGAAACAAACTTTCTTGCTCACGCCCCTTTGCAGTTGAACCTTCTTAGCCACGGCCCTTTCATGGTATCAGGGGCGGAGCTAAGAATTGCATGTGATTCTCTATCTCCAGGAACCCCGCAATTACATCTGGCACAACTCTGCATGAAGTAACGCTTTATAAGCCTTTGTGCATCGCAGCTTTGAAGAGCCGCGGCCTTCTATAAGTTTGCTTTTTGTCCCCCCTCTGTTGTACAGCTCCCCCCCAACCCCAATCTCCCCATCCCCCAGTTTGGGACAGAAGACAGAATGTGATGTGTCGTCTCCCTCCCCACACAAAGGCCCAGTGCATTGGACACACCTTGGACAGCACAAAGGATGAAAAGCACGACGAGGCTTGGACACGCAAGACCACGCTGCCAAGCCCGATAAAGACGCTTCAAAAGTCGAGCAGCAAACAGTGGCCTTCTTCTCATCTGCTCGCTTCTTTTTCTTCCCAGGGCCTTGCAGTGGGAGAGAAAAAAATAAGAGACTGAAAGAGAGGCTGACTGAGTAAAAAGATATTTTTGTCTTCTGCGTTTTTACTCGCGTGAGACCTATGAATGTGATTTTGGGCAATGTGTCTACAGCAAAGTAGACAGTGTAAATGTGCGTGTAAACACCTAGATTAACATTTGTATGTCTGGTTTTGGTATGAGTACAGGATTAACCAAAAACATCCCAGCTTTGAAGCTGGCGGCCCATAAATACACTCCACTGCCCCATCTCCAATCCCCTTGTCTCTTGAGCCGTCTGCTCACAGTGGCAAGCCACAGCTAGACTGAAGCCTGCCATTTTGGACACAGTTTTAACTCTGGTTGCAGATTTTATTGCAGAGTTTGGTTACATTGAAACAAATGTCTCACCGACCCATGAATTCATGTTATTTGACTCAAAAGGAATCACTGTCTAGTTTACACTGCTTACTTGCTTAAGAGACCTCGAGACTTGACAGTGTCAACGTACATTATGTTTTCTTCCGCTTCATTTTTGTGTTCTTGTTAGTACACAAAATTGTCCAGACACCATAAAACATGACTTTTCACCGGTAGCTCCCTCCTCCTTTCTACTGCCTCACTCTCTCTCTCTCTCTCTCTCTCTCTCTCTCTCTCTCTCTCTCTCTCTCTCTCTCTCTCTCTCTCTCTCTCTCTCTCTCTCTCTCTCTCTCTCTCTCCTTCATTGCCTCATTGAAACAGATGGCGTTTTATGCAGGGCACAATCAGGACTATTCAGCGTCAGGCTGGGCAGGCCCTCCCCACCTGCGTTCAGCCCAATCACAACCTAATGAACACATTGGGAGCAGTCTGTTCCAAATTACTCCCAGTTGGAGCCAGGGCCACAGGTAACCCCCCCCTTGCCATCACACTTTGCCCCTTCCTCTCCAACTCACCTCTTTTGCAACAGTTGCCTTGCCCACCCGCCCGAGCAGATATTGGCTCCAGCGCTTAAACCCTAACTCCGACTCCTAATCAAATCAAGATTCTTATCTCCGTGCTGTCAGCATTCCAACACAGCTCAGGGAGGCAATGTAGGCACTGACAAGCGTATAAGTTACATGTGGGGAGATGTAGATTGACAGCTAACGTGTTTATATGTTGGAGCTGAATTGGTTCTATTTGATATCTCTCTGAGAGCTATTTCTCCATATGTGTGAAGAGATTTATGCTTTTACCATTAATCGTCTCCCCCCGCCTGTGCACAGAAGTACATACACACATTCAGGCACATATAAAGGAGCATTCAGGGCCCCTGTAAATGCTATGGCGTTAACCACATCAGGCCTATCTGTGAGCATTATCAGCATGTTGCCACCGCTTCAAAGTGCACCATTTATGCATCTGTGTTCTGATCCCTTGTACTCTTATCTTCATTTAAGCTGTGTTTGCAGCATATAGTTGCTATACATTCATGTTTTATGCATGTTTTGAGGTTGAACAAAAAAGAGAGAATGTTACTTGTTTCTTTCTGTTCAAAGGCAATATATACTTGTGTACCACAGGTACTTCAATAGCTTTTTCTTCTTGTTGATGTATGCCAGGGCAAGCAAAGTGCAGTTGTATATCATATGCAGTTGATACCAGAAGTGTGCTACAGCCAGGAGCCTCTGACATTCTGATACACCCTCCAACATCCCCCGGGACAAAAGAGGGAAACCGGGGTGCCTGCCTCGTCATGTCCCATCAATTGCAATGGGACCTCAGAAACCGCAGGCCAACTAGCAGCTGCCACATGGGTGTCCATCACTGGATTTGACAGGAGTGCTGCCCCGCTGACTGCCCTTCTTCACTGTCCCTCTGGTCAATCTACACCTCAATTGGCCCTGCACTGGTGGGTGATGCCTTCTCCTTCTGCCGCATGTCAAAAAGAGCCAGGAACCACAGAGGAAGTGCAAATATCCTCTAATGGCCTTGATCCAGATGGATGCGCCCATGACAATAGGACCCCGTGCCTGTGGTTTGGGTTTTTGTTAGTGAGAAACGCAGAGGCCACCACAATAACACAGCAAAATTATGCATGCAGGCCAAGGACCATTGACATGTTAAAGAGCACTGCCAGTTGCTATGATAATTAAGTTAGCTCATTCCAAGGCAGAGAGCTCTTTTCTCTTAACATGTATTTAAAGACATTTTGGGCACATAAGGCAGGCTTTGAGACAATGGAAATAGAATGAGAAATAATAGAATCACTGGGTCACCATTTCTCTCTCCATTTGCTTAACATTGGGCCATACAGCTCAGAGGGAATGCTGCTTTATGGGATTGCTTTTTTACATTTGATCACTCAAAAGATTGAAACATTGTGTAGTCCATATGGACATCTTAAGGATAAGGCAGATTAAAGGCCCAAGTATAAAACATTCAGATGGCTGATCTATTTCATGACAGTGACAAACATTGAATTCTCTTTGTAGAGATCTGTTGGCTTGAACTGTTGCTCACAAGTAAGATTTTGCTTTGTGTAATATCACACTTGCCATGGGTGAAGGCTGACCTGTTTAAGTAAGCAATAACATCAATGGCATCCCCTCTGTTCTCTTTTCTTTTAACTGGGATGTTTGGTTACGTCAAGGGGTGTCTGATCTCCCTCTGCCTCCATAGGGTCTCATTGAGAGTGGCCACTTTGTGTACAGCTGGGGCATGTTTGGCCAGTAAAGTAAAACCAGGAAGCCTTTGAAACTTAACCAAAGCCTCTTCAGGAAAAGGTTGGAAGTTCACTCTTATTTGGAGACTCCAAAGCCTTCTCCTTGGACTCACTGAGCTGGGTCAGGGACATGAGAAGCTTCCATCCTTGCAGCTGTAGGATGAACTAAAAGACAGCAATAGTGTCCGCACATTCTTTTTTTTCTTTTTGGATGTATCTGTAGGTGGTATTTAACTACCTTGTATTTTGTTTATTATGCTTCAGCCAGTACATCAAGAATGGGGCATCAAAATGATCTTCAGTGGTCAGTATTCTGGTCATTCAAAGCAGATAACTATGTGTGAGGAGTGCATGCACTGCCACGTTCATTTTTAGATTTTTTATTAAATGGTGCCAATCTGCCACAGCAGACAGGCGCTGAGTGAAAAGATTTTAAAATGCGACTCCAGCACTTTCAAGGCAGGTCCTCTGTGTTAACAAGATGGTAGTTAATGGTTCTGCTTTTATGGTGGTGGTCGCATGTATAATTAAGCTGCTGTTGTATTTGTCATAAAAATCACTAGGGGTGCAGGAAATGTTGCAGGAGCCATTTTTACTTTGAGCAGTGGAAAATTAAAACCGTCAAACCTCACAATGTTGTTTTGACATCATTCCAATGTTTATGGATTTTCCTGTGTGTGGTTGAGGTTTTGGTATTAAAAAAAACACTTAAGTGCCTCACCTTGTGTTTGTTGGGGGAACAAAGGTTGCAATGTTTGCACAATGCAGATTGTCCCTTCTGGGAGGTCTTGCCTCTGGTGCTACTTGTTGAGAAACATGTTGCATGTCTGCCATTAATGGATGTCTGGCTGTTACCTGCATTGTTCCTGAATCATGCAGTTCATGTAACAGTATTTGATCCATTTGTGGCACAGCCATTCATAACTCCATTGTACCAGGGGATTTGTGCCACTGGCATGCCAAGAGTATAATACCAGGCCAACATTTTGAAATGGGAGGACAATCTCATTGAAAAAGGTTTTGCAAAGCCACACTGATAACCTCTTACCCTAGATATCACCACATCTCGAGCAGATGTATATTCATGCACACAAGAAGCAAGTACATAAATACTGATCCCTATGTATCATCTCCAGAATTATTTATAAGTTTGAGGAAACGGCCATCATGGAGACTGTGCGATCGTCCCACAACAACCTCTCTGACAGAGCACATTTTTAAAGTAACATTTCCTTATATTGGGGACAACCGAAACGGTATTAAAGAATTAGTCACTTAGAAGGATTACTGAGATTTAAGTTGACAGCTTGTTGGCAGAATTCTTTGCACTGCAGACATAGCTCAGATAAGCCTGATGTATGATTTACCTGCATGGCCCCGGTGATATCTATGGAGATGAGATGGGGTGTCATGGCCCTGGTGTCACCTCCACAACACCAATTCCCTGCCATGCTTATGACTCTGTATCTATGCTAATATGGGGATCAGTGGGGTAGAAAGCTCATCTGGTTTTGTGCTTTTGTTTTATCTTATCACTCCTCTTGCCCTGCGTCTTTCTGCACTGCATCATCGCATACCTGGCATGCTGTGCACATAAAAGGAGCACAGCCTCTTTTTACTCTTCCTGCATATCTAACCTTCTTACTTTTCTTCTATTTTACATTTCTACCTTTCATCTTTTGCTTTGACCACATCAACTTCTGTAATGCTTTATTAAACCTTCACCCAGTGCTGCCTAATATTAGGTGTAAGACACAGCATTGAAATTACAAGAAGTCAATCAGATGCATCTAGTTTATTTCATGTGAACATAATCAGTATGATCAAAAGACTCAAAAGAACATCCGAAAAAGTTGTCTTCCACATCAGTTTTTGATCAGGAATGGATTCATCCAGACAGTAAATCCTGTCTGACTTAACTAACACCCCCGCTTCGTCCCTCTTAGCCTCTTTGTCTCCATCGCGCCCTCCCTCCCTGGCATGATTATTTCTTATCATGTATTTATTTGTTTAATCCACCCCTCCCCCCACAACACTTGGCGGCCCTCTCCCTATGCACGAGCTGCCTGTCTGGCAGCGAGACCCCTCATCCCCCACCTCCTCCTACTTTTCCATATCCAGTCCCCATGCCATCCCCACCCAGCTCCAGCCCAGCCACAATGGGCGGATGTTGCTTCCAGAGCCTCAGAGCTTCATTCGGGGGGAAGAGACCCCCACCTCCTCATTTCATCCTTACATCCCTCCCACTTGCATGTGGCCACCACTAGCCAGCCTCTATGCACACTATAAATAATGGATGCATTAGCATGCATGAATATCTTTTTAGAAGGGGGGTGTGAGTGCCTTAATTCATTATTAATCCTCTTCAAGGCAAAATGGGCCGTGGCTCTGAGCGCAGCTAGGCCCCTGCTAAACCCTGCTTTTGGGACTTCACTTGTCGATGCCGTATTCCTCTTTTACCCATAATTGGTGACCAGCTCCTCCCACTCAACTCTACACAGCCCACTTTTTTTATGTCAAAGCTCCTCCCTCTGTCACCTCAATCCTTGCTAAAAACACATCTGGATGGTGGAGTAATCTGTTATGCTTTGGGGGGTAAATTGTGATCCAAGGCTGATCATCTCTAAAAACAGCCTGGCTAAGTGTCGGCTGATTGATTTGGGAAAAGGTAGATATCACTTTAGTGAGCTAGTCTAGTTATAATTCCTCAATATTCCATAGTAGAGGCAAAGGGATGCGCTTTTTTGAGGTTTGGGTAGTCACCAAGCCCCTGACTTTGAAGTTACCACCAATGCCATTTGGTTCAAGAGCAAGGAGAATGGAAGTAAGAGCAGGGGATGTAAGGTGTAAGGGCTAGGAGGGTGGGCTGACACAACAAACATGTATAAACCTGGTTAGAGCGCATTAAGTCACGTATGTGGGTGGGTTGTGGGGAATTATGTTATTTTCAAACCTGGAGCACTATCTTAGGTATTTAGGACATTAGATCAAATACATGGGTTAGAGGTTAAGAGCATGTGTTTCAAGGAGATAAATTACTATACAGTGAATTAACTAAGCATGTGGGTTTGACTGTGAGTCCGTGTTAGCGAGTCCGTGTGTGTTTATGAGCAAGACAGATGATGTGTATTTTTTTGTGTAGCCGTGTGAGTCATAGTGCACTCCCCTCTGCACCACACAGCCCTCTTCCACCACTAGGTTGCACTGCTTGCTTCGCTGCCTATCCTGCCGCCTGCCACAGCCCTCTGACTAGATTCAGCCAATCGTGTACAGACAACGGAGCCACATGAGAGAGTCATCCTATCAAAAAAATACTACACTACACACATTCATGTATACTTGTGCTCAGGCTCTTTGCACTTGCAGTCCTACACATACTGGATATCTGCCTGCCTTACTCATACTGATACAATGTACATAATCCTGTTTGTTTGAATCACCATGGCATACAAATATAACAAATCCAGATAACAAAGTCAAACACAGTTTCATTATTCCTGTGTTTGTAATACAGTTATGTGTACATGTTTTTAACATGGTATTGATACACTGGCCTATTTGGAAAAAGGATTAAATTTTAAAAGGGCATGTTAAAATCAAACGTTTATTTCCATGCCAAGGATTTCTAAGAATGATATAAAAGACCTGGAGTGTGCCAGGACTTTATAGCAGGTCAAAGCCAGTAAGAAGATATGCAGTTAAGAATTTTTGTCAAACTGATGTCAGAAATGAGCTTTCATGCTCAACAAATATCTGTCTGATGTTTCAATAACTCAGATGTGACAGACATCATCCTAATCCTCCAGAAAGAATATTCACTTTAGAGTAAAACAGTCTTTTATCTTTGGAACGCTGCTCTCACTGAGGCTGCTGGGTCTCCTGTCAGTGTCCTCTGTGCTCCTGTCTCTCAGTCACGATGGTGGCGGCAGGGGTTGTTTTGTTGACATGTAGAAGACCTGGTTTCTGGAATGTTCTCAGCTGAGTATTTGGATCTCAGGTTCTCGGCGTGATGCTGGGGGCTGGTTGCGAGCTGGAGGCACCACACTGTGCCTCTGAACTTCGCTCAACCCCTTAAATTCCTCTTCCTGGGCAGGAAATTGAAATATTGTGAAGTATTGGCATGTCGATGGTCATCTATCACTGGGGCCTATGAGAGGATGGGGGGGAAAGGGGAGACCCTCTGTAGATCAGAGATGGGCTGCTGGGCCTGGGTTCAAAGGTAAAGAGGAGAGACCTGGGTGAGGAAAGAAGATAGTGCTGTTGGCAGAGCTCACTCTCAGACTAACTTCTGTCACCCATCTTGCATTTCATCTCCTTGTGCCTGCCACATGTAATAATCATTCTCCTCCAGACACCCAGTGTAAAATATGTGACCTCATTATGACTCCTCCAAGTTATCTTGAATGTGTGTCGGAGGACATACAGACCTCTTGAAGCAAAGCCTGACATAAAGCTTACAAACAACAGTGAGTGTGCTAACAGGGGTGGAATGGGCCAGGAGCTTCCTCCTTTTAGGCAGAATAAGAAGGAAATGCTGATTTTTAGCTGAGTTTGATTCCATTCATGCGGTTTTAAGTTGGCATCAGTGCAGAAATGAGTGTTAAACTGCAGCTATATTCGCGCTGTATGTACTGTACCGTGAGCTCACCAGTTGTGATGCATATAGTGTTTGTCAAAAAAGGGATGATGCCGCCGTCATTGCATAATCGTGGCCGTAAATGCGCACAGCGTACCAGGAAATGCACCTCGCCGGCGCATCACAGGGGGGTAGGATGATGTGGATGTGACTGGTTATATAAAAGTATAGGGCACTGTTGGAATGAGCCAGATGGTATGATAGCAGTCATCGTAAACAGAACCGTCCGTATTGTCCGCGTGTGGACATGCTTCGCCTCTGCATGACCTCGTGAACTTTCCTGACGCGTGACCTCGAAAAATCCCTGCCACGGCTCCCCCGAGCACCCCTCCACATCCCCGGGCTTCTCTGCACAGGCTGCTACCCAGGCAGGAAGTGACATCAACGGGTCCAAACTAAAAATATGTCGCAGGACGGACTGTCTCGGATGTCCAGGACCCGGTGTTTGTAAAGGAGGATGCCTCGCACCGGCTCCACAAAGTGATGCTCACTGAAGGATGCAGGAGAGCGCCACACAGGCGAGACAGACAGACGCACGGGAGGCTGAGTGAGTCGCCTGCTGACTGAGTGCTTTAATGCCGTCACTTTCATTCATGCAAGTTCAGATATGGTGCCATACTTTGCCCCTGTCTGAAGCCGGTGACGCAGCGCAGAACAGAGGCGATGAGACTTTACTGTGTGGATTGAGGAATTCGGTCGGTGTCGCGCTTATGAGACGGGGGGGTTGAGGTGGTGCGACAGAGCAGAAAACACCTCTGTTTAGAATGGCAAGTGCAGGAGAGAGGAGTTGAATCCGTGCGGGGTTGGTTGGTGCGCTTTATTTGTGCATTTTGAATGAAGGAATAAACTGGGCGGGATGTTTCGAGACTTGTGTGTAACGGTGACAGCAATAAAAACAAGCGGTTCACGTGAAGTTTAACAAGTTGGGCGGCTATTATGCAGCTTTGCGAGCGTCTCCTCAACACATGAATGGCGTCTATTTTTATCCGTCCAGTGCGTGTGCGTGTCGTCCTCGCCAGGGAGGCTCTGACAGACCCTGCCGTGCGTCCAGACGGAAAGTGCTGCAGTCACGTGGTGTCTGCTATTATCCACCCTCACGTCAGGTACAGCTCCTGTTGTTCAGAGGCCGATTAAGGGACTGTTTTGTTCCACAATTAAAGATGTGAAAGACGCAGAATACCGCTGCTGCAAGTTTAGAAGGAGTTGGAATAAAAATAAAAACACGTGATATTACGCTGTGATTATAGTGATCCATTTGTTTTTTATGTCTGTAAAATAATAATAAAAAATGCACACGTTTTAATGTTTGCCTCCCACTGCACTGCGAATAACAAATGGTTTGAATGCACAAACTTGCATCACACTACACCACACAACTCCATCTGTGTTGCACTAACTTTAAAGTCTTAATTAAATAATTCTTATCACATAAAAAATGCTGCCCTTTCATGCAAAATGGGCAGATGGACATTTGTTTTGAAGATGATGAACGGACTGCCAGCATCACTTCACCACCGGCTGTCCTGACTGTCAGCTCTCAGATTGACATGAGGTGTGACAGGTAGTACTTTGTCTACAGGTAATAATTATTTATGATATTAAACAGACACAGCTTGCAATACCAATCATCAACGCTTGTGGAATTATTATTACTACTAGTCTACTGCCATGCAGTAGCTCAAAGTGGCAGATGTTACTAACTTAAAAACCCTCATTTTCCAATAACCAGCCTAAATGTAGCAGCTGAACTGGAAGGCTTCCTCATTCAGGGGTATATTAGTGCATATTTCCACTGATACATTAAGCTGATGACTTATGGTACAACCGTGCTACTTCACATTAATTGCGCATTACTCCTGACTCCTCTCTGAATGGACTTGAAGGAGTTTCCAAAGGCACTTGTGCAAAATTAGTGTGCAGTGGGGCCACATAACACTTCTTGGCACCTGGGCCCCTCGGCTTTTCACATCATTGAATTGCCCTATTGTAAGATAGCAGTAAAGCCAAGTTAAAGATCTTATGCTAAAACTTGAGAGCACTAAAGATCTGTAATTGGCTGCTAGCAAGTCTTCTTCAGTGTGAAATAATGCATGAAGCTGTACAGTGGTTGCTGCTACTGTATATGTTTGGCACGTGTGTGCAGCGGCCTATAGGATTACTGGTGTATATAACTCACGCTGCTGTTGCCTGCCTGTCTGGAGTGATAGCTTCATTATTCATGGTTGCGTGTAGACAGCAGTGCTTAATCTCTAGGTTGAATGGGGCAGCCTGTGACTCTGGAAGTAAATGCTTGTGCTCGGTCAGCCTTATCTGGCCGTTGCTGAGGAATGGAGAGGCACCAGAAAGAGTCAGAACTGCTGTGCTGGGCCTCAGGGTGGCAACAGCAGCTAAACGCCCCGTCCCGTTGTGGCATTTGGGGCCAGTTTGAGGCCAGTAGTAATTAGCCAGACTGGACCCGGGAGCAGAGCCATATATTCTCGGTGGTGAAAGGGTCTGGGCAGGGGGTCTATTGGTGCTCGACAGGTGCAGCGGGAGGAAGGCGTCAGGACTTCAGGGAATCGAAACCAGAGATGAGGCCAAATGACAGCGTCTCTGGCTTCTGGAGTCAGATGCTCTCTTTCACCCCTGGAGGCTCCGAAAGAGCCTCTTCCTGCCCTGCCATTGTATATTTGTGAATGTATGTGCATTAGTGCATACATCTTTGTGCGTGTACAGGCAGCGTGTGTGTGTGTGTGTGGGCATGAGATGGTTACTGGTGTGTGACATTGGGGTGGGAAGATCAGGGGGGGGGGCGTGTTTTTAGTTGCTGTAATCATCTGTCTTACTTTATCTGACTCACACTTGAACAAAGAAATTGGGAACACTTTTTGTTTAAACACCCATGTGTCCACTAGTATTACACAACAGTCAGTGAAGAGCTTTGATCGTTCAGCTGTAATGGCAGCAGTGAAAAAAAAAACCTGCCATGACGTATTTTGACATGTTTTTCATGTCAAGAGTCTGCTGTGTAACTAAGTTGAGGAATAATCTGGAATATATCTGTAGTGTGAAGGGGACACACAGCTTGTTTTGCTGGCCGTTAGAGGGAGGAAAAGCAGTGGTCCTGACCGTGTCGTGTTTTTTCTTGCTTCCTGGCTGTTCTGCTTGAACTCAATAATCCTGGTTACAGCCATTACAAATCCTGCTGTCTTGACTTGAGACCCCAGACAGGAGACAGGCTCTGCAACTTGGTTTCATTTAGCATTCCTCTGGGCTTTACGGGCAGGTGTTTAGCATTACTGGCAGGATATTTATTGGCAACTTTAAAGGCAACTTTTTTGCTTACCTCTCAATTAGGCACACACACATACAGTGTGTGTACTGTAGGTGCAAGCATGCGCACACACACACACACGCACAAGCACACAGGCATGCAGAAACGCATAATAGGATGTCCCGTATGCAACAATCTAAGACTGACAGTAGGGATGCTTTGCAGAACGTGTTATCGCTTCTTTCTCCAACTCTGTCACAGACTTAATGCCTTTTGAGGCACAGATCCTCATCCCTAGAATCCACCCCTGACCCATGACCATCTCTATCTCTCTGTGTGCGCCCCCCTTTCCCCTCCACCCATTATGCTAGGTCAGTGTATGATGTGGGGTAGAAATGGGGTTGGAGGCACGATGGGATGTGTGGCCTGTAATTACCGAAGCTTAGCAGGGCCAGTGGCTGTGATGTGCAATTCTCAAATCAAGGTGCAGCCTGAAGACTCAGCCGACCCCACTGCTGCCCACTGCTACTTGATTGCTGGCAGCTGGGTGAGCCATGTCAAGTGGCAGGCTAGGAAATGTGAAATCCCAGATAAAGCACAGAGCCCTAAAAAGCCATGAAGCTCCAGTAATGAGGAAAGTGATGGAGTTTGGGGTTTGGGCATGCTTAGCAGGCAGGCAGCAGCCAATTGTAACTCTTTCAACCTGTCCCTCTTCTTGGTGTGTCTGTATGTGAGAAAGAGCGGAGAGGTGAAGGTGTTTGTATATTTGACTTTTCTAATCCTGGATTTAGAAGGATCCACCAAACTCCAACAATACCGAGCTGGTGGGTAGGTCAGCACAGCTCTCAACCTAAATCCTCCTGGGTCATCCTCAGACATAAATCATAAACCTACACTACATCCTGCCTATGCTTCTCATGTTTTCCCAGGGCTAGTTCCTTTGAAAAATCACGTTAAAGCCCCTGTAATGTTCCCGGCTCAAGAGGGGCATAATAATTCCAGATATTAATGGCAGTCCGATTTTGAACAATTCTGGAGCCCTTGTAGCAGTTAAACGCATTCCTAGTTTTGTGGAGGCCATTATTCCTGCTTTTTAATCACCCCTCCGGCTTTTATAACCTCCCCAAGCCGTAGTGTGTGACAGGGGGACCACATGTGGGCAGAGAACAGGGCCTGCATTTATCAAACTTCTAAAAAGTCAAAAATTGGACTTAAGCAAAAATACTTAACTTTTTTTCTACTTGAAAACTTACAAATGAAGACTATTTATCAAACTTCTTCTTACTTAAAAATATTTTAAACGCTCCAGAGGTTTCTTCTATTGGTTGAGAGTAAACCATAGATGACAAACATACCTCTACTACCACCATTACTACCACAACAACTACTACTAGTAGTAGTACTACTGCTGCCACTGATAACAATAATAACAAAAATGTATTAGCCTGAGCAGTAAAGTAGTTTTAGAACATCACTTTCCTATTTTCTCTTTTATCAGGGCTACAACAACAGAAAACAATAAATCTGACTTTGCATTAATTTGGATACACCCTCTAAGCATGTTAATGGTCTACACATTTATCACAATAGTTGTGATTTTAAAGGGAAGTGCACCCCCCCCCTCTCATTTTTAACCATAGCTATTTGTTCTAAAGGAAAACATAGATTTTTAAAAACAAGTCACAAATAGGTACAATGTAGCTACAGTTAGACTTGCTTACCTAACAAGAGAACACTTTCTTAGTACTATATTCAGCTACAGAGTAATATACATTTGGTGCACTTGTGAGTATATATAGCAGTGGAACGATTGAAAGTGGAGCTTTAAAGCCTTCAGGATTACAATGCCTGTGCTGGTTGTAACGATGGAACATGAAACCCAGTGCAATGGTGTGGCTCACTGATGTGTCTTTATTAGGTTTTTGGCCAACAGCAGGGGTCTTCACCACGAAGGAATAAGCTGTAGCATCAGGATTTGGCTTCTCAAACTAAATTTTAGCAATAGAAACAATTCATTGTTTGATTTAGTCGACAACAATTCAAAGCAGTATAATCAACCTTTATCCCTCCAGATCACTTTATTTATTGTACCCAAGCAGTGTGATTTTGTCATTTGAAATAAGCTGCTAAATTTTGCGTAACAGAATTAATCAGTAAGAAATGAATACATGGACAGTTTGATGAGAATGAGACACTGTTTACCTGCCTCCATCCATCCCCTCCCCTTGCCTGCTCCCAGGTCTGTAGAACTAAAAGAGGAGAAGGCGTGATTCTGCTGCACCGATTTTCATTTATTTGTTATATCACCAATCTGTTGTTCTTAGTGGTTCCTCTGCTTAGCTTAGTTCACTGCCAGCAGTAGCAGCTAGCCTTTAGCCTCTCGCTTGTAGCTGACAGTATGTGTGAAGTGACTTGTCTTACTGATGGTTTAGTTACAGTTAACTGAAACACCTGGGTGCTCAGACACCAAATAGACCCATTGCTCTGTGATGGGTGACATGCTGTCCCGCTAGGCTTGATGGCATAATTTTCCCCGGTCACAGTCATGCATACTGTTTAGCGGGGTGGGAATGGGGGGGTGCATAGAGAGTCATTGCTTGTTTACCCTGCGCCTGATGGCCCCCTGCCAGCAGCTACAGCAATTATCACCTTGGAGGAATGTGGGACCCTCGTGTTAAATTCCCTTTGACCTCCTTGTTGGAGGAGGTCAGGAGGTGGGCGCTGTCCCCGGGGGGTGGTAGGCTTGTGGGTGGGAGTGTGTGTGGGTGACACAGACAGTGGGTGCAGGGTTGAGTACTGTGTGTGTTTATGTATGTGTAGTGGTCCAGGAGACACCCCAGTAGACCTCCATCCTCATCCTCCTGCAACCAACTGCAGACCCCCAACATTACAAACAAGATTTGCATGGTGTGTTGACAAAGTAAATTGGTTTCTAAAGATCTTAATTTCACTTACAAAAACACCAGTGGTGGTCTTGGAGCAAACTTAAAACACAGGTTTTATGTGTGGTAGAGGGTTATGTGAGGGTAACTGTCAGATTTCACCTTGCCGCTAAAGTTCATCCTGTGAAAAAATATGTTTTTGGTGCTCGGGCTTTTAACAAGTTTTGGTCTCGCTGTTACATTTAGGACGCCTCAATAAATTCGCCCCACCGCTAGCTCACGCTGAAGACCTCAGCATTTGTGATTTTAATGTGTTTGTTTGTCAAGCTGTTTTTAGTACACAAGTGTAAATCACAACTTTACAAGTACGTGTAGCACGCTGTAAAGGGTGGCTGTTAATGTGCATGTGTGTGTGAGAGAGCAGGAGAAAAAAACAGAGAGAAGGGAGTGGGTTTAAACAGGAGAAGTTTATTCTATCAGACGCTTTTTGCCTTAAAAAGGAATTAGATGTGAACACATGAAGTGTTTGGGCACGTGAATATACCCAGACACACTCACCTTTTTTCTTCTTCCATCTTTCTGTGCCCCATATCAAATGTCTTCACGAGTGTGAAGAAAATAGTTGGGAAATAGTATCATATTTGCTGTAGGGAGTGAAGATACCATGGAAATTGATTGTGTATGGAATCACTATTTTCTGACCATGATTGATGCTCCGAGCTTATGCATTTTTATCTTCACTTTTACAGGCTCTCTATCATTGCGTTCTGCTTAAAGGGGTGCTGTCTGCTATCCAGCTACAGCTGAGGTGAGATACTAAAATCATGAGCTTGTCTAGCGCTCCGTCTGCTTTAGATGACAGTGTTGACATAATATACCGGTACAGGAGGAGTAAGTGTTTTCCTGAAATGTCTTGCTGATTTTAACCCCGGTTACCCTGAGACCAGCAACTGTGTTGTGTCTCGAGTAGTCTGCGTTGAGCTGTGCATTGATGAACAACTCCTTGAAGGCAGCCACCCTTGAAATGTAAAGGCCTTTACATGTTGTGACAAACCAAAGTATCCCTGCAGTGTCATCAGATCACTGCGCCACTTCCAATTAGTGGTCATCTACAGCCCGTTCTGCCATACTGACAGGACAGAAGAGCTACAGTGGGCAAGACCGGCAGCTTGGTCTTGTCCCAAAGGTCCAAAACTCTCATAATTTATTCATTCACAGTCAGGCAGACACAACAACACACACCCATCCTGTACCCGGACCAACAGCTGGCAGCTAGAAGAGGCTATAGCATGGTTAGGGTGGGGTAAGCTGGAAAAGGGAGGAACACTCTCACACACTAGGCACAATCAGCACATCATCTGCACCTTGTTGTCAGGAGTTGAACTTCTTCACGTTGTCATGGAAACGTTATTTACGCTGCCAGAGGGGCTGTTCTTCTCTGTTTCAAATTGCACTGTAATGTTTGAGGTGGTTGAAGGGAAAGGGAGAGTTGACAGGGTGCACTTGACTGTACTCTGCTAAAGAACTCTTTGAGGAGTAGGCTGTGATGTACTGAAATCGAGAAAGCATTTTGATCTTGGTCTGTATGCTAATGAATCTGGTCTTATGTGTGCATTGTAAAGCAGCTCTTTGCCTTTGTTTATTTATCCAATTTTATCCGGAGCCTTTATCCTTCAGACATGACTGTGTCATTTGCATTACCCTCATTCCAAAGATAATTGCTACGGTTTCAGAGTTTCTTTTTATTTAGCCATGTTGCGTGTGCTGGGGCAGACACAGGCAAACTCCCTAGCTGTGGCTTTTTGTCTGTTTGATAGCCTGACTGTAAGTAAGCTCCTCTCGCTTTGCATACTTCTGTCTCCCTCAGCACACTCACTGCTGCTGCACTCATCCACGAGCAACACACTCATTCACACGCGCTTTCGCATGACTACACAAATGCACAAACAGGACTTCAGCCTTGGCTGGCTCACGCACACAAAACACACTCACTTACTCACTCAGGAATTATTGTGGTAGTAAAACTGGAGAGGAAGAGTGAGAGAGACAACAAGAGTGAAAGAGGGACTGCGATGAGAGGAGCAGAGGGAGGGAAAAGCAGAGCGATTGCCCCAGCAGAAGTATTTTGTCCCCAAGCGGTTTATAAACGCTGCCATGTCCATGACCCAGGCATGAGGACAAGCCATTGTTCTCTCCTGTAGCTGCTGTGGCAAGGTCGATGTAAGGAACTAAAATCACTTACTTTGGGGGAAAACTTCCATTTATACCAACTAACTCTTTCCCCACATACTTTTTCTCTAACAAGAATAAAATTAGAGAATAGTTATTTGTGTTGCTGGTGTGCAATGTCCCTGTTTTTTTTTCTTTAAGTGGCTGGTTTAAGGCTGTACAGCTCAACAGCTTACGAGTGATGTGCTTTGAAGGATGTGACAGACGTGTACTGGAGTGTGTTGTTCGGCTGTTCTCACTTTTTTCTTCTCCTTGTCATTACTTCCTCTACTCTGGCTGTGTGTGTGTGTGTTTGTAGGTGTGTGTGTGTGTGTGTGTGTGTGTGTGTGCTCTCTCTGGTCCGCTGCTTTGGCACAAAAAGGAAGACCGGGCCGCCCCATTCTTTGTTTTGCTTCTTGTAGGAAACTAGCAGCAAATTGTGGCTCAATGAGGCGTTGCTGTTTTGTATGGTCTGATAAAGTGCAAACGAAACCGTCTGGGCTGGACTGGCCCGCTGCAGTGTTTTCCATTGTGACTCGGCCTGTGAATGTAGGTCTGTGATGGTTGGTTAGTGTTGAACATTAGGTGATGGGATGGGGGGGTTGCTGGGTGCAGAGACCATTCACACAGTTTTAAGATGTCGTCCAGTGTTTGGAGGTGTTGTCCACTGTGTTTAATTGTGATTAGGGATGATTAGAGGTCTGCTTGGGACTGCAGTGGAGTTTCACGTCTTGCTTGCTTTCAACGATTTCAAAATCCCAATATTGTAGAGTTCTCAGATAGAGCCAGCATGACACACTTGTCAAAGTGATCAGAGCAGGGCATATGTGTGTGGGTGTATTGATGTGCGTGTGGGAAATATCCCAGTTTTTACTTCAATGCATTCATCCAACACCTGCAGTAACTACTTAGGTTGGAAATGAAAAGGGTGACTCACAGAATATGCAATAATTTCATGAAGATTTTGTCGTTCTAGAATTTGAGCAAGCCAAGCTGGAAGCACGCAAACAACTTTAACAGGATCTTGAGAGTTTATTTGATCAACCATTGAAACATTTCCAAGCAGTGAAGTATAGAAATATTGTCAAATAAGGTGCACTTTTCAAAGAAAATGTTCTATATTAGATTACACACTAATGCATGTCTACTTAAGTGTTCCATTTATTTTGATAAAGTGTGGATTTCTTTGCTGTGGGAATAAAATAAAAGTGAAGGTGTATCATTTTCTTGGAGTTGAAAACATAAGTGGGCGGCTACATCACAAATACAGAAATCTGTTTTCATTTTTAAGGAGGTGTTGTTCCATGTCTTAATTTAGCATCCTTCTTCCAGCACCGAGACACAGAACAAAATACTGTGAAGATCCACAGATCAAGTTCATTGAGTCAAGTAAAACAAACACATGGCTTGGGAGATAGACAAAGAAGGAGGGTCTTGGGTGTGCCATGGCCCTTGTCTAAAGCGGTTATGGGGCCCACATGGGCGTTCTGCTCTCCAGAGGCTGTTAGGGTGATTATCTGCCAGGATGCACGTGTGGGAGTGTGTGTCACAACTAGTGTGTTTCTGCGCACATGCTTGCAAGGTGCCTTGGATTGAAATGTTGGATGCTTGCGAGCGTCCTGTCCTATATCCACTCAGCCCTTTGCGTCTTCACGCTTGGGTGATCTATATGTGCCCTAAACACATGGACACATACACGCCCTGTATGCCCATCTTTTCTTTACACCCCAGAGTTCAGAATCAGGATCTGGGAGTCTCAGAGGAGCGTGGCTGGGGGAAGAGGCTGAGGAGCCATCTTTGACATGGGGCATGGAGCCCAACGGCACAAAGCCCTATTCCCTGTTCCTCCATGTGGAAAATGACAGGAGAGCAAGAGGAGGAGGGGAAGGAGGCAAAAAAAGTGTAGGAAAGAGGAGGAGGGACAGAGGGAGCGACAATTAGTGGGATCTGCTAATCACCAGGGCAACACTCATTTAATTGACATGTGAAATCTAAATTCATCTAACAAGTCGATAGGCAGTTCGACAATAGACCAGTTGACTGAGGTCTGCTGGTGTAAGCCAGGGAGGGGAAGTGAAAGCTGAGGGCTGAGGCCAAGGTCTTTGTTGGAAGTAGCAGTGTTGTTGGGTGAGAAGGTTGTCCACAAGGAGATTATAAGCCATTATGCCTTTGACCCTTTTAGATAAGTTTCTCCACGGGTGTTTTAAGACAGTGACACAGAGCAGACACACACCATAGCCAGGGTTTTTCTTTTTATGTGTTTGTGTATGTTCTTGTTTTTATTTTCAGCAGAAGCCAGAGTGAGTAAACAAGATTTTTTTTTTACCACAATAAACCTGACCCTGATAATTCCAATGGCTTGGAAGAAGAAAAACACAAAAGGAGGTGGGCAGGGGAAAAAAAAAAGCAGTCTGTTCAGTCCTGCTTTTGCAGAAATCAATAAGCTATTTAGGGTCATCAGAAAGAAGCATCACTGTCAGCCACCTGCTATGGAAAGTGAAAGCACACCAACTCTTCCTGCCACCTGGAAAAGATACAAGCCTTTATCTTAATGATTATTCTGAATGGTCCGAGTACACGCAGCCTGTGACAACAAATATTTTCAAAGTACACATTATTGAAGCATTTCTTTTGCCACTAGCAGTAGAGCCTGATGGTTTGCAGTGATGGTGAGTCCACCATTTTGGTCCAGACTGAATTGTCTTTACAGAATGTCAGTCAGATTGCGATGAAATTTGATTCAGACATAGTTGGACTTAAACATTAGTGCATGTATCAGTCATTTTCCTAGAGCTATTGTAAATGGTATATTGATAATATTTTACAAAAATGTTGGTCAACAGTCAGTCAAGATTTATGTTAGGTTACATTGCAATATACATGCCACCAGACAATATAGTTTGCCAGAAAATGATTTGGTATGTTCTAATACATATTACTTCAAATGTAGCATGTAGTAGACCTGAACGTCCTACTACATCTGGTCAGATTTTGCAAAGTGCAAGCCAGCATGCTTTTCTGGTCACTGTGACTCTTTATCCTCTGTGCAGTTATGTTGCATACGTCACAGTATCTCATGTGAATATCAACAAGCTTAGCCACCAAAAGCACACAGACAGATGACAATTAATTTTGCAATAAAGACTGACACAGTCAACGTTTAAGATGCATAATTATGATGATGTAGTATTTCACAGTCGATTGCTTACCACGTGAAACAGTATGTTCTTTGTGATGACAAGTGAAAAGAAAGTGTTTGATTTGATCTTTGTTTGAAGTTTTTGTACTGACCCTTTAGGGTGGGACACACCATCAGGAAATACCACTGAACTGTCCAATTACCTCAATTTATCTGTTATTCTATAGATTAATAAAAGTCAGTGATTTATGACACATTAATCATTTTGAAAATAGTAATCACAGCAAAAACTACTGACAAAAACAAAACGTTATTCTCTCAAAATGCATCTCAACCTCCCCCTCCACCTGTTGTGTGTGGTACAGTCCCCCAGAAACATCTTCATAAAAGGAGTTTGAATGGGCGGAGTCTGGTTTATCTATTGCCCCAAGTTTCAACAGCAGAGAAGAGTATTCAAGAGGAAAATTTGTGATAGTAAAATCAAATTCGAGGTCAGGGAAATATTGAGTAATTTATCTTTGAAACATGTTGCTAGAGCATTGCTTTTATTTATGGAAAGAACAGGTTTAAGAGAGAGGATTTAAGGACTGCTGGGGCCTTCCTGCCCCACACTCCATTCCAGAAGGTGGCGGTAATGCACCTAAAAGTTGCGTGCCAACTGCCATTAAACAATAATAATAAGAAGAAGAAGGAGTCTGGTTTGGCTCTTCCTGGATTTAAAACCGCATGGTCAAGTGTAGCATAGAAGAGAGGTAAGAAAGTCAAGTGAAAATATGTTAAAACATGCCAAGTCTGTGTTACACGGCTTCTGTAAGAAACAACACAATGACACAATTGTGATAATCACTGAATCTTTAACCTAAATAGCACGCTGTGTGGACACTTTTTGACAGAACAGATGGCACCAGAAATGGCTGGGGTGGACATTTTGTGACTTCTTGAGATTAGCAAGCATGCAGTGAAAATTATTTTACAACCTGGTTTGTTAGTTACATAACATTCCTGTTGAAATTAAGAAGGGATACACACTCGCATTCAAGCATTTTCTAAACAAATGCAGAGACAAACATGTTTTAGACAAAACAGAGACAAAACTGTTTGAAATGTCTATTGTAGAAGTCCATTACAGTGCACAAACTGCATCAAGTGCCTCCTAGACCTCCTGTACTTAAAATAGCTGTGCACACCTACAGTTTTTTCCAGGAACCAACATTGTAGGAACTCTCCCTTTCGGTTTTACCTCAAAATACAGCAGTTTATTTTCGGTAAACTGGTGAGTTGAATCCTACCTGATTGAATGCTTGCATTTCTTGCCTAGTCCGATTATATTGTTGTAATTTCCCTTTTTTCACAGTCTAAAAACTGCAAAAACAAGACTCCATAAGAACTTATATTTCCAATGAAACTAACGTGGATTCTCTTTTGTGCTCAACTCTAACAGATACCGTTGACTCCTAAATGGCCTTCCTAGCTTGGCTGGGGCTGAATGACACCTGCACTCTTAAATGGCATTAAATCAGCTGTCTGTACAACTGGTAAGTCCTGTCCAGAAACGCAAAAACAGCACGACATCACTAAGCTCAGACTCTACTTCCCCCTTTGCCTTGTACCTTTTCTGGTAATGTTGAATTTTGTCTTTGATTTCCAGTGTTTACATAGCCTCCACATCAGTACAGCATACTCCACAATTGTACTTGTGTTTTTTTCCCCCCCAAATCACAATGCTAACAGATAGTTCCATTGTCCAGGGTGACTTTGTAGAAGTGGCAGAGAGTCAAATGAGAGTCAGGATAAGTCTTTCAGCCAGGGTGTAATCCTCTTCCTTTATCTCTCTGGCTGATCTGGGCCAAAGCGTTGTGTGTGAGAATGATTCAGTGACTGCTTGCTTTTTGTAGCTCTCAGTCACGTTTCTTTTCTCTCACTGTCTCTCTGTTGTTCTCTAATTCTCACTTGTGTGTCTGTTGTTCTGTCACTTGTTTGCCCGGTGACCAGCACTCTTTCAGCGTTCTCCTCTCTGTTTTGTGTGAGGGCAACAACGATCACTGATATGAAGCTGCTCTCTTTTTATGATAGCAGATCATCTCTTTCACACACACACACACATAGAAGCCACCTTGTACCACACACCAGACAGACGACTTGGATTATGTCCAAGAATCACAGCTGGATTGCTGTGTGTGTGTGTGTGGATATTGTAGATATGTGTCCATTTTTGTGGGGGGTTGGGGAGTGGGCTGCATCTGGGACATTGATTGGCCCACTGGCATTGGAGCTGGGCAAGATGCTGATTGGATAGCTGTATGGAGACAAGCATGCAGGTTTCTGTGTGCCATGTAGCTTTGCCTCCCAGAGCGCTGGCCAATAGCTCCACATATTGGATGCATTACAGATTAGAGCCAATGCAACTGTGTGCACATAAATGTGTGCGTGTCTTTTGTGAATTTGTGTGTCTGTGCAGCTCATCTATGCAAGAGCACTTTTATCCTCTATGAGCAAATCTGCACTGTCTCTGTTCACTGAAGTGATCACGAAATGCATTTGCCTCTCCCAGACTAATCATTAATTATTAATGGGAGATTTGGCTTGCCATCCCAGATCGATGCAGTAGCTACCCACTGTTAGGCAGTTAATACACCTAAATGTCTCAAAACAATCAAAAATATTAGAATTTATTGAAAGTTATTATGGGGAGCAAGTTACTACATAATATCCTGCAAGTTTGTGAGCTCATTTTGCTCAGATCGCACTGTCCGAAGGAAAGCTTTCAACATCTTGGCAGAAACAGTGAGAGAAGATCCACTGATGTGGGATTTTTAGTCAGTTTATCACCTCCGCAAACATTTAGTGTCGTCAAAAAACTCCTGTTTCGCAGTTGTTCGTGTCTTACTGTTGTTATCTGCAAGAGTTACCACGCAGTGCTCCTTTGACTGAATTAAATATTAACGTGTGCGAATGTCTCACACTTTGACGCAATGAAATTCCGCTTTACCTTCACCAGCATCAAAGAGATTAAACATCAGTGTGAAATCAGCGCCTCTTCACCCACATTGTGGTTGAGTCTACATGGCTGAGACCAGATTAGAAGCACAAAAGGAAAAAAAAGTTTGGCTTTATCCTTGACAGCTGGACAAAAAATCAGTGGGCGCAAAGAAAATGTGGCAATCGCTTTGAGGAGCTCATCATCACCTTCCATGACCTTTTTAATCTGACAATATATATGAGAAGTTAAAATTAGAGAAAATAATGGAAAATGCAAGAGGAGGGGAAGTAAGAATAGAACACGGAGAGAAGGAGAAGAATGTGGAAAACAGTAGCTTGCTCGTCCCGGTGACAGTCTTCCCTATTAGAGTGCCTTAACTCTGTCATTACTCTTGTCAACACCACTGTAATTGATGCCAACCCCGGGATAAGCCACCATGGCTTAGCATACATGAGACACACCCACACACATGCATTAAAAAATAAATAAAATGTGAACATGCTCGCACACATACTGCCCATATGGACATGGAAACCCCCCCAGAATAACAGACACACATACATATTCACCCACATAAACAGTCGCACTATCAGCGCGGCTGCACATGCCACACTGTTGCTGCTTCTCGGAAACATGGCACCTCTGTCAACCCCAGCCAGCTCTCCTGTGCCCACATGTCAAAAAAATCGAGAGGAAAATTCACCTGGCTGGTATCTCAATCTTCTTCAGCGCTTAGCTTAGCTTAAACCAGCCATCTGGCTCAGCAACTCTGCTTACCTCCCTCCCTCCCTTTGTACTAACTCTCACTCTCTCTTGGTCTTTTTAAAGCGTGTCAGCAGTTACCCTGCACAGCGGTCTTAGTAAGGCTGCTAACGTGGCTAAGTGTTCCTCTGCCTCTTAGTTAGTGGGTGCCGTGGTTCTGTGTGTATGTATGTGTGTGTACGCTTCACAGATGGCAATGGCAGGGGAGGGAGAGTTGGAGGGGGTGATGGAGAGAGCTGTCTGAGGCTCCGGCAGCTCTCAGGCAAGGCGGTCTGTCTGCGGGCATCTGCACTGGCAGCGCCCCCATGCCTCCCACCTTTTCCCATCCGCAGTCGCCACGGCCACCTCACCAGCAACCCACAGTGCAGAGCAGTCGCTGAAAGATGACTCCCTTTGACCTCGGATGAGCTACTTCACCACCAGGCTTCTCTGTTTGCCCCAGTGGATGATTATTTTGATAAATGATAGGGGTGAATTATGCATTATGGTTGCACTGGGGCGAAGAACAGACTGTGGGAAGAAGTAGGCTAAAAGTTGCTCAGGGAAGACGGCCTGCTGAAGTGTTTGTGTGTGTGAGAATCTGTGCACATCTGCGCATGTGCGTGCATGACTGGATTCACATGTGCTGTGCTGCGATTGCCTGGTTTTGGAGAGCAAAGGTCTTGGACTTTTATAGTGGAGTTAAAATTCTGCAGTTGTGTCGGAGCATGCGGTAAAGTTCTTTGAAAGTTTGACCTTTTTGTCGGGAGGTTGCATCTGCACACAAAGAGAAGAAAGAACTTGTCATGCATCCAATGTAGAGTGCAGAGTTGTGCCTTTTTTGTTTCAACACAAGGAGAGTAACTTTTGGTTCTGACAGGATTTCTGAATACATTAAAATATATTGTAGCCCACTAAGCAGACATGCATCCACACACAATAATTTATGCAGATATTCTCTTTGAGGAATACAGTTCTGATTGGCTTAGACAGTGCAGCAGCACAGAGTAGGGGCTGACACATCTGTTCCTGAGAAATTCATGGAGGTTTGGGCACTGGAGGTGTTGGTATGCACTGATTAGCGCAAGGCTGTCTTTACCCAACCGCCGGGTTTCCTACTGGGCTTCCATAAACTGTTTACTAAGGAGTCTGTTGCCATGGTTTTCAGCCATGTTCCAATCAGTCTTTTTTGACCACTCAGCTTTATTTATTCCTCAAAAAAGCCCATGCCTTCTGCATCAACCAACTGTTGTACCCCTCAAACCAATTGTTCTAAATCATGTATGTACAGAATTTAATTTATCTGCAGGATAGCGGGCCTGGATGACAATTTGGATGGGGTTTGGAGCAAGAGCCTTTACAAGCTGACACCTTTGGCTCATGGGTGGTTTTGAAACAGAGGCTTTGATGAGAGAAAGAGATCACTATCATAATAACCCAATAACACCATGTTCACGGTGTGTGCTGGTGTTCTAGTTGAAAACACATGCTAGCCGTTTTTTTGATCTCCCTCGAAAACGACACTTTTCAGAAAACTGACCTTAATGACACCCCTGGGCAAGATATGATAAAAGTGAGATAAGATAAGACAGTTTTTTAACGACCAAAATAGCCTTTTTCCCTTATCCTGCATGTCTTTCCTCTCTCAGGCTTTCATCCTTCCAATTTCCCACCTCTTTCTGCATTTCTCTTCCTATTTTCTCAGCTTTGATAACCACCAATAACTGGCAAAAGCTCTTTCATAGATCTGACAAAGCTAAAGCAGCACAGACATAAAGCAGTTCCCTGAGGTCAAGTCACACCTGAGGAGTACATTGATCCTCAGTGTGTTAGTAAGGTCCGTCCTACAGGCTGCACACTGCATCTGTAGGCTTTAATTGTCTTGTAAGCTGTTTATTTCGACCCTTTGCACCTCTCTTAACAGGAAGCCTTGTCCCTCAATTGGATTACAGCTAATTAAATACTACACACGTGT
This sequence comes from Acanthochromis polyacanthus, assembly GCF_021347895.1. Taxonomy (NCBI): domain Eukaryota; kingdom Metazoa; phylum Chordata; class Actinopteri; family Pomacentridae; genus Acanthochromis; species Acanthochromis polyacanthus. Next base: position 15,251,909 of record NC_067122.1, read on the forward strand.
AGAGTCAACAGACAGAGGTGTCACATAACCCCATCCACTACCTTTGTCTTGCTACTCTTCCGCAGGAGGAGCAGTAAGACAGAAACATCTCTTCTGCGAGTTGTGCTTTTAACTTTATCTGCACAAGTTATAAATCTTTAAATGTTTACTCCGCTTTTTCTCCAGTTCATCCTGCCAAGGAGGCTAATCCATCTCTCTTGTTCTTCTCTCATTTCCAAACATATCTCTACAAGGGCTAATGAACAGTTGATTGTAGCCGAGTAAAAAGTAAAAATGTTAATGATGCACCTCAGATTTCAGCCGACAAGTGATTCGTGTTTTGTTAAGCCACTACAGAAACTGACTTAAACACAGTGTGAGATATCGTTTTGTTGCGGAATCATATCGAATCATGTTTGCACTGGTGTGTTATTGAGTTTGTGGTTTTTGTCTTTTCATTCTCTTTTTATTCTTATTTATTGTCTTACTTGTTCTACATTTGTATATATGTATACATCTATATTTATCCCTATTTGCTTTATTCATGTTACTTATCTCTAATTTTTTTTTCTTCTCAATTTCTTATGTCATTGTTGCACTGCCCGCTCTATGTACATTTTTAATTGCCCCCTGGGGACAAGTACAGTTTTCTGAATCTGAATCATGTTCTTACGCACAATCCTGGCAATTTCATGATGATGTAAAGACTGCAGCAAATCACTGCAACAAGAAACACGTACAGCAATTAACTCCACATAAAGCCTTTATTTTTTTTAAAAATTGTATATTTCTGTTAACATGGAGAAAAAACAAAATTAGATAAAACTGGGTAATTGCTCAGCTTTTGGTGATTTGGTGATTGGTGATTTTTTTCATCTTATAGCTAGTAGGCTTTTGACCCTGGCTCTATAGTTGAAGTACAGACATAGGATTAGTACCAGTCCTGTCTGATGCTTGTTTTTTGTAGTATAGGTTATTTGCAGTCAAGTATTTACAGTACAGCCCTTCTGCTTATTTCTTTCTTCTTTATCAATTTAATCTTCCTGAGTTATCTTTAAATCTTCCTGGCCACTTTAATCTTGGTATTTTTTAATCAAGCTCCTCCTGCTCTCCCACCCCCTGCTTGTGGTGACACAAGGTGACGTGTGACTGTTTGCAGAGTGTAAAGATAATGACTGGGCAATTAATGGCAACCAAAAGGGAGCCATTAGTGAAGTGTGAGCTTGCAATACCTGCTTGGTGTCTGATGGGGGTTTAGAGGCGGAGAACTCGGCAGATAAACAAACTTGGAATTTAAATTGCACCACGCAAATGCAATGAATTGAGACATAAAGTTCATTGGTCTTTGAGGTGTGGTTGTTTTGATGACTGTATTTATCTGCTGGATTACAGCAGCTGTAGATGACTTCTTGTGTAAGCTGTGGTGTCAGCTGTTGAATCTCTCAGACCTGCTGTTTGTCTTGCATTTGGGCCATCACAATTACCAAAGTCCAATACAATGCACTTTAAAAGTCTAATGCATAGTTTATTGCCACCATGAAATGCAGTTTTGTGCTTAGAGATTTTTCCTGTGGAAGCATCTGTTGTTTACTTTTCTACAGTTTTCTTGTGCTTTCTAAAAACTCACTAGTCTCAGTACTGAGGCAATTAGTCAGCTAACTCATGTGTTTACTGCTGACACTCCCACTCTCCCATCTTGGAAAAGGAGAAAGAGAAAACAGTGACAGGAAAGAGGTGGAATTCTGGACAGGAACAATCTGTTTTCACTGGCAACAGGCGGCTGCCACTCCTTACGCTTGGCCCACCTTTGTGATAGCATAGCTGTTGTGATTATTGCTGTTTGCAGATTGAATGTTGTAAATAATACAACTATTTTGCCTGGATGGATGGATGGAAGTGAGGGATGGTGGGATCCAGTGATCACTGAGGGAATGCACTGAATGCACGAACTTCAAGCAGGAAGCTGGAAGCTTTTAGAGCCTTATCATTCTTCCAAAAAACCCTCCACTGGATTCAGAACTTGCCTAGAACCATAAAAATATACACACAAGTGGTCACGTGATTTCACAAACCTGCTCACACACAAGCATGCACACACACTCTCACACACAAAGCCTTTGAAAGACTCAGGAGAGTTGTTTTCTTTTTTTAAGTCTCTAAATCTTTCCATTTCCATGGCTGTTTCTGTAAAGTGTTTTTGTGTATGTATGTGTGTGTGTGTATTCTTCTATGATCATTGCCACTGCCCTACATAACAGAGCTGAGGTGGAGACCCATCAAGGGGAACGTTCTAATTAACAGAGATGCCATTCTTACCAGCGTCTATCTCTGGCAATATCTCCTCAGCTTCGGGCGTCTTCAACTCAAAAGCATCCCCTCAACAGGGAATGCACAAAACACACACACATGGTTATGTCTTTTCTTTGCTGCGAGGAAAATCCTGAGCACTGATCTAGACAGGAGTCATTTTGCTGCAAATAAGACAGTATGGGGGGAGAGAAATGCAGTCAGGCAGGTTGCCACGGAAGGGAAATACACACAGATGGCCCTGACAGACTGACAGACAGAGGATGAGAAAAAAGTACGTTAACGGCAAGACGGACACAAAGACACAAACGTACGGGATGTGCATGTGTACGCAGATACCTGCACAAAAGTGTAACCACATCTGTGTGTTGGGGCAGATGTTTGCATTCACACAGGGCTATTTGACCTGTGTGATGGACAACTTTTGACTTTTTATTAAATCCCTGCAAGTCACTTCAAATGCAATACGCTGGTGATGATCTAAAGCCACAGAACTTGAAATTACAGATATACTTTTTGCTTATTATGATTTTTCAATAAACTGATTTATTTTGTTGTCATTTATTCAGCAAAAATCCAAAAGATTTGCTGATTACAACTTCTCAGTTGTAACATACTGTCAATATCTTTGAGTTTTGAACAGCTGGTCAGACAAATGTTCCACTTAAGTGATAATATATAGATGGATTCATTGATTGCCAGCCATTAGCTGCAGCCCCAGTGTTCTGAAATGGAAATATATCTAGGATTTTTTTAAAATCTTAATTTCCCTGGAACTGTATATATCACTTCAACAACACGAAATACAATTTGAAAGAAACAAATGCGACCTAAATTATGATTAGTTAAGATCATGGTCTTGATCAAATGTCTTGAAGCATGAGACGGGACTAGTCAATATTATAGTAATGTCACAAAAACAATGTGTTGGTTGGATCTAATCACACACACCTGGTCATAGGTAGATTTCCTCCATAATCATATTGGGCAAAAAGAAAAACAAAATACAGAATTCCACTGTCCCATCTCGATAACATACACTTACAATTACACATTTGTTAAATTCCATATTTATGAGTTTTACCACTGAGCTTTAGAAGGGAAAAAACTCAAATAATTTTACTTTTGGGGACATTTTTTTTCTTGCAGTGATATAATCCTGTTGTTTGTGAACATATTTAATCTTGGTGCAGAAGACTAAAGTTCAGTAACTTTACCAGAGGAACACTGGTATTAGTTACATGTATGATAAATAACAACACGTAGTGGCAGCAGGCGCGCCCTTGCTGCTGGTGGCTGATGTTGTGTCAGGGATGGGGGATGCTGGGCTGGATCCTGCTGGCTCTTTTGTCACCCCCGCTAATTATGTGATCCTGCTGACCTTGTCGTCGCTGCCTGGTAACACGTCAGCAGGAGCTGGTGTCACTGGCCTCCACTTTAAGTCATAACTACAGTACGTGTCTGGCTCCATGATGGGTGGTGGTTGTGGGATGCACTGGGCCACTGATGGACAAAATGATGGAGGGATAGATGAAGGTTGCATATGCTGGGTGGATCACAGTCAGGATGCAAGGTTAAGTGCAGTTTAGTGACTCGGGATTGATGCTATTCATGTTTGTTTAGTTTCCTTAGAGGGGAGACAAAACTAGAATGAGGTGTATGCAGTAAAGTAACTCAACTTGTGCCCTGTAACTTCATGGAAATGTAGGTGGATGCTTGGAAGAGGTGTTAGAAGAAATAGAAGATTTAATGTTCCTGGATTTTTTTCCCCCCTTCCTGTAGATATGTATGTAGTCTAAAGAGGATGAGAGACAGGAATATTTAGACAGTTTTGAAATTAGTATGCTACGAACATATGAGAATAACACTTGACAGATGCTCACAGGGTGATATCATGCCCCATCTTATGATTTTTCATTAAGTATGCTATAACAGCTGCACTTGTACATCTCACTCAGTGGCGACAGCCGTAGCATGCCAAGTCTTCAAAAAAAAAGGAAAAATCACTCATATTTCAATGCATGCCTTTGGAATCTCTTTCAGTGAGCATGTGACACTTTTCACATAAGTGTTTTTGTGTTAACAAAATGGAAATCTTAATTTTGCTAAGCTAATTATAGCCTGTAGCTCGTTGCTAAGCAACCTAATGACAGGAGGCAGCAGGGAGTCAAGAATCTAACCTTTGGCTGGGTAGAGCCAAGAGGTGACATTTGGATTCCCTTCATATCACCTTCTATTGATGCACTGTGTTCTGACTGTTGCTGGATTGCACTTTACAGTTCAAATGGTTAAAACGGTTTTAAAGTAACTATAATGTTTTTAATATAAGGAAGGAGAAAGTCTTTGAATTTCAGCGAGAAAATCTGAAGCATTCAATCAATGTCAGTCAGATTCAAAAGAGGGCTTTTATGAAAATGACAGTCTGTATGTATGGAGGTGAATGAGTCATTTTGCTCTGTTGAAGTGTGCATTGGCTTTATATTTCTTGTCACACTTTGTTAATGTCAGAAATGTCATCACTATTCCCACTAATGTTCTGAGTTTTGAGGCTGTGGGACTTCTGTTGCAACTTTGTGGCTTTGTTATAATAACAAATTCAATAATAAAGCACTTCCATGTGCACTTTTAGCAACGTCAGAAAATTCTTTGCACTAACTGTGTGGTCGATTAATATAGTAATTTTTATAAAAAACCTCTTTTCTGGAAGAACTCGAGTAACAATACACTGAATTAAATAAAGAGAATTATTAGATCAACTTAAATGAATTGCTTTAATTACTAACACAATTGAATTAAGTTATTGCAGATTTAAAAAATAAACAAGTAAAATTGATGCCACTGGTTGAAATCATTTTATTCTTTTCAAATAAACAATTTGCATCACCACAACTTATTTTTATGGAATGTCACCTGGGATTTGCTTTATCCAAACATAACCTGTAAAACATGCTTTTGTCTTAAAACTTTTTTGCCTTGCAGTGCTTTGTAATCCTACTTGAAGGAAAAAGGTGGTTTAGCTGCAGCTGAAAATGAAAAGGATTTGTGTAATTAGATGCTAAAGGAGTAGTAAACTTGCTTTTCTCACTTTGGCTGACTTTTGAAAAACCGTTTATAGGGACAAAATATAATTCCAAGTTGGTGCAATCTAAATTAGATAGCTGCCATCAAAAATGAAGAAAGCTACATGAGATTCTTTCTAAACAGACCTTAGCTTCAACTACAGCTTGAATACAATGTTTACAATGCAGAATATGTAAAATGGCACATGTAGCTTCACAGAGGTAGCCGGTCAAATCGTATTCCTGATCTATATCTACTGCAAGCACATCCACAATTTTACATCTTGTACTGGCTGAAGACACGGCCTTTATGTTCGGGATATTTCTTTGTGAGTGTCTGATCTTTCCTCCTATCGAGGAGGGGTGTATTGGTGGTGGTGGGGAATCCATGGCTCAGCGCCAAAATAGTTTTGAAGTATCTGTGAAAAGACTCCTCTTAATCCGTTTTATTTGCTCTGCTACCTCCGAACCATTTGTCCACGCAGAGCTCCAAACCCTCCACTCCACCCAGCCATCTCAGGGATTTAGTGTGGTCGAGCAGAGGTGCAAGAGCCCACAGACAGTTAAAAAAAAAAAAAAAAAAGCCATCTGGCCGGGGGGTGTTGGGAGGTTTGGGGCGGAGGAGTCATGCTGGGCAATCAAAATGACGGACAGCAGTGTGAAATGTTTTGCGGGCTCCCACATACATGCAAAGTAGCCTGACTTGTGAGCTTTCACAGCTCCCTCCGGTCTTCAGGTAAACACTGACCGGCCGAGGTATGCTTCGTCTTTCCCCACCTCAGTGTGTGTGTGTGTGTAATTTTGTTTGTGTATGGTAATAATGTGTTTGTTGGCCTGCCTGTGAGAGGAACGAGCGGAGTCTCTCATGTTTACGTCCATGTCAGTGGCTCGTGTTTTTGTATGTTCTACAAGAAAGACTGCCAAATTTATTTCTGTAGTTTTTCTTCCTTTTTTTTTTTCCTTTTTGCAAGTGATAGTGTTTGCCAGTAGAAGGTGTGTGACCAGAGAAGGCAGGGTTAGCAGGTGAAACAAACAGCATCCATATTTCATGAACCATCAAAAAAACCTCGGATTCGACACAGGCTCAGTTCTAAGGACGCTGTGAAAGGGCCGCACAATTGCTCCTCTTCGCTCTGAGCAAATATTATAATCCTATTCTCTTATGCTTTCCATCTTGCCCTCTCTCCCTAATGTTCACCCCAATCGCGGCCCCTTTCCCTGAGTGAAAACCCCTTCGAATGTGTGGAGGCTTCATTTTTCACTCTCCCTTTGGGGCTCTGTTGTCAGAGAGCAGCCCTTAGGAAGTCTTTATTTCTGCCAGGCAGGGCCTCTTGCGTTCCTCCACCCTCTCCCTCCGTTCTCATGGCTGTCCCCCCCACCTGCTGGGATCCTGATCCCAGCCGGGGCAGGGCTTCAGCGGGGGACAATTACTGCTGCTCCCCAGCTTTGATCATCTGACCACATGGAAGCATAACAGCTGACCACATGTTTCAACAGACAAGAAGAAGAAGTAAAGAGAGAAAAGAGGAAGAGTTAGAATAGGGCGAGAAGAAGAAAACAAATCCCCTTTTCATTTAGGTTGAGCCCAAAGCTTTACGGAGAGTTAGCCGAAATCGTCAAATCTGTGTTTGAGAAAGTTTCTTTTGATGGTGATTATTTATTTGAATCAGTGCAACCATGCTTATTGCGGACTATGTCTGGCTTCAGCCTCAAATAAAGTTCAGTTTCAATTTGCCACTCACTCTTTTGTGAGTGCCGTGGAGAGAGAAAGAGAGAAGCAATTTGAGGCAGCCCTTGTAAAAAGTGAGTGCTAACTCTGCTGGTATTGTCGGCCAGATTGTCAGGAGGCCAACTGGGCTCTGCTGTCGTGTTCTGGGCACTGTCTGGCTTTTTCTCAACCTAGGCCTCTGTTTCATTCAGACAGCTTCTCCACAAAGTCAGAAGCTTTTCATGTGGGCTTACGGGTTAACGTGGTAAACTGGCTCCGACACAAAATCACCACCGCATCCACACCACGGGTGATAAATAACTCCGGAGAAAGAGCCCTAGAGATATAGAGGGTAATGACAGATATAAAAGTTAGAGAAATATGTTGTCAGTGAGCCAAAAACTGATTCAGCTGCAAGTTTCTGTCAAAGTACTGTTCAAGGTAAAGTATCTGCGTGATGAATGAAAATGTACAAACACATGGAGCGATGTTAGAGAGAGATAAAGATGAAATATTTTACGGTAATAAAATCTGTATCTCTTGCGTGAGTGACATATAAATCATCTAAGTTGTGGGATATCTACTTGCAGAATCGAGGCCAAATGGGTTAGACGGAAACTGACAAGGCTCAGTGAGAGGGGAGGGAGTTTGCTTTGCTCTGGTTGTCAGGGATGGCCTCTTGGAGTGTCCCAATTGTGGAGGAGATCACTTTACCACATTATGGGTGCCTCAAAAGAACCTCTTCAGCAGCACTTTGGCCCAGCCTGGAAGAACGGGGCTTGTTTTGACTGGTCTGCCACCTATTATTGTCACCGCTCTGCCGAACAACAGCTTGCTCCTGCCTCAGCCATACTGCCATCGTCGCTCTCTGAGATTCACTCACGCAACATATGTCCTTCCCCTCCTGCACAAACATACAAGTGAACTCGCAAAGGAACGTAAATATGCGCTTACATGCATATGCATTTTAATCGAGACTAAACCACACACACACACATGAAAACACACGGGAATACTGGGGGGGAGATTTGAAAGACTGGAAAGTGCTTTGATCATAGCTGTTGTCAAATAAAGCATATGAGCATTCTAAAAGAGGAGCCGCTCTTTTTAGCCCTTACATCATCAACATATTTACATACATATATATATATATATATATATATATATACAGTACATATATATGTATATACACTTCCTCACAGAGCAGATGTGTCAGCAAATATCTCAGCAAAATTGTTAAATTATAGATATAAAGGAATATTTGCATTTGTAATTAGTTGTAAAATGATCACAGTTAATGCTTTTGACTTGTGATGATAGATAATTGGTGCAGTTTTGCAAAAAAAAAAATCAATAATATGAAAATTGTGCTGGCAGTTTGTTTTTTTATGAACACACAAATCCACTGGTATTTCTCAGAAGCACTTTGAATGCTACTGAATGAGACAATCACTTAATTGAAGGCTTGTTTATTAAATTAAAGCAACAATTGGGATTAATGATTTCACTTACTGCAGTAATTAAAACTTCATGTCAGAATAAATTAAAAAAATAGTATGAAATTAATTTGTCATCATTTAATATGGCACTAGATATTTTATGTAAATCAAGGTTTTATTTCCATAATTTCATTTTACAATCCGTTCATAACACACTCGCTTTTGTAAATCAGCTGTGCATTTTGGATTTTTTCAAAATTAGTTTCACTTCTTGTTTTGTTTTAGCAAACCATGTCTCATCAGCAAATGTTAGGGTGTAATGTCATTCAGTTGTTTTTAATTAGGTGACATAACGTGCATTTTAGAAGTGGCCGTGATAGTCTGTTGTTCTGCTTGGTGTATGTTCACATTTCCCCCCCTAAAACTAAAGTTAGTTTTTCTCCAGAGACAGGGACTCGCTTTATGATGTGGCCTTGGTCATTTGTGTATCCTGCCTTACTTCGTAATCATTTTTATCCGGCAGTTAAAAATAATTAACAAGTCATGCTCTTTTGTCGTCCACCATTTTAGGTCCCAGCTCCAGCAATGAAAGGCCTTTCCATCAACATGGTCACGTAATAGTGTCAGGATGCATTTTAAAGTGCAGTAATTCAGTGGTTTACACGGCCTCATAAAATACCGACATGCCCTGATAATGAGAAGCATGAATGGAAACTTGGAGTTCCCTGTGGCCCCTGTGTGTGTGTGTTTGTGTGTGTGTGTGTGTGTGTGTGTGTGTGTGTGTGTGTGAGTGGGGAGACGTAGCTGGAAGGAAGAAAGGAAGCAAGTAAGAATGAAAGAAACGGCAAGAAGAAAGAATTTCCATGCCACACAACTGCGCGATGGTACCCTTTTTCGTAAAGGTAAAAGAACAAAGATGACTGAGGAAGTATAATGCTTGGGAATATGCATATGCAGCCAAAATGCAAATAGCCTGACACTGGTATGCAGGTTCAGAGTGGCAGGATTGAGACTGAGACTGCTGTCCATGGTTCCTTCCCCTCTGAGTAATATCATATGGACAAAACAGCAAAGGTCACAGACAGCTCAAGCGCATAACTCTTCATCTTTCAGTCTACTCTGACACTCTTTACGGTTTCTTGACGTATTGACAGGCAGGCTGTGCGTGCGCTCATGTGTGCATATTTGTGCCGTGTGTGGATAAATTTAACTTAATCAGAATATGTACAAGCAGAGGGTGTAGAGGCTGTTTGTGTGTGTGTGCTTTAACACTTGACTTGATGTTTTTCTCTACCAGGTGATCAGTGTCAGGCATCTTGCAGAACGCGTCTTAATCTTACAGTCCCAACATCTTGTTGTCATGGAATAAATCATGATGCAGTGTGGAGGTGGTGGCAGGCAGGGTGAGTCAGAGAAGCAGTCTGCTTGACTTCACACTCGCTGGGGATCTGGTAACTCAGCAGGTAGTCCAAGTACAGATTGACACTAACTCTGCCTTTCTGCGCTCAAGACACCCCGAGAGCTCTATTCAAGAGCACGACTGTTCCTTTATTGTAGAATAAATTGCAGGAGTTCTTTTTTATTGTGTACAGATGGGATAGGTTCAGGGTTGCTCGGCTCCCAGTCATTTTCTCACAAGGTGCGTGTGTGTCAAAGACTTGAGGTGATTCAGATTTTATTGGAATTACCTGCAAGACTGCAACTTTATGATCAAGAAATGCCTGTGTTTAAGTGATACTTGTTTAAAGAAATCATGGTGGAGAACTAAAGTCACGGCTGGGCCAGTGATTTGTTAGTGTCAGATGCTTACTGAGCACTGGTGAGTTAAATCCTGGAATCGGCCTGCGACCTTAGAGTAAGGTTACCATTACAAGGGCTGTTTTTCTTCTCCCTGGTGTTTGCGTTAGCACTAACAAGATTGACTTACTGCAGATTTGCACTACTGTGCATGTCGTAACTACTGACTAACTAGCAGTTATTCATCAGCCCAGCAGCATAGCACTGGCACAAATAGGGATATCTGATTTATATTAGCAGCTCAGCAGTCACATCTGTGTTTATCAGGCAACAGCTTTGAACATGACTCAGCCAATCAAAACTGTCTGTTTTCTAATACCTTCTATTGCTGAGGTAGTGTGTAAATCAGTTTTTTCTGTATAGCAGGCAGTTGCTGGGGCCAGTGCCAATGAGTGTGTGAATTACACCCATGCATAAAGCTGTCCTTGTGTCCTGCTGGCCAAGAGCTGCAGGGAAGCTGGAAATGATCGTAAATTAAGCAGCACTTGGCTGAGGAAATCATAGAAAAATCTGGGATTGAAAGGAACATTTGGAATGACGACTGGAGACCATAAGAGGAGTCCCCATAAAGTGAGGAAGGCCGACAAAGGTGGGGCAAGGATGTACAGTATCAGAGCGCTAGACTACATAACAGACTGAAAGGAAGAGACGCAGGAGAGGTCAGATTTGGGATACGTCTCTTATAGTAACAGTAGTAGTCATAAATGGTTGTCCCAGCTGATGTCTGCCACTAGAGATGAATTATTCACTCACTTGTCAAATCAATAATGACCGAGTCTTTAGTGGCCTACTCTCCCCATGCCCTACTTATCGGTTTTGGGGGGAGAGGACATCATTTGACAAAAGCTTGTTATGTGCAGAAAAGATTTTTTTAGTGGTTTGCGTTCATTGTAGTGGACATGCGGCCCCTCGCTGAGGGAAATTGGCTGTCATTTGTTGTCATTTTAAGGATTGTTTCTGGAAAATTGGAACTTTGAATGGCGAGTTCCAAAAAAAAAAAAAACACCACCGAAGCTGGATTAAAGTGAGCACACATGATTAATATGGCAGTTTTGTTGAAATGGAATGTGGCAAATGGAGGTGGTGGGTGGGTTGCTGGGGGTTCTGGCAGGATGCGGCGGGGGGATGTTGCCATGGCTTTAAGGGCATGGGCATGTTTGGATGGCACGGCCCACCCCCTGCCCCTCCGCCTCTGTTCATGTGTCACTCACTGTCTTCCAGTCTGTAATTTTCCATCTACTGTAACAGTCTGGGCACATCGCCACCCAGGGAACTTTTAAAATAAATAAAGAATTCATTAAATAATTAGTATCTCCACAACAATCTCTTTTGTTCTGTCAATCTCAGAGTGCTCAAAAGTCACCCTGAGAGATGGAGAGAGAAAGAGGGTGAGCGAGAGAGAGGGAGAGGGAGAGGGGAGCGAGAAATTAGTGGAAAAATCAATTTAAAAAAATTAAAAGCATTGAATTTTTCGAAATGCTTTTTACTTATCCGCCATTGATTACATCTAATTGGACCTCATTTCCTGAAAAAATACTGTGTGTGTTTGCATGCACATGCATGTACTTCCACGTGTGTGTGTGTGTGTGTGTGTGTGTGTGTGTGTGTGTGTGTGTGTGTGTGTGTGTGTGTGTGTGTGTGTGTGTGTGTGTGTGTGTGTGTGTGTGTGTGTGTGTGTGTGTGTGTGTGTGTGTGTGCGCTTGTGTTTGTGACATTTCCTAATGGTTGGGTGCATAGATGATAACCACTTGGCTTGGAGACAGACAGATATGAAAGGCTGTCACTCTGAGCCGAGACAGCTATAATGGCCCCATGAATGTCTGTGTGTGTGCTTCTGTATGTAAGTGATTGTGTATGTGTGTGTAGTCATGAAAGGGTGATGATAGGGGCCCACACTTCAGGCCCAGCCATGCTTCTTAATCAAAACCCATCCGCTGGCTTGGTGCTCATGTGCTTGTGTGCTTGTGGTATGGTGTTTACATTGGGTGAGACGGAGCAGAACCACCTCTTTGTCCCCTCCGAGGTTTGACATTGCCTCCCCTCCCTCCCTGTGCACCCCCCCCCCTCCAACTGCCGCCCTGTTGTATGTAAGGTTAGCAGCCTGGAACATCCTTGTATTTCTGAATAGCTTGCACAAGGGCTACATATAATAATGTGAACCAGTCACAGAGCAAGGACTTCAAGTATCTTAATCACAGACACCCTTTCAGGTGGACATGACAAGTGGGCTTGTATATTATTTATCAAATTGGCATGATGTCATATGCAAATTAAGAAAACTGACCATTACTGCTTTAACATCTGCTTCAAAGCAATACAGAATAACTTTCTAAACGTCTGTGCCCATAATGGAGGTGACTTTGTTCCAAAATTTCTAAATTACTTAAGTTTTCACTTCAGTAAATAAGAAATACCTTCTTAGCTGTGCATACAGGACTTTCAGATGAATATAGTGACAATGAACAAGCAGCTTACAATTGTCATTTCACTTTATTAAAAGTTGTGTTATTGCATTTAAATATAGATAGATATCTGACAGCTTACAAAGGATTTCTGGTGGATCTCTTTTCCTCAGCCCCAATCATTCACCATGCCTTGTTATGTGCCTCATTCATCCCTTTAAATGTCTTTTTCTGAAAGATTCATTCCAAGAGCATTGTTCTAAAACCGAAAAAAAGTGTCTTAATACTGCAACAAAACTTTTCTTAAAATTGATTAAGGATCAGGAAGTTGTGGTCAGTCGTGGCTCCATAAATTTGACTTTTACAGACTGTATTTTGTGAATTCTTGTTCAGTTGAATGTTAAACATCGCATTACAGTGGGTTTTTTTTCTTTTTTTTCGTGTTTTGGAATGTCACCTTTCCACACTTTTCGGGCAACCAAAAGCACTTGTCGCTTCTGTCTGTCATTCCTGTCTTTTTATTTTGTCTAAGGCACTACATGGAGACGACATTTCTGTTTTTTTTTTTTTTTCTGAAATTAATGGGGAATTAATGATTCCGTTATTCCCCTGCTGTGCGAGGAAGGGGCGTTTGGGATTCTTTTTTTAATCGCCCAACCTCTAGAAACTGATTGGAGCAGAAAAAATACGCCCAGTCCCCTTCTGCCAGGCCTCACAATGGAGGCGCTGATTTTTTTTGATAGGGTTCTATGCTGTCAGGGGGCCAGCTGGAATTAGAAGTAGATTAATAATTTTAAACAAGGCTAAACCGCTTAGACTGTCTGTGTGTCTGCTCTTTCCGATGCTTAGCCAATAGTCCTTCTGCTCCCTGACCACATCAAAACAATCTAAAAACACTATATCTTCCTAATGAAGGGGGCTGGGTTTAGTTTATGAGCTTGAGAGAACATGAAAACATGCTTATTTAGACAGATTTCATGAGGTTCTGGGTCTTAGAACAAGCTGGGATTTTTGGGAACATTCGGACATCAGCAGAGCAACATCTTTTAAAGAAGCTTTACGCACAGTAAAGTCAAAGTACTGTACTTTGACTTGTTTATTCAGTAACTGGTCAACTTTTTTATTAATTTTCTGCCGCTCTTCTGCTTATAATTGAGCAGATCCTTAACTGGCTTATAGCATTAGTTATTCTTTTACTATTAGTTCAAACTGAATTATGGGCTAAGTCTACGGGATTACTGCGCTTTCAGCACCTCTTGACTCTGTTCCAACCTGCCTCACTAATACCTGTATGAAAAAATGTGCGTTTAGTTGTGTGGTTTGAGGTGGGACCCATCGGACTGAACTGGTAGGAGCTGGTCCAGTGGCTGGAAAGCTAAGACCACCAGAACGGTGACCCCAGTCGGAGGAAAGATTAGGTTTAGCACCAGTGGGAGTGTTAAATGGTGAGTCGCAGGGATTTGGGGGGTTATTTGGAATGATCTAAAAGCAGACGTATTACCAACTGAATTTGGGTATAGTAAAGCCTGACAAATCAGGTCCTGCTGGTGACATCTCTAACAGAACAGAACCATGTCTCAGTAATCCCCATGTAATTTATGTGTGTGCTGGAGTCCAAGTGTGTGTGTGTCAGAAGGACCAGCAGGGAAGAGGTTTGTCTGTGGTCATGTATGTGAGACTGAGTGTCTTTGAAGGGATGATGGGGCAGAAACAGCACTCAGTAATAAGAATTTTCCAGCTGGTCGTCCTCTGACAAAGCAGGTTTAAAGAGAAGTCCTATCAGGGTCCAAATAAGAACCAAGAAAGGCCAGACTGCACTGCACTGCACAGGTTATTTCCATTTTACAGTTTTGGATCTAAATCCAAGTGCACTCCTTAATCCAAAGAGGACAAATGCAGTTCCAGACAGCTAAACGACAGATCAAGACAGAAATAAAGTGGGGGAAAAAACAGACTATAGCATAAATCTATACTTTTTTCTTTTTAATTCAGTCATTATAAAAATGTTCTTTGAATGTAGCAGGGACATTAGCCCCCTTCTGAGCTATTATCCAGGCTGTCTGGTGTTGCAATTTCACACTCCACTGATTCCGACAAGCAGAAGAGAGTCTGCATGCCCCACATTTCACCTTATTTAGGTAATACAGAAAAATCATTCCCAAGACAAGGTAAATTAAACTGGGTACTGGGCTGGCACACTGTTGCCAATTTCAACAGAAAATCAGAAGAAAACAGAGCAAGGGGAGAACATAATTTTTTTTCCACCACATAAAGTTGACTGGGAAACGCTGGAAATGAAATTCAACTCTACACAGCTTTTACTCCACATCATAAACTTTCATATTTGGAGCCATTTTTACTACTTAAACGATGCACTGATCTGTGCCACTGGCTACATCTTCTAAAATCAGCTCCTTCTCTCTCAAAAGCTGCCAACTAAATTTGTTCACCTATTTATTCACATTCTGTATTTTGTTTTTAAAGGCCAAGTTTTTAATCTCTTCTCCAGGTGTGAACTTGGTCGTTGAAGTTTGGGTCTGTTCCCCGTGTCACGTCTAATAATATCACCTTTTACAACAGCTTCCACCACGTTCATTTCTAATGCATGAACGACGGCATATTAAATGTAAGTGACAGACAGGAGAGGTTATACATTATTTATGTTCCACAAGAATGAAAACAAACTGCCTGCGTTGTAGCATTTCACAGTATTAAACTGTGTGCTGAACTGAACGCTGCTTGAGTTAAAGCCCCACACCCTTTTGTTTTTTGTTGAGAGGAGAAATCTGTGTAAATTGCGTTGTCTTTATTTTGCTTTTTTTTCTTTTCTTTTCTTATCTTTTTTTTTTTGCACAAAAGAGAAAAGCATCGCGTTCAAAAGCGGTTTGTACCCCAAAAGTGCACTCCTGCATTTTAAAAGTTGCGCAAATAGATTTTTGAAACGCTATTTACAAACCCCGCGTTAATTTCCGCTCAACACTCACGTTCTTGAAGTTTTGCGAGCGATTGCTCGTAATGAAAATGTTTTCCTTGCTGTTGCACCGGCAATTAAAGAGTTTCCCTCTTTTCACAGTGGCCCTGTTCAGAATGAACTCCGTTTCCTTGAATTGAATGCGGCCAAACCTCTCAAGGACAAGACAAGTCAGTCGTTAATAATTAAAAGTGCCACATTTTCTTTTTCTATTATTTTGAGTTGCGCAACGTGATGAAAAACAAAGTGACTGCAACTGAAAAAAGGGGCATCGTAGGTTTCTATTAACTTTAAATGCACAGCATCAGGCTATTGAAGTAAGCATTAAAACATTAAGTTTCAGCATTTAATAATAATTATAATAATAAAAATCATATAAATAATAATGCTATTAATGATAACAATGTCGTTATTTCTATTAGTATTAAACATACATGTAATAATAGTACATAGCAATATTGACAGTTTAATTTTTACTGTAATTACTTTTGTGTGTGTGTATATATACATACAGTATACAGTGACTATGTTCCTACTCTGAAAACAATAATAAAATGAAGACTTAACAACTTATTCAGGTTAGTAAAAATTGAGAGGGGAAAAAACTTTAAAAGACGACTTATTGTTATGGCAACTTGTCAAACTTTCCATGGGACTTTTGCAAGAACTGTGAGGAAAGGTTTTAAATTTCACCACACTGGCTGAGCCTCACTAGCTCCATCAGGAGAGAAATATGTCATCGGTCATCATAGCAGAGGATGGATATGGTGTCTCAGAGATGCGAGTGAAAATATTTGGATATGTTACATTTGAACAAACAAGAGATAATTTACAACCTCCGAGGGTCTCCTGAGTGAAAATGTGCAATATATTAAAGGGAGATCTGCCAATCACTCAGCCGTCTGTCATTCTGTGCCTTTGTGGTATTATTTAAAATTCTAAACCACGGCTCATGGTGTTTTAGTTCCTGTTAGTTCCTCTTCAGAACTTTATGGTGCCTAAAAATGGCTACAATACAACAGACACTTTTGTAGGAAACAAAGTCCCTTCCCTCAGACCACAATTGAAACAGGAAAAGCAATTATTGGAGAGATTGTCCCACAGGCATTGAAAAGCTATCAGCATGAGGGTTGGGATTGGCTTGGGGGACACCTATGGCCCCATGCATTATCCTGGCATGAGGTCGCTTTGGCAATCGCCTGCCAATTTCCACCAGCACCTGGCTTTCCCACCCCCCCACCCCTTCACCAGGCCCTCCTACCTGGTTCCTTTTTCTCCTCCTACACCTCCTCCTCTCTGTCCAAACCCTGCGTGTCCGTTATTGTCTCAGGATGGGGACCATTTGTGGAAGGAAAAAAAAAAATCTGTCCACTGAGTACAGCACAAAGTTAAAGGTGTGCAATCACACTGTATTGTTTCCCATCATCATGAAAGTGATTGCCGATACTTCTAGGGGAGAAAATGTCTTCGACTCAGCCTCATTGGTGTGCTTGAAGACAGAACCGTGAAAAAAAACAACCTACAAACCAAAAACCACAGAATAATGGTATGGCTAATGCTGTGAAAATATGAGCCAGCAGTGGACCGTTTGTCCAAAAGGCACAGTGTAGAGTAGAATTTAGATTAGTGGAAAAGTGGGAAGAAAATAACTGGTGCTATGTCTAACACTTTTTATTATGGCTGTTGAAAACCTGTATAACACAGCTGTTGAATATCACTCTCTTTTAGCACCAGAGCCCCCGCCACCCACACAAAAACCTGGCCTTTTCCCGTCACCCAAATGCTTTTTATTACTGTAGGATCACCTCTGATCATGGGCTTACAAGAGCACAAGGGCCAGCACATTACATATGAAAATCCAGACTGCATTGTTGCTATGAAGGACTAAACCTTCTGTTTGCCATTACGTGTCATGCTTCCTCCCTTTGCTCGTAGTCATCTTTGCAGCAGTGCCTGCTGCTGGCATAGTGCAGATGTTAACACACACAGAAACTGTGTTTCCCAGTTTTGATAACACCCTTTGTAAGGTTTCTGCAAATGCACTAAAGCACACTTCTGGTTGTTTTTGTTTTTTATGCAGTATTTCTAAAGCCTTTAAATAATGTCTTTGCATTCCAAGAAACTCTAAATAGGTTTGTCAAGAAGTGTGGAAATGTCCCTGGGAACCGAGTTTATTTATGTTTTCCACGTGTATCAGCATGGACGTTTAGCTGTGTGGGAATATAGTTTTGCTTGGATCTTCTCTCTATAAATATTTATTTTTATTTTATTGTCTCGGCTGGAAATGTGTCTGCAGCAGTGTTTTGCATAACATTTTAAAACTCAGTGGTAAAGGTTTATCATGCATGCATGGCAAGGAAGAAGATTTTTGTTTCACAGAGGGCACTAGTTGAGCAGCATGTTAGTGTGAATCTTAACAGATCTGTTGATCTTGCAGGACAGTTAGGCCTGGTCTTTTGGGAAAGAACGACTAGTTTTCATGCAGAAGGTTATCATGAGCTGGTGATGCTTAAATAGGTGAAAGGAAGACAGTGATGCAGATGTAAATATAATCTGTGTAAAGAATCTTATTTTTGTTTAAATCATTAAAGGAAACTATGTAGAAATAGATTATTTTTTTATTGTATGCCTTTTTGTTGAAAGACAATCTATTATCACCACTGTCTGTGGCACTTATCATATCTTCCATGAATTTACATCACAAAGATTATTCTGACTCTTTCAAGGTTGGAAAACTTTGTTGCTAAAATAAAATAAAAAATCGGGTCAACCCCCTCCACCATGCTTGAACAGGGAGTTACAGAAAAAGAAAAAAAAAACTTTACGAGTAATTATCGTTCATTGTTTCTTCTTCCGTTTGTGTGATGCCAGGAATCACGTACACACACGTGCTGGGACTGTGGCAGGATCAGGCGGATTGTTATTCATGGTGCTATCCCTGCTCCATGCATATCCATAACGGATTAAAGATTGCGCAGACATTATGCAACCAAAGCTCGCCTTTTTTTGTGCGTTGATTGGCATTTCTGGGACACAAATCGGAATTGTGCAAGAGATATAGGCTTTGTTAGTCGTTGTGTTGTAGTAGTGACATATTTTTAAATTTATTTATGTGAGGGAGCAATTGCTGGATGTATTTATTTTCTGCTTATCTATCTATATCTATCTCTATCTCTCTCTGTGCGCCACCGCTATTCAACATGTGGACAGTAAAAGTCATCCTCCTTCAACTCTCCTGAGTCGCAGACCATTGCGCAAGCGCCGACACAAATCACCACGAGAGAGCAATGAATGATCTCTTTAAATAATGGGAAGCCACTCTTCAATTCTAATTCATTGTCTTTAGAAAAGGAGGACATTAACGAGCATTGTCCTTTTCATTTGGAAAAGGCCAATGAATATGTGAGCGCTGCTGCCCGTCCCCTCAGGGGGAGAACTCGTCCTGTGAGGCTGCGGCTCCTCTCCTCCTCCTCCTCCTCCTCCTCCTCCTCCTCCTCCTCCTCCTTCCTCCTCCTCCTCCTCCTCCTCCTTTCTGCTTCTCAGGTGAAAAAGTTTTGGTTGGGATTTGCTGAATCACGCCATTCTTGCAATCTGCAGCAAATGCAGCTTTTTGTCGACTTTGCATGCCCATAAAAGCGCACAGTTCAGGCTGCGATGGCTTTAATTAACGACTTAATTGCGCACGGTGAAAGTTAAGGGAGCGCGTTGTTTGCAACAGTTTAAACCTCAGCGTTACACCTTCTGCAATAACGCGCAGCTCGGTGATTCATAAAACTCCTCTCCTCTCCTCCAGGGGGGAACTTCTTGTTATTGCTCCTGTTTTAGGAGGAAGCATCGCCATCATCACCGCCAGTGCGGCGTTCAGGGCAGAGCAACGGTTCATTAAAAGGATGTCAGTTGCTCATTTGCCACCTCTCAAAAGTGTTGAATATATATCTGTCAAAGACAAACGCGGAGCACAATTGCCGAACATCTGCTTTGCTGAATGAGCGTTTGCCGGAGCCCTCACTCCGGGGACCTATTAGCGCTGATTCCTGCGCCCGCTCTGATAAGGAATTCATCAAGTTTCTGACACCCCGCCAGATGTTGGGGAATTGCCGCTGTCTCCTGTTGGACATCCTACTAATAGATTGTCTTTCAGCCCGTGGTATAATAGAAATATTATTTGAGAGGTGAATGTTTTGTGTGCGTTAGGGGGGATCTAAATGATGGCGCTAGGATGGAATAATTTATTATAACTGTGATCATGAAGGGCCCTTGGTACTTTTTTTTATTTATTGGACGCTCTCTGGGTCGAAACAATGAATTTGAGTAATCTGTTACTGCGCTCTTTATGAGGATGTCAGTGCTTTAGGAACTGGAGTCAACTTCATCATTTCATAACTGTGCAGAGTTGTCAGGGCCGAGCACTTTCACTCATCTGCTCATCAGCACCAGTGTCTGCAGGCTACAGTATCACGATGGGCTATGTAAATGCCTCTTATGAGTCAATTGAAGAAGAATCGAGCCCGAACACAAAGCCATTGTGTTAATCAGTTTGCATCACAAAAGCCATGAAACACCTAGAGATATAAAGACACACCGTGGATTAAGATGCTTTGTGAATGCATATTCAACACGCTGCTGGAGGTGAAATAAGCATCGATAATTGGCCAGCACATCAACTT
The DNA here is from genome assembly GCF_021347895.1 of Acanthochromis polyacanthus. Classification (NCBI taxonomy): domain Eukaryota; kingdom Metazoa; phylum Chordata; class Actinopteri; family Pomacentridae; genus Acanthochromis; species Acanthochromis polyacanthus. The sequence continues at coordinate 15,272,238 of NC_067122.1, forward strand.
CCGCCCTCGGTTAATTATCAGATATATGTTGGTGCTTATGCAGCTATTTGTTTATCAAGACATATTTTTCCCTCCTTATGATCTTCCAAATGCATATCATTTCAGTCTAATTGTCACGGTACGTTTAGTGACAAAATATCACCCGTGCAGGCTTAGTGTCTTTATTAAAGGCTTCTATAAATACCAGCAATTAGTTTCGTAGAAGAATTGTTGATCCGAGCATCCTTGTGTGTGTGAGAGAGACAGGCAGCAGAGCGGTCATGTGCAGATGTGCAAAGAAGAGCTGCCCTCCACACATAAACGCCTCACATTCAGATCAAGTGCCAATGCTGGAGTGCCCTTGAGCATCTCTGTAAAGCTCCAGTGCCAGATAAAAAAAAAAAACCACATGGTAATGAACGGATCTGCAGCGAAACAACCTATGCGCACATTGGGTTACTTTTTCTTGAATTTATCGATATGATGTCTGTTGCTTCTAATAATGCTTAAATTTTTAATGAGTGATAAATTAGCTGCTGGGTTTGTTAAGATCACAGCCTCGGTTGCGTGACAAAAGGCGCTGGGGACCTGCTTGTGCCAGTTTATCCTCTTAGAGCGCGCTCTCCCGCTTAGCCAGCAAATACTGTGCGACAGAGGAGACGCAGGAAGGTAAAGGGGTTGGGGATGACCAATCAATCCTACATTAAACTTCAGCGAGTACATCTCAGCCCTAGTTCCCCCCCCCCCTTTCCTTCTACAGAAACCCCCCTCTCGCTCCCCCCTCCTCGTGCAGCCTTCTTCTTCATCCACTAACAAGCAGATACTATAGGAAGAGAGAGATTATAAGGCTGCACGCTGCCAACAGTCAGCTGCCATCCTCGGGGTCCACACACCGGAGCTCATGCACGGCAATCCTAGCGATAACTCGACATGAATGAGCGCTAACGTAACTCGGAGCCAGTGTTAGCGTGCTGCTGCAGCGGGACATTGTTGTGATACAGCCGCTAGTCTTTACACAACTGCATCCACGTGACCGTCACTGCTTTCTAATCCATTGAGAATCCACCAGAAAGGAGCCTTTCATGTTTTCCCCCCCTCCTTCTGGATTGAATCGCCTGCTCTGGTTGCTCTGCTATAATCTGAAAACTTGTGCTCAGCGTCAGCATAAAACACCTTATTCGCATTTTTTTTTCTTTTTACGTTTTGGCACAGCTGCACACATTAATGACCTAAATGCATATCATTTTTATGCGGGGGGCTGTAAAATGACAAGGAGGGAACTGACACGTGATCGACGTTGAGATGCAATCGTGTGATTTATCTCCCCAACAACTGCTGCAGGTCAGAGCGCAGCCGCTTTACGCGTTCCCAAAAATAAATAAATAAATAAATAAATGCGTGCGTAAAAACCCCCTTCAAAAACGCAGCGTCCATGTGAGCCTGTTTCGGAGCAAGCCGGGTCTCAGTTATTTGACGTCACAGTGTCTGAGAGGAGGAACTTGAAATGTGCGACTAGACGAGCATGGGGAAGGAAGGGAGGGAGGGAGGGAGAAGGAGGAGGTGGTGGTGGGGAGGGAGGAGGAGACTGGGGATGAGAAGGCAAGGAGGGAAGGGGGGAGGGAAGGAGAGAGGAGGAGGAGGGGGAGTGAAAAGAAATGAAATCAAACGGAATGCAGGAGAGGGGTTGCGCTTGCGCAAAAGTGCAGGCAAAAAAAAGAAGCAGAATTTGAATCAATATTCCTAAATCTGTTTGGTGGATGCTGGTTGGGAGAGGGGGGAGGCTGCTGCAAATATACTCATCTGCGTTCCACTTTAATGGGAAGAAAAGCCCTCACTTTTACATCAGCCCACTCTGCGTTTGTTGTTTGTTTGTTTTTTGTTTGTTTGTTTGTATGTTTTTATTGTTTTAATGCAGATGCTGCTGAATTGAAAACACTGGTTAAATGACTCTGTATAATATTAGGAGATTTCAGGCCCGCGCATGAGCTCTTGTTGTGATTCAGGCTGATTTTTTTCGCCGTTTAAATGCTTATTATGGCGCCCATTGATGTGTGGTAGCTCCTTTTGGCTGTTTTTATGTAGCGGTGCCTTGTTAATCGGGTAGTGGGAGACGCTGAGGCACTGCCACTTTTGGCACCGTATCCCACTCCACTTTCACGGCCACACAGTATCCTCAGTTGCCCGTCTTCCAGTCTGCACGTTAGGGTGATTATTTGTTAGGATTATTATTACAGCTCGCCCATTAATACGGGGGGGAAAGACAAACTTTACATGTACACAACTTTCGTGGTCATAAACGCTTGTCCCATCACCCCCTCCAAAGCCCCCCTGCTCACTGCCAAGAAGCGGCTCTCTAACTTACTCCCCCCCTCCACCTCCTCTCTCCAGTTATTCCCACTCACACACATACACACACGCAGCCAAGATACTAAGATGGCGCCTTAATCAGTGTCAAGTTCAAGTGACTCCTACTAGTCTGATACAAACAGCATGGCAAACAGTGTCGGCTATATGCGTAACATGCAGGGTGCACAACAACATGCTGATAATAATCAACGTGGCAGTCTGAAAGTCGCTTTTCATAATGTTTTTTTAATTTCAATCAAAATTTCCGTTCACATTTCTTCATAAATAGTTGGTAAAAACAAATCAACCAACATACAGTAGCCTAGAAAGTACAAGGAACGCTTTGACTCTGGTAGCTAAATAGGCTAACGCATAGGCCTGCTGTTGTAACATGGTTTGCCTCGATGTGGCACAGTGACACAGTTCATCAGTAAAACAGTTTTGCTCTTCAGGAATAACTTGGAGTGTGACCCATTTCTCCCAGAAAGTGTTACAACATCACATTCTAGCTGTGTTTTTATACATCAGATTTTTTTTCTTTCTCTGACCTCTGGACATGGGGCAGAAAGGTGGTGGGAATAAGAAAAAGTACTTCTTTTTAAATTAAGGTATAGAAAATAGCATATAAAACATATATTCCTTAAATTATTTAAATAAACTTATATCATATATCACTGTCAAGAGGTACCGTTTTTTTTACATTTTATTTTAAAAGTAGTGCTGGTGGTCTGAAATTGTTCTCGTATGAGTACAATATACTTTGTGTATGCATAATATTTAATTCTTGAGAATAGGTTACAATGCAATGCTGTAACTCTTTTTGCCACTGAACGTATTCTCCCCCCAACCCACATAGATCTAGAATTCCTTCCACTAAAATTTTTGTTAAACACAAAAATGTCATCTTGACAAGTTATTCACACAAAACAAGCAAATGTGTAATCAAACTGCTCTATATGCAACACCACAACAAATAACACGCTTAGTTTCACAGAAGAATTACATTTAAAACAATGCAAGCTGACAGACAAAAAACTTTTTTTTATTTTTGAAGATACTGTGTTGTGACAGTTCCATTGTTGCCGATGCACACATTTAAACATACTTGCACAAAGACATTGCTGGAACTATAAAGGTTGCCATACTGGCGCATATATTTGGGTGCTTGACCCCAATTTGAAATACTCAAAATACTGTCACCTTGATTTGGAAATCATGAACTTCGCACACTCGTCTAAGACCTGTAGCTATAGGAGTGCAATAGGCTGATGGGTTTCTTCTTCTTTTTTTCCCCCCCAATACTGAGTTTATGCTAAGAATTGACATCTATTTCTGATTCTATTAAAGTAAAATACACAAAAAGTTTAAATTTAACCAAAATATAGACATCAACAGAACCGTTTTATAGCTTCTCAGCTCAACTGAACCCAGTTCTACAAAGTCAATGATTTTACATGTCAATGGTCTCATAAACAAAATAAAAGTGACGGAAATATCTGCATTATATATAGACAAATCCATAATATTCATATAGATGATTTCTTCGATCCAAATAAGACACATGTAGGCCTATTGGTTAAAAAGAAGAAAATAAAAAAAAGAAAAACAGAAGGATACAATCGCGATGTTGGAGCTTTAGAGTTTATCATTTGTTCATTGTTAAGCTGGTTATGACCAAAACTGTACAGTTCTTGTTAGAAAACATTTCCATAAATATCATTTAAGTTTCAGAACTTATACCCATAATTAAATTACAAATTGATAAATATGGCATCATGGATATGTATTTACAACGGTATTAACAAAAGGCAACGTTATATTCAACGGTAACAATCGTAACCTAATACCACATTTCTCCACCTGAAAACGGACGTTGACAACAGATTCGACCCCATCAAACAAGGAAATACATTCACGAGTATAATATTTATTTATGATTTTTTTTTTCTGTGTTCAAGTTCATGACAAAGACTTTGGCACGTTTCTTAAGACTGTTTGAAGTTTCAACAATCAATTGAAGAGGCGACAAATAGCGCGTCACCGTCATATAAAACAGCGTGAAATAATCTTCCTTTTTTATTCTTTTTTTTTAAATAAAAATTTGAGAAAATACATAAAATGAAAAATAAAACAATTTTTTCTGAGATCTGTAAACTAAAAGATAAAAAACATTTATTTATACTGAGAAAGTATTACGTTTATTTAGTCGTGATTTTTATTTTATTTCCTCAAAACTTGCGGAATGAAAGTCAAATTTCGTGATCCTGAGAACGGACGTGGCCTGCTTGGTGCTGGCTTTTGCTCTCATCTCCTGTTGTTGTTGTTGTTGTCCCAATCCCATTTGTGTGAGTGTGTGTGTGTGCGTGTGTCTGCATGTGTGTGGAGTGAAAAGGAATAGTCTTTTTTTTTTTAAGGTTTTATCCTCATGCCCCGTGGTCCACATTGAGAGAAGGGTTTTGCTCTTCGGACTTCAAACGTACCATTCATTAAAGTTGGGTGCCAGTCCTTCGCTGTGACCAGGCGTGTTTTGCACGGCTGACGGCGGTGTTTTTGTCGGGTCCTCAGTGCTGGCTGAGACCAGCACCGGCGGTGTGGACGACTCGTATCCAGAGCTTGCTGCAGGGGACGATTCGGATCCTTGAGACTCGTGTACCTGCAAAATTAAATTAAAAAAGAGAGGGGAAGACAGGAGCAGTGGGTTAGTGACCTGTAATATCCAATACTGCTCCAACGTGAGTGCCCTTTATTGAAGGAACCTAAATGCGGGTTAACTCTAGATTTTTGAGGGCAACTGTGACAGTAAACACACAGAAAACTTGAAACAGGAGAGCTAACTCAGACTCCTGAAAAATAAAATAAAATAAAAGTCCACATCCCAATTAGTGCGCATTTATAAAAGTGCGTGCTTTCTAAAAATATTCTTCTTCAAAACACAAATTAGAATCTAGTAGTAAAAAAACAGCAAATAGATGAAATATTTACAACTCATTTCGGCTGTTTAAGCTTCAAGTATCGCTGCCAGACTAATTGGCATCATACCTTTTTTTTCTTTTTTCTTTTTTTACACTGCAGTGACAATAACATCTTAAGGAAAGCCTGAAGTTATGATGATGATCCCTGTCTGTCTGTGGCAGTGGAGGAAGAGGAGGAGGGTGGTGGTGGTGGTGGAGGAGTGTGTGTGTGTGTGTGTGTTAATGTGTTTAAGGAGTAATGAAGACGTTAATTACCTTCATGTGTTTCCTGAGAGAGCTGGGGTGTGTGTAGGACTTGTCGCACACTTTGCAGATGTATGGCTTGTCTGATGTGTGCACATGCATGTGCTTTTTCCTGTCGCTGCTGTTGGCGAAGCGTCTGTCACAGCCATCAAATTCACACTTAAACGGCTTCTCACCTGCAGGATTAAACACACACACACACGCACACACACATACATACACGTCGTGAATTACCCCAATGGCTCGCACAAACAAACTCCTATTGTAGCACCACCTGTAAAACCCCCCAAACCCCAGAGATGTAAATTGTCTGCAGACTATTATATAACTAGTAACCTAGAATTTCAGGGCGACATGGATACAGCTCCACTACTACACGCTGCTCTGTCAGGCTTTATTTATTCAAGAGGCCTTCATGCTACTACTGGCCTGCTCCGTGCGCCTGCTCTTCTATAGTAAACACTGAATCAACAGGGCATTTCTGCACCAAGAGCAAGAATTACAGCCACACGTTGATTAATTGTGTTTGTATATGGCGGAAATGACAAGAATAAGAGTCCAGTCCCCTCTCTGCATGAATAATCTAATAAAGCTGCCGCATTAAAACTTTGTCAAGTGCGTAAAGTCTGTTTATAAATCACAGGAGAACTTCTCAGCCCAGAGCTACAAGAATTAACGAGGCTCAACGCCAAACAAAAAGTTATTCCTCAAACACTGTGTGCATTGCTGAGCCACTATTAATTATTCAGTGTGTTTAGGTATAATTCAGGATAAAAACTACACCAACAACAATTTGAAAAGGTGCTCAACATAATATACCCAAGTTCTCAAATGCTGCTAGTAAACAACAACAACAACAACAAAAAAACTCCTAAATTTTGTAGCACTTTGAAACTGAGCCCAAGACGCACGCTTTGTTTTCAGTGTAGCCTCACTTCTAAAATCTGCTTTTACTCCACGCTGTGATTTTGTTCATGCCTACCTGTATGTGTTCTTTTGTGGATTTTCAAATTCTCCGACCTGGCGAATATTTTCCCACATCCGGGGAACGGGCATGGGAACGGTTTTTCGCCCGTGTGCACACGGATGTGGTTGACGAGTTTGTACTTGGCCTTAAAAGATTTCCCTTCTCTCGGACAGTCCTCCCAGTAGCAGATGTGGTTGCTCTGCTCGGGGCCGCCGACGTGTTCCATGGACACATGAGTGACCATCTCATGCATGGTGCTGAAAGTCCTGTCGCAAGTCTTTTTGGGTCTGTTCATCTGGTTCTCGTCTATCCATTTGCAGGATAATTCTTGTTTAATCGGTTGCCTCATGTATCTAAAGAAGGCCCCTGGACCGTGGTGTGTCGGCACATTCATACCCATGTTCATATTGATAGGGTGGTTGTAGTTGTGGAGCTGAGCCCCGTAGGGGTCCGTCCGGGGGCTGGCCACCGGACGATATGGATCAGGTCTTCCGAAAATGTCCCCGCGTAAGCCAAGATGCATTTGGCTGTTTACTACATGTCCGCTGGATGAAGTGTGGCTCACTCCCTGGTCGTGAAGTCCTGGAAACAGCAAATGTCCGGGGTTATCGGTGATCCCCGGCGGCCCGTGGAGGCTCCCCGCCGAAGCTGCAAAGATCCCATGCTGGGCGCTCGGCGCTGTGGATTCTCCAACGCTCCGGTTCCGGAAGAGAAAGTCCCGTGTTGAATTGAACGCTCCCCCGCCGTACGAGCCCACCTGCCCGCCGTGAGTGTGTCCCAGGGCAGCTGCATATCCAGTGGCTTGCGGGGTGAAAGCTGATGTCTGGCTGGAAGCGATATCGTGAGCCACGGGGCTGATTTTGAAAGCTGCGGAGTGGGAGGAATCAGTGAAGGGATTCAGCCCCAGACTCGGGTCTCTGTTCCCGATTTCGTGGTGCCGCGGTGTCCCGAAACCTCCCACTCCTAACGATGCAAACTGCGGACCGCTATCAAGAAGCATAGTCATGAGCTTGAAGCAAACTTAGGAGTCGGGAAGAAAACAGAAAATAAAATTAAAATCCAGTTTAGCGGAGCGCGCACGCTGCAGACACTGCGCCGAGATTTATCACGTTGTGCGTAAAAATCCTAAAATAAAAACCAGACCAAGCCAAAAACGGGGAAAAATCAAGACTTGGGAGAAAAAACTCCCGTTGACTGCGATCCGTGAGAAACAGGATCAAACTTCCCCCCTTACCAGGCGGATGATGTCCTTGGACTGATAAAGTCAATCACTCACTCCCAGAACATAAATGAACTCGGGAGGCAGTGCTACGACAGCCAATGAGCGCTCGGCTGCACTGCGAACACGTGACCACGGAGAAGGGTGTTAATTGGCTCGAATTCTGGTGATTGACACAGTTTGGTATTGAAGATGGCAGGTCGTCTCAATTGGTTTCATCTGATTGGTTCTTACAGGCGTTATTTTGCAGGTATAACGGAACACTCCAGCAGATCCTACATGTGTTATGTGAAGCGCACGTCCTATACAACAGTTCTTAGTCCTAAAGAATCTTCCGAACAGTTTTATGAGGAAATATAAATATAATCCATGCAGGCTACAGGCCCAATGCCCAGTGCAGCTTCTTTTTGACCCATCACATACTATTTAAACTTTTAGTGGACCACTTAGGCTGATGTTATTGAACTGAAATTGTCAGCTTAGTGTGATTCCAGCTATTCTGCACTATGAAATTAATATGGTTAGGTTACAGCAACAGTTTATGATGCACTTTGAAGACAAATATTGTGATCTATCCATCTGTCTATCTGTCTATCTATCTTATTGACTTATCTACTATTTTTCTCGTTCATGTGACCACTTTGGCTCTTATTAACTGAAAACTTGAATGTACTTGGCGCAGTTCCAAAATGTGGCTTTTCTTGAAGCCGCTTGAAAGGGGAGGAGGGTATTTTTTCTTTTTCTTTTTCTCTCTCTCTTTTTTTTTTTTTTGCAAAAGCTCTATAGGGTGTAAGACGGAGGAATAAAAGACAGAAAGAAAGATGGCAGTAATTGTAATATCCTGAGATTTTTTCGCTCAGCCAAAAAATTCGTGCCATTGAGCAAGTTTCACAGGGCTGCCGCTGACTCGCTGCAGGACACATAAAATCTGATCAAGTTCAGAGACGCGCTGAGTGCTTCAAGCGGCGCTTTTTAACTCCAAGCCTTTCACATCCTTTCCCCCTCAATCTGTCCCAGGAAGGAGCTCACATTCTTTATTTTAGGGGATCTGGACCCACACACACACAAAAAAAGAAAGAAAAAAAAAAGAGGAAAAAAAATCAAATCAGTCCTTCATTCTGCTCTCGCCCTCATCCTACCGCATTCACTCTCAGAACATTTCGTGGAGAAAGAGTTATAGATTGAAAAGGTGAGTTTTCTTACTTCTCCGTTGTCTTTCTGTGCTAGAAAAGAGGGCAGGCCTGTGTGAGCTGCATGCTGTGGAAGAGTGTAAATCTACACTTTTGTTGTAGCCTGTTTAGCCTGTGAAGTTTGCATGGGATTGAGTTTTCATGAACGCTGCTCAGCATTTTAGGCCTGTTATGTTCATTTCATTGTTTGAAAAGGATGCCTCTGTTTTCGTGGCCAGCGTGCAGAGGGCTACACTGCAACACTTGGGCTTTTTGTGCATCACCTCCACAACTTATCTCAAAGCGCAGCGACGAATGAGATTCACTTCATCTTTTTCCTCCGTAAGCTGCTCTCTCTCTCTCTCTCCCTCCCTCCCTCCCTCCCTCTCTCTCTCTCTCTCTCTCTCTCTCTCTCTCTCTCTCTCTCTCTCTCTCTCTCTCTCTCTCTCTCTCTCTCTCTCTCTCTCTCTCTCACCACGAAGACAGCCTCTCACAGTTTACTCCCCCCTTCACTCTCACACTGCACACAGCATGCGCGTGCACAACACGGTCTACCGCATGCACGCCAAAAACATGTAACATTCACGCACACACATGGAGATTTATTGCGACCTTTGTGAACTTTCACAAGTGACGAGCAGCCCTGTTAAGTTCTCCTGTACTCCCTCCATATTTTACGGGCTTGTTGGAGGCTCCACAGGCCACTTGAGGTTATACGTGCCGCGCGTTTGCAGTCCATAATACCACTATGAAATAATTAAGTGGCATGTTTTAGATGAGTCACAAAATGTTTGCGAGCAGCAGCGTAGGCGCAGAGATTCTTGCTGAGGAATAAAGGAGGGGAGCTGTCATCAACTAGGCCTATGTAGGCTAAAGCAACTGTTGCTTGGGAGTTCAATTTGAAACTAGCCTGCAGCTGATCTAATTTGTACACTTGGCATTTATTGGGGAAAAAATTAATTCCTAAAGTTTGAGAATTAGTGACTTCAAACATTCTTTCTTTCTCTCTCTCTCTCTCTCTCTCTCTCTCTCTCTCTCTCTCTCTTTATATATATATATATATATATATATATATATATATATATATATATATATATATATGTGTTATAATCAAAACCAAAGTTGTGAGTCAGGACTACAAAAATATTTGGTACATTTTACATTTTTTTAAATGTTCTTTTCCCCCCTCTTTGTTGTTGTTTTATCTACATTTTGTAGCCTGAAAAAACACACAGTGCAATCCCGCTTTATTATTTTTGAAATAAACTGTAAAAAATAGGACTACTTTAAAAGAGGGAAATACAACTTTATAAACCTGCAGATTTTGTCCCATTCAAACGAGCTGTTTCTCTTCCAAAAAAATAAATAAATAAATAAATAAATCACACTGCTCCTGGACCACGTCGCTCTCCGCTCTGACATTTTCACCTCACTTTTACTTCGCCATATCTATTGAATTAAATATTGGTAAATTTCCTAAATACTTTTTGCACTCACACGATTTAGTATATTTAATTTGTTCTTAGTAGATTTTAAATTTAATTGCATAAAATCATTAGATTAATATGCATGCATATGATTAGTTTAGCTCTGCATTTATTTTTTTTATTTTTTTTTACTGCAGACGGAGTGTAAAATCTTTAATGATAATTTAAATGTAACCCTAATGCAACGTACTAAATTACAGCAGGTTATTTTGCAGGACTGCGGTCTGTATAATTTGATTATTTGGTTATCTCTGCTGGGATTACCTCATTGGACGTTGGGATAGCCCATTGGTTATAACATAATCTTCCTCTAACTGAGCATGCGCGTCACCTTAAAAATTTCCGAATATTTTATTGTGCATACCTCTGTGACAGTAGGCCCATGCTGTTGGAAAAGAGCAGAACATAACCATCAGCCTAAATGGTAAACAGCTCACATTTATATGCTTATTCTAACTAGATGTGATAGACTCAGCCACTATAAGGGCTATTTAAATGCATAATTTGATAAATGACCTAGATGCATGCAAATTATTTTTCTAATAGAGACAGAATGACCTATAGCAGCCCAATCTCTTCTTTTTTTTTCTTGCAGCAAAGTTGAGTAATTTTGTTAGTCTATGCTGTCTGGCCTGTAGCCCACAGTGTGCTTGGCTGGCTTAGGCCGCTAGAGCTATAGACAAGTGTGTGGACATGAAGTTAACTCATTAGTGACCAGACAAAAGTGAAATCTCAGTATCCCTTTATCAACTAAAAAAAAACACACCCTGATATTATTTACATTTACTAAAAACAAGTGTGCGGGATTGTGCTCTTCGTATTTACATTTTAAACAGACAGAAAATGATCAGTGTTTCCCAGTGGCACCGTTTCATGAATGATACTGTGATTCACTGTTTTGCTCAAGTGCACAATGTGCTGTCTGAACTTGCAGGTTTTGCTGCTGTTTTTTACGTTGCATAGCATGTGTCTGACCCCTTGATTTAATAAAAAATGAATGGTTGTTCACTGTGTGCTGAATGGCTTGCATTCTCCATGTTCCTCCTCTCAGCTTTCTTGCATTCTGTGTCGCCCACAAAGGCTCAGGTTCTGGTCTGCATTCATGCCATGATCCAGCAGATTTCATACGTTCTCAGAATAAAATGAGGTACCATTTTGGCTCATATTAGACTCTGTAATGCTGCTTATGCATGTAGCATGTGCATGCACTTATTTTCTATTTTAGACAAAGCAAATATTTACCTTATGCGGTGTGTTTTCAAATACATGTAGCCTGTATCGGGTGTTATTTTAGTTTTTTGTGCATGTGTGGGCACGAGTAATGACTAGGATTTTATCACTGTAGTGCTAAACACGACAAATGACAATTTAACTCTTGTAATTTGGAATCTCACAACGTAATTATTTTGTCGCTTTGCTGTTGGGCTCATTTTTGTGCTGTGTAGGTGTTCCTTTTTTGTTTGTGACAGGAAAAACGTTTCATCATTCCTCATTTGCTTCGTATTGCACAACACAGGCTCAGAACTACGTACAGTGCAATAACAACTGCACGTATCATAATGTATATGTCTCATAGAATATGTGGTCAGTGGTGTCTGGAGGGAGTGTGGCACGTGGAGTCTGCCTTCATATGGCGGATGGCGAGGGCTAATTGACTCCTTGCTGTGGTTTACTGGAGCATCTGTATCCAAATGGACTCATCCCAAACCTGTTAATTCATCTAAATTTCATAAAGTCATGGCAAGACTGTGCACTGCCATCCCTCATCAATTACAATATCTCAGCACACTCCACACTAATGCATGCAGTTTCTTAAACATACACACACACACACACACACACACACACACACACACACACACACAGACACAGAGAGGGGATTCTTGCAGTACAGGAAAACACACATCAGACACACATGAATTTGGATGCATGAAATTATTTTGTGCTTCTTCTCATTTTCTTCTTTTTTTCATTTTTTTTTTTTGGTCCATCATCTTGTGTTGCATTGGCATTCATCACCATCACCTGGTGGTTCTTGTACAGACCGGATATTTTATTTATTATAGAAAGCATCCTTATTTAAGCGTATATTTATAAGTGTGAGTGTATACGTTTATTGCGAATACTCTTCAGAAAAGAGGCATTATTTTAAAAGAATCCTGCTCATCGCCATCTCAGGTTTAAAGAAATTAAACTTGCTGAATTTTCAGTGCAGGCTGCAACATGGCGTTATGCTATGAGTCTGCTCTTTTCACTGGCGTTGGACTGGTGTTCCATTTTGTCCCCCGCCTTGCGCCTTTGGAATTTCATTTTTGCGCATATTCACTGTACTAGGACTGACTTGGACCTTATGGGTGTAAACAGTGTTCCCTGACGTGTGTGTTTTGATTGTTTGGAGTGATATTTTGTGTGCAGCAATCACAAGGATTTTGTCTGGCATGTCAGACAACCAACAGAAATGACCAGACTCACAATGCTGCAGGGCTGGGAGAGATTTCAGATGTCAGGATGCTGCAACTGCTTCCAATGTAGATATTTAAAGTGAAGTTCATGTGTGGTTTCCAAATTTAAAAATGCTGCACTGTCACAAATTTGGCGTGTTTTGAATAAATAACAATGGAGAGCTTTAATACTCAGCTAAATAACATGTTTACTCATCTTAACCGTTTTGCTTTTAATTATCTTTTTATTGCTGGAAGGTAACCTCTCCACCCCAGCATTAATCCAATGAATTTAACCTTTTGTGAAATTTATTGAGGACATTTTAAACATCTAAATTTGCTAATTAAAATCCTTAATAGCTATTTAGTTGATCATGTTATTAGTACAGAGAAATGCTTAATAATTTGTAAATTGCTCATTAGGCCAAACTATTTAAGTCATGAGCACATTATTGGTCATTGCAACATTTAAGCAAATCTTATTAGTATTTATTAAGCTTTTAGAGTATTTATAAAAAAATAAAACAATGTAATTTGCAGCTATCAAATGAGCCTATAATGCACACTTTGTTATTGAAGGTGCAGCACTTCTATTCTTCTTTTTTGTTTTGCCTTTTTTTGGCTGTAAATAAGGACCTGGGATCATATGGGGCGCAGCTCTGTCTCTCCTTTATGCTGTCTGAATGACGGATTGGAAACTTTCGGTTTATTGGCCTTCAACCCTCAATCATTTTCGGAAATGCATCAGGTTAAAGGTTGACAAACATGAGCGTCCATTACAATCATGACGGAATTAGGCCAGTTCTGGGCCTGTCTACTATTTTGCAGCACTTAATGTCAAGTGGGCCCCTTTGCTTTGTCTCTGCCCAGGACCCACTGCAGCTGACGTCAGCATTACATTTTTTTTTTTATGGAAAAGGTTTAAAATTCTGTCAGCTACAGTCTTTGGAAATAAAGGGGAGGGAGTTTTCACCTTAAACCTATAAGCTGCATTCCGGAGGCTACGAGACACCTTGTAGATTTAAAATAAAAGTAGCAGATAAAAGAATTTGGCTGAACTGGTCAAGGTAACGAGAGAGAGAGAGAAAAGTGCGTTGATGGAGGCAGAGCCAAGTCAAAGAGAGCGAGGAGACTTGCAGAAATCATTGCTGCAGCCAGAGCTGGAAGCTGCTGTCCTCACAGCACCCCAAAGTAAAAAAAAAAAAAAAGTTTATCAGAGTTTCCCAGGAACAGTGAAGCCCATCCACTGCTCGTCACGTTTCATAATTTACATTTTACGTAACCAATTATTTTATTATTTTTTATTTTTTTTCCATTCGTGCCACCGTGCAAGACGCACGGGGCACTTTTGAGAATCATTAATTTATTAGGCTTAATGAGAAAGGCTTTATGTATAGAAGTCTTTAACATTTGGCTCAAAGGTAAAATAGTACATCCTGTTTTGTTCTGCTGGAAAATGTCTAAGTTTAATTCCCCTGATGAGCTGATTATGAAATTCCCACATCCTCTCCGTGTAGGACTACTTGTTGCTGTATCAAAGTTTTATTTTTTTTCTGAGGACACGAAGCCAACAAATAACTGAATAGTTATAAAAAATGCAGCAAATACGAATGTGACGCAATACTCCATGAAAGCTCAGTAACCTGAATATTACATCAAAAATGTGCTTTAAACTTTGTGCTCATGCAGATTAATAAATTGCAAAGGCGTTGTTAGTATTTATTCATATTTTAAATCACTGATTTAATTGTTAAAATTAGTTTTCTGTGACTTTTCACAGTTTTCAAACGTGGCATTCTTCTCAAAATGCGAGTCTTGACAATAATTGGCCTGGACACGCAGGGACCGGTCTCTCTATTATTCCTGCAAGCCAGGAGCAGGACATTTGCTTTGGCCAGATTGCAGTGAAATAAAAGACGGAGGGCTACAGACTGCGATTGTGTTGTGTTTTGCTCATGTCTGCCTTTAATCACTTGACTTCTACCACATGATCAGTATTAGGCATTAACTTGTACATTTTGTTCCCCTATGCAGAGATTTTAGAGAAGGGGTCTTATGAGAAGGCGCCTGAAGTTAAAGAGGCAGCAATATTGGGAGTATCGCGGCACATTTCAAAGCATTTTCTCTGCGATATTTGAAAACGGAGTCGTGCAGTGAACGCCTGCGTGTCCCTTTTAAAACAAACCCAGCGCCTGTCAATCACGGCGCATTCCAACCAATCCCAAAGCTCCCTTTTTAAAAGCAGGTTTGCCTGCTGTGCTTTTATATTGCACCATGGCCTGTTTCGAAGCATTTTTACTACCACGGTTATTGCCACAAATCAAGAGGGCAAAGTGAACGGCATGGGACTCACACCAACTTTAACGAAATTGAGTCTGGTTCCTACTTCTGCGAAGTTCACGGCCAAGAATTTCACATGCAGATGATATACAACAAGGAAAATGGGAAACAGAATTTCTCGGTGTATCCAGAGTGCTGAATTGGTTTGATTTTGCAAACTCATAGCCAAACTCACAACAAAACATGACAAGCCTTTCGAGGTTTAGTGGCTGCCCTCTCTCTTGCGTCAACCCCGGGGAGAGCAATACTGAACCCAGCGTGGTGCTGCCACCTTTGGCAGGAGAGCACATGGGACACCCCACTGGCAGTTCCTTAAAACTCTGCCCCTCGCACAATTTGCGAGACTACCCTGAGACGAGGTCCAGTGCATATGTTGACCATTCGGTTCCCAATTTTTCAGACTCTGGATACCCCAGTCACCGTTTAGAGCACAGCCCTAGGGGCATTATCATTGGAGCCAATCTTTCTGGAGCCGGCATGCCACCCGTCACTGATCAACTGGCATCAAGAGCTAACCAACATGGCGGGATTGGAAGGTATCGTGACTTTCCTGGCTGCAGAGACAACAGAAGCCATACTTTTTTCACGAGTTATCAGGAGCAGGCCCACGCCTCCACCGACGCGTCCCGAGAGCTCGGCAGCCAGATGATGCTGGGTCTACCTGGCGACCTCCTCACCCGGACTCACCCCTATGGCCAAGCCATCAGCCCCAAGGGAAACAGCCAGCAGCTTGTCACACAGTTCCTGGGTCTGTACAAACCCCTGAACATGGCGATTCAGCGTGGAGGAGGCGACGCTTTCCTCAGGTGCTCTAAGCAAACAGTGAAGCATGAGCTGGTGTGCAAGTGGAGTGACGGCCAAGAGGGGGCTGGGAAGCTGCCTTGCTCCAGAGCCTTCGGGACCATGTATGAACTTGTCACCCATGTGACAGTGGAGCATGTCGGAGGACCCGAGCACTCTGAATATGTGTGTCACTGGGAGAATTGTGCGAGAGACAGGAAGCCTTTCAAAGCCAAATACAAGCTGGTGAACCACGTCAGAGTCCACACAGGGGAAAAGCCCTTTCCCTGCCCATTTCACGGCTGTGAGAAAGTTTTTGCAAGATCAGAAAATCTAAAGATCCACAAGAGGACTCACACAGGTTAGTTAATACCCATAATACAATGCAGAATTTACCAGTAATAATAGTAACAGTAATAATGATGTTGATAGTTGGAAAATAATATTTAAATGTGGCCAGCATTTTTTAAGCTTCACAAGCTCATTGATAAATAAAAATAGGTTTGCAATATTTACTACTGTGAACATAGATATATATATATTAAAATATTTAATTGTTGTCTAATTCTGCCGTGATAGTATTATTGTTATTATTAATATTAGTATTAGTTTTGTTGTTGTTGTTGTTATTTAGGCCTGCACGCTGACAAAAGTGTGTTTTTGTTTTTTGTTGTTGCTGAAAGTCTTTCCGTGCTGCTTCTGGCCCGTCTCCGTTATATTGCCCGTTTTTTGTAGCACAAAAAAGAAAAACAAACGTGGAGCTCCCCCCCCCCTCCTCGTTCTCCTTCTCCATGCAGGAGCCGCAGAAATAGAAGTAGCAAGACAGCTGCAAACGAGTACAGTCAGCAGGCCTGGTGGTTTGGGTGCCTCTCCCACCTCATTCAGTGAAATTATTAAATAAATGCAGGGACACCGGAGAGTTGTGACGTAGCCGTTACGCTGCCTCTGCCTCCCAGGGACTGATCTCAGGAAGACTAGCAGAGCACAGCACACAGGGAGGCAGCAGCACTCATGTAGTCGGAAATATAAAGAAATATATATATCTATAATGAAAGGTGAGTGAAGGGATGACCTCAGTGGATATGCTCCAAGTGAGTCATATTTCAGAAATAGGATGATTTATTTATTGCCTCGTCCTCCTTTTACTTCCATCACTCTGACAGGCCTCCCACTCGTCACTGTGAAATTATGTCATAATGCATATCACATTGCAACGTGACTTTGTTTTGGTTACACAACAAATAAGAGCACACAGATATATTTTATTTAAAGGAGTTATGATGCAGCTTTATTTTTTTATCCCCCCCTTTATTATTACTATTCTTATTGTTTTACACATTTAAGGAATTGTAGCTAGTACAACGTGTGCCAATATAGGTTATCGCAATGAAATATTGGCATTTAAATTAATATTTGACGTATTGGGGAAAAAAAACTTAACAGAAACATATTTGTTTTTTTTCCTGCTTCTCATGTTAATTGTTTTAGTAGTAAAAGAAAAGAGCCACTTTATGGCATTTGTGTAACCATTACGCAGTTGCAGATAATCAAGCTAGCCTTTGCTTACTAGCATTTTTTTTCCCTTTTTTGAAATTCCAAAACAAACACATCCATTAGCACGCAATAATACAAAAATGATGATTTAACAGACACCGTTCAAGTGTTATTTATGAGTCCAGCTTTTTCCGGATGCCTCAGTGTGTGCGGCAGGAGAGGCAGGAGCGCGCAGCTGTAGGCAATTTGGAGCAAGCAGATCAATTAGCATCTTGATAGCTATAATTCATTCTATGCGCGATAACTGAATTTAAACAAATCTTTTGCAATTGCTGTGGCGGGTTAATCTAATGCATGTTTAACCGCAGCCCTCCTTGTTGATTCAGTCCGCTGATAAGCTGCTGCACTTGTTGCAAATCTGGGCCGCACCGAAGTTTCACTAACTAGTTGTAGCTGCGTTTGAATGAGTCAGTACAAGTTGTTTTTCTTTTCAGATTAGTAGCAATTTTCCTCCTTAGATATTTGTGCCCAGGGTTGATATGACCTGCTAAGCGGATCTGTGTTTGCAGAGTAGCTGACTGTAGGATCAGCTTCACAGGGATCAGTGGAACCTTGGTGTGTATTTTTCACTTTAGGGTCACCTTGCATGTGGTATGGCGATATGGAGATCACCCTTTTGACTTAGGCTACATTTATATTAGTTCACATGACTAGGCAGAGCATGCACGGGCCTCCAAGCATTTTCGTAACACGCCGTCATTTCTCTTTTTGTACGTTTAGGTGAGAAACCTTTTAAATGCGAGTTCGACGGCTGCAACCGGAGGTTTGCGAACAGCAGCGACAGAAAGAAGCATTCTCATGTGCACTCCAGTGATAAACCCTACATGTGCAAGGTCAGGGGTTGCGACAAGTGCTACACCCACCCGAGCTCCCTGCGAAAGCATATGAAGCTCCACTGCAACAAGGCCCACGTCGCCAAAGGCGGCTGCGGCGGCGGCGACGCGCGTCCCGGTGACGGGGGTCACATCACGGAGGGCAGGTCAGCCCGAGTCACGGATGGAACCCAGATCAGCCCCCCTCATCCGCCCACCTCCACTCAAGATGTAACCCTGTCCCCAGAGAGTCGAGACGAGTCGACCCCGAGGTCACGTTTCCATCACACGTTTGACAGCAGTTTGGACTACTCCACGCACAGGTCACAGCCCCTCTTGGACCCTTTGTTGCTGCAGAGAGGCAGCTACAGGTCCCAGTCCTCCCAGTACCCCTGCGGCCAGACAGGTCACACTTTTGCCCAGAGCTCAAGGACTTTCTCCTCCTCTCCCTTTCAGAAAAGTATTGTCAATGGATGGTACACATGCCACAGCGGCGTGGACTCTTTCCCACCAAAGCAATGCAATAACATCCCGTCTCTCTGAGTTCTTGTTGGCACACATCTGACAATATCTGGGCCTCGTTTTTTTTCATGTTGTAGCCTAAAACTTGCTTCTGTATCTCTATTATTCCGTGTACTTTTGTGAATGTTGTATCCAATATTTTGTGAGACGTCCTCAGTCATCGTATTTAATCTTGCATTGCGAAATGTGGCGAGCTTTATTTGTTGTTGTGAGGCCTTGTTTGGTTGGGTTTGGCCTGTAGCCTTTACATCGCCCCATAATGGCTTATAGGAACAGTTACAAAGTGTTTATGCATAATTGTGCGCCGTGTTGCATAATTATTAAAGATATCTATCTTAAGTGAGACAAAAAAAAGACAAAGGATTTTTTTTAAAAATCTGCGTGTTAACTCTTCTGAACTTAGAATCTATTGCTGGAAAGGAAACGTCTTGCTGAATGTAGCCCTGACTGTAGGGGTCTTTGTTGAATGTAAACTAGGTGTAATGTATGTCGGGATGAATAGAAATATTATTCATGACTTATGTATGTCGCAAGATGAAATAAATATCTGAAAGATCTTTCCTCAAGTAAAAATTTTGAGATCTAACAAAACTGCGTGATGGGCCTGGAGCATGATTTGTCTGTAATTAATATACCGTGAGGCTCAGTTTCTTTTTTTTTCCTGCTCTTGATTAACTTCCACTTTATTCGCCCCTTTTTCATTCCACATTCGTACTTTGTATTATATGTATATTTCACTTTTCTGTGCGACGTAAGACCAGTGTGAATATAAACCACAGTGTTCGTGTTACTGTTAAAACGTTTAATTAGCATACAGTTCTACTGTACATATGCCTACTGTATAATTAATTATGTATCCTATATTTTATTAAAGTGTCTATATTCTCTTTGATCAGGCGTGTGTGCTTAAACCCAATCGATGCATTTTCAGCATGAACCCAAACTCTGTTCTTCCTCTTTAAAAAAAAAAAAAAAAATGAAAATCCTGCAGTCCGCACCGCATTTTGCAGATTTGAGTTTTTGCGCAAACTAATCCAGGCCTGCCGCTCGGACGCACTGTGTTCTTGCGCAGACCTTCAAAAGCTGTGTTCCGTGATATCAAACTTATTTGACTGAGGTAAACAAAAATAAATTTTAAAAAACTGTTAAGTGTTACACGAAAAGCAAAAATTTAAAAGAAAGGAACAACAATTACCTCCTCTGCTTTTAATTTTCTCGACTGCGCAAAGTCAAGCGCATGTTTTCCTTCACTGGTGTCCTCTCATTTGTTTGTACCTCATCCCCAAGTTCCTAATTTTTCTATCACATCAATCAGTTTTTATATTTGTATTTGGTTCCTGTCTGTCTTTCTGTCTCACTTCACCATAAAGGTCAAGAAGCTGCAAACCCAAAAATGAGCCACACTGCCTTAAAGCATTGCCATGTTCAAATAATAAGAACTAAACTATTGTGCCTGTCTTTATTGTGCTCATAGAACAAACAAAACAATTTACTTCAGGAAGATTTTCAGTCTGAATTCAGATATTTTGCTGCTTATTACATGTCTTCTGAAAGGCACATGTTGAAAAGTTTAAAAAGTTGTTTTTTTATAGCTAGTTAAAAGGGATGTTTTCTCTTTCAGATGTACACATTGCTCTAAATGTTGTGACTCACTTCATCTCCAGCTTCACTGACACATTTGTCTATGTGTGCTTGCTTTTCATACCTTCTGGAATGTAAATTTCAACCAACGCCTCATTATTTTACAGGAATAAGCTGTGGGGATTTCTCCTCGAAGCCTGTCTTTTTCTCTGCGGAGCTCAAATACAGTTTCGCTGCTTATCTCGATGCAGAGGATAAACTCATCTTCAGTGAGTTATTGTCTGATTTGCAGCTCATTCTTTATAGTGTACGCTGCCCGTTTCCTGTGCTGGAAATTAGACCTCTCTCTAACAACATTACCCGCTCAAAAGAGAGAGTGATTGGAAAATGAGTGACCAGGTTGAAGTACAGTTAATGGTGTGTAACTAAAGATGATGTACACAGTGAGTGTACGTCACTGACCTGTTCAGAAAAGTGCTGCAACAGCTTGATTAGAGTAGAGGTCAGATGGGTCACAGTAATAATGAATAAAATAAAAAAAAATGCCCTTTGAATTAGAGTAGATTTATTCTTAGTACCAGTTTGGATGTCAGCATTTTATACTATTACATATATGGATGTTGAGTGCCATTATATATACCCGCCTGCTTCACACATATATGGAAATGAGGTCAAAGGTGCACTAATTTTACATTTCTTTGAAATAAATGCTTATGTTGATCTGACAGCTAACCAGCTTTACCGTATTTATATTCTTTATTCCAGCAAGAGGATTTCAAGGAGGAGCAGCTATTGCCACAGAGATTCATGGGGTAAATGACTCGAGACTGCATTAGATGCTGTTTTCCTTTCGATTGACCACACTTTAGGTTATTTAAAAGCGCCGATAAGTTTGGTTATGTCGCTGTTTTTTAGATGTTGTGTGTACGGCAGCGTAGAAGCAGCATATGCTTGTAAAAAACCTTTTTAAAAATGACAGATCTGTTTCAACGTTCCCATATTTCATGAGCGAAATGCACAAAGTAAGCGCGCTCATTGTGCACGCATGCAATATAATTGTTCTGAAAATGGTGATGCTTGCAATCTGTGATGAATTTGTTTATGAATTCTGTGCGCTGGTTCCAGCGTATGGTGCACAGGATCCTCATGGGGATACATCATTTGGGAGAGTCGGATGATATTTTTGATGGTGCATTTTGTGAATCCCTCTTGAGTCTGACCACAGATAATTTTTTTTTTTTTAACTCGCCATCAAGAGCCCCTGTGAAAACCATCCACACGTTTCTGAAATTCAGTTTCAAAAAGGCAGCATCAGTTTGAACCGTGTAAATCAGCTTTTTGTTTTTGCTAATGTGAATTGGCATGACTGCATCAGTGCCACTTAGGCTGGTAAAAATGATATTCATGAAGTCAAAGTTGTCATGGTAAGTACGATATGTACCAAGATCATTTCAAGTGGTTGATGTAAAATATTTAAATTGTGAAGTGCTTCTTTCTTCAAGCAAATTGAGGCAAACTCTGCTGGCTTTGATCAGTGTGCTTTAATGATTTGATGGCTGAAATTTATGAGGTCACTTTCTCTTGTATTGCAACCTTATCAATAGCTTGCATCAAATGTGTTCGGTGTTACTGTAGAATCAGTGTTTTTAAAGCAGTCTGAAGAGATTCTGTGTTTCAGTCTTAGAGCTCTTCTTCTAAACCCCAACTGTTGTATGCACTGTCACATTCTGCCCTTTTCTCCTCTGTTTCTAAAAATAATACATCTCTCAACAGAAAACATAATAGAGGTGATCAAACATGATTTTCAGCTCAAAGAAGCCTCTGTATTTGTATAAGCAAATACACTTCTTCCGCTGTGCGAGGACATGCACGAAGCCAAAAGGCAACAGCCTAAAACAGTGAATTTCTCACACTTAAGCATTTTGTCGTATATCCTGACGAAGGCGTGGCAATATTGCATAAACACTGAACCCTGCCGCACCCTTTCCCCTCCAGTAATCACAACTGATTAGACCTCCGCTTCCCAGTTTGCCACTTGTCCACCGCCATCTTTACTTTTGCGTTCTCTGCCTAGCAACAAGCGCAGGCGCCATTTTGGACAGGATATACATCAATTTAATGTAAATAAATCCTTTTCACCTTGAGATCTCCTGAATTATCATCATCCCCCCCCCCCCCCCCCCCCCCCCCCCCCGTGCTGCTGTTGTGCCATGCTTGGGCTGAGCTCCAGCTGTGAACCAGGGGGTGGGCTGCTTTGTCACACCAGGTTTTTATGGATCATCATAACCATATATGACATCTTGCGTAACTTACACTGCGCGACTCCCATACTTTCCCAAGTGTGGTTGGAGAGGCTGTGTCGGCGTTGACTCTGACTGACCAAGTGTGTTTTTAATTGGATCTCTGGCTTTTTCCCCATCCTCTCTAGGTCAAGCCAGTGGTGCTGTTGCACCTCAACTTGCTTTCTTTTCATCCACCCCTCTGCGCCCCATCCTTTTTTTAAAAAAATAAAAAACTAGATCCTCTTGTTCCTCCATCTCATCTATCTCTATCCCTGCAGCTCCTGGCTATCTTCACCCACTATGGCTCCTTCATGATGGCCCCCTAATCTCTGCCAGTGTGGTTCCATCGTAAGTAGGTATCCTCCGCCACATTCCTCCCCAGATATGCATGGAACTTGACTCGTATATCTTGCTTTTTTCTGTGCTGTGCCCCTCTCTCCATGTAAAATTGTGGCACCACATGGTAAACTGGATGCAGCTGCCTTATTATTATTTTTTTGCGTATTTCCTCTCTAGTTGAAGAATGGTTGCTACAGAGAGGTTTGGCATTCAGGCATCAGTGATGCTAACGATGCATAATGAAGTCAGTTGTGACAACGAACAAAGATTGATTCCCAAGTAAAAGATTGAACTACATATTATACAACTGTCAAATAGATGAAATAGTGAAGCGAAATGAATGTGTAGCTCATGTCCTATCTGAGAACATTAGGAAGGTAATCTGTTTCATGTCTAAGCCTGTGTTAATTTGACAGCTTGACAATTAATAAGCTTATAAAACACACACATCAGAAGCAGGGCTCTTATGTAATACAATGCAATCATTACAATTATATGCAGATGTTTAGTGTGTTTACCAACTGCAAAATGGTGAGTAGAAATGTAGCGTCCCGATGCTGTGCTCTTACAATTTAATCAGACCGATCCTTTAGATTTCTCTATCATCTTCATCTGCACTGCAGTTTTCTGATTTCAGCGGTGCCAACCCCCTGTGTAGTCCAGCCTGTACCCAAGCTTATTAAAGTGGGCTCCTTGTCATTCTTCCCAGTGGTTGCTCCACTGTCAACTTAAGCCCCTAAAATACTCAGCTCTCTGACTATTGTTACAGAATTTACCAAATGTGGTATAACTAACAGGAGTATGGCTGAGCAGCCAATGTACAGCAGGAAAGAGAAAAGCCCCGCCTATGCTCATATCTAATGCATATTTATCTTTTGATGCATTGCAATTTACCCCTGTGGATGGTTCTTAAAAAGATGTCTTTTTTTTTTCCTTTTCATTTATTAACCATGGCTTACATAACAGATATTTTGACAGCTTCTGATGAGCCAGTTTTTTGGGATACTTTTGTGGTCTCCCATGAGCTGGTAAGCTCAGGAGGTAACCATATGAGTAAAAAAATGATTATTTCACCCAAAAAAAATAAACAACAAACTAAGAGCGAAAGTTTTTTCGTTATGGCCTGCAGCATTTATTGTGGCACGTCGCAATGCAAAAGGAAAATAAATAATATTTTACAAGTCCATATCTTTCAAAATTCATACTTTCAAGGTTTTTTTGGGGGAGTTAGAGTAGGTTGTGTGGGGTGAGCAGACCTTTGAAGATCTTTCAACTCCTGCAAGCTCCAGGCCTATGAGATGCACTGCCATCCTTTTAAGGGAATGACCATAACTTTGGTCCCCTTGCTTCTAATCCCTCCTCCAGACCCTTGTCATCAGAGATCAACCAGTCTGAGCCTTAATGTCCTCCACTCGCTGGCAAGGGCAGCTGGTAGCTTTCATGCATGTGAAGAACCATATGAATATGCTCAAATGTGCACATTGGAGCAAGAACTGATGCCTCTGTCTTCATCGGTCTTTCTGAACAGTCGTGCATGGTCTTTGAGAAATTATCAGTTACATTTTAGAGCCTCTGCATAATGATTCACATTTTACAGAATGCATTTGAAGTGTTTGTTAGCAAATGTTAAAAAGGCTTTGATCATGACTCCTAAAGAGCACATTGCCTTAGATTTTACAAAAAAAACGTGCAAAGGGATCCTAAATGCCTGTTGTCTTTGCCGTCTCTCAAAACTATCACCTTTCATTAGAAACAATTCAGTTCTGTTGTGAGATGCGCATTTTTGTTTTGTACAATTTCTCAAATCTCTGTTTGAGGTTGAACTTAAAAAGGGATCACATTGATCACTGTCCAGGGTATTTCAAAGCAGTGAGTAATCGTGAGTGTTTAATTTTATCTGTTGCAGTATGCATTGCAAGGCGGCTGCGTAATCAAGCCTGTGAACTCGACATCTGAAGGAAGGATTCTGTTTCTGATCACATCCCTATTGAAGTCCATCCATTCGCTGAACATGGATGTGTTCACATGCTCATGCTTGCACTCGCTGGTATGTGGCCTTCAAATTAATATGTACTGGACATGGTGCTGTGTGTATTTTTCCACCGATACCCAGTGTTTTTTGCAGTAGTAGCAGAGGTCCGACCAGTCACATTACTGAAGGCTGTAAGTGAGGGTGCATGTATGGCAGTCTCGCTGTTAACCTTCGGCGTTAGAAGATCACCCCAGGGCCCAGCTCTACAATGATGGATTGGTGGGGAACAGGGCCCCACACACAACCCAGGAATTCCCCTTGGGCCTTTTCAATTACAGTTAGACCAAGCTTTACGCTGTGATGATATGTTGCACTAACGCTGTGACATTAATGGAGGGGACAAATGTGATTTGGTGTGGTGTTGACCCTAAAGAGCATGAAATAGACAGAAGCACCAACATGAGGCAACAGGAAGAAATGCAGGGTAACGTGTTGGCGCTTTATTTATTCACAGTCATCAATAAAATAATCCCAGCAGAACAGAGTCATTTAGGTCCTTCTGAAGAAAAAAACTATTGATGGAAATAGTTTATCAGGAGCCACTTTCTAAAGGGAGCACATGGGGTATGAGAGAGAGTAATTATCCACTAGTGCAGCTTTGAGGAGCCCAGGTAATGGATTTAAGAGTGGCAAAGGGAAAGTGATAGATTGTCCCTTTATCTTTTTGATAATCAATAAGACAGCTTAGTGTTGTATTGGATGTATACTGTGATGTGGTAATTAGGTATACATTGTGTGTGCGCGTGTCCACATAGGTGTGTGCTAAAGCACTTGTGCACATTTAACATCAAAAACTGCTGCGGTAATTTTTGTTCCAGGATCAGTGCTGCAGCGGTGTCACTGCTGACTCAAGCTTGTGAAGTTTGCACCTATCGACAGATGACTTTCAAAAAGAACAAGGCAGAACTGATGGCATTTATTTCAGTCTGCAGGGACTAATCCTGTTTTCAAGGTATCTGGGAGAGGCGAGGGATCAAAAATCCACCTCCTATGCAACAAGAGTGTCACATAGTTCCTTCATGTCCATTATTAAAGTGGGATATAGCTGAGGTAATTAGCACTTGTCCTCAGCTTCATCTCAAGTATCTTACAGTATGTGTTCTGATGCAGTTGTGAATGCCATAGCGTTCCTTCAGTTATGTAATTGACAGAATTATGCAATCCATCCGTGTAACTGGGGTAAGTCTCAGGAAAAAATATCTGCAGCAAAAAGAGCATATTCCCATGGAAATACAGTGCCTTCCACATAACAAATACACAATCCCAAACCCACATTAATGCACATCAGGTTAATAATACCCAAACTAAATCTGACTTGTGAAAACAGTTGTGTGTGGAACTGAAGAAAAATGATTTGCTGTAGAAGTTGTGATGCCTGTGTTTTGTGAAACTGTAGAGTATTTGAAACTTTGAACGGCAGCAAAAAAAGGAAGCTAGAGTGAATCACAAAAGCTATGCATGCACTGTATTTGACTGCTATTAACAACACTCGATCAAATACATCATTAACTATGCTCTGTACCATTAACTCGATTCAGAACATACCATGGAGGGGCCACAAATAATGCCTGAGGAGCCGAAGAAAGAACAACAGAGATATCACCACCTCTCCTGCTTATTACCTCACAGCTCTACTGTAAGTACCGAACTGTGCTTTCTTCTGCATGTGTTTTGAAATGTTGTATATTGACTTCCTTTTATCAAAACATTAAGTAAAGATACCAGCAAATTACATACAAAACATTGTAAACAGATCAAGAGCCAGCATAGACTGTGGGTAATACACACATATTAAACAAACTGAGAGGGGCAGCGCAAAGTGGCTGGTTTAATTATCCGCTTAGATTTTATTAATCATCTCTATTATAGAATAGTCTTTACTTTTATCACATATTGTAAACCCATCATATCATATCACATCATCTTATCTCACATCATGTCATCTCATTTCATAATTTATGCAGGACTCGCTAAGCAAAGATGAGGCTAATAAATATCTTTTATTGTTCTCTGTAAAAGCCAGATGTTGTGGGTGGAGTCGTAGTGTGTGTGTATATGTGTGTGTGTCTCTTCCTAAGTTAAAATGAAACCTAGGCCACAGCAGCGTGCAGGACTGAAGTCCTCGTGTATTCTAGCTCACAGATCACAGAAGTGACGGAGGGCTGCTCTTTGATCATTCCCATTTCTAAAATAATTTCCTTTGAACATTTCAAGTCACTTGTGCTTTTATTTATAAAGCCTATTTAGACAATCAAGGAGTAGAAAATAATTAGGCTCACACTCACACGAGTGTGGACATGTATTCCCTTTCAATCAGTTAAAACCAGCTCTGTTAATTAAAGTTCTGAGCTGTTACTCTGCCCAAATAATTTTCTTATTAGCTGCTGCATTCCTCAGATCTGTTGTCAGCAGAGCATATTTTTTCTTTTGGTTTCTCCTTTCTGTGTTTTTTTTTTCACAGAAATCCCACTGACCCATATAGTTGATCTCATTTTTGAAGTGTATAATATAGATTCCGAGTTAAGAGAACGGAGGCTCTATTATTAGTCCCATTTGAGGTGCGCAGCCTCCATCTAGGTACGACTGTGTGTTGCTGAATTCCCTGAGTGAAGGCATTACCATCTCATTTGGGTAAGGGTGAGATTACCTCATGCAACCACGCTGTTTTATCCCAGAGAACGTGAGGGAGCTGAGCTGTCGCTGTCGACTGTTTATACAGGCAGCTGAAGGCAGAGACATTCCAGATACATTTCACAAACATCACACATGACAACTTGTGATGCCACCTTGCTGATGTTTCCCTTGAAAGGTCTCTCGCTAACAACAACATTCTATTGATCCTCAGCACCATTTTAACAACCTCCTCACACCCTCTCACACATACACACCTGAGTGGGCAAGGATTGAAAATGTTAGCAGTTAGCGGCTAGCGTTGTCAGCACATCCTCAGGTGTGGTTGTTAATTAAGCCCAGTCATTGCAGGCTTGGCCCAAGAGGAGTCCTGTGCAGGGAGAGAGTGATGACAATCACCGGTGTAAATAACAGCTCATTCCTCAGTGCGGAATTAATATTCAATACTTACATTTTTGTCCTGATTAAAATGCTGTGGCACATGATGAGCAATCAAAACAAGAAATAAACTACTTGGATTAAAATTCTGCTTTTAATTGGGTAGATGAAAGGAGCAATTAGTTGCAGTTGAATTAAGCCTTTTTTCCCTCCTCAGCTGATCCTCATTTGTTAAAAAAAAGGTTAAAATGATAATCATAATAATAATGCATTTAACCATACCTCAGTATTTTCTTCATTTTTACCCTTGTTCTTGTTCTTAAGAGTAATAAATATAATCTCATTCACTTTTACAGGCATCATGCAGTATATTGAATCCCTGCAGTGATTTGTTTGATTGCGTTAGATTGTACAGATGAACTTCATAAAGTGTGTATTCCTGTTAATTGTGGAGATGGTTTGCCCTTTGGTTATGTTATATAATGAGACTATAGAGGGCAGAGGGTCAAATCCACAAGTAGGCTTACTTTTTTAGATTTTAACGAAGATCTATTATGCTAATTTCCAGCTCTATATTTTATTCTGGGACTTCGCTAAAGGAGCTTTGCATGATTCACAGTTTAAAAAGAAATCCTGATTCATGTCATACTGCCTGTTATTCAACGCCTCAGTTAAGCTTCTGTGTGAAACTGGAACTATTAGCTCCAGGCTCTTTCAAGCCCAACTCCCTAAAAGCCCCCTTTTTTTTTTTTCTTTTCTTCCCCTGATTGGCCAACTTCCGGAAACCTAGCAAGCAGTAGTCAGTGCTTGTGAGGTCCCCCCTGTCTTCGTGCTGGTGTGGAGGTTCCAAAAGCAAACTATAAGTACACTAAGTGACATCATTTTTTGTTCTTGATTGGAAATGGCAGCTTCTCAAATCAATCTGTACATATATTTTGGACACATCAATCCCCAGCAAGAACAGTTATAGCAGGGCTCTCTATAGTTTGCCCATTACACTTATTGTGTAACACAATGGTGGGGGTTCTGGCACATGGGTTCTGTAAAGCGTCTTGAGACAATTTGACCTGTAATTGACGCTATGTATATAAAATTGAATTGAATTGGATTTAATATTTCCATCAGAAGTGTGTATAAATACTTTCTGTATGGGCGTCCTCAGCGGTTAAGGTGCATTAAACAGGAGAAGAAGCAAATGCCTCCAAAGTTAATCTCTTTGCTCACTTATTCCCTCTCCAGTGTCATTATAGGAAATACAAAAAAATAATCTTAAAAATGTTGGCTAAAATGCAGACTGAATTCAAAACGTCTGCAGTCAGGACATACCAAACTAGCCTCGCTACTAAAATGTTATTCTGATATCACCAAACATCTTTATAGTATTCCTCTGCACCATCAGCTGTCTGCACTGTACATTACAATACATGAATATTAAATAGCTGTAATACCACCTAGGTATTTTGCAAGAAAGTGCAGATATATTCACCAAGAAGACTGCAGTTTGTGGGCGTGCTGTGTCTGGACCAGACGACCATATTAAGAATAAAGTAGAAAACAAAACACTGGAAACCCACCTAGTGTTTAGAGCCGTCTGAAGCCTGTGCTTTTGTCTCACTGGGATTGCTTTAACATATGTTTACCTCATTATTTGAAACTTTGGCAACATTTATTATGAACATCTACTATTATATTATGTAAATGACAGAAAGTAAGGAAAAGCACAATATGTTCCCATTAAAGTTATACTCACTTAGTTGCCAGTTTATTGGGTACATCTAGCTAAAACCCAGCAGGCAAAACTAATGCAATAGTAAAACTTTCCTGTCTTTGAAGTGAGGATTTGTATGAGGTGCTTATTCATAGTCGGTGTATTACCTACAGTACATCAGTCGGCACACAGTTTGGACAAGCAGACAGGAGGAACAGCACGGAGGCAAAGCAGTGTACTGCTATGGAAGGAGGTCAACAGGAAAACGTGTAGTCTCCTTAAAGAGTAACACCTAAAAAACATCTATACCAGTTTAAGAGTATGCTATATTTAGAATATCATCACTGCTTTACCCTCAGGCAGTCCTTTCTGATGAGCATGTACTGTAGGTAACACTCTGACTGTGAATGAGCAGCCCATACATCCTCCCTTCAAAAGAATCAAAGTCCATCTATTACCATTTTTACACAATAGAGACATATAATAAATTGGTGATAACACAATAACACTGTAAGCAGATAAAGGAAGAAAACAGTAGTTTGCGTACACTATTTGCTGCAGTCATAACTTCTCATAAAGACAGTAGTCGTCCTTACAACTGTGTGTCATTACACTGTCAGTCATTCTGTGGTTTTTCTGAGCCGCCACTTATGGGAGCCTGTTGGCAAATACATCAATAAACACTTCTATCTGCTAGCAACTACATTACATCGTGGTAATCAGAATTTATTGCATGTGTACCTGCTGCCTATGAATTCTAAACAGGAGACATAAAATGCTACCAATGTGACTATATGGTCAGTGCGGAAGCTGTAGTTTGTGGTGGTGTAAAACTGCCGCCTTACACTGAGTGGTGTTCCTAAGATTTAGCTCACCTTCCTTGATATAAATGTGATGGGTGAAATGTTCTTTTCAGTATAATTCAATACAGCTCAACAGCACCACCGCCTCTCAAAGTACCATAAATATTGAATCATTTCTCTCAAAACATTGACCATTATAACCTCCTTGAAGGTAGAATGTTGTCTGTGGTAGCAGTTTAAAATAAGTCAGCTCAATGTGACTGATAAACATGCAACCGAATATACATTGCTCAGTATTCAAAATTATTTTTTAAATAATATACAACCCAGGTTTAATGAGAAGTCCTCATTTCTCAGAGATCTGATGAGAGATAAGTGGCACCTCTTCTCAGTGTCTCTCTGCCTACTCGTTAGCCTCCACACTTGTTCAATCAATATATGTTAGATCTATGATTATTTTCATTACATTTGTGGGCCATGGGACACTCATTTTGTGGCCAGACGAGCCGGATGATGTGCTAGCTGTTGGAGTCTGAGGAGCAGGGCTGCATTGCATTGTTGAAGGATATGTTTCCTGTTGTGAAAAGGGGGCGAGATGACCGTCAGTGCCGTTCTGTTATTGCACCGACCTTACTCATCAATCAGAAATCAAAGCTTTGACAGTTGCCAACATTAAAGGGCTGCTTCTGGCGTGTCTTGTGCCTCTTTCTGCTGAGCATATTAATATACTGTAGGTCACAAGCAGGCTCATCGCTGATCATGCAAGGAGGGATGGGTACTCCTGAGCCACACCAGACACAGCTCCAGTCCAAATTCATATACAGTCATCAAATACAGTGCAGCAGTGGACTGAAATGACTGCAGCAGTGACACATTGTTCAAATCAACCAGGAATTTACTGTTGAATTTTAAGTAAACAAGACACAGATGGTAAGAAGTAAACATAAGTTTAACTGAAACCCGCAAATAATAAATGAAACAATAACTCTGCTTCTCATTGTTAGGTTTCCTTGTACAAAGAAATTATTTGTTCCAAGAGCGAAGCTTCACTTATTGTTAGTCGACTGTTTGCATGCTGCCTAAAGGCCTTCAGACATTTCTATTCCAGGCTGATTTGGGGTTTCAACTTCAGAAATAAACTTCACATTAAAAAAAAAGAAAAATCCAATAAAAGTACCAAAATGTCACAGCTGCCAGTTGCCGGCTGCGTCAAGAAAAAAAAAACTTTTCATCCTTATTCCATTCATCTGCATTTAGGTGTGTTCACTGTGTTTTTCTCCGCCCCTTTTGGGATTTTGACTCAGGCAAGATGTCTGTTTATCTGAACAACCGGCAGAACTTCAGCTGAGCCTTTTTTGCATTCAAATTGTGTCTGTAAATCTCATGGAAGTCGGAGTTAACGTTAAAGCTAACTGCTGTAACTCTTTGATGTGCTGCTTTAACCACACATTAATAATCACATTAAGCTGAATGTAATTTGTGCCCAACATTACTTAATTATTACCTGTAATTACCTTTTTTTGTTGCAGGCTCTTGAGTGCCTGCTCATCATTTTTAATTTTAGCCCATTTTTGAGCATTAGATGTATCACTTACAATGTGGTGGGAAATTGGACAAGTTTTCAAATTAAAATTGAGCAACTTATTAGAATTTTTATTAAAAAATGACTACTTTTACAACAAGCCTGTCTGATGCTGGTACTGGTTGTGCTTAATATTACAACTAAACAGGCAAAATCCATTCATCCTTCTGAAAACGTGCGCCAGAAAATCTACTGCACACCACTGCTTCACAGCATTGCCAGCGACTAGCGCCGTTTTGCAAGGGGCGGCGTCTCTCAAAATTGAGATGGAACCACATAACAAATCCTCACAAAATACGTGCAACACAACATGCATGTTTCATGATGTCAGTGACAAGGCATTCTGAGTTGGCACCATGTCTGGAGCAGTGTAGTTTCTGCCTTTACCAGAGTATCTTAATTCCTGTGCTGAGACTGTGATTTAGTCTTTTTTGTGTGTACCAGGACATGTTTATGGGCTAATAGGCCTTTGTTAGTAGTACTCTATTTATTTAATACAATTGTAGTGTGAACAGAAGGAATAATAAACAGGCTGACTAAACATACGATTCTTCTTTTGGGCTGAGAAAACCCTGTGTAAGGACACAAAAGGGGGACGTTTCCACTGCGGAAAGTAAATTCTTTTGAAGTGGAACTAATCATCTGAGGGATGGTTCTCGTTGTCCTAACAACGCAGCTGAATTGGAATGAGCCTTCTTTTTTGTGGAAGATATGTTTTCTTTTTTTCATTCAGAACTGATGATGATAGTAGTTTCACGCCCTGTCCACCCACATTGTCCGTCCAAACTTCTTTGCAGATAAGTCTTTACTTGGAGACGCCGAACACACGGCGGGTGACTCTTGGACTGTGACGTCAGCCTCTCTCCTCTGTCTCCCAGTCTTTCTCTCTTTTTAATACCGTTAGAATGAAAGGGGAATCTCACAGCAAATCCTCGCCAATAACAGTTCTTTCTTAGTGTGAAAAGAGCAAGACTCAGAACTGCCCCTGTATTCTAAAGTACCCTTTTCACATAATATTGCTTTGCTTTTGAAAGTTTTGGTTGCTTTTAACCAATTTACAATTTAAGCTTGCATGTTTTATGTTAATTTTAAAAAAGCTATTTGAGTTAAATAAACAGAGGGACATTTTCAATCTTAAAATACTTGAGTAGGTTTTCTTATTGTACTAATTCATTTGGGACATTAGGAAATGTCGTCCAAGCATTGGGCAATATATGGCTTTAATGCTTTTGATTCTTTTTTTTTAATGTCACATTAAAACTGCCACTAAAGGACTATACAGAGTTGCTTTAGAACTATCAGATCTCTTTTTTCTCTACTTCCATTTTTAATGTTGTGATTTGTGCTTCAAACAAATAGAAATCTGAATCATTGTTTTACTTGAATGGACTGAATATGGCTGAAGGTGTAATGAGCATTTTTCTAATCTCTCTGTGATTAAATTCAAATTAAGAACTAGCAGGAAAAAAAGAGAAAATACAATCAATGACCTCTTTACATTTGCATGCTTTATACTCTGAATGTCAGTCAGATCATATAAGTCTTAATTAAATCTTTACAGAGCAAATTAAGTTTCTGTTTGTTAGGGCTTTGCTAGACATTTATGATAAATTGAGTGAACTGTGCTTCCTGAAATTCAAATTACTTGTTCTATTAGCGAGGTAGTAAAAATCTGCATTAAAGTGAATGCCCCAGAGTGGCTGTCATGCTCTCCTTATTAAAGCTAGTACACCAAGTAAGCAATTATTGACTGGAGTGACGAGATCTTGCAGTGATTCACTGCCACCTCTCCTTTGTGTCAGACTGAAGGGATGTAGCTGTGTGCTCCAGCTTGTGTCCAGGCTTTCCTCATTTGCCTTCAGGGAATTGGAAAAAAAGGTAGCTGTGGCCTTCTGACCTCAAACTGAGAGAATTCCAATCTCTCACCGTTCTAAATCTTTGTCTTCTCACAAGCTGTATAGTTTCGCCTCTCCTGAGTTATAAACTATTGGCCTTTCTGCTACTCCTATAGTCATCCAGCCGTTTTATTGTCTCAGTGGGGGTACAGAGTTCAGGCAGCAGTCATCGACCAAAACAGAGGTGAACTGTTTGGGGAAGCATCTTGGCTACTTTGCGAACTTATCTGTCAGACCTGCGGAGGCTTTGAGGGAGCACAAAACAAACACAGGGTGGATTCTATCATTGCAAACTTGCTGTTGATTTTAGTGCACACACAGACACACAAATAAACAAAGGAAAGTTGTTGCTCTTGTTGAAACTTTTATATATCCACCTCTTGATCGAAAGTAAGTAATGTGAAAGGCTGTCTTCACGATGTAGAGATGAATATTCAGTGGAAATATGATCAGAAATTAACAGTCAAATCTAATTGAACTACAAATTCAGATTAAACAGTCTTTAGATGTTTTGGTCAGGCTCCAGAGCTCATGAGTTATATTTTTACTATTTATACTTATAACTATATGAAAAAAACCATCTGATGGCTCTATAAGACAACATAAGTCAAGATTTTTTTCATGGACGCTTTATTAGTTACAATTTTGCACATTTGCAGTATTACAACAAAGGACACTAAAAAAGAACGACGAGTTCCAGATTTAAATTCTGTTGTAAAAGAGTCAAAAAAAAGTCTCAAATCAAACAGTTTTTCATCCTTCCATAACAGCAGCCTGTTGGCAGTTAAGTCATGAATGTAGCCACAGATTTGGCAAACAAATTAGACCCACTTTGAGTCTGTGTTGATAACTGTAGTGAAGTATTTGCATGAGCGAGAAGCAGGTGGCAGCCAAATGAACAAAGTTGTTCTCAGTCAAAAACGAATTCGGGCTCAGCCATAAATCTAAATGATGTTCAGTTAATGCTGCAGCTATTCACACACCAATTAAAGTGAATTTAGGATGCTAATGCGAGATTTGGCAGCAGTGTGCTCGCTGTGATGTCACGTAGGGGTGGATCCCTGGTTGCAGTGACAAGAGAAGACAACTCTTTCTTCCATCCGAGCACAATAACAGCGGGGTTAGCTTTGACTCGTTTTTTGTTAAAAGGCTGAAACAATCGTTGGGAGGATGAATCTGTTTTGTCTTGTCACTGTTTGCCTGCTGTATCCTGCATGCTCTCTGAAGCCTAACTCGCACACACAATAATACTGACTGGAGCAGGCTGAGGCAGGACACGGCAAATAAGTTCTGACACACTTGAATGTAGGTCATTTTTGGTTCTTGTTGGTTGAAGAAATTCTGTCCTTCTGAGGATATAAACTTTGAATACTCAAGGAGCCTCTTTGCCTCTTCTTCTGCCAGCTAGAAATTGGCTCTTTTAAACCATTCAGAGCATGCTGTATTATAAACATGGATGAAGAGGCTGATGTCCTAGAAATTTTTAATTGTTTGCAATAGTAATGCCTGGGAAAACATTCTCTTGACAGGGTGGTTGATCAGTTATGTTGCATTATCTTCAGATCTTCCAAATGTCCCTTGGCTTGCTGGTATTTTTGTCATTTTTACATGCCATGCGGTAGCTGGTTGCCATTGTCATCACGGCAGACTGGGAGCCGGGGAGAGGACGCCAGCTCTGTGCCAGTTGGCTCAAGTAGTAAAAACACAAGGCAGACACAGCACAATTCTAATTTTCATCGTTCCAGACACGAAGGTCACTTTTTTGGCGGCTGCAGTTTTTCTGTGTCCTGTTAGTCAAAGACTGATTCCAAAAGCTATGTATGGATCCATAAACTACTCCCAGTCGACTACAACTCACACTTCATTTTGTCACATGTATATTTAACTGCTAACTGCAAGATTTAGTCCATATACAATATTAAAATGTTGAGTTTCCTCTCAAAATAAGCAACAAACTAAAGATTGAGGTCATTTTATTCATACAAGGTTATGTAACACTTGGGTGAGCCAGGCCCACTCCGGTGATCAAGTTTACAGGAATAGCACAACTCTATTATTAGGACGTAAGCCCCCATCAGAAATGGTAAACAGATAATTGCAAATCTTGTAATATTCATCTTCTTCCAGAATTATATAACAGCATATGTGCAGAAAGAAGTAATGTTGGTTCACTAGAGCCTCGTCGTGATTTCTTTATTTAATGAGTTGGCCCTCATGCCCCAATTCTGCTAAAAAAAACACACACACACACACACACACACACACAAATGCTGCTTTCTTCTTTGCTATGCTACTTTCACTGTAGCTTACACCAAATGAAAAAAAAAATGTGTGTACCTTGGATTATTATATAGCTTTATCAGTTTTCATGCAGCTCCTAAGCCTGTGGATCTATTCTCCTGGTGGTGCTTTGCTTAGTAGACAATAGTCCTGCAAATATCGGGGGCCAAGTCATTATCTTCTGCTCAGCAGGTGTAGACATTATTGGAGTGTTGAACTAATGATATGTAATGAGCTCTCTGTGACACATGTCTAGCCACCCTTACTGTCATGGGGCCCATTAATAGATAACAGCATCATAATTGGCTTCGTTGGGAAGCCAAACCCAAGCTTATAAATTTATCAAATGATATTTAAGTTGTGTTTGTACACTGTATGCAGTTTTACAATCTGTGTTATCCTGCACCGATCCAAATATAAGGTATTCTTTGGTGCATTTAGTTTGTGCAACAACATGGCGATGTTCGCGTACTGATTCTGTGCATAGTACACGCACTGCTGACAAGTGCCCTTTCAAAGTGTGCACATGTACAATTGTCTGTAACTACTTTTCTTTTTTAAAACAAACATTATCCCGTGACTAACAGAGGGGAGAATCATCATTGTTAGTGTTTTCAGTGCGCTCAGTAAATTGAAAGCCCAGGACACAAATACATGGCTGTCTTAAAAATTTATATTGGAAATGGTTTTGATGTTGTACCCCACTGCAAACACTTTCAGCCTTCTGCAGGTCTCCTAGCAACAGCAAACAAAGGCAGGACCCATCTCAAGTTTCCCGTGGAGCGGCCAGTCCGGCGTGCCTTTGATCTTGACTGGGAAAATAGCTGAGTGGGCACTACTCACATTTGTCTTTCATTTACTCCAGCACCCCCACCCCCCTCCCAAAATGTTCACTGAAACAGCCAAATCTTCATCTGTCCCCAGCAACCAATACCCCTCTTGGATAATCAACCATAGCAAGGGAAGTCATTGATGCACTGTTTAGTTAAAATTGGACGTTTTTGTTCTGGAGCATAGTTGGTACCTTTTAGGAGGATAACGTTTTGTGGTTCTTCAATGCAGGAAAGCAAGAGAGTAAACCCAGGGAGTATTTCATCCTTTGTTTCCACTGTCTCAAAGTAGTCTTACTGCAGAATTTATCAACTGGTGCCTCAGGACTTTGAAGTGAAAACCTCGATGAACACATGAAGCATCCATAACTCTGCCTTTCCAAGTGTTTTTTTTTTTTTTTTTTAGCTTTTTTTGAACTTGGACCAAACTGAAAACACAATTTGTATCATGAAAAAAGTCCCAATGCCAGAATGAAAACTGGGCATGCATCGGAGCTGATGTGGATTTTGAAAGTCACAAGGCTGCCACAGAGAGCTCCTATTTAACATTAAATATCTAGGCTGCTCACAGGAAAAATATTCAACACTCATTTCTGGCTGCTTGATAATGCTTTCGAAGTAAGTCCTAAGAATGAAAATATAAATAATTCTCTCATTCTATCCGTAAACATGACCAAGGAACGCATCTTAGGGCTGTTGAATGTTATCTTACTCTGCTCTGCTCTGCTTTCATCCAAAACGGCTCAGACAGCTCGGGAGATTAAACAAATTGAAGTGTTACACACTGTTTTGGTGTAATTTACTGTAATTGATGTTTCTATCTAGTGCCGAGGCCTTCTAAAGCAATTGCTTGTGTTTGTCGGATGGCATGCAGCCCAGTGGGGTGTATTGACAGAGGCTGTTGACTAATACTACTATATTGGCATGTTTTAATGCTCTCCCATTGTTTGACTAACGGACTCCTCTGTAAAGCTAAAAGCACACCTTGCACACTCCAGAAAATGGAGATCAAAGTGTGTTTTATCCTTTTTCTCACTCTGAGGCCATGACCTGGAAATAAATGTGTTCTGCTGATGTGTCCGTAGGTCAGCATGGTTTGTATTTCCTTGTTCTGTGATTCTAGTTACAATATGTGTTCAGTTCACATCTTCCACCACTTTCCCACCAAATTCTTCCCCCTCGGCCTGTAAACTTTTGTGTTGTTGACGTCCGAGTGATTGTTATTAGACCTTGAAATACAATAATCCTTTACAGGAATAGCATGCACAGGGCAGCAGTGAACAACCAAACATTTCCCAATCACAGTAACCTGGTGTACAGTATGTTTTTCAGGATGAGTTGATTCCATATTCACAGATGAAAGAAATACTCAAATCTTTTATGTAAAGTGGTCACAACCTATTTTGCAACAACAATGAATCATACCCCAATGTGAAAACAGTCTGTAAGTGTTAACATGGTCACTCCAAGTAATGAAGTTACAGAGCATAATCATTGAAATTCATAGCTTCCTTCAGCATTACAGACCTTTTGTAGGTGAACTCAAGGTTTAGCTGTCCGATCAATAAATGTACTGTTTTGTCTCACTTTCACCACTATCACAGCATCAGTTTCGGTCAAAACAGGCAGCAGTTTTCAGTGAAAAAGCTCTACAAAACACCACTGTAAACTATCTGCACTGCGTCAAGTGACTGACAGACACACTTAGCAACTATCAGGTGAACATAGTGGAAAATTTAGCAGCTAAAGAGCCAGATATTTCCCTCAGGAGTTGTTGGAGAACACAGTGGAGATCACAAACAGAAAAGGAAAGTGAATATTGAACATTTTCCTGGCAGCCAGAACCGTGACTCCAAATAAATGCCTTACTGCTGGATGTGTAAATAGCCGACTGTTTAATTTGTCATGTCACATTCATAGAAAAGTGAAAGGAAAAAAGTCTCACAAAGAGCTAAAAAAGAAGTACAGCAAGACTTTATTGTAGTATCAGAAGTAAAAGTAGAGAATTTTAGCCTTTTGCTATTGCATATATGATCATGTATCTTAGTAAATTATCATTTATATCGATACATTAATATGTACAATATGCTTAGCAGCTCTCTTCATGCCCCTTGAGTGTTATAGTCGATATGGATATGATTTTATTTGATTATTTTATAAGATCGTATATTTTATATGTCTAATCATAATCAAGTAATAACTGGTAACTATAGCTATAAAAAAATGTTGATATATAAAAGTACACTATTTCCCTCTGAAATTTATTGATACTGAAGTCCAGAAATAGAAATACACACACCTGAGTCTTACAATAGGAACATAAAAGTCAATCTTCTGCAGCAAAAGACAAATAAGGTGAAATACATGAATTTAGAGTTCATATATAGTAAGTTCACTTTGAGTTAAGATGGTTTTCGAAAGCCGTTGTTGCCGAGGTCAAGAATGAACTTTCAAAACCGTGATGAGCATATTGTATTCCACAAAGTGTAATGGTTTCCAGAGCTGTTTTGTTGCTACACACAGACTACTCGTGTGCATTGGGCCCCATGACGGCCAAGAGGCCCCACTGCACCGATGTATTTTTGTTTGGTTTTTTGTGCTTGAATACAATTTGACACTTTTGGTAAATACAGGCTTCAGGCCTGTCACAGTCCCTCTGCCCTGCAAACACATGTCTGTTCTGTGTGGACTTTCAGACTAATGGCCCATTGGTTTAGTTGGAGCACAATGCTGCTAACATCCAGGTTGTGGATTTGATCTCTATTCACACCAGTGGCTGTTTTTCCCACATTCTCCATGCAATGTCTCCTCACCGTCAATTAGAGGGCTTTTTTGCCGCCTACTCCTGCTTCACTCATCCCCCTTTTCACAGCATCAGACATGCTGTTGTGTTCAAGGTGCTATTACCGTCAGACAGAGCTCACTGCAGGGAATGCAACATATAATTCAGCATCTCATACAGCATTTTATTGGTTAATATTTCATAATTTGCATGTTTGTTTTGTTAACAATGCTGCAAAGTTACTTAAATTTAATGTGTGAAAAGCAGCATTTGTACATATATAGAACACGAAGCAGATGTGGTGTGCATGCACGAGCACTTGAAATATAGTGCAGGGCCCAAACAAGATTTTTCACAGGGCTCCCAAAAAAGTTAGAGCAGCCCCGCTTGTATGTTTTTGTGTACTCAATCCTGTAAACTTACAGTTTTTCACAAGAAGTCAGCCACAATTTAGCAGATACATTGCACTTCTGTACAGGTGCATGTAAACATACAGCTTACAATTAATCCAGAGATTGACAAACATCTTACCTGACATTGTTTTGTTCGCCGTATTCTCTGTCAGTGCTGTTTGTGTATTTTTCAGCAGTCTTTAGAGGGCGAGAAAAAAAACACATATTTCATCTGTTGTAGATGCTTGTTTATGAGGAACACTAGTGCAAGCTGGTTCCTATTTTGGTTTGTCAAAGCAAAGAAGCTGCAGAAGAGCAGGTTTTTACATTCCTTTAAGAGCCTTTTATGGAAGCAGCTCAGGTTTTCACATGCAAGATTTTTTATTTTTTTTGGGGGGGGGCTGTTCCACCTCTGCCTTCAGCTGGCTCTATCCTCCTTTGCATGCATTCTACACTCTGAGAAGTCACAATATTTAATGGTTTACAGTCACATTGCTCAGCACTCGACGTGATGCAGAAAGCAACCAGCTACTAGCTTGACAACAAAACAAAAGCTTGCGATCTGCTACAACACAACTGAAGTGCTCCAATAAGCAGACCTTTACATTTCAAGCTCTCTTCTGACCTGGAAAGACCAGAATGAGGTTTGCTTCTCTCACCTTCAAGAACTCTTTGCTGAGCGAAAATAGTTCTCTGGGGAAGAAAGGGAAAACATTTGAAGCAGATCTTTCTTCTCGTTCCCTTTCTTTCCCGAAACCCCATTTGAAACCATTTTAGCATATTTATATATAGCACGTTTCTGATTCAGAATCCTGTGCAAAAATGCTGTTATGCATCAAGTATCATCACATTACCCCGACAAAAAATAAAGCATGTCTTCATGCTTGTCGGCACCAAGCCCTGCACAGAGTTGTTCCCTTCTGATAGCTGCATGTGCCATCTGACAACAATGTTGGGGAAGAGAATGTATTAATATCTTCCTGAGCCCTAAGCATGCACATGTACTGTCACCTTAATTAAGCCATTTATATGCTTATCTAATATAGGTGTCCTAAGAGGTAATTCATACTGGAACCATTTCAGTGTTTCACCTAAGAAGGAAGAGGAACTCCTTTTCCTTAAAAGTGCCATTTCAACATTTGCTCAATAAATTATATATGCCAATGTACTAATTTGCCTTCTTAAATTTACATTTGCGGTGTATTTCTTTGCAATTCCTGCAGTTAGGAAAGTATTAGCATAGTTTGAGCTTAGAATCGCCCTATTGGACTGCTTTTAAAAATACAAACCATGTTTTTTATATAAAACTCAGACTGGTTAATGACAATGTAAGTTTAAGTGTGGTGAGTTGTGGTTTGTGTGAATCATTTTTAAAAATGACTAAATGTGGCGTACACTAAAGAGAGTGGAGAGCAGTAATACA
The DNA here is from genome assembly GCF_021347895.1 of Acanthochromis polyacanthus. Taxonomy (NCBI): domain Eukaryota; kingdom Metazoa; phylum Chordata; class Actinopteri; family Pomacentridae; genus Acanthochromis; species Acanthochromis polyacanthus. The sequence goes on from NC_067122.1 coordinate 15,314,007, forward strand.
GATTAGCACTATGAGCGGGAAACAAATGATTTACACTAATTTTAATGCCTCTTCTACCGTTTAATACACTTTCTTACCATCATTTTAATTTATGTTGATGTTACTTTTAATGTGAAGTGATTCGGGCAAGTTCTTCATCCAGGTTACGTTACTTCTTGAGTTCTTGCTGCCATCATGCAAACCATGTCTTAAAGCTGCAGTTGGCAGTAATCTGGAAAGCTCTGATCAACAAAAAACAACAACGAAATAACAAGCAGCCCTGGTTAGCTCGAAATACCCAAAAGTAGTGGGCCTTATATTCACCTTTAGCTTGTATCAGGTTTTGATCCCTCTGTTTGTCCCATTGCACCACACCTCCTTTTTCCACTGGAGACTTGTTGCTCTTTATTCTTTCTCAAATGATCTGCATAAAACGCCCTGTGATTTACATTTCAGGTTAGATTTTCGAAATAACAAAGAGGAAGCTCATAATTCTCTCTGAGACTACTTGAGTTCCAATATCCTGACAGGTTATTATGGGAAAAGAGCCTACTTGAGCTTTAAACAGTCCTTTCACCCAAATCGTTGAACAGAAATTATGTTCTTGTTACACTGGTTCTTGAACAGACCTCTCAGTGAATATTTAAGCGAAAGAACTTGTGTAGTGGTGGAGACAGAAATATCTAAATACTGAATAACAAAACCCCAACTCTCTGTATGTTCAGATTTATGTTAGTGAGAAGATAATAAAGTAATTTAGTTGCACTGACCCATTCACTCAAATCCACTCACTGTATTTTGACCTTCTATTTTCCAGTTATATTTCAATTTTTAGGTATTTTTGAGCACCAGTATTAATTTTTACCCTGCTTTGGAAGAACCACGTGTTTCATGGTTGACTTTCTGCAGTCCCCTGAGCTACTTAAACGTTTCTCCTCATTTGCAGATCATTTGGCTCCAGTCACACTACTACCAGTCTGCAAAAGAGCATAGCTTCATTTTCGTCTGTGAAAGAGGATGTTTCAATGTGGAGGTGTTTCCGAAGAGTGTGTCTTATTTGAGTGGTAAAAAGCCACCTACACTCGCGTACGTACAATTCTTCATAATAACAGAGTAAATCACCAAAGCAGCAGCTACAATTAAGTTTTGCATTTCATGTTTAACCTGACTTAAAACGTAAGGACTCTGAAACGCGCTAAAGTCAAGTGTTGACGTGACATAAATCTGACAAAAGTTTCTCATTAAACTGTTGGAAGCAAAAAAATGCATCTTAACATTTATAGAAATTGACATCAGCGTTTCTTTAAATGTGCATTTAACATAGGATCTGTTGCACTGCAGGCTCCGCGTTAACATCAACCCTCGGGGGATTCAGTACGATGTGTATCAATGCAGTTTTCTGCATTTCGGGAGTTTTCTGGAATGTAGGCTACACCTGCACAGACATAAGAGTACTACAGTTTTTCACGTATCACTGAGGTCTGCGCTATTTTTAACCTCTGAACATTTTTTTTTCACCTCTAGTGCAATGCATTTGGGTTGTTTTTTTCCATTTCAGAAGGTTTCCAATGGAAACTCAGAGTATATACAGAATGTTTAAAGCTCGCATGCCTATTTAGAGTGATGCAAAGACATGTTACACCATCTCAATCTGTCAGCCTATATGCTATGTACACTTGGAAGAAGTCAGTGTCTGTTTGCGCCATATAGAATTATCACCTCTTAACTATATGACATTTCTGGAGAGAAACAACAATCATGGCACAGACGGCGTGGGGGTGGGGTGGCATTTGCCAGTGCTCTCATTGGGGTTCAAAAGTAGAATGTAAAATGTCTGTCTTTGTCTGATCCAACACATTTTATTTTTGTAACTGGGAAATCTGTTCAGGGACCCCAACATTTTTTCCAACTGTCAGAGTGTCATTTGTCAGAAAAAATAAACTGAAACTGATATCCCACCCCCAGTCCTTCTGTATGTTGTGAGGTTATAGCTGTTTCAAACACGCAAGGTGGGGGTGTGTGTGGCGTGCACACGTAAACACAGCAACCTGCCACCTCAAACACACATGTCCTGGTCATCCTGCGGTGCAGAGAGCCCATCTCCTGGCTGCCTCTTTGACACTGTTGTGCCCTGTGGCTTCATCTTGACTTTCAAGAAGCCGAAACCATTTGACTACAGAGCATTGTCCCTCATGATTGAGATGTTAACCTTCAGGGCAACCCCTTGCTCTTTAGCGACTCATTTTTCCTCCCTCTCTTCCCCGTTCTCCTCCTCCTGCTTCTTCTTCTTCTTCTTCCTTTTCACCCTGGTTTCTCTTCGCCAGCAGCCTGCACAGTGAGGCCGCCAAGCCATTAGTGAGTCCCAGCCCTGATAATGAAGCCACAGAGGTGGTCTGAGTTAGTGTGGCACAGGAGCTGGAGCACAGAGGGAAGGTAGATTAGGATAATTACCTGGCCATGGGGGCTCAATGGAGAAAAAAAATGCCTCACTTCCTGCAGGCTTTGATTGGTGAAGGAGCACGGTACAATCAGGTGCGACCCCTGTGCGCTCAAAAAGGAGAGAATAAAGACAAATTACTTCCAATCATCTTTGATAATCAAAACGTGAAATGGTACATGTTGGATTTAACAGTAACTTCTCATTCTTTGTTTTTGCAGGTGTTCTCCGCATCCCTTACATGCATGTGTGTGTCGTTTGTTGTTTATGTTGTTGTGCTTTGGGTCTCTCACACATACTGTAAGGACGTCCTAAATATCCACGCTCGCAGACACTTTGAAGAGCATATGAGGTCAGGTTTTAAATTATGGTCTGATCCCACACCAGGCTTTCTCTCCCCACTCCTGTAAATCCATTTTCCACACAATGCATTTCAAATCAAAGCCGCGTCACCATAACATGCCTTAGGAAACATTAAGCCATAGTGCGTTACTTTCATGTATGATAGCATAGCCCCTGTATGCTTTGATGTGCTCACTTTTTTAATGCTTTATTAATAATAACACATTGGCTCCTTCTCACACCACCATCAGCTTCTGGTGCTCCCTTTCTCTCCTCCTGAGCTACATCCCTCACTCTTTCCAGTGCTGCTTCATCCCTCCCCAGCCCCTGAGTCTTGTCTCAGGATTGGCCTGTTTGTGTTTGGGAGGGGGATTAGAGGGAATGACATGGGCCTCAAGATGAAGAGAGTGACAAAGACCTATCAGAGGGCAGAGAGTACAGAGCGCTGCAGCATCATTGGTTGCTGAGGAAATCAGACACGTCTTCATTTCTTCCAGCCATCCTTCTCCCAGTGCCCAGCTTTCATTTCCTTGCCCGGGGAGGGAAGCATGGAGAGGGTGGGGGATCAGGATTTGAGTTTCTGTTTGTGAGTTTAATTGTGTGTGCACATGTGTGTTTGCTTACATGTTGTGAGCAGTAAACACAGAAATACAGAGGGATGAGCATGTAGACACTGATAGCACTCACCTCCTCCAAAGCTGGCCAAAATACAAAGCAGCCTGCGCATTTCTGGAGCTGCCCTAGATGAACACTGTGAATGGGAAGCCTGATTCATAGACGTGCAGATCTACCTACTGATTCCTGAATTGTTACAGCATTATCACTGGATGTTTTTGCGTTAGCGTTAACTGGCAAAACTATCCCAAAACATACAATGGCTGTTCAGTATTTGCTGATATTTTCTTTCTGACAAATTCAGTGTAATGTTGGCAATTTACCAGATCACTTAGCAGCTCGCCACAATCACGTGTGCACGCTTGCACACAAACATCTGCTGATTTAATTTTCTGCTTTTGTGCTTTCTTTTTGTTCGTGTCCCTTTTTTGATGATTCCTCGCTCTTTCTGTTATGTGGTATTATTGAATCTTGTTTTTCTTGTTGATTTATCATTTCAGCCCACAACTTCTGCACCACAGTTTCTCAAGTCACTCAACTGCAATCTGTGGTTGTATTCTGTAAGAAAATAAATATATTAATATACGGAACAAGCTCATTTCTGTGTGTCTCATTCTTTCCTTTTCAAATGCTCTTCACTGACCTCCATGCGTTCAATTTGTCAGACGTAGCATGCTAGCATGTATGGGCTCACACCAATTATTCAGTGTTATGCAATGTTTTATATACAGATATGACAGCAGTCTGCAGTGGAAGCCCTTCCTAAAGCTTACAGTATGGAGGCTGAGCCTGTTGAGTTTGTTGTGCACCAGACTGTTCTCAGTGTTTGCCTGCTTGTTAGGATGCAGCCAGTTGACTCTGGCTGTCTCCACAGTGATATGACTGGGAGCAGTGGGGCTGGGCCCCAGCCGACTCTCTCCTCCTCGCCCATAATAGATCTGCGTGGTCTGAAGACCCTCTGGGGGCACCTGGCTCCCCTCCCTGCCATCTCTGGCTGAATCGATTGCCGAGGCCATCCCAACGCGGAGACCAGGGGTCAGCTTCAAAGGCCTCCTGCCCACTTCCTGCCACCTGGTGTTCCATTTCGGACGAAGGGTATGTTGCCTTTCCCTTCTCTCCACCCTCCGTTGCCCTTCTGCAAACAGGTTAAGGACATGGAGCCGGCACAGCTCCTCCCTGAGATCTCCTTCAGCCTTCTCCCCAGCCGCCCACATGCGGAGAGAGGGTAAGAGATCAGTCCCACCCAAACACCACACAATCACACCACCGTTTGATGTGAAAATCTGCTTTTGATTTAATTATGGCCTAGGAATGCACATCACTCTACACTGAAGCAATCTGGTCATTTCTGGTTGGGGTTACAATTTCATTTTCGTGGACTGCCAAGTGAACCTAAATCTCTAATCTGGATTTCATATAGTGCATGAGTGACATAACACCAAACAGTGTTTATTGCAAACAATTTAATCACATAATAAAATGTGTACATCTTCCCCACATTTTCATAAATCCAGTCAGTCAGGGTAATTGCCTTTTATATTGGAGCATTAAATTAAGTGAACTTTTTGGCTCTCACTTGAAACATGTTTCATTATTAACTGGTCAGCAGATCTGCTATGGTATGAATATCTCTCTCTCCTTCTCTGTTGGTCAAGTAACAAATGGCAGGGCTATCGAACACACATTTTTATCTCCATCAGGGCTGTCGGACAATTAGCTCCAAGAATACATATTAATCAATCGAGATTTTTGAATTCGTTTATTAAGCCCAGCCATTTTTTCCCTCCAGTACATTAGCAGATCTCAGTATGTCCGCTACTCTTGTGAACAGGGATGAGAAGGAGAAAGAGGGAGAGGAAATAAAGGTCTGATGAGTTTGGCAAAGGGAGGATGGAGGCTGAGACAGATGGCATGAAGTCTGCAGCACTCTGGCGTGGCTCGCCTGGTGCTAAAATCCTCCTCTCTCACATTCCAACAAATCCTACCAGGAGGCTGGGGAGTCTGTCACACCACTCCAAGGATCCACACAGCTCTCCTCACCCCCTCCTCCCCCCCCTTCCCCAACCACCGTCTCTCTCTCCCCCCTTTTCCTCAGGCTGCAGCCGAGCCTCTGACCACTCTGTATCACATTTCTGCCATTTATCCCCCATGTATGTATACATTCACACGTAAACACGTATAGCGATGGGTCACTTGGACCTATGCAGACCTGGTGAGATAAGCAGCACCGGGGGAGGTACAGATAAGAAGGGAGGCCATCTGACTGCTCTTATGGAGAAAGGAACCAGGAGGATGGGAGGGGGGGGGGCCCTGATTGAAAGAGGTGGCCTTTACTGTCATTCCAGTGCAAAAGTCTTATTCGCTAAACACTGTGCCAAATCATGAGGGGAAAGACTTTACAATCCATTTCTATCAGAGGAAGAAAACATAAGAAGCTTTTTTGATTAGTTTCACCACAGCCTGCATCAGCCCGTGGCCTTGAACAGAAGCAGCGCGGCCCAATCTCAGTCCAAACATGCGCTGCTCGTGCCCATATTTCCAGGCTTCCTGTGGCTCCTACAATCCAAAGTGGACAGTAAGTGTGAGCGCGATTACACACATAGCACAAAACCAACAACTGGATCACGGGCTCCACACGACATCTTCATCTCCGGATACTGTACTATCGGATAGCCTTTGAATTTCTAAAGCCGTGCTTTCTTTCACCGTCTCAAAGTGGTTCATCTAATAAGAACAATCTAATTTATTTTACACTATGCTCTCTCCCCATGTCTCTTTCTCGCTGTCTTTCTGCCTGCCTTCTGTTTGTTCTAATGAATGACTTCTGAGATGAGGTGCTGCTGTGAGGAGGTCACACAGGGCTTCAGAATCACATTACTGTTAATGATAATAAAAAGAGCAATCTGTGCAAAACCTCTTGGATGTTTTCTTTTCCCTTCCCATATGGAGTGAATGTTTCATCTGCTATTGTTTTGAATACTGTCACATGTTTGAAAGCCTATGCAATTAAAATGCACGCTAAATATTTGGTGTTTTTATGCAAGAATTGTCTATTGTCAAAAAGAAAGGGTGCTCTGTTGGAAAAAAAAAAAAAAGGTTTACAGTGGTGCGCCATCTGGGTTGCAAAGTACAACACCAAGCACAACATCAGGCATGTCTTAACAACATGAGAAAATACATTCCCATTTGTTGTGCACAGTTAAAGTGCACAACAAACGGAAAAAACACCGACATTACAGCCACAACTTCTGGCAAATGACAGAGTTATGCAGCACCTTAGCTTTGTTGATGTGGTTTTACCTTGTAACAGACAAAAGGTTGCAGTCTCAGCTTTTTGTGTTCAAACTGTGTTTAGCATCATTTAATCTAATAAGTTTAATATAATCTGTGCTGTCAAAGCACGAGTGACATCCTTTCTGATTGTATAACATTTAAGTTTAATTGCAGTGGAAAAACTCACTTTAAAACAGCCTTTGAAAAACTTTTGAGCCACAAAAATGCAAACATATTTTGTCACCCAGCAGCCCCAGACGGCTATGCCCAAGTTCCATCTCGTATGCAGGCTTTATCAGCAGCGGTGCAGGTCATCGGAACAGAATCTGCTCCGCACCAAAGGGTTTGCTGTGGCTGTTTGCATGTATGTGACATTCACAGGCAGATCATCTGTGACTTTCCTTCCCATCGCTGCAGAGACAGAGTTGCTGGCTGTCCTTCCTACGTGGGCAGGGCAGCGTGGTGTCCCCAGGCTCGTTGGCACTGCAGCTGTCACCCACAGGATGGGAAAGTGGCAGGGTCGATGGCTCCACGGCGTGGCTTCTGGCAGCGGCTCTCCCTTCCTGGCCCGGTGAAAGGGCAGGGACAGGGAGCCCTGTCTCTCAGTGCATTGATCGAGGGCCAGCCCTCCATTAGCCACCGTCGGAGCTAAAGGTCAGCTAAGGCCAACGGATGGGCCCTGCATGCGCATCCTATGGAGTGACTCATTCTCGTAGCCAGGGAAGTGAGTCCTTGTCACTTTGGTCTGCACTGCCCCCTGCTCCTGGGTGCCACATGATGATGGCCATTCCTCTCAGAATAGTTGACCCCTCCCTGATGGGTTGATGAATCCTGCTCAGTCCCTTTTTTCCTTTTTTTTTTTTTTTAGTTTGATGTCAGCCACATTATGCATTATTGTTGCTTTTAGAGATATTACCATCTCCTGTCAAATTAAACGAGCCTTCCTTCTAATTTTCTCCAACAGAAATTGCTTAATAAATGAGCAGGCCCTGATTTGCACTGATGATCACACAGCAACACAATTGCATCAAATTGCTCACCGAGAGATGGTGCACCGCATCGTGCTCATCACTGAGTGGCAACTGCCTGGTGTGGTTTACATTAATGCAGCCTGGCTGTGAAAGGGGATAATTGTGCTGCTAAATGCTGTGGAGGCTGACAGGATCCATTTCTCGACTTGTCAAGGGCAGCAGCGATAGAGTGGGTCATGCCGGGGTTTGTGCACACAGAGGCAGACGAACTTATTTCCACCAACATGCATGCACACATGTGGACACACACACACACACACACACACACAGGCAGACAAAATCAGACACACTCCACATAGAGATGATTGTCTCCTGCCTCTGTCAGGTTGTGTGTGTGTGTGTGTTTTTTTTTCTCCAGCCATAGAGACCTCATCCTGGGAAATTGAGCAATTTCTGATTGAAAATAGTGCCGGTAATTAGAGCACTCACTATTTGTAACCACTTGGCATTGCATTAGTATGCAAAGCTGGCAGCTAGCTTATCTTGGGGAAAACGTTTGTTTCCTTAATTGCCCTCTTAGGACAAAAGTGAACGGTGTGGGTGGGGAGGGAAGAGAGTAAAATGTTAACGTGCTGCAATAAGAATGGAGCCTGGTGTGTTGAGGGGATGTGACTCCCTGAACACCGGGGTTAAACTCTACTAATAGGCTGCACACAACACACACACACACACACACACACGCACAGAGTAACAGTGGAGCACTCAAACACCCACATATGGGCACACATTTGCATTGGCACATGGGCTCATGGAGACAGAGACAACAAGACAACTATGATGAGCCCACACATTCCAGGACACATACAATTAGACACAATTAGCTCAATAGACATACTGTACAGTGTGAAATTAGACATGTAAATTTAAACCATTCGACACGCTAATGAATTAACTGACCCCGTCTTTAAACAAAGAATCCATTAGGAAGTAAATCAGGGAACGTTCTTCCTCCTCTTCGCTCATTTAGTTTGACGACTGCTGCTTCTGAAACAGTCAGTCCAGAAAGCTCACTTTCATCTGGTGAAATGAAACTTGATAGAAAAATTACTCACCAGCCTTAGTCATCTACTGAGTGTAAAACTTTCTCTGCATTTTCCACATCTTCCAGCTCATCTGTGTAGCTGAAAAAGTCAGATCTGTTAACAGCTAAGTCCTACATTGTGTCTAATTTCTGCTGGCATTTGTCTTACTGTCACTTTCACAGAGGATCTGAGTCTTTCAGGTCACATTCTGCATCATCTTGGACAATGGACTCTTACATTCATATATTTCCACACAGAAATAACACTTGCTTGGATTTTTTTTTTTTTTAAATAACATGCAAATTGTTCTTTTTTTTGCAATAGTGCCTCCAGAGGCATTTGACTTTGAAGTAGCTGCTAATTCTCCCTGCTTGTTGGACAGGAGCATCGCTCAGAGGGCCAGATAGATCTCTGTTTCAGAAGAAATGTTGTGTAATTAAAGCTCTGCACCTCATGCAAAAACAAAAGGACATATTTACTTTTAATAGCCATCTGTGCACATATGCAATCAGCTTCCAGAATACTCAGAAAACCTGTGCATGTACCTGTGGGGAAATGACGCAAGGTTTTCTGAATATGCTGTCAAGAAAATGCAATTTTAGCTCCAAATCTGCATATGAAAAAAAATTAAATTGATGCAAAATTTGATTCCTGCAGTCAGAAAGGATGCCAGCTTTACATCTTTTGTTCAAACCTATTGGATCATGATATTACTCCACCTCCACCAGAAACATGAAAAAAAATGAATTAATGAAATATAAGACACTGTGAAGAGGTTACGTTGTAAAACTCCTCTTTCCAAGTCTCATCCGTTTGCTCTTAAACGCGCAAAATCATCTCATATTAAGCAAAATCAAAGTCAGTCAGCGCGGCCTTCTAAAGCTGATAGAAACTGTTTGTTTCTTTTTTTTAAACATTTGTCTGATGAAAAATCAAAACATCTGCGAGCGCCAGTGATTCTAAAGCTTTCTTTTATCATAATTATCATAATGAGGACTTTAATACTAATGTTTCCTCGGAGTTCTGTGCCACTGAGGAAGATAATTTCCCTCTAAATCCAGATGTGACACATGGATCAAATGATGATTTATGATTTTTTTTTTTCTCTCCTCAGTCTAACAATGGGTCAGTAATCATCAACCAAACCGAACAGCACTGCAGGGCAATTATTTATTTAGAGGATTTTGATATAAAAATGAGAATGATCGTACTTTGGTGACATTTTGGTTATTAAGTCATTCATCAATAGCCCAGCTACATAATACGCAACAAATACTATCAAACATATATGTATCTTTAGAAAAACTCAAATAACAGAAGCAGGTAGAGGTAAAGTTGTTTTTGCAAAATGCATTTCATCTTTTTTCGTTTTCTGCACAGAAGCGTCTAAGCTACAGGTGGATGGATAATGCAGGAAAGTGTGGGCCTCAGGCCTTCCCACGTTACCTTCTTATTAAAATACGCTTTTTTAAAAACTGTTTTACAATCAGCTTTATTTTAAAAATGATTAAAAGGGTGCATTGATGTTAAATATAGACCGGTGCGAGGTTAATTAGTGTCCGAATGAATGAAGTTTCCTCTTTCATCTCTTTCCTCTCATCTGTTGCATCTCATACTCTCAACAAGGACGCGGACAGCGAGAGAATAAATGAGAGGAACAGGTTAAGAAAATGGATTCATAAAAATAAAATCTCAGAACACATCAAAATAACATATTAAAACCACCTGACGAGCACGAAAGACGCACAAAACCTCTAAAATATTTACAAGAAATCCTAGGAGGATGTGTGATTAAAAATAAAACTCTTCTGTTCATTTAACCAACCAACGGCAATAATCAGCTATTAAACTGTTTAATTCAATCAGTGCAGATGCCTTAAATATTATTTTTTTTAAAACATGGAAATATTTGTATTTATTCCAAAATTAGGGTGTGCACACGCACGGCGGGGACGCGCTCATTAAAACTTCACCGAAATCGCCGATCAATCAGAGCTAATGATTTCAGATTGGGTAATTAAAAGGTGTTCACCGCTGTCTTTGGCTCACAGGTTTGTTCACTTGATGAGCTCCAGACAGCAACAGGATGTTTTCTGTTCTCTTTAAAGGAGCCTCCGACTCACTTCTTGCGTTTCGCCAAACAAACCCTGAACCAACGGGACGCTGAATGCTGCTCCTGAAGGATCCCCCCTTTAGATCAGCTCCGGACCGAGGTCTGCAGAATGTAAGACTTCCTGAAAGTTGTGAGGGCCAAACTGGCTTTAGGAGAGCTCAATCAGTGTCCGTGTGTACACACCGTGTCCAACAAAAGCAGGGGCTAATCCACCTAATTTACACAATGCACAGGGCCCTGTTTACATGGGATATACCCACAGAGGGCCTCAGCCTCGTTCTCCTGCTCCACACACCGGACACCTTTTTTCCCCCTTTCTTCTCTCTCTTATATGATAAAAGACAAAATGAACGATCATCTGTGCAAAGCAGAGAATGTGGCACAACAAAGAGACTAAAAATAGGATTTAATATTTCTGAAAACATCTTTCATTTATTAATTGATTCCATCCGTTCAGCTCCGTTTCATGCGTAAAATGTTCCATTTTAGAATTTTATTCGGGCGTTTTTCTCCGAAAGTTTGCAACCATCCCTTTGCAAAATGCGCAAAAAGTTCACATCAGCTGCGTTTACGAACGAATGAGCGCCTTTTATTTCTCTATCTGTTCCTACAAAAAGCGACACAATCGGCCAGTAACGAACATCGTGGACAGAAGCAGCGAATATTTGCGTTTAGGCCTTTTTTTTTTTTTTTTTTTTTTTTTAGAAGTGCAGCTCATTTGGTACAACTCTCAGCACAGCCCCTAAACACACCACGCAGACGTACAGGAGCACATTTCACCTAAAGGAAGAAGTTACGAAGAGTATTTAAGGTGTGGATGCTGTTTTTGCACCCACACTCAAGCCAAAGCTATTTTCAGAGCCGAAACTGAATAATAAATTATAAAAAACAAAAATAGCATCCGTTTTGTATCTAAAGCTTAAACTCTCAAATAATCAAAATGTCCCAAGCTGCGTTTAATGGCAGCTGGGAGGTTAAAATTATACTTCTATAGTGATCAAAATGTCTTTTACTTGATATTTTTCTTATATCTAAAAGAAATGCGCAGTAACTGAAGTCATTTCATATTTTTGGGTGTGTGTCTTCTAAGCCCACACAAATAATGGCAATTTTCTTGCGATAATAATACAAGATTTCAGATTCCTTTCTGTAGTCATTGAACACATCCGAATAACATCGGCCTCTGCACATATTAAAGCTCAGAATGAACACAAAGATGCATTTTTTCCGAGCTTATAAACTAAGAAGAAACACCACTAATACGAATAAAATCAAGAAAATAGAATACATATCAGGTCTTTTGCTCCAAATGGCCTTTTTAACAGATTGTGCTTTTTTTCTTCTTAATCTGTGTGGTTTATTTAACATTAGTGAAATCCAGGAACTAAAGGGTTAACGGGGTAGTTAAGGGGAACAAGGAGTGACGCTGAAAAGCCTCATTGTCTTTATTTTGTGTCTTTTCACTTCAATCACCTATTGGCTGTTATGGTGAAATAAATGCAGAGTTTCTGGCAGCTGCGACGTTGTGTGTGTTTTTAATTACTTTCATCACACTCCTAGATTTGCTCTTTATTCGACTTACAGCCATTTATAGCCTCCCCCGTCTGGAGGTGTGTTCTACTGCCTCCATAATTGCATTTTTTCTTTCTTTTTTTTCTTTTTCTTCTCCAGAAGGTGGGGGGTTCTGGGGGGTAATTACTTTTGGCGCAGACAGGTAAATTCCGGCGCTAAATTGAAATATTCTGCTTTAATCCTCCCTAAATCCCAATTCTCAGGACACGGGGATGTGAGCAGCTGAGGAGTCATGCGGAGCTCCGGTTGCTTCTTCAGGTGAGCGTGGCGTCGCAGGGGGGCGGAGGATCTCCTCTCTCCGCCATAAGCATAAAACAAGATTACTAGATCTTTATCACCGAGCCCCCCTCCCCTCCTCTTCCTCTTCCTCCTCCTCCACCTCACAGAACTGCAACTTCACAATCTCACGTTCAGACAGAGGATGTTGCATAATAAGTAGGGGGGAAAAACCTGAATTGTAAGTTGTTTTGTGGGGTATTTTAAACCTAAATGAATAAGTCATAAATAAACTTCCCTGCGTGTTTTCCTGACATTTTATTCCTTCAACAAAAGAGCAGCTGAGCTTGTTCATGGAAATGAATGTGGAGATGCTTTACTAAAAACTGAGCTTGATATCTTTGTTTTGCATGTTTTTTCTGAAGAGGAAAGTGCTTGCAGCATTTACTAGATAATAAAAATAACATTTTGTCTTCTTGCAAACAAATATATATATATGTGTGTGTGTGTGTGTGTGTGTGTGTGTGTGTGTGTGTGTGTGTGTGTGTGTGTGTGTGTGTGTGTGTGTGTGAGTGAGAGAGTGATTCCAGGTTTTAAGTGCAGCCTCTCTTACAGGAGCAAAGACTGGTGGAAGTTGTACTTGTCATGGCGCTGCCTGAATTTACCTTCCCCATATCTTTAATTTGTAGTCACCAGGAATAAAAGGCTGAATCTCAGCTCTGGCAGCTCCCATGTCAGTCTTTGCAAGAGTGGGTGACAGAGAACAGCAGAGGCAGATAGCATGCTAAAATCACATCACTAGAGACCCCACATCAAAGTAGACCAAACCTCATATTGAGTGAACTTTTAAGCCAGAAAGACTGTGTGACATCAGAGCACCTAAAATGTGACTGTCATGTTTTTCAAACTTCGCTGAGCACGAGCTCAAAAGACTTGAGAAGTGTTCAGTGGCAAGCACTGTTCAAACGCACACACTAAGATTAGCAGTCTTTGTCTTACAGGAGCCTCAAAGACCAATTAGATTGAGAGATGGGTGTGACGAATTTGTCAAAAATAAGATGATAGATACCACTTTGGCAGTGAGCAAACATGGCTGGGGATTTCACTGAAGCGCGCTCATTGACAAGGCACTGTCAGAAAATGTGTCAGCTTCAGCAGACCTGCCAGTTGACAAAGATACAGCTTGGGATTGAGACTGATCAATTCCCAAACTGCCAACAAGACATGGCTATGATAGCAGCACTTTAGTTTGTGAAGTAAAAAAAGTGCTGTTTGCTTGGATACATTGTCAACTTTTTTATTTGCATCACAAGCCCCCACTGTCCCAAGACACACAAGAGTAAGATGAGGGGGAAAAAAACAGATTGTCATGTTTTACTGTGGTTTCAAAACTTTAACCGCGGTGTTTCAACCCTCCCATGTTCCTGTTAGGATACATTCATGGAAGTGGCCTCTGGTCCACGTGGTTTTGTTGGTTAATGTACACCAATTCAACACGTCTAATAGTTGAGCTCGTATTCGGCCACTATTTCTGAAGTGAAATCCGATACTCAAAGCATTTTCCTCTTCAAAGTAGTCTCCTGTTGTGCTTTGTGACCACAGTAGTGTCAATCTCATACTTTCAAAGCCTCATCTCCGCGTCAGCTTTGAGTAGCTGTCTATACATGCCTCTGAATAGAGTCGAGGCTTTGATGGCTGGTCTGAAAACAGTTCGGAACATTATGACAAAATCTTGAGTGGGAAAACAATTTCCATTGATTTGGCTGCACGTGATATTCGACCTGTGATTTTTTTGAAATCGCTTTTACAAACCGTGCGCTGACGACAACTCAGAAAAAAATCATTCTGCAAGCTCAAATAGCTGTAGGAAGGAAACTCCCAGTCAGATGTAAATTGCAGATCACAACCAGCATCTGTAGTACGTTGTGCAACCAAGAGTCTATAAATCTACGAATATGAACAAAAAATTTGGTTCAAACTTCACATTAACCTTCTTAGAACATGAAGCACGCCGTGTCATGTTTGTAGCCACCACACTGATTTGCCTCAATTAGTGCTGGAAAGATTAATCAATTGATCAAGTTGTCAAGTGACAGGAAATTGTCAATTCTGATCAGATAATCATGGACAGAATGCCAAATATTTGCTGGTGGAGGACAATTCTGATTTTCTCTTTTCATATAATTTCAACCAAACGGTGCCTTAGCTTTTATAAACTTGTACGAACAATTTTTCACATTTTTGCATCAACAGATAAAATTAAGAATCATCAATACTTGCCCTCACAAGTAATGTATTGTCTTGTTTTTCTATTTGAGATGAGTTGCCTTTGTATTGACTTTGCATCACCATGAATCATACAGTCTTGTTTTCACTGATATCACTGATAAAGATATGAGTTGTTCTGGACATGAAAGAGCCCTTAGAGTTGTCCTAAACAGCAGCCATTTGAAAAAAAAGCTGTATTTGAAGCTATGCCAAGTGATTGGGAATAATCAAATGACAATAATCAGAAGAAAAGAGAGGCGATCTCAATAAACTTTGTCATTCATCCATTCAAGGTTCAATCATATCAGAGGTGTTTTGCATAACTATGAGACACTGGTTCTAATCCTCAAAGGGTTTTGGGGCTACTTGGCTTTGCACTGTAGTCATTCAAGGTCGCAACCCGGTAGGAAATATGGGCTGCCATAGCAACACAAAGATGGCCTCTAAAGGCTTAGCATAATTCTTCCCTAATAGAAAAATAACAGCGGCAAATCCCATCCTTAGTGAACTAGCTTATTTGACAGAGGCAGACTCCCACCTGTGAAGCACATAGTCACCACACCAATGCGCTAAGACCGCGATAAGATGAAAAAGAGCCCCATCTCTGGACGGGGATGGGCGGCCTAAGCTCAAGCCAAATTCTTTCTCTTCTCTGAAGCTGAAAACAGCCCACAGTGTGTCTCTGGCTAGCTTTAGGGGTTTGAAGCTGGACAATACAAGCTGCCAAATGAATCATGCTCTCTATATAGCACCTAACTTTGAAGTGCTTAAGCCATACTCTGAGAAAAACGTTTGGCAGGAGGAGATGGCTTATGTAGGATCACATCAGTGAATTGTTTTTACCCTTTGCTGTTGAAATTATTTAAACTCAAGGAGACTTGTTGAACGCATTTGATGCATACGTGTGATAAACATCTGATCGGTCCTCACGCGTCGTTCTGCCGGGAGTGATGTGGCACTAAGACCCTCTAAACCTGCCTAGTAACCCCCCCCCCCCGTCCCTTTCTGATTGTGATCACAAAATATGTGATCCCCTCCCTCCTCTACCCCTCCCCCCACTTCGTTGCCAGGTACCACGGAGATGGATTCTTGTCACTGTGTGAGTTGCATCAGGATGATGAGCACTGGGGAGAGAATAAATTACCGCCACACTTTAGAGTGGGAGGCATGTAAGTATCAGCCGCTACAACAGTGTATTGCTCTCTGCTTATGGAATCACTAATGAGGAGCGATATCCAGCAATGTTGCAGCCATGGTGATCGAGCTAAAATCAAAGGGTTTATGAAAGCATTACTGTCAAGGCTAGATATGAAAATCAAATGATTGCCCAACATGGATTTCTGGAAGAGGTATATGGTGTTTTGTCACATGCAAAGACTAGAATAAAGAGAGAGAGAGAGAGAGAGAGAGTTATAGTCGAGATATGTGCTGCTTTCTCTGCTGTGCATCTGACTCAGCCAACTGGATTTCTGTTTATTCACTACACTCAACAGCCAGAGCCTCATTGTCTGGCTACAAACGCTGCATCTTCCTGTCAGCGTCCCACTGTACTGCCACTTGTTTTTTGTTCGGCTGTGTTTGGAGGGTATTTCAGCCCGCCGGGATGAGCCCTGCCACCTCATTCCTGACTGTGTATAATCTCATCAATGTCAGTGATGTTTTTCTGTTTCATGGTGTTCAAGAGCAGGCAGTCGAGATGACAGAGCAGAACTGAGAGGGAAGATTATCGTTCTATCAAACTGTCCTTTCAGCAGATTTGGCTGACTTTTACCTTGCTACTTTATCAGTATAAATCTTAAATGATTCTCGACTTAATATCTTAATTTCATTGAGGGTAAATTCTCTCTATCTTAAAATCGTGCGGTTCTGATAACCACCAGGGTGATGTATTAGTAGTCTAAGGGGACTTTTTTGTCATGCAAATGAGAGTTCACCAGCTTTCTTTCCTTATCAATTCATCTTTTTGCTGTTGGGCAAATATGCAAAATTCATGTATTAATATTCTGTTTCTCCTATTATATGAAGACGTAGTCATTGTAATATAGTGCTATGAAAAACAATACCTTTTTCTTTGCCCTCTACACCTTGAAATTCTGCCTTTGCTACCACTGGTAATGAAAATGGATTCTCTAAATTCCCGCGGCTTGCCTATATTATGGGGTGATTCACAGTAGTGTCTTCACATTAAATGGGCAGTGACATTCATAATGGCCATTTGAGGGAGTGAATCAATTTTATCGCAATGCAGTCTAAGTGGCTGGAAGAACAGCAGAATGGAGTAATTAAATCAACACTGTATAGACGACTGTCCAACGAGAGGCCACATTCTCCTCCCCGAAGGGAATCCCAGTGAAAGTCGGCCTGTAAGCCTCCTGTTTCAGAGTCTTACACTGAGCACCTTTCTACTTCAAAGCTTGCTCAGCACCATGTCTCAAAGATTCACATCTCCGGGAAAGAATGGCCTCTGCTGAGATATGGACACCTCTGGCCTCATTTAACGTGCATGGTCCCCTCCCCCTCTCCAGGCCTGAATCCGAGGATAGAGTGGCTATCTGACGAGATCACACAGAGAGGTGCGGGAACTTAAAGGCAAAGAGTTACTGAGCATCCTACCAGGAGTCTCAAAAGGGTTCTATTAAAGCATGTTCAATATGCCGGTCAGGGCTTTCAAAGTGCTGCACACCCTCTAGCCCCGGCAAACTCAAAGGGCATCAGTGCACATTCAGTAAGAGGAATCTGGCCCCCATTAATTTAATGAGTCCAGGGTATTAGTATGCCATAGCCAGCTGTGAAGTCTCCCTTTTTTCATCTCTGGTGGAGTTTTAAGGAAAGATCCACCAACTTGGGAGTGACAAAGGAGAGCAGGCAACAAGGTGCACTCATCTAATCTGAGATCAATTTCTCGCAGTCTGTCCTCGGAGGGCAATTTCCAGTGGTTAAGACGTCTTTGTGCAAGCTGGAAATCCAGATAAAGAATGCAGAGTGGCACTTTTACTGTCACCAGGAGAACTTTGCTGTCTCTTTATCATGATTGCATCCTCAGGAAGCAGACACGAAACTTGTAAAAAAAAATATAATGGGCAGGGATTGGCACTTGGAGACATATTTGCATAACATATTTGGAAACATGCTGTGGTCATTATAGCTCTGTGAGCTTTTTTTTCTTTCATTCAACTCTTGTCTACACTCACTTCACCGTTAATTAGCTTGGTAAGCACCGATGCTGCTTTCTAAAGTTCGAACACCTGACTTAAAGGAGAACACATATCGTGTCGCTATACAATGAGCTGACATGCAACTGACAGTCACCTGTAAGAGATTACAGAGACAGTGGCGCTTGCCAGGGCCTGTCAACCAGGAAGCAGCAGCTGCTGGAGCTAATTAAAGGCAAAGTATCACGGTAACATAGCCCAGCTCAGGGCCACATCAAACACTCCTCTTCGTGCCAGTCTGAAGTCTCATCTCTGGGATGTTGAGGCCTTCTGTGACCTGTGCTGGAAACCTGCTGGGCCCTAAGCTTGACCTGAGAGCTGTGGGGTGAGCCGGAGTGGGTCAGGATCACTGTGGGGTGCACCTGGACCAGACTTACCTGTGTCTGTGTATCTGCATACCAAAACGTGGCCATGTGGCTGCGTAGGCGCGAGTGCGTCGACTGTGACCTGAACAACAAAGGAAAAGAGAGAGGCTGGGTGAGAGGTCAGGAGGAGAGAGCAGGCTTAGGGAAAACACACATAGGTGGCATTGGCTAAACATGATCAGAGGGACACATGCGGCTCAGCAGAGGTAGAAACAGATGCCCTCAGATGTCCTGATGAAACCTAAGCTCAGGGTAAACATGTCAGTGCAGCAAGCATTGTGCCTCAATTTAGAGTCAGTAACACCATTTATCTGGCAATCTCCAGAAAAATTTTTCCCATTTACAAATTAAAGACCTGTTTCAGATTGCGGTCTCTTAAAATAACACTGAGCTCAGTCGTAATGAGCACTCTCACTGAACAAAAGTACCTGAAGCCCACTGAGGAAAGGTTGTTCCAGCCAATATTTATAGACATGTGATGAAAGAAAAAAGATAAAAGAACAGATAGTTGACTCTCTCCGGTCCGTCTGTTCTTCTCTGAATCTGTATGTCAGTTGTGGAGCCTGTGTGCAACTAACCAGAGAAACATATCCAAACAAATCTCTCGTGAAACTTTTTCTCAGATGCAGGTGCCGTGATAATATTTCAGAGGAAAGCTGTGGAAATAGTTCCAATCAGTAAATCATTTTTGACCAGCTCTTCAATTTTGAGCCCTTTCTGTTTATGCTGAAATAAGCTGCAGTTATATTTGAATATTGCAGTTCCGCCACCATTTGTCATCAGTGTCTGAACCAAATGTTTTCCTGTTTACTCACTTCAAAGTCAACCTTGAAGATACATAACGGCATGACAGGGCTGAGGAGCAAATCACATAGGTGGCAGTTGCTGTAATGATTCAATATCGAATCTAAAAGCAGCGTGGCAGAAGGGTGTAGGCGTCGCCTGTGTGCAGTGATCTGGCCCTGTTGGGTGAAAGGCTCTTAATGCTGTGTCGTGGCTCTCAGGGCCGGTCCTGCTGCCATATGTAGGGAGACAGCTGCAGTATGTCAGCGTGGCTCTGCTCTCTGGGGAGCCACGCTGCAGCACATGAGCCACCTGAAGCAGGTCTCTGTCTCCACCTGCCACACAGAGCGCTGACACAACATCACGCAGGAATGCATGTAGGCAGACCTGTCTACAGGCATGTCACTGTCAGCCCAGACAGACACCAATTTGCCACTATCTTCGGGAGGTGAGCACAGCACATCTGATGTATGCAGAGAGCATGTTCAAAACTGCACCATCAAAATAGAGATTTCTCCTTTTTTCCCAACACTTCACAATAGCGGGGAAAAAATTCCATCCCTCCTGTGTTGGGTATTTTGTGCGCCTGCCAAGTTGTGGGCCTGAACAAAATAAGAAAGCCCTTGACTGGATTTTGGCGGCCTAATATTATTCTGCCACCCTGGGCAGCCCAGGTTCTCTTGTTGTGTAAAATAGAGTGAAGGCAACTTTCCGCTTCACATCTTTATGGCTTCATGCTCCGAGTGACTGGCTGTGAGGGTCTGAGTGCTCTGTTCTTTCAGCAGTTGTCGTGTGGTCTCAATCTCTTTACACGTTTCACTGCCAGGCTCCTCTCTACCAGGCCTCCCCAAACTGTGTAATCAGCAGATGTCTTTATAGAGCAGCCCACTGCCACGTGCACACCCTGCATTCTTTGCCAATTTCATTTTGGCAATATATAATTTTTCTTTTAGATTATTATTACTCTTTGGAGCCCAGCAGCCATGTTGATTTGCTACTTAATGTGGCCTGAGGTTACACGTACCGCTTCGCTCAGCAGTTTGAATTCAAATGGCTGAATGATATACTTTTAGTGTACTTAACTGAGTCCATTCTATTATGCTGCAGACCTGCTGATTTAAATAAACTGTCGTAAAGTAATTCATCAGAATCCTTTGACCTTCATAGAAATGAAGTTAAACCACCTGAGCAGGCTCGCCGTCCCAGAGCAGGAATATTTTCGCTTATATAATAGCAGAAGGAAAAAGACCAAGGACTTCAGAAAGTTTTGGGGGCAAAATGAAGCTGCGCGAATTACTTGACGCACAAAAGAGGCTGTAATTAAACTATGAATTATAGTGAAGTGGGTCACATAATACAGAATCAAGAACAGGAGCTATATATTTTCGAAAACGGCTAGGGCATTTTATAAACTAGGATTTCTGGTTTCTTTAACTCTGTGAACATCATTACATCATATTGTAACTAAACTATAACACAAAACATTAAATAAAGTGAAATTTATTCGCAGTAAAATTACTGATATCTCACTAAAATTATAAAAAGAATGAAGTCTCTTGTGCCGGCTAAAATAGCTGGTTATGATGATTTACTTATCCGCAGTGAAATGGACATCATGAACACATGTGCATGTTAGATAAGTCATATTATCAGTGCAGTGCTTACTGGAAAAACTATGCATGTGTGTTTCTGTTTTGTGCCACTTTAGAATTTTATTGCACATTTCAAATAGAAATATTGAACTTTTTCCCCCACCACGTTTATCTGACATCTGTAGTGACCACTTATTTTTCAGAACAACCTTTCACACATTTTACACAGACAACTGATGATTCGTCTATGAAATTATCCACCGCTATGGATTAAGCTGCCCAACAGCATTTAAAGAATGTAAAATGTAAAATCAGCTCTATTTTGAATAGCAACAACTTTTTAACACTGCTCAAGTGTTACAAGTAATCATGATCCCACAATGTTGTATGACGGGGCAATGCAAGCAAGCGACGTTCACTTGTAAAGGCATGTCGGTTGCTGTTGTTACTAAAAGACTGTTTCTCCCTCTACTGCTCATATATAAGTTCAAAAACTGTTGGCAAAACTAACTTTCTATGAACTCAAGGCAACAACCATCCATCCGCCCGTTATGGACATGTGGCAGCATGCATGTAGAACCATGAGCACCACCTGGGCACCATCAGGGCACCACCATGCCAGTGCTTCTTGTCTGTCACCAACTTCAATATTGCTGCAGAAGGTGGCAGACTTGTGAAGGGTTGGGTACCCGTGAATCGAGCTGTCAAAATTAGCAGTGTCTCCAGTTTGTTTAAAAGGCAAAATGGGTCACTCGCTGAAGCAACAACCAAGACCCAAGAGGGATGCCGTAGTATTCCTCTCTGAGAAATTATTCATCACTGTATGTTATCACTTCAACTAAATATTTTCAGAGTTTCCCTCATTACCAACTGAAATAACCTGGCGGTTACGGGAGCTAATTATTTGACAGAATTGTGTGATATTAAGTCACATAATAGTGTTGATACTTCTGTCACTACTTAATGTCTAACCTGACCTTTGATTGCGATCGCGTTAATGAAAACTCCACGGATTCACTTTTTTTATTAATTGCCGATTTTGCTAATATAATGACATGGAGACAGGGAGGTGTGTGCGCGCACATTCATGTGTGTGGGAGTGTGTGTCTCATAAGTGGTGATGTTAGACTTGTGCACTTGGCAAGCATTTTTTTTTCGCTCCATTTGGTGACAGATTGGGTTTAAATAACATTATATCTTCACAGTTGTGACTCACAAGCCTCAGCGTTACAAAGTCAGGGTGAGGTTTAGCACTTCAGATGAGGAAGAAGTAGGACCAGGTCGCCTCACTTCGTCTTTTAGTTTATCACTTTCTGCTGGGCTCTAATCTGCGACTCAATGAACCAAGCCTTCAGCACCGTTTCAGTGTCTCAATCAATCCGATCTTTTCCAACAAAATCCATTCTTTTCCCTTCTTGCCACTTCGGTTTCAAGTGATAACACGGGCAGATGGACAGATACTGAAATGGATTGAGAGTGCTTGCCTGTTGAAACTGCTTGAGACTCTTTGATGAGATACCCTGTATTGCTTAAAAATATATGGGAGAGTAACCAGCCTGCATCTCCTATGAAAAAAGCAAAAATTATGAAAGAAATTTAATAATACAGGTTTTCGGTGATGTACGGCCAGCGACTGGAAAAGGATGCGTCCTCGCGTGGATTAAATGTTGCATTGTGGGGTGCTGAACATCGCCGAATGCTTCTTAGCTACCATGCTAACAACAGCGCTACAATTTTCAACATGGCTTTAAATATTTGAGCTGAGGTCAGAGCAAGCTGAGTCTCCTCTCTGCTCTGTGCTCCAAGCCCCAGGTAGGAGGGCATGCAGGGAGCTCTTTATTAAAATATTGATGCCCTGTGCTGAAAAATTGCCTCAAACGTTAATGTTGTATTAACTCTCTGAACCAACGTACGTTACTGTTGGCCGTGACCCCCTCGGCAGCCATGTTTGTTTTTGCAGGTGTTGTGCTATCAAAGGCTAACTGCTTTACAGCACCTCCTGGTGCTCCCCAGGAGGAAACTTCTCCTTTTGGAATAAAGAATTCATTCTACAAGATTTAGAGGTAATAACAATGTTTCTTTCGCCATGTGTGAATTTTTCATGGTCTTACATGTTAATTATTCAACAAAATTTTCTGAACTTGGGATTTTGCTGAGGGGTCGGTCTTACTGCGGAGTCTTCAGAACAATGTGTGCGGATTTGCAGTGATAGATTCTCTTCATTGTGTTGTTTGCTCAAAGATCGACTTCACACGCTCCACAAGTAACTTCCTACTCACTATTGTTGGCCTTTAACTTGTTTTTTTAGCTGAAACCTGACCGCGTGGCAGATGAAGCATTAGCTGTGACATGTCTTTTTTAGGCAGGAAGTGTGGCGTACTTGTTGTCCAAGAAAGATACACTGGAGTGTGGCCTTATGTTCTAAAGCTTTGCTTACGTTCTGCTTTGGCGCACTTGTTCTGTCCTGAGCTGCCTGTCCTTCAAATCCAAGGCTTAGTATGAGGTGGGGCACAGAGGAGGGATCAGGGCTGTCAGTGCTGCTGCTGGGGAGTGCACGCCAGCAGTGCACAGAAACTAATAAAGACGCACACTGGCAGGACCCCACTGACCAAGCCATGAAATGTCACCATAAACAAGCTGCAGGACGCTGGCAGTCAGCTTGTGGGTTATATAATGCTGCGCAAATCTTAATTCTGAGAAAAACAAGTGTTGTTCTGTGTTTTAGAATTTTCAAAGGAGAAACATTACCACCATCATAAATATCGTTTTTCTAAGACTCTCTGCAGTTTTGCATTCAGGCAGCTTTACAGTTTACTTTATAGTTGTGACTGAAGATGTTTTCTAAGCAGCAGTAATTATGTGTTTTTATAAACTGGGTTACAAAGTCTTCTCTCTTCACACTTGCATGTCAGAGTCCTTCAAATTGACATCAGCTCTGGCAGCAACATGTGTGCAGGTCACATATCATGTTTGTCATCTGTGCAAACACCAAGTGACATGCAGCAGATATTCCCTGAACAAAAAACAATGTTTGTCAGTGCTGAAGCTCAGACAAGTGTTGTGACTGCAAAACAGATAGTGCCACAGATAACAAAATCCCTTGTAATATGTCATTGTGAGGTGCAGAAAAGCCGAAGGCGAACTGTCGATCCATCAATATTTCTTTCCATAAAATGAAGTAAAAATGTTACAAAGAATGAATCTAAAAGCAGTTAATTAGTGGGTAATTGTTTATTTCCTTCACAAAAACTGCATATCACTTTGATTAATTTAACTCCAAATATTACAAATCAGATTGCCTTAATTATAAATATGTCAAAGAAAAAGCCTGCAGTCCAAAAAGCAGGAATATCACTCATGAGCCCTAACATAAAGGTGCTTTAATTTGATGGTGTGAAATTGGAGCTCCTTTGAAGAACATCCACAGAACCCTTTTCCCTATTTATTTCTCATCACTGATGTGACTCTGACATGTCTCTTTTGTGCACTAGAATTATGGTCAGGCTAATTTAAGGTACATTCAAAGAAATATGTGGCCGGAACCTCCAGGTGAATCAATTTAACTCAACAAAATGAAAATGGGGCCCTCTGTGATATAAGCAGGCCTCCTGCTTGAATGCATTCTCTTAGGAGATCCTGATGCTGTGTTCACAATACTCTCGGTCTCCATTATCATCAGCATCATTATTATGATCATTATCACTGTTTCTCAAAACAGTCAGAAGACCTATTGCAGTACAAAACAGAAGAAAACAAAACAAAACAAACTTTGTATTTGATGAATTTAGAGCCTGATCCGTTGCACAAACACACCCTTTAGCTGTTGATTACTATAATTCTAAGAGTGTGTTTTCAGTCGGCATTATTTTTTTATTGCTCCCTTTAAATAACGGACTGATGGTGTGAAAATAATTACTTTCAAACATTTAAGTTTCTGCTATTTCACTAATAGTAAAAACATCAAAATAAGGAATCAGCATGTTAAGATGAAGGTGAAAGCGTTCAAAGCTGAACTTTTCATTTTTCAAATAAGTACAACTCCATTATCGCTGAGTTTGTAATTTATGTGAAATCAAAGAAGCACAAATAATATTTCATTTGATATCGCTACTGTAATTTAAGGTTGAGACGCACGGGGGTTTGCTTTGTTTAATTTTGCTTTTTGTAATAAATAAACCTCAAAATGCAAAACGACTGAATGAAAATAGGCTTGATCCAGTGCATAGACTGATTAAAAAAAGAGAACTAATTTAAGATGAAGCAGTAATAAAAACAACATATGTCCAATGTTTTTATTTTTATTTAAAAACACATACAATATAAAATTAGCCAGTGACGTAAAGTAACTAAGTACGTTTACCCAAGTGCTGTACTTAAGCTCAAATTGAAGTACTTTATTTGAATTTCTAAATAATAAAATGTATTTATTCTGCTTTCTGCTTCGATTCCACCACATTTTAGAAGGAGATTTATTGCAACTCTTATTCCACTGCATTTATCTGACAGCTGGAGTCGATAGTTACTCTAGAGCAGTTTAGACCCTAAAAATGCCATCAGGATATAATGAATGATATAAAACACAGTGAATGGTTAGATAGTAAATTAGTCTCTTCTGCCTCAGTCAGCTGCAGGATTTAAATGCTGCTTGCAAGTTAATGCATCAGTAATAATAATTAAACCGCACAACATTTAAAAATACGACACTGTGTTAGTGTGTAATGGATAGTTTTGATTTTAAATTTTAAATACATTTTGATGGTAAAACTTGCATACTTTTACTTAAGTCAGACTTGTAATATAGGACTTTTTCTTGTAACAGAGTATTTTAAAATTGTGGTATTTTTACTAATGCTTAAATAAAAGCTCTCAATACTTCTTTAACTACTGAAATTAGCACAAAAAATTATAGTGAGCTTACAAAGCTCATTTTTAAAACTTTGACCGTAGAAATTAATTATTTTTCAAACACTAAGTGCACATAAACTGGGTTTTGACTTCTCGCACACATTCAAATACTCTCCACAAAAGAGAAAAACTTATAGAACATTATGGATTTTATCTTAATTCCAGCAGATGGAGAAAAAGAAGTTATCTGAGAATTGTTGAAAAGTTTTCCGGCTTATGTCAGACAAATGGTAACTGTGAGAACAATCAGCAAGTAATTATGCACATTTTTTGTTAGTTTAGCTGTTTGTTGAAGAAGCCATCTGTTTATAGGTTTCTTTGTAATTCTTTTCCATTGTTTTTACAATTGCAAAACTTAGTGCGCAGCATCAAAAGACAATGAAATTCATTAGTTCTCTGTTTCAAGGCTGTATATAATTGGCAAGATTCTCTTATTTCAAGTCTTTTTATTTCTTCAAGGGACATTGTCTAGAATGGGAGCCTCTCATCCTAATCAAATAATATGCAATGATAAATAAGAACCAGAGTTTTTGATCAAAAAAAGAGACTTAAATCAGATGCTTTCCTTCGACTGACACGTGAAAGTTCTCTCAGTTTGCAAAATAAAAGGCCACCATCTGTTTTTTGTATGTTTGCAAGGAGGACATTGAACTGTCAGCAGTGTCCCTCCTACTTATCAGGACACTTACACATCCACAAACACACATCTTCAGCTCTTTACCAATCTTTTGTATTGCATTTGCATCGGCAGGTCAACAGCAGTCAAAGTGCAAACAAGAAACATTTGCTTACTAACAGAAATGGTGCTCTGTCAAGATATCTACTGTAATATAGTAAAGCTGTGATAAAGAAGTGGTTCTTAAAAATTCAATTAATTTATTTTGATTTAGATAATATTTTAAAGCTCTTTCTTTCTTTCTTTCTTTCTTTCTTTCTTTCTTTCTTTCTTTCTTTCTTTCAACTTGTCAAAGAAAAGAAACTTTCAATATGTGTGTGTAGACTGTAAAATATATTCACCTCCCCAATCTAGGCTTTAAAATTTGCGATCAGTGAGAAACTGTACTGCAGCAGAAACTTACCAATCTTATCTTTAAAAGAAAACTATCTCTCACATGATTTCCCAAAGTTAACCTAATGCACAGGGAGAAAAGAAAGATAAAAACATTTTTTGGAGGCTTTCCTTGTGTCATACTATGAAGGCTTTCAACTGAAAAGACTCAAACAGACTTTCATATGAAGCTGTCACATTTTACTCATCTCCTAAGTCACAATTCTAGCTGAAAATATTTATGTACTCACTCAATCTAAAACTGAGCTCCGCTGAAGTGTGTGCTGTTATTTTATTTACACTATTTTTCTATAAACTGTAAAAACTGCAAAAACTCCTAAGTGAAGAAAACTAAATAAAATGTGCTTTAAAAGTTGATTAGAAGCTGCATAGAGGAAACCGCTGTTATAGAGAATGACTTGTGTTTTACAGCGCATACTGTGTATCTGTAAAATTTTATAGAGCATCATCGAGCTGCAGAAACAAACCGGACAAAATGTATTTCAGCACGCTGTGAGCTTCAGTATTCCGAAAATCCAACGGTATATGTGCTGCTTTCATGCATCAGCAACAGCAGGAGCAGCAGCTCCATCTTCTTCCTCCTCTGCTAGCTTAGCAACAGCGGCCATTTTGTCTGCATTTGCATTGGTCCAAATGTCTTTTTCAGGTCATGCCACGTTTCTTTGAAATTGTGGCCCCGGAGATGGTAACGGCAATTTCTTTAGAAATTTTGCAGGAACAAGATGTCTTATTTGAAACATTAGCTACGATATCCAGTGTAAAATGTGGATTATGACGCAGGTGAGCTGAGCATGTTCTGAGCAGTAATGCTTTCATTTCCTGCACCGATTGTAGCAAACGGTGTTTAGTATTAACCACATGACTGACAGATGAATGCACAGGCATACGACACTCATGTGCGTGCACATCAAGTAAGGGTGCGCGCGCACACACACACAGACACACATAAAGTAGGATGAGCTGATCTCTTTCTTAGAGTCTGCGTCAACCACCCGCTGCTCCCACTGCCATACTACGTAGACAACCAACCACAGGATGTATAAACCCAGCTGTCCAGAGGTCACCTTGGCTTGTTTACTTGACTGGAGTAGATGCACAGTGGCAGAGTGGACCACCGCCATCCACAACAGCTCATCTACTAACACGTGTTCCGCTCTCAGCCCTCACTGGAACCTGAGTCACACTGTATGGGTAAGTAGCACAATCTGTACTTTTTACTCGAGTCCGTTGCACCAAAGAGAGAAAAAAAAACCTGTGATGGACAGACCTGCTTAAGACTGCTCTTTCTTATGTCTTTTAACTCTTTGAAAAGCTGCAATTTACACTCGCGTCATCAATTAGTTATCATTCTACCAATTAGCATCTTCTTTTTCAAATTTAACAGAATAATTCACTGGAAATCAATCCATTTTTAATCTAGTGTCTCACAGTAGCGGTTGGCTTGGGCTACCAGGAGACGACTGTTTAACACTTTCCTCCAAGACTTTCCTAGGGTGAAATACAAATGAATATACCGTATGTGATTGAGATGGACAGTTTCATTTTTTGAAACAGCAGCTGTTATGCAATCGCGCTAAGATCAATAAATCCGTTTTTGCCAATTAAACATGCTAAAGTGTTGTCTTTCTCTGCATTTCAGAGGTTTGTGGGCCTGATGTCACCTCACAGGCTGAGCCACCAACCCAGAACACTGTGGCATGCTCACACATATAGGTACTAACATAGCTACTGTGTGTTGTCGCAGACCCCTCCTCACGCACACACACACATACACACACATACACACACACACACACACACACACACACACACACACACAGACACAGACACTCACCTCTGCACTGCTAAAACACCCCGCTATGGAAACACTGGAGCCTCATCTGATTCTGGTAAGGTCCAAAATGTCCACGTTATTGGCACAGAGTTGTGAAACGACTGTCTGGGAGTGAGGCCCGGAGTCTGGGCTTTCTGTGTTTCCAGAGGGCTGCCCTTACCACCCTGGTAAATATAGGAGAGCAAATCCTTTTCAGGTTGAGAGTATGACACAGGACTGCCACATAAATCAGTGCAGGCCCAGCCCGGCACAGGCTGGGAACACCATGGGAGTGGTAGGCGGCTCTACGGTGAGGTTTTTGGGGAAGGATTATGGATTGAGACGTACAGCTGGGAGGCTAAAGTTACACTTTTCATTACCACTTCGAGGGGGTCTTGGCTGCCTGGAAGCCAGTCAGATTTGTGAAGACCTCTTTCTCCCTCTGGAATGGTTGTAATTCTGCAGGCGCATTCTTCACCTGAGGATAATTGTTTTTGATATGGCAAGAACAATTTGGCGAAACGCGATGGGAAATGCTGTTTTTTCTTTCTCTCTCTCTCTCTTTCTCTCTCTCTCTTTTGCCAGTGGAAAATAAAAAAAAAAGAAAAAGGAGAAGGTATTGTGAAAAGTCCTCATTCACTAAAAGACCAGAGTAAAGAGAGAGCAGTATGCCCCCTTCTGGCTCTTTTCTTCTCTCCCTCTTTTCTTCTCTTTTTTTCCCTGGCGTCTGGAGATGTGAAGAAATGTCTTTTGATCAGCTCTGACAGAGCCTGGGCCATGTGAAGAGGGTGGCTAGCAGGACTCTGCCAATCCATGCAAGGCAAAAATGTTCCTAATAAGAGAGTAATAAGCTAACGAGTGCTGGGTGTCTGTCTGATCCACATTCTGGGTACTGCTTGTGCCAGCACACCCAGTGCCTTCTGACGTGTACCCGACTCTCATCTGTCTTTGGACTGTTTGCCAGGTCACTGCGTTTCACCTGCCCAGTCCCATATGCTCTCACCAATGGTGCAATAGTCTGAAATTTAGGAACCTTGTGGGCACAACCAAATTGAAAGTGGGAGTATTTCCATTTCTGATTTTACACACATTGCAGGATTGTCAATGTTTGGGATTTACAATAAGTGTTGTATTTGCTTTGCTCAAAATACACAGAGGAGAAAAATGAAGTACAGGGTTGGTTCTGAGCAAAGCAAATTTGTCTCACCTTGCCCACACAACATCAACTTGGGCTATTTCCACAACTGACTGCTTCCATTGTATGTGTTGGTTTGAAGTGGTCACATATCAAAGGGCTCTGACTCTGCAGGGTGGATTCTCTGGTACTCTATACAGCACAACAAGGAGATAGTTACCTCTCACAGCTTCTCACTGCAGCATCCCAGCCCAAATAAACACATCACCTCCACTGCAGGGGGAGGAGGACAACAGCACAGCTGCCAACTCCCTCTCTTTATCCTACCCACCAGCAGCACCAGCCAAGTCCACAGTGCTGCGGGGCATCCCAGGCATGAACAGGTGCTCTGTTGGTGGAGTTGGGCCTGGTCTTAGGCCTGTCTCTGGGCCGGTGCTAAGTGCTGGATGTGTGAGGGCTGGTGAGGATGGGCTGGCCAGACTTTAATTGTGTGTGTTGGTGAGTCCTGGGCTCAGCGCTGGTAATTATGGTGGGGAGAAGGCGATTAGGCAGCGCTGAGCAGCCCAGCGAGGGGGACGGGCCCACGCCCAGCAGGGAGGGGAGTTCTGCCACAGGAGGGACCAATCAAGTGTGAAGCAGAGCGCAGACCCTGGGCCTTGGTTCAGTGGGAAAAGGATTGGCCACTGGTTCAGAGCGCCGCAACTTTCACGGATTAGTAGAGACACTATTCTGAAGACTGAAAGGGGGAACACAGCACGGAGGCAGCATCAATGCATGTGTGCACGCACACAAACACACAGTCACACAGTCTCCCTCTTTCTTTTACTCTCGCTCCCTCACACACAAAACCCACCAACAGCTGGGAGGAGGGCTACAGCCATCGCCATATTACCATAGCAACGGCATATCTCACATTTGAGCCTAAATGAAGACACTTTTGGGCTGCAACCAGGATATTTATTCTTCCAGTTAATGGAAGTATTTTAATAGTTTCTCTCCATGCTTGTAGAATGCTTCCCCCTGACTGAGTTAATGAGCTGCAATTGGAGGTGCTTAGTGCATCAGACAAGCATTTTGTCATTTTGAAAATTACAGGATATCAACACTGCAAATTTAACTTCTGTATTTATGTGGCAAAGGGTCTTCCATTTCTGCTGTGAAGACTCTCAGATTTTCGTTAATCTCCTTTGCTTCCTTTAGTCCAGTGTGGAATTCTGTGCAAACAAATGACTCACATATGAGACAGGCAGCTCTTTTAAGTAAAGTGACTGCAGTTTTCTAAAATTAAACAATTTTACTGTTCAATGCCTTTGGCAGGTCCAACTTTGAAGAATAATCTTACTGCGCTCTGCATGCATTAGATCCTTTTATTCGTTTGGTTTTGAATGTAATTCTTGAAAAGCAGATAAGAAAATGACGAGCTGTTGAATAGTGGGCTTGGGTGCTGTGCAGAAAAAGGACTCTAATCATCATTAAATGGTTAAAAATGGCATCTTACTTTAAGATGAATTCTAAGAAACCTTTTTGTCATGCAAAAGTTTAAATGGGGGGCTCACTGATTCAGATTTAACACTGAATAAACATCAGAATGTCCTGGAATGTTCTTATAACATCATTTATAATACAAAAATATTAACCAGACGTTTCAAAACACCATGTTGGCACAAATTTAGCAACAACGTACACTGGTATTCTGTATGTTGGAGACAGTCTTCCCTTAAAACAAAACTCTATACATTGCATATGCACACAGTTTATTACCACAAATCATTATGTTTTATTGTTAAGCATCACCTGTTTACTTACATGACAAGGGCTTCTGGTGGTCACATTAAATATGATGGGACCAAGCGAGCAAGGGACATGATGTCAAAAGTCCACAGTAGTGAGTGGGTCGGGGTGGATGGATGGGTCAGCAATACATGTGACTTTAACAATGTACGCTAGATGACTAGAAGAAGACCAGGAACCCACACTTCCGTACTGTACAGAGTGACATCTGGGCAAGTGCGCAGTGTGGGGTTACACAACAGTCTCAGTACATGTTGGAAAATGTTGCTGGGAAAAAAGGCAAAGCTTGTGGAATGTACAATTTACCATTGATTTCCATTTAAAATCAACATTTATTGTCCATTCTGTTAATACTGTAATATGTATATACTCATACTGCTTATAATACGCTTTACTGTCTTTTTTCTGCTTCTGCTTAGATGCTAAATTGCATTTTGCTGTCTTAGCACGTGTGCAATGGTAATAAAACTAAATCTGTAATTTAATTCCATAACCTGAAACTCCATGTTTATCATTTTAATGAAATGATGACAACAAAGACTCTGCAACCTTAGTGAAACTGATACTAAAGTTTAACGTTAAAGTTGAACCCAAACCATGATATGCCCAAACCTGAACAAACATTCACAACAAACAACACAAGTCACATCATAAAAGGGTTAATCATTCATTATTCAACTGTGCCATCAGTATATGCCTATGGATTGTATTAGAGGGTAGCCACAAACAACTTATATGATCCTCTAAGCTAGAGGAATAGTAGGCATATTGACTTTGTTCAGGTAGTATATTTGCATTTATTAGTAAACACACATACACACAAGTCTAACTATCACAATACACATCTGACTTTGACTGCTGTTGTTGAAGGATACATTGGACGTTTTCATCAAGCATGAGAGCATCTTCAGTTTTTGTAGCAAGCCTATTTTCAGTGACTGTTTTGGTTCAGTTTTGTTCTCATTTTGGGAAAATAGTAAACACGTAAATGGTGACGCTGATTTGTTTCTAGATGGGGTTGGAGTATGAGAGCTTAAGTCCTTTTCTATTCTGTTTAATGGCGTCTCCTCCCCAGACAGCCTGTGAGTGTGTGAGTGTATGATTTAGGATTCTTTGAGATGAGGAGAGTACGTCTGTATCCAGGGGCCTCCCCCCACCTCATTCCCCCATCCTGTGCTTGCTTTGGGTGCTATCATCCTGCAAAGCTCTCTCTCTCTCTCTCTCTCTCTCTCTCTCTCTCTCTCTCTCTCTCTCCCTCCCTCTGACACACATATACACACACTTCCTGTCTCTCTCTCGGTTTCCCTCTCTCCCTGCATTGCTCATCATGCCTTGACTTTGAAGTCACAGCTTTCTCTTTCCCCTTTTTTGTCTCTGTGTGGCTTTGATGCACTAACATTCTGTGAATAGTTTCTCTAATGCCTGGATCCTTGTGCCTTATTCTTCCCTACTCTGCCAGTGTAGGAACGGTGAGTCTCTTCCCTTTGAAACGACGTCCATAAATTACAACTTGTCAAGTGTCATTTTCCTTGTTTACAGCCATTTTGGGCTCCCACTCCCCCATGTTCCTCACTCGTGCTTCACATTTAATTGCACCAATAATGTTGGTGGTGCTCACCAGCTCTGCACATGCAGCTTGTTGCCACTAAGGGGGTGCGGAAACTATTAAAATATTTTCCAGGCTTTACGAGTTTTATGTGTGTAATTTGTGTGGATATATCCCACTGTGTTGCCACCAACAAGGAGAACAGAATGAGATTGTGCTGTGGCCTGTGTTACAATGGTGAGACAGAGTCACAAAGAGACGGAGGGAACCGACTGAAGGGTAAGAGGAGAAGTTAGAAAAGAAGACAAGGAGTGAGAAAGACAGAAAGGGAGTTAAGTCCGTACAGGAAATCTGCACTAAGTGTTCCTAAACAGCTTATGTTTTTCCTCCCCTGCACAAACAGCGTAATTTATTGCATGTCTGTTGAAGTCAACAGCCCTTTATAACCCCACAATAATTTCCCATATGTTCCATATATCACCACAGAGAGAGGGTGAAGGAGAGAGGGAGGGTGGAGAGAAAAAAAGGACTGAGGCAGCAAATATGTTCAAGACCCTACACACACACACACACACACACACACACACACACACACACACACACACACACACACACACACACACACACACACGCACGCACACACACATGCACACATACACAGGAGACCCGGCCAACTGCAGCTGGGACAGTACCCTCATCTTAATCAGCGCTGCGTTGCTATGTGTGGATGTATGTGTTATTCCCTGCACACCGCAACACCTGTGGGTGGGCTATGAAATATTAAACACTCTTGTTCATGTTGTTTACTTTCATCATTAAGGGAGAGTCCTTGATAATAGAAAACTTCTCTCCTCTGAATCTGCAGCGGGGAGTTACCTTGTAAGGTTCTGGCACAACCTCCCCTTCTCCAGCAGGACCAGTTTGTTCTTGTCAAAACCCATGTGCCCCGATGAGCCTGACGAGGTGTAGGAGTTCTAAAATAAGGGGGATTTGAGTCAGCAGGCTTCCAAATCTCCTTCTTAGTTTCAGTGTTTGGAGTGAGAGAGATAGCCAGTGTTTTATCCGTGCTCCCTTGAAAAGCTTTCAGGGCCTCGGTTTGCATGTGACTGTGTGAGTATGCAGATAATATCTTACTGTACGTACTTTATTTATCTCATTTGGAGATAAATGAGTGGTCCTTGTTTTACATTCACCTGTTTGTCATCTGTCAACATTTAATAAGCCATTTATAACACACTATACCAATTGTACAGACATATAGGGAGTATTTTTCAGAGCGTGTAATATGTCAATGATTACAACTTATTCTACAAAGATATACTTCAGATTATTTCAAACATGTCTATGTTGGATTCATTCATCTGTTTGTACACCAGCCCCCTGCTGTGTAGCTAAAGTGTTAAAATGTACAAGTAAAGCAGAAAAATGCATATTTTAAATTTTTTTTTTTTTTTTTTAGAAAACACTGTTCTAATACTACAATGCAGAAATATCTATTTGCTTTAAATGACGGCAAAGTGAAACAAACAATGGTTAAACATACCATACACTTGAAAATGTCCCAATTGTCCACTTGTGCGCTATTTCACATATATCCCACTCTGCATCTGTACAAACAGTGGCTTTTGTAAGGCAGTGGTTCATATGATTTGTGAGCTTTTTGTCAACTTGTATGTTGGTATTAGTGTCCTTTGTGCAGCTTTGGCACCACATGGATGTGAACTTCACTCTCACCAGAGAAATGAAGAAACAGGCAGCCCCCTGTTGGTCTGCTTGAGACAGCCAGAGACAGGATGGGATTCTGGAGGTGGGGGCCGGATGGTGGGGGGTTAGGGTGGGGTGCCAGAGAGCTGATCGATCCCCAGCTGCAGGTGGCCGAGCTGGAGAACAGCTCAGAGTGCTCCGAAACCTGTGCGGACTACCAAACAAACTGCACACACAGACGCGTACACACAAACAAAGCAGCGCATACGGAGGGACTGTACACTCCAGCAAGCATCGCATCAGACAGATGTACTGACTTGAGAAAATTGTTTGGAGTACGAGAGTTGGATTCAATAGTTCATTATGATCCTTTTACTGAACACTTTCTAATTTAATGACTTCAAGATAACAGAGAATCAGAAAAAAAAAGTAAAGCTCTCCATACAGCAATTGAACTTCTGGCATTTTGTTGGGATAAATCTTTACAGTGCTCCAAATGAATTTAACAAACAGTTTCAATTTCCGCATGACTAAAGTAAATGTTGGTCTTTATTTTAGCCCGTGATTCATGGTGAATAATAAAGTTCTATTCTGTTTGCCATTGTGTAATTATAAGCTCAGAAAAAATCCCTCTTTAAATAACAGATGAGCCCTGTGTTTGGAGATTGAGCTTCCCGTCTCACAGGCCAAAGAACAACAAACGCTGTCGCAAAAAGAAACATTACGATTGATCATACACATGAGATACGTATTCAAGTAACAAAGCCGGAAAAGCGTTTTCTTGCCACTGTTCCCACAAATGAGTGAATCATCAAGTTATACGGTGAGAGCAGCCCCATCCCCTGCAACCGCGTATTCATAAAGAAATAGGTTAAGCCTTGATGTTTAAATCACAGGCAGAGTGTAAATCTCTTAAAATCCTTTCATGCTTGTTAAGACAAAAGGGTCTTGTTTGGGAACATGTATTTGAGATCATAGTTTGCAATGGCAACAGCTGCATCTGTATCCCTATAAGGTACAATGGCGTAAGAGATGGATGTAAAGCTGAAGACAGAACACAGAAGAAAGAGTGTGTCAGATGGGAAGAATGAGTATTTTACTTTAAAGTTTGTGTACCCTGAGAGCTCTGGCAGCTCTCCAGACATACAAGTTAGCTTAAAATGAGAGAATGATTTAGTGCTTGGGTCCCCTGGGATGGAAACTGTCTGGACACAGTGTGCACTCAATAGCGGATCAATACCTCTACAATATCAATCAGACCCAACCTGGCTCCCTCCTCCCACTATCTGAAGAACAGACAACATGAAATGAAATTTTATTTGATGTTTCTCTGTGGGCAAATGATTGAAGGTTGCCGTAGGCTAAAGAAGATTTGGTAGGAAAAGAAAACTTAAATACATCATTAGTGCCTAAGGACTTACAGTATTTACATGTATAGCGGAGAAAAGCACAGCTGTGCTTATCACAAGTATTGCCATATCTAAATTCAGGTCGATTGCTGTTTGGCTTGAACACAATATATTACCTTGTTATCTTAGGCCTGTACACTCCCCTCAGGAGGCAGAGGGGAGTTTTACTGCCTCGCCAAAATTGAACAAACAGGCTTTCTTTGCCCTTTCAAACTGTCATGCCGGGAAATTATTATCCCTGACGTGCAGCAGTAAAGAACTGATATTTAAGCAGTGATGAATTCAGTATGTTACAGCTGAGGCTACCAGTCTGGCTCATGAGAGCTTATAGGAATAGAAGGAGGAGAAAATTAGATCCTGCTTGAAACCTGGCCACTCACTTGATGAAAGCCATTTCCCTGGAAATTTATATTAATGCCCCCAAAGACTGTATGAAGATGAGGGAAAGATATGTAGCTGTGGCTTGAAATGATTCACACAGCAACTGCCACTCTCTTCTCTTCAGGAGAGATTGCTGTGACAAACAAAGACGCTGTAAAAGAGGGAAATCATGTAGTTGATTAGAGGAAATAAGTGAAATGTCAAGGACTCCTCTTCATTGCCAAAAAGGCCTTCTCAAAACTCTTCCTGCTGAATGAGAGTTTGTGAATAGGCTGTAGCATTCACCTACTATCCTATGCAAACAAGTTGTCCAAGTACCACATTGTTTCAAAAGACCTTGTGACACACAAAAAAAGCGGGCAATGTCTTGGACACACATGCTATCCCAGACTCTTTCACGCCCAGGCTAAACGTTTAGCCACCCCGGCTAATTAACTGCTGTGAAAGAGTGTGCATCAAAAGGAGGCGGAATTTGGAGTCTCTCTGACCAACCCTCAGGTCCAGAGGTCAGCCCTTTCCAAGACAGAAGTTAGGACGTCCTGGCCCCGGACCTCTGGACGCTAACCCTTCACCCCTGCTGGAGCATATCAAAGCTCCGGCAGCAGAGGGTTGCACAGACGTCCCCCAACAATAACAGGAGGACATCAAAGACCTAGTTGGAAAAAGACGTGAGGAAAAAAAATAAAAGAGAGCCAATATCAAATTCCCTCTTATTCTGCAGATATTCCAAAAGATGAATATAATTAATCTCTCCAAGTTGTCATGGGTCTAAAGGGCCCTTGCTGTGCTGCAGCCTCCTTGGGGCACTTGAGGAGAATTATGTGATTAAACAGACCTGTGAATTCTGGACACAGGCGGAGAGAAGAAAGCTTCAGTCCTCTTCATAATGCCCCTAATGAAGTGGCTGGTGGCTCCGTCATCCCTGGCTGGGCCTTGTGCAGCCTGTTCACAATCTGTCTAATGACAGAGCGGGGGCTGCAGAGCGCACCAGTGCTTCCCAATGAGCCACAAAGGGAGATCACAGGCTCCATTGTGGCTAGGCACAGGAGCTTAGCACTCATCAGACCCAATAAACCTGTCTCTAGTCAGGCTAGGACACACCCCTCTACCGCCAGCCAAGAGCCCCACACAGCACACTCCTTCAGTCGTCAGTCGTGCAGTCTGTCATTATGACATCAGGGTGTCATGGCCTTATCACCCACTGAAATACAACTTACACTCTTTCTCGCTACTGTTTATATTTACATGTTGACATTGGAAGAACAGGCCTTTTTTCTCTCTTGGCCACTGCTCTTGTGTGTACTGCAGTGCAGATAATGTATGGGTATGTATCTGCATACACTGGGTGTTTACTTGCATGCCCTTTTGCCTCCATTTTAAACAGGGCTGCTCCTCTTGGCCTGTGCTGCCTCCTGGAGCTCCTGCCAAACGTATGCAAATGAGCATGTCCACAATAGTGCCCACAGCTGCACGCAGTCAGCCAAAGACAGAGGACAAGGCGGCCATCTCTTTCATCCGTAACCCCTGATCCCCTCTCAGTGACACGTCATGTTCACCCCAACACTGTTCCCCGCCAAAGAACCATGTCGCCTCCCAGCCCAGATACCCGCTGCCTACAGCTTTTCTCTATACACACAGATGAGCCTTTGGCCTGGTTCTTGGGAGCGTTGGACAGAGTGTCCAGAATCTGCTCAGACATTCTGCATCGGGATTCGCATACCTCCACCCTGTCAATGGCTCTTGAACCTTTGTTAGGCCAAAGTGAAAACGGAAATGTGGGGAAAAGTAAACAACTTGTGTCTTTTTTTTCCCTCTTCCTCCACACTTTTTGAACAGGCTTTCCTCTGTGGTCATTATTTGGGCTAAAATTACAGTGCAGAGCGGACAAGGACAGAGGGAGGCAGGGAGGAGGGAGGCGGAGGGTTGTCCAAAAAGAGTGGGGGTAAAGAACCTGATTGCTTTAATCTCAGTGCTCGCGGCGCACCCCTTTTCATAAAGCTCTTTGGCCGTGTGATTCAGACCCAGGCCCCAGTGTTCTGCGCCCCACTATTGTTCTCACATGAAAATCAATTCCCTTGAAGACCCTCCTTAATCCCGTTTTTGGCGTCAACAATGGCCACTTGTGCACGGCCCTGATAGACTAAGAGCTGGGATGATGCGGCTGTCTGCTCTGATTCCAGCCCATTCAGGTAATGGCGGCCTGCATCACTTTGTAGTGCCAAGTGCAGGACTCGACAGGAAGACGTTTGCGATCATAATTTCCTGCAGAGCAGAGGCCCAGGCACCCTACACACCCACAAGACTTTTAATTAGGGCAGACAACCACAGAGATTAGAGATCAGCCTGTAACAATGACTGTCCCTTTGAGCGGGCCTCAGCCTCTGTCCCCACTGAGCCCATATGGAGAGCATAGTGCCATGATCACGCTAATAACGATCACCTCAGCAATAGCACACAGCAGTGGTCTCCACACTGGACCACATGTTCAGTAGATCCTCACAGCTTTCTATGTATGTAATGCATATGCCAAGTATAATAGTGATGTTGGCAGTCAGATCCAACCTGTATCACCTAAACTTGTATTTGTACAAAAGTGTGTAAATAAAATATAGTTTAATTATTTTTTCACCATGATTTTCAAAGAAGGATCAAAGCTGCATCTGAGATGTCTTCAGGGGAGCCCAGAATGGCTTCCTGCAGGAGTATGTTCGTAATTCTGTTTCTGGTTTCAGGTAGACTTTCAGACACTCAACCATCTGTTTGTGTCTTGAAGACAGAAACAGTCATGTCTTGGCCTGTCAGGTACTGGTTTTTCGACAAGTTCTGATGTCCGCTCATCTTTCTATTGGATTCACAGATCAAAACAGTGCAGTTTCCTTGATTGCTGGACTCCATATATAAGCTTTGATGCAGCCTTCCTCCAACTCTCCAAAGGCCAACAGGAAAGGCAGCAGAGAGCAGCATCACAGCAACAATCCCCCTTAATTACAGTCAGAGCTATATCTGAAAATCCTGATGAGGGATACAAAGGCCTAAGTCTACAGAGGAGATTTCATTACTCGTTCTTCTCCTTACCTTTTCTGTGTTTGGCAAAGAAAAGGAACAAAGAAGGAACCCTACTGATTGAAAACTAGCAGAACAGTGAAACAACAGGACACAACTGATCGCTCATGCATGGCTGGGATTAGGATAAAAGTAGAAAGAGCATGGAGAAGAAAGCACACAACAAAAGAAACAGGGGACTGACAAACTTTTTTTCTTTTTCTTTTGTGGTGAAAAGGATGGAATGAAAGGTCTGGTCATATGAAAAGATAGAGAGAGAACGATTACCAAACAGAGGCTGTCCTTTTCAGCCTCTGTACGCCTCCACTCTCATTCCTTTTAACCAGCTACATGAAAGATGAAGCTCGGGTCTCTGGTGACCAATATGACACAAACATACCACATAAAAATGAATTGTTTATCATGATATTAGTATTCATTCATTCATTATTTGTTTAAAGGCAAGTTGGTGGCGTGCCAGCCATCTTCAATGTGAATTTCTAAGAGCACAAGAATGGAACATTGTGATTCCCATTGACCAACTGGCTTGTGAAAGTTGTTCATTACACACTAACTAACAAGACAGCAGTCTTTTCAGCCCCTGCCTCCGCTA
The DNA here is from genome assembly GCF_021347895.1 of Acanthochromis polyacanthus. NCBI lineage: Eukaryota > Metazoa > Chordata > Actinopteri > Pomacentridae > Acanthochromis > Acanthochromis polyacanthus. The sequence continues at coordinate 15,354,235 of NC_067122.1, forward strand.
AGTGGAGATCATCCAACAATACTTTGAGTGCCTCCACTGCCTTTGGACTCAGTTCAAATTGTATTCTATTCGTTATTTATCTCCTTCAACAAAAAAGGAGGGGAAGGCAAGTGATTAGAATTTCTGTCTTTGACTTCTCCTCATTTAAGGGGGCATTTGTGAATGTGGGGAGGTGATGGCTACGCCTCTATTTCGGCCGGCTCGTTTTAAGTGGTGCATCACTCGTCCTCCCTCAGTTTAGACCAAGGGTGAGTGGGGTGGAGGGGAGAGTTCACTTGTCTGGAGGTGAATGAGGTCACAGTGTGAGAGTGAAGTGAAGCGCAGGCTTCCTAGATAGGGCTCTGGAGAATTTATAGCTATTGTGTGGACATAAGTAGAGACTTAACGCGCAGCTAAAAACCTCAAAGTGTTTGTGTTTCAGTCACTGAAAGCTACCGTGTAACTGACGGAGGAGAATTTTATTATCACAAACTGCTGATGAAAGATTTCTCTGTTACGGTTATCTCTTACATCAGAGGAAAATCACAAGTTCACTGCTCATAGTGTTGTAATTGTGTTTTCACAGGTAACTGCATATCAGCAGAAATGTGATGGGATGTAAAGACACCATTAAGTGTATTTTTAACACAGCTAATACTGTTGTTAATCCTTTTGTTTTTTAACACTGCCTTTAATTCCTTAATATTTAAGATCCCATACATGAGTGTAAAAATGATAACAATTGTTGGATTGTTATTTCTAATGGTTTAAGAAATTACATTAAATCATCGTTATTGTACCAAATAAGGAAATAATTATATTTTATGCAAGCCATACATCAACTAATCAACCTAATTTTGTTTTAATTACCTAAAGGTCATCCATAAAGAAGGTGTAGGGAGTGTTATATAAAAAACCGGTGTGAGCATTGATCACACACATAAAGCAAGAAAACTCCAATGAATTTAACTGTGTTTTTCAGATGTAACCCTGAAAGGTAGTAAAATATCCTTTTCTGTAGCAGGCTTCCAAATCATGTCACCAGTTCCTACTCAGCAGTCTTCATAAAATTAGGAAATATCATGACTTATTGAGCTGATAAATTTCATTTCATTTTGTTTGAGCAGAGACCGACTGCACAGGGTGACAAGAACACCAAACTGAGGATTAGGGTTAAAATAACACTTTCAATATCACGGAAAATGAAGGCAACATCACTGCAGCACGTGAAAATGATTGGTTTCACAAATTTTAACACACTTTTTTTATCTGGCACATAAAAAAAATAGAATTTCCATGTGATTGTTAAAATATTTGCAAAAACAAGAAAAAAGAAAAGAAAAACTGAACAGACCTCAGCTGAAAATATGTGGATAGGCGACATCGTATTTGGCATTATAAGTATGTCAGCACTGACAGATGTGGAAAAAGACAAAAATAATAAAAGAACCAAACTCAGTTTGATAGATATTATGTGCAGCACCACACCAGTTAGTCTCAGAGGTGCATAGAAATCCCAAAAATACAGCTCAGCATAAATGAAAGAGATGAGTTTTTAAGTGGTTGCTGTGAGAAAATAGTCTGTTTCACTGACCAGCTGTGCGTGCTCCAGCAAAAAGTAAACACAGCAATCTGAAAGCTGGGTATGGTTTGTGTGTACAAATAATAACTGCAGGCTCACACTCCAGGACATTTACACACATAAAAACTTCCTAATCGGAATATATTTTGTTGGCTTTGTCAAACTTTAGATTTTATTTGCATAAACAAATTTTTTATTAACCATTTGGTCCCATTTATCTGAATTTTCATTTTTTTCTACAACTGTTAAATGAATTAGGTAAAACTTTAACTTATTCATTGGACTTTTATTTATAGGATTTCTGGTGATGTGGGTTATTCTCAGCTCAAGAGGTGCGTGTTGCCAAGAATGAACAAACCTGTTCGGGTACAGTATCCAACAGTAACACACACACACACACACACACACAGAAACAACAGCGAGAGACTCCAGACTTTCAGTCAATGGCACAGACAATGTTGCACGTTATTCATATGTTTGTTTAAGTGCTCCATTCTCTCTAGAGGAAGTTCTCTCTGTTATCCTGAAATATAAACCACACAGGTCGTCAGAGTGGCTTTCTGGAAAACAATGGTGTCTGTCCTCGAATGCAGGAGTCGATGGGGGATTTTTCTGTGCCACCCCCGATTCTCTCGCATCTTGTAGATGGCTCCTCTAATCGCCATGACTGACTGACCTTTAGGCCAGTCCCCTTCTGGGATTTACAGCTTTCACTGGCTTGACCTTTGCCACCTAACACTCCCACAGACACTCCCTTCACGTGAATTCAGCCTCAAAGCTGGACAAGAGCTGCTGCTGCTGGCCAACGTGTAGGCTGCTACTGCTACCTCAGCATGTCAAAACCTCTCTAGGTGGTATGATTCAGTCAGTGGTTCATTAACCCCCACCTCCGACCACCCCATCTACCCCCCACCTGCATGAAGAAAGTCTCCCCTTTGGCCTAGAGCAAGGTAGACCTGCTTAAAGCACGGCCTAATGACGTGTGCCATGGTAGGAGAGGCTAAATGCCACCACCACATGTGGGGATGATTACAGGAAGTGGTGCAGAGTTGCAGGGGACCTCAGGACTTTGAGGTGGGTGTGGGGGACTCAGTTGGGGCATGGAGGCAGTGAATTCCCAAAGGCCATTGTATGGGGCCACTCAGCAAAAAAAAAGAAAAGCCCCATCCTGGCCAGGTCACGCAAATTTAGGACCCACTGAATTGTGGGACTGATGGGGGGTGTTGCTCCCTTTATGCTTTAATTAAACAACCCTTGTGCTTTGTCTTGGCAGATTTGAAAACAAAAACAAGCAAAGAAAATGAATCTGTGGTCTTCTTTGAATGCTGAGTAAATCCATAAGTGGGACGACACTGCAGTTTTAGGGCTTTTCAATGAATCCCGCCAGGCTCAGTGTCAGGTCGAACCTCTTAGTCTACAACCCTGCTCAGCATAACCTTCCCATTCTCAGACACACAGTAGCTAAAGTAATACAGCATTTCCTCTTTGGGAGGCAGTTAATCACCCCTGAGCAAACATGTGTACTGGAGCGTGAAGACACTATTTCTTGCACACTTCATAATGAACCTTGTTTTACTCCACTGCTCCTCCCTGACACACTGGCCGAAACAACCGAACTATAGATTGTTTTTGTGTGATTGCCTGCAATCACTGGAGACAAAAAAATAAAAAATTGCCAGAGTGAGATTATGATAAAATGGCATGTGTAACAGGTTTGCTCTTTGCCCAGCAAACTGTTTCAACAAGCTCGAGGAGCGCCTACTCCAGCTTTTATTCAGACTTGCCAGAGTGAGGCTCATTCTTCCCACCTCTCAGTCTGTAAGACTTCAAAGGTCACAAGTTATTATTTATTGCCTTGTTTGACTGTGGCTAATGAAATCCCCAATGCCTTAATAAAGCAAGTTGGTAACCTCCTACCCAATGAAGTGGTCTTTTCTCTCTTTTCTCACAGACAAACAAAAACAAAACAACAAAGAGAGGCGGTACATAAAGGAGCTTTGGTCAGATGGGTCACATGCTGTCCATTGAGTCTCCGGTCCATCAAGACCATTCAGCAGGCTCTATAAAACCGGCAGGCTGCTTAAATACCTGACAGTAAGAAAAGAAACAAAAACAAAGAGAAAGAGGGGGAACAACAGATAAAATAAATAAGACAGCCCCTGTGACTGATGTGTATAGATGGTGCCGGAGAGTCACTGACAATTCAAGAAATGTGGCTGTGGCCACAAAAGGCGGCTGGAAAATACTGAAGGAGCTTGCTGGGCACATTTTTTAGGCCTTTCCCACTTGGACCCCCTTTTGAGTCTTTGTCTGTGCTCCAGGCCCATGAGAAAAGTCAATCACAGACACTTGGGTGTAGATTCTTGGTTTTCCTCTCCTTCAGGCCCTTATTTCCCCAGTATAGAGCCAAATCCGAGATACTCCATGTTTACATAACTAATTAAAGATGTGGATCTCTATTCCAGCAAAACAACAATTAAAGGAAATAGTAGAATACAGTGCTTTTCCTGTCATAGCCTGATTAAGATGTTACTCATATTTTAGCCTGAAAATATGGCAACATCAAAAGATGAGTGGAGAAGAAAGATTAATACTGGGCAGTCATTAAAATCCATATTTATGCAGCCCAATTTTCCTTGTGAGAGAATTCAATGTGTTGGTTAGTTGGCTCCATTTGATCTGTGCTGAGAAAAGAGATGTCTGAACCTCCGGGGCTTGTGATCCCAGGCTAATGCATGGGCAAAAACAGTCAATTATATTGTAAATTATGGGGAGAGGGGTGTCAAAATGTTTGAACGGCACAGTTTTTTTTTTATAGGTGACAAAAGTCTCCAGAACACACATGCACATAAAAACCTGAAAGTAAACAGGTTGGATCAGTGAGCATCAGATTTATCAACACTGACATTTAATTACAGCGAGGTAATCGCACAATTTGTGCAACAGTGAAGCTCTACTCAAGGAGACAAACAAGAAATAAATGACATGACCTTAAAATACCGCTTAAACCTCACACACGCCACACAACAATGACATCGGGAATTCTTTCAGATACTATAAAGAGCAAAGTTTACTTCAATGTCTCTACAATCTGCTTCTATGTCGAACTTTATTTCTGTCACAAAGAATAGGCTAAACAGTAAGATGTTGTTTAGATCTTTTATTTCCCAATTCCAGTCAAGTAAATCCACCATAGCAGTCTCCCCCCTTTCTCTAATAGAGCCCCTGAAGGATTCAAGCTTCTCCACAACTCTGAGCAAAGATTTCCTTGCCTGCAAAATAACAGTAGGAGCAAAGTTTACTCTTTATTTCAATGGGAAGCGTTTTCATGTTCAAGCCAAGCAAAGAATGCTCCGTTTTCCTGTGGTGTTAGCTATGAATCAGAGTGCATGTGCCCTTGGGTTGTGTGGAGAGCATTTGTGTATCAGGCTCCTGAGTCCATGTCTGTAGCCTCATGCTAATTTTGGCCCTACAGAAATCATGCAGATCGCAAATATTAACCAAATGTTGCTCTCGCTGCTTTACACACTTTTATCAGCGTAGTCTGACCCTCTAATCCAGAACAAGGCGTCACTGCAGTGTTATCACTCCACAGTGAGACACAAACCTCAAGATATTTTTTCTCTGCTTTCATGTTGATCTGCTAATGTTTCAATTACGAAGCTTGAAAAAAAATGTTTCAGTTGTAAATACATCAGTCAAGCTCAGCAGTCATTGCTGGATATTGTAAATTAAAGAGTTGTGCTGCAGTGTTGTGTGTGTGTGTGTGTGTGTGTGTGTGTGTGTGTGTGTGTGTGTGTGTGTGTGTGTGTGTGTGTGTGTGTGTGTGTGTGTGTGTGTGTGTGTGTGTGTGTGTGTGTCAAGTAAAGCGTAGCATCTCACATGTTGCGGGGAATTAGATCTGTTTAGGATGATATTAATCTGCAGTCGGTAGTATTGCAAAATGATGCATTACAAAAATGCAGAAGAGCATAATATAGTGGAATTAAGGAAACCACCAAACCCCAAATAGCATGTTAAAGAGATACACTACACATCTACCTATTCTGTCAAGATTAACTATAGTAAAGACAAAGGATAATGTGCACACACCTTCATTAAGCTGTTCTGATTCCCTCATTTGTGTGCACTTCACATGTGCATTTCAAATTTGAAATTGCACTTTGTCACTGTGACCACTGAGCAAAAACTAAACACCAGTTAATTCTCTGCTTGAGATAGCATATAGATGAGTAATCATCTGTCATAATCTTAGCGATGTTTTTCGGTAATGGAATAGATATTATGTTATTTCTTGCATGATGAGATGTGGTCGGCTTTCCCTTTGATCTTGTGCACTCACCAGGAAGAAGCAGATTAAAAGGTTCATGAAATCAACATAAATCTTGAATCGTTTTTTAGTGGGACGCTAAAATAAAAGAAAAAAAATTAACTTTATGCAAAACATCAGGGGCACCAACAGCAATACCAGCATCTGCCTCATACGCATTTAACCTGGTGTATATTTCTGATGTTCTCATTTGAAATGCAGTGCCAGCCAGCCTGGTGCAGGTTTATTAAGGGATCACATGTAACCTGAAAATTCACACTTTTAGGTTATGCTTTTACATGTGCTCAGAGATCACAGTCTATAAAATAATAAGCATGTCTTTGGTCATATTGCTGTGTGGTCAGAGGAAAGATGAGGGCTCCTTTTAGTGCAGGGCTAAATTCAGGGGGGTGGCTATTTGAAGTGTGCACACAGAGCTGGGTTTGATTGGTTAAATCTAGGGCTTCACAGGAGCTGCCCCTGGTACAGGAGGAGGAGAGTAGATATATATATTTATATATATATATATTTTTTTTTTCCTGTGGCATTTTTCCTCGTACAAGAAAAAAGATGGGCACTGGAGCTGGGCTGGAACGTGATCATAGGCCAGCACCAGACCAAAGAGCTCCCCATTAAGGTTTTGGGTTATAAACAGCATCTGTTTCAAATGGGGCTAAGACTAGAGGAGCACTCATTCCCTCTTTCCCTCTGCCTGTACCACAGATCTGGCACAAACTATGAAGTCTCTCTTCTCTCCCCTCGCTTCTCCCATCTCATCTCATTGCGTCTCTATTCTCCCTCCTCTTTAGAGTTTTATATGCCTCCTGCTCATTATGGCCCTTTTCTTTTAAAGAAAGGGATTTATTTAGTGCAAAAAAAGCACAGCACAGCACAGGCATGCACACTGGTTTGAGCTTAGTGCCATAACTTCTGCTGCGGTGGAAGCGACAATTTAATCCACAAAATCACCAATTTTCTTAATTGGTTTCCCCAGCCGTGTCAATAATATAAACAAAATAAAAAGGACAAAATAATATCTGGCAGAAATGAAAATGACATGTGGTCTATAGAACAAAATAGTGCTCCCAGGTTCTTTTTTAAATTGAAGGTAAATACCCTGAAATGATCATTACTATTACTATTATTGTCTTAAAGGGAGAATAGTCTGCCAGCAGAGACCTGTAGTCCTGGAAGGACTCTCACGGAGGCTGTGTGTCTCCCTCTGCTGGACAACATATACAATTATGTTTATCAGGGCAGGAAAATTTCACTTCATAAGCAGATAGTTTTGGTTATTCACTGGACTTCAATGTAGGCATGACAGTTTTTGTCAATATTTGATTGATTGGTTTATTTTTAATTAAATTGCACATGACTGAAAAAATCATTTACAAACGACTGAATGTGCCACTCATTTTCAAATGAAAGAACAGCATCTTTGTGTCTCGTATTTTGTCTCCATCCTGAGACATTATAAAGCTTGAGACAGGCTCAAGTATCTTCAACTCCGAGTAAACAGGAAGTGTGTTATATTTACACCAAGACCTCACTAATCCTTTCTCTGTGGACTGGTATCATTAGGGACTAGCATGAAAGTGTTCTTGGCGACTTGCCTCTTCAAATAACAGCTATTAAGCTGCTGCATCTTGTTTTTCTCCAACACCAGTGGACATCTCAGTCCTTCTGCAGAAAATATATGAACCATTGCTATTATTTTGGGTCTTTTTCTTGAGGAATAAAAACAGTCACTACATTTAAATCCAGTGTGCCTTTGTTGTTAAGTGATAAGGTGGCTGATTTCAAGTTGAAAGGCTGGAGAGAGGGTGGAGGTAAGTCTTTGTTCACAGCTTGCTGAGAGTGTGTGCAGAGCCCTAAGCTGCTCCTATCTGAACACTATGTATTAAAGTTTATAGCAGATTGAGGCCCCTGGAGTGAGAGAGGGAGAAGAGTGAGAGGTGGAAAAGAGACAGAGAAATAAAGAGTTTCCAGAAAAGAAGTCACTCCTTTGTCTATTCAGAAATGACATGACACAAAGTTTTGGCTTTGTTCCTCGCCTTTTAGGGTGTGACAGCTGAGCTGTTATAAGAAATTCGTATGGGGGAGTACGTACGTATGTATGCTCAGCCACTCTTTTCCTGACACCCATGTCAAAATAAGCCCTTACAAACTGCGTCTTTACCCATTCAGTTTCCTTCAGATCAGTCAAAAGAGAGAAATGAAGCTTGTCAAATGGCCCCCTCCATGATTTAAGGCACTGTATGGCATGACAGGCCTACTATGGTGTAATAGATTGGTCAGGATGCTTGGCACGAAAGGTTGGATGAGCACTGGCTTACACTATCATAGGACACTGTCTGGACTGAGACCGGCCAACAGATGGTCACCTGGATTAATGGAGTCAATTAATTCATCCCATTATGTAATTAAGGATGGAGTCTGATGAGCAGAGAAGCCCGGGCTTGGCTTCCTAAGATGTTAAGCATCTGATTTAATTCCTAAAAAAAGCAAAGGGGCAGATCCAAACTTTATTTTTCCTCACTCTGACAGCACCTGTCATCTGTCTAAAGATGGAGTGTCCAAATGTGTCTGCAGTGGTTACCACATACATAGAGACAGTTTAAGACTGCACTTTGTACACTCTTTTACTCTCATCTAGAAGCCTCATCTACCACAATCTCAATCAACTATCTACTTGGTTAAAATCTCTGCCTCAGAAAGTGTTCTATAAAAAAGCAGGCTGTTATTATAAATGTTTGTTCATTAAGAATGACAATAAAAATCTGTAAATTAGACCTTTTGTTTTGCTGCAGTTCATTAAATGCACTATCTTAGATCCTATACAGTCAATACAGAATAAAGTATCAAATTTAATTTAAAAATAACCATGTAGGATTAATCATTGTCACGCGTACCCTCTTTGCAGTGACCAGTGTTTGTCCACTAGAGGGCGATCCACGGTTATGGTAGCAGCTCCTGTTTCAGTCTGCCCTGCTCACATGCATACAGTGACTGTTTGGGAGCTGTAGAGTGGATCTGAGGTGAAAAAAAGTGTTTTGAGGGCACAGCTGATGAAATGTTGGATCACAGTGAGAAAGGGATGACATGAAAGCGTTGACATCTCACTGTTCACTCCTTGCCTTCCTTCCCTGAGATCTGTGAGCACATCCACTCCATCTGGATTCAGACAGAATTTACTAGTCTTCATTATGGGACTTCCTGTATCATTGCAATTGCCTTCTCAAGTGCCTGCATTTCTGCCTGCGTGTTTCCATTTCCATTATTGTATAATAAATTGTGTATTTACTCATCTGGTGAGGGTTTACGTTGAGTATCGGAGACGAAACAGTCAATGAATGATGTAAATGATTTCCCGTTGAGATCAATACAACTGTCGTCAGTTTCCTCATGTTTCAATTATAAACCTCACTTCTATTATGATGAAAGCTTCCTCACAACATGTGCTCCGAAGTGCAGGATGAAAGCAGAAGGACACAACACTTTATGAAGAGCATAAAAGATTGTCTACTTAAGCTTTATGTCACTTACAAACAAAACAAAATGTTTTATAAGAGAGACATGCGGCGTTTCGTGAGGCACTTGTCCTTGGTTTGTGTTTAAATCCTACAATTTATATCAAGGTGTCTTACAAGGGTGACGTTGTGTTAATTTGGCTGAAGGGGCAAAGATACAGAATGGCAGGAAACCTCTCAAATAAGGACTTTGGCGAGACATTTCCCAGCAGGGGTTTGGTCAGTTGGGGGGGGGGGGGTATGTCCGGCTAGAGACCTCCTGTGAGCTCGGGGGTCTCACACACACACACGCACACATACACAGATACAAGCATTTTGTAATCTCAGCTACTCTTATTAATTGCCACTGTGTAATCTCCCAGGGTTTTCACACATATCAAGAGCTGGCCCTGTGCTCATTTAATTTAATGTAGGTTAGTAAGAGAGGATAAGCTGATCTTTCCTGACCCCCCCTTTTCCTCAGCATCCCATTGAAAACCCAGGCCAGCCAGAAAAGAGGATGCAGTCTAAGACGTGACTAATCTTGGCACAAACTCTCAGTCTAGCCTGCTTACAAACTGTTAACTGTCTAAGAACAATGTTGCATCTGAATCCATTGACCCTTCTTTCTGTTTGTCCTAAAAGATGGAACCCGTCGGATTAGACCACCTGTTTATTGGCTTTGTGGAGCCTTAAGGTCTGAGTGATGCAAGGAAATATCCTGGACCTCAATGTGGCCAGTAGGGTGCGTCTCACCAGCCTTCACTGATTGCATTTGCTACTTCAAAGAGCCTTACATTCTCTGTGCTTATCCCAGAGCAAAGCTATCCAGTACAGAGTTTAGTTCTCACTGGGGAGCATGAGAAAATAAGGTTAGTGCAGCACATTTTAGACAGGAGAGGAGAGGAGGTGACACGTACTGTATTTATAGCTTACACTGTTCAAAGTTAGCCTAGGTTGCTGTAATTAAACATTTCAAACTTCACTTGGCACTTAACATTCCTCAAATAGAAACTTAACTGCAGCATGAAAGCTTCCGCATAACCCGCATGGCACAGTTGAAAGACAAACCTGTCTTCCTGTTTGTTTTGATCCAAGTGAGATATGACAGTTGTTTGGTGTGAGGAGTGTACTTGTCTCTCAGATGCCAACTCCATGCTGATCCCGTGTCTTACTATGCAAACAATCAAATAAAACACCCCATATTTCATTGTATATTATATTTAGACTGAAGTGTTTATCTACATTTCTACACGTTAATAGTAGGACGTGGATTTCTGCAATTTTTAATTCACAGAGGTCAGGCCTCCGCTTTTGTTTGCTTTGTACAATGTTTAAACATAAATCAGTACCTTTGTTATTTCAGCAGATGGCAGCGTTGTACATAAAATGCAACCCAGGAAAGCGGGACAAGCTTCAGTAACATGTCACAGGGGCCATAATTAATTCCATTTCTTTCCTTGAAGTATTTATATCCTCAGCATTTTTTGTTGTCATCAAGCACGGGTTCTTTTGTGGTTGCCGGATCCTTTTTCATGCTCACACAGCAGTGACAGAATGCAAGTGAGTGTGTTTTGACATGCGTCTCGTGGGACTGTTACAGCGTGCACCTCTGTCCCTTTATCATCTCCCTACAATAACATCTGTCTGATCAGTGACTGCAAAGAGACAAGTTTTGACATTTATTTAAATATATTGTATAAAAATATATTTTGTAATTTTTTTTAAAGAAGAAGTGCAGATGTGTTCCCTGCTGCAGAGAACACAACAAAACAGTTGGTAGCAGATATGAGTCACTCATTCAGTTCCTTATTATCTTCCCACTTGAAGTGAACTGAGTTGAGGCTCAAACCTTCAGCCCTGAAGCCATTTAGTTCTAAAGAATCTTTTCTTGCTCTTGTGTCTTATCGCACAGGGCTGGTTAATGACCGTTTAGTGTGCAATGGATCGGCCTGATAGGCAGTAACTCCACAGAGAACATTTCCACAAGTGAGGGTTAACCTCTAGAGCCACTTTGTGAAAGCACTAATACAGGCTGTGGCTGTATGTCTGTGGACTCTTAATGCAACCAAAAGGAAATAGAGGCCAAGCAGAATCAAGACGGTGCAAAAAAATTAGACCATGTGATGTGAAGTGACTGAGGAGGAGGAAGCGGAAAGCTGCACTGAGTCAGTGAAGGAGATGGGAAAGTGCCTGGAGAAACACGACCTCAGGGCATTTTCTCATTGCTAAGATCTATGTAAAGTGAGATTAGCTGGACCAGAGGGGCCATTAAGTCTGGAGTCTCGGGCATCAGCAGATGACTGACCAGAGTTAAGGCTAGAAGACACATCATTACAAGGCAAGCAATACCAAACAGGCGAATGCTTGCCTTTCTGCTTTTTCTGGTTTCATGTGTAATAAGGGGACTGTACTTTCACTGTTTTAGCCCCAACATTATGTATCAAGCTCCCCTTGACTGTCAGAACAACAGAGTCAGTTTTTCAGTTTAAAAAGCTTTTAAAAACACACCTGTACAGACAAGCATTTTTATACATTTTTATGCTTGGTTATTGGTCTTTTTGAAGTTGTAATGTTTTTACTAATTTTTTTTTTTTTTTACTATTCTATGTAATGCTTTGTGCATTCTAATGCTTTGTGAAGCACTTTGTAACCCCTGTTTTGAAAGGTGCTATAGAAATAAAGTTTGTTATTATTAGTATTATCTCATCATTCTTGTTCTTGCGGGCTTTGTGTTTACAGAGGTTATTCAAAGTTTAGCTGGCTTTTGGTAAAATCTTTTAATGACTCCACAATGACATAGTTTAAATTAGTCATCAGAAAGAGGCAAGTGCCTGATGTCTCTGAGGGCTTTATCCAAGGGACAAATGATTTTAATTTGTCAGTTTCAGCCGTAATGCAGATCATAACATTTGTTCTTTTAGAAAACAACGTCAACAGTGTGTGAAAGTTGTGCATGCATGTGTGAACAGTAATGTGCATATATTTATGTTCAGATATCTCCACATGCACACACTACCGCTGGCTGTAAAACAGTATGGATTCGGTCCATCTACCATGTAAGGTTAATTGTAGACGACAAGGGTTTCAGCATCCCGTGCATGTTCACTACTTTCATTCCTCCTGTGTCACTATTCATTTTACCCTGGGGAACGACGAAAGGTGCTGTAGCATCAAGCCCCTCTATGGCTACACAGCATGGTCAGTCAGAGGATTTCACTGCGCTTTTTTTAGACATGCAGTTTTCCACATAGTCCTTACAAAACTCTGATCCCCCATCTTCTCTAGCAAAATCATCCACACTATTTAGTTAAGGAAAACAGCGCTGTTTCACTCCTTCTCTTTCACTGTCAGCAGAAGTTGCCTTGACATATTGCCCTGGCCTTGGCCAACTTCCTTTTCTTCCTGATTTATTGAACATCCTCGCTGTTTGACTCAGATTGATCTCTCATCATTGAGCTGTCAAAAAACAAGAGTTTGATCGGGATGTGGCTGGTACCTCCCACCCTCCTCAACCTGCAGAAATTTTCCTAGTTCATTCAAATAACCAACCTTGTTTTGAAGGTGTAGATTGCTCTCAGTGGCTTGCTGAGACTTTCAGGTTTATAAAAGAGATCTCTATCCGTAGCCTGACATCCAATGCTGTCAGCCTCCACAGACCAGGCATGCTGTGATTGCATAACCAGCATCTGAATATGGGAGAGAAGACAGGAAGGAACAGACATACTGTACTGATGATAATTATCTAGCACTTCATCCCAGCGCTGTAACAGCTTCGGATAATAGTGGCTGTACAATAGATCAGAGACACAAACTTCAAATTCTGATATCCTTAGATTCTTTAAGAGGTGACAGGGTAATACCAAAATAATCTCTGCCAGTACAAAGCCGTGCTTGTAATGTCTTTGTAGATAATAGCTAATATTGATCATTTTGTAATCTGGCTGCACTATGAGTTAATAATAAATGTGTGGTTAATAAAACAATTGGTAGATAATTCAAATTACATTCCAGAGATAAGAACAGTGCTCATTTGTGTGAAACTCAGTGACAATTGAAATTCACACCGTTCTCATTTATTAAAGCTGGGATGTAACCCTGACATCTAAAGATTACATATCTTGATGAATATATCTCCAAGTATTCAAAAAAGGGAGTTCTATTGATTCCCTTGTCTGGCTTTTCTCATTTCTGTGAGAAACAGTGGTGCATTTTTGTTTACTCTCTATTGATTGATGACAATAACGTTCCCATCTAGCTTTGCCACCTGCCATCTGGCTGAAGTAAAAATGAGCTTGTGATATTGTGGTGGGAGAGAATTTCTCTTTGTTTTCTGCAGAAAATGCCAAATGTTTATACTGTGTGAACAAGTCTGAACACAAGCTACTGAAGTAATTTAAATTCTCTCACCAAAAGAAGATAAACTTCCTGCCATCAGACTTTTACACAGAGTATATGACACATTCGCTCCTCCAGGAGTTGCGTTTATAGGCCCGTGTCTGCTTATGATGTTGTGTCCTCCAGGGAGCTGTGAGGCTGGGTTAAGTGCTGTCAGAGGTGAGGTTAGGGTTAAGGCCATGAATGACATGACTGCAGTTGTAAATCACATGGAGGAAGCAATGAGACAGAGAGAAAGTGAATATCAATCTGCATGGAAGGAAGTCAAGCGTTTTATGCCCCCTCAGATACACGTAAAACTGTGACCAAAGGCTTATCAGTGCTACAACAGCTTAGTGAGCCAGATGGAAGGAGAGAAAAGAGGTGCTGCTCTCTGATGTGTCACTGAGGAGTGGACAGCACTGACACAGACCCCTGGTTTGTCCCCCGTGGAACTTAAAAGGCCTCAGCTGCAGCACCATTAATCTCCACCCATAAAGCTGTAACCACAGTAGGTTTCTACAAGGAACTGTGGCTCACTGATCTAAGTTAACAAACGACTAAAATTAAAGTGACAACAATTGAGCATGTCATTTACATGAACAGTAAAGTGATACATTGCTTTCAGAAACGGGGAAAGCGTACATTTTGTATACATCTGTGCATGTTCCTATGTTTGTGGTTGCAGTAGTAGTGAAGCAAAATGTTTGTGTCATCGCTGCTCCACTACTATAGTCGCCTGTATTCACTGGTGATCTAATTAACATTCCTACTTTTTATAAGAAATATTCAGCAATTTTAGTTAATTTTCTGTTCATACGAATAATGCACGTCATCTTTTTTGCATTTTTTAACTGCTGTTCTCTTCAACAAGGAGGAAAAACAAGCATTATTGCAAAGTCTTCAACAAGTCTGTGTTAGCAAGAATTAACAATTGCAATGAATTCTCAAAATTTCCCTCTTGTGACACTGCTAATTAGGTTCAGAGCAAAAAAATGGGGTGATTCCACAGTTTGTCACAGAACATTAGATTTGTTGTTAGAGATTTAGCACACTGCAGTGGAAAGGAACAAAAGGTTTCAGCTCATCCACATGATGTCATATTATTCTGTCACATTAGGCTGGCTTCGCAGTGTGACTAATCCATTAAGGTTAGAGGTAAACTCACAGTTTGATGTTTGCAAGAACACTAATCATCTAAAACACCACAGTCACATTCAGCCGTTGCAACTTTCGGCATAATAGAATTTGCCACAGTTCTGTAAAAAATACATGGTCTTTGTGTCTGTCTGGCTCTTTGATGGAACATTTTCAGCGTGACCACACCCAAACCTCTGTTTTCCAGTCTGTTCTCCAGCCCTCCATCCTCTCTGCCACCTGATCCTCCCACAGGATCAGCCACCTTCTCGGCGTCTCCCACTGTGGCTCCTCAGCTGCTGTGCATGTTGTCCTGGGTGACATGAATTAATGATAACAGCAGAGGCTTCACAGACCAGGCTCATCCATTACATAAGCCAGGCAGGTCTGCTGCGGATCCACACAGTTTTTGACACTTAATGCACAGTCCTGTACCGCACCTTTCACGGATGACCCTTTTTAGCTTCCTTTCTCATCTCCTCTGTCTATGCCACTGCACACAACATATGGCGCAGTGGGTATACAGCCATATGGCAAGTATTTATCCATAACCTGTGCAGTGTTATATTTTTGAACACAAAACTTGGCTCTTACAGCACTGCAGTATAGAAAGGGATAACCTTATTTTGATGCCCTTGTGAAGCCCTTTGTGACATGGATTCTAAACAATGTTCTCTATGTAAAAAACATTGTTATGATTATAGATAATAGCTTATAAACCGATTTGACAGATGACACTGAGGACTTTTCCCCACACTAAGTTTTCTTGAGGGTAATAAACAAAGCACTGCAATCAAATCACAAATGCTCTGCTGTTACAGAGAGCAAGGCACACTTTTACTAATAATTAGAGAGGTGGCAATCTGCAAGTCATCTCTCAGGTGCCATTAGGCAGCACAAGGCTGTTGTGTGTGATCATTAATAGAAATTTAGCTGCCTCAACACCCAAGGGGGTCTAAATGCCATGGGTGCCCTCTGCACCTAGATCCATCTCATTACGCATTTTCTGCAAAGCCGCACAGGAGATGCTAACTAGACACTCACCTCTTTTGCTAGAAAGCTCTTCCAAACACCAATGGATTCTTTATGATACCTTTAGATTTACTTCCGAGGTGTTCACTAAAGCACCAGAAGGAGATTTTCAGTAGCATCAACCTTAAATCTTACTGCTTGTGAAGTGATGTTGTGCTTTTTGACTGCTGGTAATGACGTGTTTTCCCCTAACAATTAAAATTCAGGATTATTTCAAGGCTGCACCATCAGACTGTTGCACATTCAAACTGTTTCTATTCATGCCACTTTGAAGTACACAACAGCAAAATGAATATTGAGTGACTTTTTGCAAAATTACTAACTTACATGCTGCATGTGTTTCTTTGTTGCAGTCTTTTCTTGTTCTCTGCGTGTTGGACAAAGTTAGTGCACTGATACTGAGCAAAATCAGCACAGTGCTGTAAGGCTGCAGAAGGTAGACTGGATGTTGCAATACTCTCACCTGAGTAGCCATTTAATGAACAGACTGCTGCTGGTTGTCCCACTGAGAACTCTGCCAACAGAAAAAATGAACACATCCTCAAGAACTTCATTTTTTTCTTCTGTTTCATTGTCACACTTTTGCTACCCCTCACCTCAATGTATGATTTCTACTTGCCATTTAGCTGAGCATTGAATTTTCCTATTTTAAACCATGTAATACAGAGCATGGTGAATTTAATGAATAAACAATATACAACCGCACAGTGCTGAGTCAGTTTTTCTGACACGATCAGTGACGGAGAAATACGTGTTTCTCACGGTTTTCTCTCTCAAGGCTTTCTGTTTTTTTGCTTGTAAGAATGTCAGTTTCCTAAAGAGTCTCTGCTTTCATTTGTTGTTGTAGTTTAACCATCTTCCTCTCTCCCTCTCGGCTTCATCCTTATCCAGCTTTACTGGAAAAGACTGCCATTAAAGCTGTGGGAAACCGACAATAGACCATTAACAACGGATTAGTCCTAACAGTTCAATTTCTTCCCTCCCTTCATGTGCAGTTATCACAGTCAAATGCTGCAAGCTCCCAATTATAAGCTGTTTGGATCAGTCTCAGGACAAAGTGCTGGGCTGAATCGACTGAATTAAATTTAAACTTTGCGAACGGCATGTGCCAGCTACAAGTCTAAACTCAGGTTACTGTACTCTATATTGCATATTGTCACCTGAAGTGTTTAAAAATCTAAAAGTGTTAGCAAAAATCTTGTTTATGTGTGTGCACGTGTTTAATTTTTATTGATAACCTCCAGGATTTCTGTGCTGGTGATCTGGATCACACACACGCGCACACACACATACACACTAATGCCAAAAATGATTTTAAACACTTCTGACCTCTCCGATGACGGCAAATTTGCACAGCTGATAAAAAGTAGGGAAGGCATGAAGAAACACTGTGGCTGTAATGGAAGTTTCATGAATAGTTCATTGCAGCTTTCCTGCAGGCAGCAGCACACCTTGCTGCCTCAGAATTACTGCTTGACTTTACAGTAGGAACTCCTCCAGAACTACACAACACATTAGAAGTGTATTCGGTTGTCCAATATGCTGCAACATAATGATGCTCGCATTAAATGAAAGCGACTCTTTCGCACACAAGCACACAGACACAAAATCTCCTTTGTAGCATATATACATTTACACAATTCCATATAAATATGCTCATACATATATGTATACATATACGGATGTTGCCTTGTATACTGTAATTTTATTTTATTTGAGGCCAAGAGCAATAAGTTAGATTTTTTTGTGCAGAATTATGATCTGCTTTTTGCTGGTCAGTTTTCATCTATTTTGAATGCAAAATAATGTGTGTCTGTGTATGTTTGTGTGTGTGAGACAGTAAAAGAAAGTTATCTAGATTTATCTTCCCATTTATCCTGCTTTGCGAAACAGATATTTGTTTGTGATCCCAGCCCAAGTGCCCACTTCAGTGTAAATTTCATCTTTATGCATGCTGGGAAGACATTATGGAATCTAAGCTGATTATGTTGGAGACAACAAACCTCAGCTGTAGCAGGGAAACTGAGCAAGAAGAAGAACTAGCGAGCATGAAACCCTAAATCCCCTGTCTAAATATTTTCCTTAAACAAGCCCCTATTTAGACATCACTTTGGGAGGTGCCTTTGAATGTTTGCCTGAATGCTTATTGTAGAGTTGAATCACATCTGAGCGTGAAAGAAGTTAATTGAAAAGAAGAGGGTTGTCGGGAAATAGACTACATTGCCTCTGTCACGACTCGCTGCTCCCCCCCTTTTGTTATGCTGCCAACATTAGCTGGTCGTGAACAGCCATTGGGATGCTGTTCAGGAGAGGAGGAGAGTAATATGAAACCAGTGCTTCAAGGCCAGTCAAATGTGATTTAAAATGACCAGTCCCCAAGATGTACCTTTGCAGCTTTCTTCAACCACGAGTGTATTCCTGGAGCGGTTGTAATTAGAGTCAGAGCTTCCAAATCGATGCCATGAGACTGCTTCCCTTTGAAAGAACAAATTTTATACTTTTGGGACTTCTTCACAGGTAGTTCTGCAGTGATAGAGGATGTGCATTGCGACTGACAGAAAACCAGTCACCAAAATAAGTTGCCTTTGTAAAGTGGGTGGGCTCTACGGAGCAAAGCTGAGGAGCTCAGACATGATTCCTTCTGGAGGTCACCTTGTGGAGGTTTTCTTTGCAGCTCTAACTGGGAGGACCTCTTGGGGCAAATCCAGAACATATTGGAGGGATTTTATATCATGTCCGGCCTCCTTGGGATCCTTAAGGAAGCTCTAGAAGTCAGTGGGGAGAAGAACATCAGGGCTATCTTGCTTTTCTGTTGGCACTGCAGTCCAGGGGTAGAAAATAGATGCATCTATGATTAGAAACACATGAGAATATTATCATACAATACCAAGCTATAAACACATCTATCTTTTTTACCTCTTTGACAGGATAATACCTTAAAAACTGAGATGTCAGAGAAAACTGCCTCTGCAGCTTTCTTTAATTCCCGGCCCAATTAACTTTGTCATCAATAAAACTGAAACCATGACTTAAGAAAAGCAGCAAAATTATCTAAAAAATGCATTGAATACATCTGATCTGAGGATTGATTTCCAAGCACAACAGTTGTCATGTGCACTGCTGCCAAGGGGAAAAACAAACAAACAACAGGCTGTCTAATAAATGAAAGAAAAGAAGGCATTAAAAAGTAATTGCCAATTTTCATTTTGATGTCAGCATTTTCCCCGAAACATTCCGGTCATTGACTGATCCACATTAACAGGCCTTTACTCTAACATTGTTCCCAGACAGCGCTCAGAGAGCTTATTGATTGTGGTGGACAGCCAGACACCATAGATGCATCCTCACTCACCAACAGAAAAATTAAACACAGCCTGTGAGAACCCAGTATCTAATCCTAGTTTGAGGAGGCATGAACATTGTTTTGCAGGGAAAAACAGAGAAGCGAGGCTGACCCTTTGGTTTCACCTTGCCACATAATGAGGCCAATTACTTCTGTATGCAGAGACTGTTCTGCACTATTTCTGCATGAAATGGAAATTATTTGAAGACGCTGATATCAACATGGCATAACAGCATGCAAATAGATGAAAAGAATTACAATGCTTGGCAAATTTGCAATTTTTAGAGTTCTCCCAGGAAATATTAACATCACTTCGTTGCTTATGTTAAGTCACAAGACAAAAGCATGACCTACACAAACTCAGTGTTCTACAAAACCACCTTCAGCCAACATATTGTTGTGTTGTATTTTGCAATCAGTCGCCCCATACTGATGATGTTTCCTCAATGGCTAATTTGTTGACTGTTGCCTTCATCTGTGCTCCTTGAAGAGATGCTTGCCTGTGATTTATGCTAACTATGAGAACATTGTTGTTTATATATGTATGACACAACTGCATGGTTGCAGCTGCACACCACATGCAGAACCCACATCACCAGCCTTGTTTTTCTCTCAGTACACAAACCATAAGATATGAGAAAGTTGTCACATTTATTGATTAAAGGACCTTACACCCCTTCATACATACATCATACATGACAACCCGGTTATTCTTCTGCAGTCACCACTTAAATGTAGACAAGCTTATTCCTTGGTCCCTTAAATATATTTGAGGCTATTTGTCATCCTTTGTAACAACATTCAATCTTTAGTGTTCATCAAGGATTATTTGATTTGACTCACAGTCGCTATTATATTTAATGTATTTCCATACAGTAATGTGTGTATGTACTTGGGGAGAGAAGATTAACATAAATGTTTTGTCTAACATCAGGTGGGTAATTAGAATACAGATAAACTACATAATGAATCACACACTGTACACATAGAGCAAAGAACATTGTCTTTGTAGCATCAACATCCATCAGAAATGGACAACATTTTAAGATATTAGACCAAGACTGGAAAAAGAAATGTGAGGAGTCAACTGCAGTCTCCATGACAGCGAGAACCAAAGGTGGGCGTCAAACTATTCACCAGGGACTGGCCCCCGCAGTGTGACCCTGATCAGTGGAATCAGAGGAACTGAGCTACTCGCCTCCGATGCCCTGGACCTGAAGCCGGGCTCTGGGCTGCCTGCTCCGCTGCTCCAGGCTATAGCCTTCTCCAAAGGCATATTAAGTCTTGAGTTGCTTTATTAAGGAACACACCATTATAGCTTCTCACATGGTGTTTGGTGAGAAATGCAGAAGCCGGTGGGTAGTGTGTGGGACTGGATCTGCATACTGTACTTGGCTTTCTGTGTGTGAGCATGGTGCGGATGAAATTGCTTGACATATAAAACATGCATTTGTTCAAAACTAGGTCATGAAACGAGAGAAGATTTGACGGGCTTGCCGATATATTTACTCTATGTGTGCACTGGTGTGTGCTGGTACAGTATATATGTTGGATATATATATATATATATATATATATTAATATTGCCTTGTGCAGAAAGTGATTTCACAGCTAACCAAGACAGAAAAACACTGGTGTAAGAGATGCACTTCTGACTGTACGCAAGTGTTTGTGTGTACATCTTACCACCAGAATTTAGTTTTTTACACCAACAGGTCCAGATGGTCTGCATGACTTTGTATTAGATGTATTTACTTACATGAACTGTAGGGATCAGTGCGGATGTGAAGCAGTCATGTGTTTATTCTTGATTGCTTGGTGGCAGGCTGCTCTACCGGAGTGGGATGATCGACAGGGGTACGTTTCAGCCCCCTGTTGAGGCGCAGCAGGGGGGTATGTAAAGGTGAAGTTCTGGGTCTCATGGCCCACAATGCAGACCCCCTGGGAAGGGTAATCACCATGAGGCCAGCAACAGTCAGCACAGCAGTGGCCCCTCGCCACAAAGACACTCCTCTCCAGAGACATGGCTGCGCCTTTGTGCTCCCCCACTCTCTGAGTGTGTCCCACTCCAGGGGGCTTGAGAGGCACCACAGGGTGCCCATTAAACCATTAGGAGTGGAGGACAGCCCTGACAGCCTGATATACAAATACATGCACACACACACTGACATACGAATACACAAGCATTCAAAACCTGCACATATACTGTAAGTACACAAACGCCCTGAGACGACAAAGGCAAAGTACTGTTGATTTAACGTCACTGTAAGCTATTAACAGCTGAATGAGAGAACAATCTGTCATTTTCATTTGTTAATTTTTTCATTTACTGGCCTAATCACTCATTGACTTGGTCATTTATTGCCAGATTTGTTCACTCACACACCATTTAAGTTCAGTAGTTTATAGTCAATGTCATCCAGGTTAATTTTGATTGGTCTTGAAAAAAATGAAAGGGAAAAACAAGCACACAACATGATGTGATCACAGAGAAGAACACCATAAAGCAGTTTTAAACCAGCACAGGATCCCAGTCTAAGTGCTACAGCGATAAAACAGACCATAAAATCTTAAAGAGACTGTACAAGGCTATTGATTGCTAAGACTTAGCTAAGGGGGATGGATGATGGTTTACATCGATACCAGCTCTACAATAGAGTCTATTAAACCTGCAGAGCAAAGAAGCAGTTTGCATTGCATTTCAGGCTCTGCAGTGGTGCTTGGCTTTGTGGGGTAGCTGTCTAATGAAAGTGGAAGCTTTAAAGTTTACACTGGTGACGATTTGATGTCAAGGGGATTCAGAGGGTCTGTTATGTTTCGGGGGCCTTTTGCTGGATGGTTTGAGTTCACTTGTCCTCTTAGAGAAGAACCACTGCAAATCAGCACAAAGTTGTTCTCATGGGAGTGGTCTCTTCCAGGATGACGATGCTCCTATCGTGCATAAGTCGGTCACTGGTTTGATGAGAATGATGATGAGAATTATATGTTTTGGTTTTTTGCAGTCATCAGATCCCAACCTAAGCAAACACTTATGAGAGAATTTGTGCAATTTGTGACACAGCACTTTCCATCATCATCATCATCAGAACACCAAATGAGGAAATTCCTTGTGGAAAACTGATGTCCATCCAATCAGTAGAGTCCAGAGACTTTTACAATCAACATCAAGGAGCACTGAAGCTGTGCTGGTGGCATGTGGTGGCCCAACACCTTACAAAGACACTTGATGTTGATTTTTTTCTTGGTTTTTTCACCTTTATCTTCCTGCATTCTTAGTGTTGAATTGTCTAGTGATCAGAGGAAAACAGAAACTTATATTGGTCAGATGGCCGTGTCCATGGCTAACAAATATGGAAGGAGCAACCTGGTAAACCAAAAAGGACATTCATATATAAGTAAACTGCATTCTTATTTACCTTTTGAAATAAAAATGCTGACAAAAGGAAAACTATAACAGAGTATGACAGAAAAAGCTTCCAGTTTGAAGGATCCATAAAGTCCACACTAAGATGTAGGGGAAGATAATGGCAGCATAAGTCAGCAACATGACCAGGGAGACTGGAGTTTACATTAATGGGGCACCATTCATTTTAGACTTTTCACCAGCTGTTTACTTTTATTTTTCACTGGTTAGATTTAGGCACCAAACCTATGCAGTCTGGTTCACAAAAATATCACACTGGGTTAAAATACAATCCGTCCACAACATGTTTTTTACGATCATTCTCCATTTACTGTATCAGTACAACTGAATATGTGGTTGGTTGGATTTGACTGACAGTAAAGCAATAAAATAAATGCAAAGATACAACATAATTTGGTATAAAATAATGTAACTTGAAAATGGAGTTTAGTTGGATGGGGATGTAATTTTGTGGACATTGATGGGGAGGAGAGCACCCAAAAAATACCAGTGTTGTGGTTTACATAAATTCCAAACCAGAGAAACTGTCAAGGAAAAAAGCCCTGTCGTTGAAACTAGGATTGACATTTTGCTTTAAGATGTTTTCAAGTTTTGACATCCTTGACATCTTTGCCCTCTAGCTTAGTCTCTAATATGTCTTTACAGCAAGCTCAAGTTTTTCCACAAGCTTTTTCATTGCTCAGACTTCTGAAGGGCCTCATATTTCTTTCTAGAAACCATTTCATCATTGAACCAAGCCTGTCATTGCTAAAGTACTGTTAATTAGAATGCATATGCTTTCTGAGAACTTGAACTGAGACAAGCCAGTGTCACTGTTGACATCACAAATGTTCTTTTGCTATTCATTGGCATGCTGAAGTGAGTGGAGATGCCTTGTTTCGGAGACTTGCTCGCTCTTTAATTCTAATATGGTCAACACTTTTTGAGCCATTTTGGTTAACTATTATTTTATTTTATCGAATTGTTTTTTGCCTCTACCAGAAGCTGACAGATCAAAGAAACAGTGCAACTAAGTGATGACATAAACAGTGATTCTACACAGCTTTTGTCTTTCAACCTCATCAAAATCAGTTTCATCAAATGTTAATTTGGGACTTTATCAGTGTGAGTTTAAACTATTTTCCACTTATATGAAGGTATTTCAGGCCTGCAGAGAAAATATCACTGAAAGCATATAGAGTTCCAAAGAGCTGAAGGCTGGTATTAACTGTGTTAAATAACACTGATATTATCAGGCACACTTCATTAGAAACCAGCTATAACTATAACCCTGTCATTAGGTAGTTAAATAACTGTATTTGTTATTCTGAAATTAAAGCACTGTTTGCTTTTTGTTTTGTTTTTTTAAATGACATTATTTCTTGCAACATAAATGCTATTAATGCATCGAAATGACTTGTTTCATTATCTGTATATCCATCAGCAAAATCAAGTGATTTCTTGTATAAACAAGAATATTAGACAACAATAGGGAAAAAAACACCATGTTATTATCCATAAGCATTTTGAATACCTATTACTCCATACACCTTTCTTTTGGTCGAAAAGCAGCTGTAGATGGATGGATGTAAACTGGACGCTTTAAGGAAGAGTAGGATCTGTTTCTGGCAGATCCCTAGCCTAGCCGCGCTAGGCAACCCACAGCAACGAATTTAATTCTCTGCCAGGGTGGGTGGAGTTACCCTCCATAAGGCTTGATGTTGGATGCTCCTAAAACTGGCCGACGAATCACCATGAAGTGTAGAGTCAGAAGGCGGGCGTAACTAAGTGACGACAGAGGGGCGACGATTCTGACAGAAACAACCGGAAACAACTAGCCTAGCCACGCTAGACAACCCACGGCAACAAATTTAATTCTCTGCCAGGGTCGACAACAAAAACGACAACAGTTGTTGAGCTCCATTAGCACCGACTCTGAATAATCTTTCTGTTAACATGTCTGTAATATACTTAAGCTTCACCGATTGACTGAATAAGGCTGAATCCCAAACCGCCCCCTACACACTCCCCCTCCACTACCGAGTGTCACTCCAAAAGAAGTCACACTCGCAGCTGTGGAGGGCACCTATTATTGAAGGGGGAGGGTATAAATACGATCGTCAGGAATGGGACGCCCTGTCGCCTCACCGGAAAACGGAAGACGTCATCGCTATGGTAACACAAAGACGCCTACTGTGCATGGCTGTAACACTGTGGCACAGGTTGCAACTAACAAGGATCGCTGCTGCTTCCAGAAGACGAAAGCATCCCACTTTTTTCACTCACATGTTTTCCAATCCGATTATCTGGCATTTCAAATCCAACAAATGAATGAATAAATGAATTCTGTCAGTTGTGTTCAAATTTTAAGGTGTCAGGGGGTGCACAATTAAATCAAACGTCAGCAGAGAAGAAGATTTGTTTCTTTTGTTTTATCTTTTTTCACCACTCTTTTTGTGATGTTCTGTCAGTGTGAAAAAGGCGTGGGAGAAATAATGGACACATGTGGAACTCGCATCAATATGTTTGTTTCCTCCTCCATTTCAACGTTGCACTTCCTGAAAAAGTTGTCCAGAGTGAGCATCGATGCAGACTCGCTATTTAAGGGCTGAACAGTCCACTCCCCCTCCGCACTACGCGGTTTGGGACGGCCCTTAATATGGAGGACCCTCCACGGGAACGCGCAAACGGAGGGGTAGTGTGTAGGGATAGTGTGTAGGGGGCGGTTTGGGATTCAGCCTATATAAGGCTTCACTGAACTACCGCATCCTCTGATTTCCGGCGCTCTAGGAGCCTATTCGTTGCGCTGATTGGTTGTATGCCTACCCAATTGCTGCAGAGTGATTTGATAGACAACCTTTTAGTCCGCCTTCCTCCCTGTCGAGCGTGCCTAGACCCTTGCATTTTCAGAACATGGGTCTAGCGCGGCTAGGTTAGGCTAGGAGATCCCCACTCTTGTCACGACACCTGACCGTGAACTGAACATCCGGGTGAAATGTTCGTTTGTGTGGAGCCACGTGTTACAGACTGAAATGTAATTTTTCCTCCAAAGCTTCAGCATTGTGGATTCGCCGTCCAACTCTTGGCGTTTATTTTGTGTTAAACAGTTTCTCTGGATGCGCCAAACACTACAGTCAACGTGCAGGTTTGAAACAACGGATTTAGAAGCTGACCGTACTTTTTGGATGAGTGAGATGATTATCAGACCGCAAATATTTGAAGAAGGACTAGTTTCTGAACTGGATTTATCGGGAAACTGTTTGTTTTGAGGCCACTGTTACCTGAACCAAAGGCTCTCCAGATCGGCGCAGAGATTTAATCCCCGCAGAGCTGCACAAACAGTAAGTGCAACTCATTTATTTGTGATGCATTGTTGCGTTGTTGGTGTTTTGCTGGCCGCTGATCCATCGGTGCATTATTTTAATCAGTGCAGCTGTTTTCATGTGGTTGCCAGGTTTGAGAGTCTGTTGTGATCAGAGGAGGCCTGAGTCTCATTAGCTGAGTGACGTTTGTATGGAAAAATTCGGGGAATGTTCATGTTTGTTTTTTATTAGCATCATGTTTTGACTTATGGCTGCAGTTCTATCAGTAAACCTTCTTGTGACTTTTTGTATGTCTTTGTGATTCCAGAAGTTCACTGTGGTTGGACTGACACTGAGCAGCTGAGAAAGAAAGGCTGATTTGTAGCATGTTGACCAAATATTGCCTAAATCGTGACTGCTGAAGTCTTACTATGGCATTTTTTCTGGGTTGTTTGGCTTTTCAAGACATCCAAACCACATCTAGGTTTAATTAGACAAGAATGAGCTGATTTAACAGGGGAGAGTGTAAAGATGGCCGTAAAATACTGCTTCATGTTTGTGAAATCCCTTTTCTCTTTGTGAAAAGACCAAAAATGGTGATTGCACTGCGTTCCACAACAGCTGTACCTAGGCTCATCAAACCCAGACTTTATTAACTAGTTTGTGAAATACATTTTATATTTGTGAAAACACAAAAAGTCTATTTTCTTTGAATTTTTTTCCCCATTGAAACCACTGTGCACTCGGTATATAGGTCAGAAACAACTATGATTGGACTTGCCACATGTGGATTAGATGATGATGAAACTCAAAACACAGTTTTAGATTTGTATAAATTATTTCCAGTATTAATACAGCAGTGGGTCCTTTTTTTGGAGAAAATCTCAGCAGAATCAGGCATCACTACTTATTGCTGTGGAGATCTTCCCTTTCTTGTCTCAAACAAAGGTTAAAATACAGACTACTGTTCAAAAGCTTGGGGTCACTGAGGCAATTTTACGTTTTCTATGAAAACTCACACATTTATTCATGCGCTAACATAACTGCACATGGGTTTTCTAATCATCAATTAGCCTTTCTACACCATTGGCTAACACAATGTAGCATTAGAACACAGGAGTGATGGTTGCTGGAAATGTTCCTCTGCACCCTTATGTAGATATTTCATTAAAAATCAGCCATTCCCAGCTAGAATAGTCATTTACCACATTAACAATGTCAAGACTGGATTTTTGATTAATTTCATGTTATCTTCATTAAAAAAAGCTTTTCTTTCAAAAATAAGGACATCTCTAAGTGACCCCAAACTTTTAAACAGTAGTGTATGTATTTGTTTTTAACTTTCTAAAAATAATCATGCAATGTCGTTTTAGATTTATTTGTTCACTTGCTCTTCTAAATTGTGGCCAACCACGTTCACCTTCTGTCACTGATTCTTACAAGCTGGTTTTCTTAATACAAACAATGACTTTAAAATGACCTGTAGTAGCATCTTAATTAAACTGGTCCTTTATCATTTTAAATATCCCAGAATAATTAATGTGATAAAACAGTAAAATTACTTTGGAAAGTTTCTCTAGTCTGCTAATTAAGTCCAAGTTTAATAAGTGTGTTTTGCTGTAGTTGTCATTTTTTGACTTTTGTGAAAACTGATATTTGAAACAGTCTTAAGATTTTAAGCAAGATGTCTAACACCCAACAGTGTGAGTGAAAAAACATGGAGGATCACTTGTTCAGTGCTGGGATTTAAGTTTCCTTTAACTTTCCCTTTAACTGCCAAATCAGAAGCTAACTTCAGCAGTGATGTTTTTGGCATTGAATGGCAGTGAACGATATTTATTTTCCCACTCTTCCTATCATAAGTGAATGCTGGAATGCACATATTGTCTCTTCACTTTTGTTGATTATGTTGACCGATGACTGAGTTAAATGTGCTGGTCTTACACATCTGACTATATGATGTATGGGTGGTAAATATTCCATTTCACAGTTAACCATTCTCTACAGTGATTGCTTTGTGGCCCATCAAGACTCAAAGTGCACACACCATATGTGGAGTAAAGCTGGGAAGGTAATTAAAATTTTATGGCTTTAAGTTTCAGAAGCCTTTTGCTGCATTTCTCAACATCGATCACTCAGTCTGTAGGACCTCAGTTTGATTGAGTCTTTCATTGTTCTTTGATTTGTTTGGTTTAATTTTGAGTTGCTAACTTAATTATATCAATTGAAATGGGCAAAGTGTACATGCATCTGACACACAACTGAATGTAAACAGGATTAAAACACACTTACTTTGTTATTCGTAGAAGACAGCGGCTCTAACTGCTGGTGGGATGGCAAGCTAATAACAGCATAGGGAGCTTTCATGTATAGTTTTTACTTTTTTTCTTTACATAACTGTAGCTTCAAGTAACCACCGTGTTTTTATTTCCACCTCCGAATAACACTAAACTACATAAATACAAGCAAAGATCAAAGTTTGATCGTCTTATACATGGTTTCTCAAACCGTATCAGGCCATAGACCCCTTAAAGGGGAGATATTTTTCAAAGGACTCTCTCCTAACTGATCCACCCAGCACAGCATAAACAGAACATAGCCTAAATACTGTTATGGAACACTTGCTATGGTTGGTAGAAGCTGTTTCGAAAATATTTGCACTGCACAATTTCAGCTCTTTCTTTTCATTTACAATGACAATAACTTACCTGAAGAGGTGCATGCTGGCCTGTGTAGTTGACAGGAAGACTGTAATGTCAGTTGCTATATATGGAAACATGCCTCAGTGATGAGTCACAATCCAATTACAGCTTGTAATTAGAGTTTTTCTCCAACTGTGTGTTTCTTTTTGCTTTTTTTTTCAATCTGCTGAGCCAACAAATAAGACACCCTCTGTGCTTATTCTGAAACTGTTACATGGTTAAACACTTGCTGGTGTATTTCTCACCCTTCCTTCTTTGGATTTACCCGCATGCTCTGGGTGTTGCATTGTCGGATAGCGCTTTTAGCCTGGCTCTCTTCGTGGCTTCATTTGCTAGCGACCAAATGCAGATCACACATTGTGATCGCTACGAGCAAAAGCAAATAAAAAAGTGGCTCAGCTGAGATGGTGAATTATCGAAAGATGCAGCAATTCAGCTGCTGAGGAGAAGTGGGATCGTCACATCAGCAAGCTTTTTAGGATCGTACCTAGAGACTTAGAAACTAACTCAAACTCATTAAGATATTACTTTCCACTCTCTTTCTCCCTGATGATTCCATTTGTCTTTAGTCATGCAGACTCTTACATTCATGCCTCCATGAATGTGCCCATGCATGCAGATATCCAGTAGATGCTAAGAAGTGACAAGACCCTTGAATAAAACTCTTCATACTTTGATTACTTCTCAGGTTGCCAGTTTTGGCTACCAGGTTTGTAAGGATGCGGCTGACAGGTGGTTATTTTGGTGGCTTTAGAGAAGTGTTAATAGTTAGACACATAGCTTATCTTTTTAAAATGGTTAATTTGTGTCATTAAAGCTGAAGAACATGTGAGCTAAAACACAGTGAAGTTGTATCGGTTGGTGAGTTGATCATATAATGCATGGCATGTATGTTGATATTGAAACACATTCATCTAGTGATTTTTCTTCATTTTCACTATTTTCTGAAACAATACTAAAGACGTGCGAACTTTAAATTAAGCGAGCAACCAAGTGATCCTTCACTCTGGTCTCCTTCAGTATTGATTGATTTGCAATTCAACTACAAAGATGTAATTCCCATGATCTCCACTAAACAACTGACGCTGAGATGCATCTTCCTCGTGATTCCTGGAAAACACAAATGTGGCTCTAATCTGAAGTGCTGTTAATTCCCATTGTCTAATGAAGTTCAGTAAACTTTAAAATTTCTTTAAACTTTCCTTCCTGACTAGTCTTTGAAAATTTCATGCTGCGGGATCAATAAAGTATCTGTCTGTCCGTCTGTCTGTCCATCCGTCCGTAGTTGAGAAGTGCTTGTAGTCAAATACATCTATTTTAGTTGGTAACACATTCAGCCGATTGACGTTTGGAAAATCTCTACTGTTAACCAAAATTTCTGATTTCAAATTCCAGATTTTTCCCTCATGACGCTGTTACAAGTAGTTAATCTGAGAAGTCCAAAATATGAAACATCGTTTAGTTTCACACTCTTTTTCTTGCTGTATAGTTCAGTTTGTGTTGCTTCATGGTTTGGATGTTTCAGGACTGTTCAACAAGGTGGAACATACTAGAAATAAATGTAAAATAAAATGACTTCGTGGGTGTGTCCAGACCTTTCACTGGTCCTGTGTACTCTGTGGTGACATAAATTTGCCCATGGATGGTAGATTTCGTCACACTGTTTCTGCTGTGGCAGCATCCACTTCAATCCATTTTGTTGGCTATGTAGCAAAATTGGATTTTTTAAATATATATACATTGACTTAATGAAGCACCTTGATTTGAGAGGTGTTTTTGCTGGATTAGCCATAACCCTGTAAGCTTCCGTCAATTTTCGCCTGAAATTTCTACTGAAGATGTACAGAAAGTAAAGGCCCGGTCACACCGCCCGAACTTTGCTGGAGCGTTCCTTGAACGGTAGGGAGGGGGGGGCCGAATTTCGACAACGCTTGTCACCGCGCACAAAATGGGAAAAAAAATCGAAAACACGGGCCGGCGTTGCTTTGGCGTTGGTTTAGCGGTAGCGGTATGGTATAGCGGCGTTCTGCGCATGCGGGTGTTGGCTCGGCGGGGGCATAAAGTTGGTTTAGCGGCATACCGCTTGTGACTACGGAGCTGAACGGATCGTTTTGATACAAGTTCTGATAGATTTTTGATAGAAGTCGAGTCCATGTTCAGGCCTTCTCAGTATCCACTGTCTGACCCACACAACTCTGTCTCTCCTTCTTCTCTCTCTTCTCCTTCTGTCAACAGCTTGTTGCAATCTGAGGAGGTTCTGATTCTGCTTCTGGACTAGTGCACCAATCATAGCAAGTCTCTCAGCATCCATGGTGATACAGTTTTACTGTAACTTTGAGCAAATTCGATGTAGATGAGGTCTGAACTCGAGGGCAGCTCGATTCCAAATGAGCTCCTGGTCCATTTCTCCCCGTATTTGTAGCCAAATTCTGGTCCCGCTCTGACACCTCTATACCAACGCCAAACCAAAGTTCATCGCCGCCATGGATCGCTGCTTCAACGCCCGACACCGTTCCAGCAACTCCGTGTCCACTCGTAAAACGCTTACAACCGCTCCACCGAAGTTTGTGCAACGTTTAATTGCCGCCCGGGCAACGCTGTTTCGCCAACGGTTGCAGCAGTGGTCCAGCATTCAAGATTTCTGCGTTGGCCTAGCGGACCCAAGCGTCCACGAACTTGCGTCTAGCGGTGCCAAACTTTGACTGGGCGTTGGTGGAGCGGGGGTGAACTTTGCCAGGGCAGAAAATTGCCCCCTCCTCACCGCTCGCAATATTTTGTGCAGCTCAAAACTTTCGGAGCGGTAGGAGGGCCCCTCCAGAAACATCAGCGGTGGCCGAGCGTATACGGCGTTGCTTTAACGGGGGTCAACTTCTGTTAAACGGTGGTGAACAGTTACGAGCGGTGATTAATTTTTTTCACCGCTCCAGGAACGCTCCAGCAAAGTTCGGGCGGTGTGACCGGGCCTTAAATTGAATGCTGTTCTTGAACTGTTTGGAGTACAGGCATGGTTGGGGTCTCCTTTGAAAGCTGACAACCTGAATGTTCAACCAGTGCAGTCAGAATTACTCTAGGTGCTACTGGCACAGAGTATTTTATGTTGGAACACACTCAATTAGGATGACTTTTATTCTCGCCTAAATTTTTTCCCTAATAAAACACCTGAAAATAAGTGTGGCAGCACGGTGACAGCTTGAAAACACAAAAAGGCAACAGCCTTGGGGTCTTACATAGTTCAGGTCAAAATTTCAGAGCAATACTACAAGAAATGAGTGTTTCACACATGTATTTGTACTGCTATGGCCATGCGCTGTCAATTTTGGACACCCTCTGTACATCCTCTGCACACCCTGGGCAAAAATGGTATATGTTCATTTTATAGCCCATTTTGACATTATTTTCACTCCAAAAACTCATAAAGAACTCAAAAAGGCACTTCAGAGCAGCTCCAGCGTTTATCAGACGCAGAGACTGGGAGGGGGAGACAGAAAGGCTTCAGCTGCAGACTCAGCCAAGGTGTGAAATGTCACACAACCCGGCTGGCAGAGGCTGTATTTATATCCTGGTATTCAGCAGGCTCATTGGCTATCAGCCCTGTCAGTCAAACGTTTCCTCCGACGTGATTTGCTCAGAATTTACTGACGAAATGAGGTAGGTCCAGATCGGTCAGTCTCGGCTACGGTTGGCCGTTTAGGGCTCGGAGGCAGGCCAGAGTCACTTGATTGGTTGAAACGCGGTGTAAACATAAAGGACAGACTTCAGTCGCCATTTTGAGTCCAAGACCGCATGGATCTCTGTACGCTGAATAAAAATATGGGCATAAATACAGTGAATATGAAACGCGCAGCGCCGCCATGCGCTGCGTGTGCGCGCATGGAGCCGAGCTATTTGTGGATTATTTACTTATTTCAAGACATGTTTTGGACAAAATATTATACTTGCTAGTATTGTCTGGATGCCGAAGCTTGGATTCTGGCCGGTTTTTGTGGATTATTTTCATCTTTGACCAGTAAAAGAGTGTCCAAAGAGCGTCCAAAGGTGAGTTGTGCCCTTTAAATTTTTGTTGTTTGTTGTAGAAATGTGTTTATATTACCCGCTGTGGTAATCACATCTGAAAGTGGTTTATACCGGCGGATTCATGAGAATCTAAGCTTTACATGGGTGTATAGTGTTTCTATAATCGTGTTTGCAGCTTCGGACATTCTTTCGGACATTCTTTAAATTCTTATGCAAATCTCAAGTGTCCCGCGGGCGGGACACTGAAGCTTAACGGGAAGTATTTCTGTGAGTGTGTTGTCATCTTCTGTTATGAGACACATTTGGGAAATGATAGCTGACAGGCCCTATATATGTAGCCCTGTGATAGACTGGGCCTGTCCAGGGTGTCCCCTGCCTTCGCCAGAGTCAGCTGGGATAGGCTCCAGCACCTCCCGCGACCCTAGTGAGGATAAAGCGGTGTAAAGAGAATGGATGGATGGATAGCTGACAGGCCTGTACATATATAACAACATGTGATAAGTTTGACCTACATATGAGAATGAACATATTACTGCTGGAATTTTTAGATTTGACATCAAGTATTTTGGTGTTGAGCCAGTTCCAGATAGCTGAAAATAGTAAACACAGCAGACTGAAAGGTTATAGCAATAATTCACACAATGCATATGCAGAGAAATACTTCCAGATCAGAGTAATACACATCATAAAAAAGCACTGCTATTGATTTTGATTGAGACTTGTTTATCTTAATACGAGATAACTGAAGATCAGTCCACCTGCATTCTGTGAAAGTATCAAGAGATGCATATTTTGTCCCTTAGAATTAAATCTAAAGCAACATTATATTTACAGCATTAAATCTGACTTCATTTGTGCATTTGTATTTAAGTAAAAGCTGTAATATTTTTTACAAAGCTGACTCTTTTTGGTTTGTAATAATGAAGTGAAGATGCCAGCAGTAATTCAGACATGCTATGTCGTGCTGTTGTGTCTTCATTGATGAGAAGAATATCTGTGTGCATCAGTGTGCATGCATGTATGAGGATGTTCAGATACATCTTGAATGTGGTCGGTCACAGTGTGGCTTTTAACATCTTGGCAGTTTCCGCTGCCCTCAATCGCTGTGGCTCTTTGCACCGTTGTACATTACCTTATATGTGTGTGCGGAATCTTTTGACTTGCGTGGCTTTGTGTCATTTTCTTTTTTAGTGTGAAAAATGTCTTCCCTTAACTGTAAAATACATAGTGATGAAAACTATTGTTGCTGTAAACCTGAACGGATCACGTGAAGGATGAGTGTTCATTAAGCCGATATAAAAGCAGAAGAATGAAACATAAAGCGCATTATCCATTCAGATGTGTCACTTTTAAATAAATAAGCACAACAAAAGAAGCTGTTGAAATGCTGAGCGGTAATTGCAGTCCTGTGGCAAAAAATCAAGGGAATTTCTTCTGTGTCACACAAATAGAAAAACATGAGTATGAATTAATATGTATGTCTGTCAGCTGGTATTCTAGGCACTTTTTAAAAAATCCTGTTCTGGGCAATTACAGATCATGATTTATAGCTGTTTGAAAAATGCATAGCACTCTATAGAAATGATGAATTGCCTGCTGCATCCTTGGGTTTGAATCAATACAATGAGTTCATACATTGGTGTCATAGTGCACTACACACATTCAGTATAAGCGAATAAATTTTGCATATGCTACTTATTCTTTATATAGTCTCAATATGTATACAATAACTTTAAGATGCTGTTCTTGCTTGCTGGTAAAGTGCAGTTCAGCGCAGCAGCCTGAGGCCTGTGGTGAGTTTTTCAGCTTAATTTGACTGGCCTCCTCCATCTCTGTCATTGGAGGGCTGTTTTTGGACCTGGCCACCACATTATTAATAACGCTGATACATTCTCATTTGGCCCGCCATGGGAAATGAATTATTCTAATGGCTGTAATTCCACTGTCGCTCCAATTCCTGCTGCCTAGCGTGGGGGACAAGATGGATGAGATGCGTGATTGAGTGGAACAGTGACATGGATGCTGCCGTTAAATGTTCTTAAGCTGAGCTGTGAGCCGCGCTGAAGGACCTGCCTCTATGGTCGTCGGGAAAACACTTCCTCACGAGCAGAGTTTTCAACAGAGATCGATTCAAGCAAGGACAATGAAAGAGACAGAGTTGGGGGGGGGGGGGGGGGGGGGGGTTGGGAGCTGTTTAACAAATGAATATTAATTAGTGGATGTTAACAGGGTCTCCTCTGGCCAAACAGTGTTTTGACCGTTTACTCATCTGTGGGAGATCAGCCAAGGCAGTGCTGCTTTCACATGAAGGGAAATGTTTGATTATTGTCTACTATCACATTCATTTGACTCGATGCGCTGTCCATCTTTTCCCCTCTTGCTCTTTGTATTTGTTGCGGTCTGTGTGTGTCTCTTTCTTTTCACACTCTTTCCTGCCAGTGTTTTGGTTTAGGATAACTCAGCTCTTCTACACCCAACTTTGACAAATGTGCTGTTCGTGAGATACAATACAACCCAGTAACCGGTTGGCATTGCTCGGTTTGGTACAGAGCCATATTCTAATTGGAAACAGTATCGTGCTGGACTCTAATTATGGTTTCCCTAGCAACAGCCCAAAAAAGAGGATTTTCTACAGTAGTGTCGTGAGGAAAAAATATTAAGAGCATGGTATGCTTTCATCTGTCATCTTTTCCTGTCCACACACTAGAATATCTGGTGAATTTACAGCTGTGTTCACAATTTTAATTCCATTT
Organism: Acanthochromis polyacanthus; assembly: GCF_021347895.1. Classification (NCBI taxonomy): domain Eukaryota; kingdom Metazoa; phylum Chordata; class Actinopteri; family Pomacentridae; genus Acanthochromis; species Acanthochromis polyacanthus. The sequence goes on from NC_067122.1 coordinate 15,389,677, forward strand.
TGATGGTAAAAAAAATGACTAGATGGGGGTGGGGTGGTAGAATTTCACTGTATTTCGTATCTCAAGCTGTCTTGCTATGTTTAGACTTATCTTAGCATGAGAGCACGGGTCTGTGAAGTTATTAAAGTTCAGAGTCGTGGGTTCAGTGATCATCTGGTTGTTGTTTTCAGATGCCTCCTCTGCTTATCTGCCTTCCTCAACTTTAAAATAACACCATGCACAAAGACGCACATGTGCACGGACGCATGCACTTACCCCATTCATGCATGTACATCTGCACAGTCAACAGAAGCTTGTAGCCAACCTTAGAGCACAACAGAGGGTTGTTTCGACACTGTATACGTGTGGGTGTGCACATCCGTGTTTTTGTTGAGTTTTTTTGTTGACGGAATTCAGCTTTGTTAAATATAGTTCCAGAATACTTTGAGGGATATTGAGTTCATGTGTTTTTGCAAGAAATTTGGCAGTTGGATCACAGAGCCATTTTTCAGCAGCATGCAAACTACCATTGCTAACTATATGGTAAATTTATTTCCAAGCTGCTTTGCCTTTCACAGCAAACAGTATTGTATTTTAAAAGCTTTCTACGTAGGTGTCTGTATTGTTAATTTGTTATTATTCAAGTCAAACTGCATTTCTTAAATAAGTCAAATTTTCTACTGAAAGACAGATGACGTCATGATACTTTGTTCTTGTGGTGATGATGCACCACATAAAAAGGCTAAAAGTCTGCTAAAACCCTGTCAGAACTCCCCGTGGAATACTGTGGTGTCAATCCTTGTGTGAATGTGTGTGTATTTTTGTGTACATGTCTACGTGTGGACAGAATAATGATGACGGGAATGATATGACACATGTAGGCGAGGGACAGTGCCTGTGTGTTCTTGGAAACCTGCGTTGCTCCATCTGCTGCTGTTAGGCAACCAGCTGCCTGCCTCCCATCGGCCCAGCAACACCAGCCACAACTACTCTGAAACCATGGCAACCGGTTCCCTTCTGTGTGCTGCCCAGAATGACCGACCCTCCTCCTCTTTCTCCTTCCCTCCTTCTCATCCTCGTTTTGTAAACAATGCCAAGGGCCCTTAGTTTCTAAGATGATTTGTGAACTCTTGCTCAAGCTCTGCTTTTTAAATGTTGGAAAGACAAAACTGGTGCTGCTCATTGCACTGTACTCCCATGAAACATATGCGCTGTTGTCAATACAGTGTGGCACTGAGAATGAGCATTACAAACCGAGTGCACCCACATGACACACCCACACATCATAGTGTCCCACTTGCTCACAGACTCTCATTTGCAGATGCATACATTTCAGCCACGTACACATATTGCCTGAAATTCGTCATCTCTCCCTCAGCCTTAAGTAAACACAACCAGAAAAGATCTCCTCCATTCAGCGAGGGATTCTCTAGAGCTCCTGTTGAGAGATTGATTATCAGCACTCAGAGCTTCAGGGACCCCAGAGCTCAATCAGCACCTCAGTCCTCATCATCAGCAGAGATTTCACATTCCCTGCACCAGTTATTGCGTCCACCAAGCACACTCCAAATGGCAGAAAATGCACAGAGCTGTATGCACTAAATGCACATGATTCAGAATGATTTCTAGTCAGAAGGTACTAGATCACATCTATATCTATATACCCAGGGATTTCCATTAAACTCCTTGACATGATGGTGCTACAAACATCAAAAAGTAGTGTGAGGTGATGTAGTTTATTTTAATAGGTGCTTTTTTAAAATTGACTTTTAGAATTTAATTTATGCACTTTTCTGTCTTCCGCTGTGAAATGTGATGTCTTCGTTCCCCACAAGTGTTTGGCCTTGCATTGACTTAATTTTGATTGTTGAATCTTAGACATTTTACCTACATTTTACGTGCCATTAATTCTCATTAATACATTTTCTAAATCCCTAAATTTTCAGATTATTTCAAGGTTCACATGAACAAAAACAAATGCTATTTCTTCCATTACATCTTTCTTTAACCATTATTTAGATAACGCTCGTGAACATGATATATTATTGTGACATGCTGATAAATGATATTACCTTATTGCCAAGTACTATCTCCTGTAAATTTTGTCTGTTGTGTCCGAAAATTGCAAATGAATGTGTATTTGACACCTGGTTGCGGAAGTGCAATGCTTATGCTGCGGTTAAATATGATGTTGCAGCACTGAGGGGCTAAATACGTGAGGTAGATCTACTGCAAGCTATCTTTCAAGCTTCTTCAGGGATTGTATTTATTGCATTTAGAGTAATTACAAAGCATCCAGCAGTTGCATCCTGACACTAATAAAGATCGAGATGTGACAACGTTTCCGTAAACTGTATTTAATGATGTCATTATCCTCTGACAAATAAAAGAACTATTGCATTTATTACAGATGTTATTTACAAAGGAGTTCATAAACGTTGTGGGATAAAAATATGCAGTACAAATTCTCATATTAAGTTAGCATTTTGACATAAACATGATTAAGATGCTTTCAATGTGAAGGTTTTTAAAACGGGCACAAAGTGATTCTGACAAGCTCTTTGACAGCCCAATCATCAGGAATTTGATGTGATTGCAGTGTGTTCAGTCAACGCAGACATACATTACAATGAGAAATAATAAATGTACCAACACAACAGCTTTATTTCAATGTCAAATCAAACTGATGAATCAGATATTTGAAAAGGTTTGATTCTCCCGATAACAAAACATATGAATTCATACAGAAAATTTAAAATTGTAGGTAAAAACGGCTTTCCGAACAGATCACTGATGTTGCGATGAAATAATGGGAAGAGAACCTACAGTGCTTTAATTGCAGAAGACACAGTTGCAAATGATATTAATATTGATAGTATTAGTAATGATTAAAAAAAATACTCACAATGACATCACAGAACATAACGACAGACCGCAGAAAATGCAGTAAGTTTCTGTAGTCTGCTGTTTTTCATTGAGCATCTCACTGTGGCTGTTCCAGCAGTGAAAGCCTGCAATCAGAGCAGAGTGCAGAAAATTTGGCCCAATCTTTGCCACTTTTAAACAAACATAAATGTCTAGCATTCATAATGTACAGAAATATGTGTTCATACTTTAACAGCTGCCATTAGCTAAACATCTGCTCTTACTTCACTGACTGACATAAAACAATTTATGTGTTTGTGACTGTCTTTCCTTTTTCTCAGCAACTGTTCATCCAGTGTACTTCAAACTGAATGCTAATACCACTGTGGACCTCCACTATCAAGTGTAAAGTCACTTGGATGAGTGGTTCTCGAGAAACAAATAGATAAACATTAAGCATGATATAGGCGTTTAGGATTTTACTACGCTATTATTAGCATGCTATCAGGAGCAACTTGAGACTCATTGTTGGTGGATGATGGTTGTTGACAGCAGTTGAAGATAGAGGACGGTTGTTGATGCTAGTTTACTGATCTGCTCTAAGTTTTAGTTAATAAAACAGTCTAAGAATGTTGCATCACATAACAGAACAAATCAGATTCCAATGAACATGAAAAGTTTATTGTTATGTGTGGAGTTTAAATGTCACAGCACAAACTTTTCTGCTGTATTTGACTCAGTGTTGAATTGTTTTCTTTAACACGTCAGGAGAACAACAAAAAAATGTGAATCAAGTTGGCAGAACAGAGTTACTGAATCAGATCCACCCAGACCGACAAATGTTATCACAAAAATGAGTGGGATCTGCTAATGTGCAAGTCTTTATTCTCCTCTAAAAACAGTATATTTTCACCGTATATATTCCTTTTTGTATGTGTCTTATAGGCTCATATCCTGAAAGTGTTTTGCTAAATGGAAATGTTCGGAAAGTCTTGTGCTTTCTTGTGGGCCTGTATTTGTAAATCTTCGTGCACAAATGTACATATGTGTTTCTGATTAACAGTGGGCGGCGGAGATGACTTCTTCTTGCCAGCTCACCCAGTGATACTGGCAGACAGTGCTGCCTCTTGGTGAAACAAGCTAAACTCTCTGCTGCCCAGTGTAAACACTGGATGGCATTATGCTAACACGAAATTAGAAAATTCCATCAAAACATAACAATGTCCACATCTTAAATAAAAACTATAAGTGAAATGACTTCCTCTCTCTTCTGTCACGTTGTCATCATTGTACTATTAACATAAATGCCCCATTATTATTAGAGTATCTTTCTGTGTTAAGAACTAAGTGGAAATCAGAGGAGAGCCATTCCTCAGAAGTACAGATGACTCACCCAAGATCTCATCCACCTCTCAGACTTGGGGTCCAATCGCCCTGCAGATACAGCAGAATGGTTATGCATGCTAACAGGCTTAAATGAGTGTTTCTGGTAAAAGCATGCACACCCTTTTAAGAAGGAGCAAGTGCTACAGTGCTAAAAAGGTCTTCCCATGATGTTAATGTTTGAGGCAGCAGATCTGTAGGTCTTTCAAGGCGACTGGTTCCAGCTGCACTTTGAAAGCTAATTGACAGTAGGTCAAGGCATCGACATTCTGGTTCATTCGAGCTCAGATGCTCAGCCATTAATGGGTATGTAAGCTCTCCAAGCAAGTGCATTATTCGTCCCAACCACAAGTTCCATTATTTACAAGTGGAATCGACACCAACTTATCAGGAAGAGGACAGGGAAGAAGTAATAAAGAAAGCAATCTCCACAATAGTCCTCTACCTGTGTGAAGCACAAAGACAACAATCACTCAGAGATGGAGACTGAAGATATGACATACAAAGCACAAGAGAGCTGCTGCTGCTGCTGGAGGGAGAGAGAGAGGGTGTGATTATGCACAAGAGGTAGGACCAGGAGATGGCAGAGCAGAGAGCCATGAGGGAAACTGAGAAATGGAGTGTAATGGTGTGGAAGAGGAGGGGAGACAGTGTGGAGTTGTGTGATAAAAGGGATAAGCGAGAAGAGAGAGGGGGAGAGATCCGAATGGAAGCTCACAGCTCGGCGCATAAAGACGGACACTCTTTCTGATTGTTGGATCATTTGTACCGATAGTACGGGCATCACGGCAGACTGGCTCAAGTTGGGCCGAGTGCTTTTGTCAAATACCTGATGTTCTGTTAGGAGTGTAAAAGTTTGCATCCTGTTTGACTCTTCATCAATTTAATTAACATAACTTCATTTTTTTATTCCTGTAATTAGATATGAGTTGCTAAGCAAAGGCGTGAAAAAGGGTGATCATATGCAAAACAGAGCTTTACTGCCATTTTTCCACCCAGTTAAACTGAAAAGCAGCACACAGTGTGTAGACAGCTGACAAATCACTTGATAACAGTATTAAATGGGAAACAACAATGAAATATCACAACTTAACAGTTAAGAGCTACTATTTTACATCCTTAAAGAACGGGTTTTTAGTTTGAAATGTGAATTCATTTGCTCACCAATTTCAGCAAGGAAAATATGCATCAGCATTTAGTTCTGTCTATGGAATAACACTGATTATCCTAGTAATGGCACGTGTCAAGGGGAGGGATACATTAGGAAGCAAGTGAACAGTCAGTTCCTGAGGTTGATGTGTTGTAAGGATCTGAGTGACTTTGACAATACCTAGAAGACTGAGCATCTCCTAAAGGGTAGGTGTTGTGGGATATTTCCATTCTACAAGGTTAGTAGCTACCTACCAAAAGTGGCCCACATAAGGGCAACTAGTAGGCTGCTATGTTCATGGATGCCCAAGGCTCACTGATGCACACTGAGAGCAGAGCCTGGCCATTGTGGTCAGATCCCACAGAAGAGATACTGCAGTATAAACTGATGAAAACCTTAATGCAAACTATGATGGTGCATTGCAACCATGCTCGCCTGTGTACTCTGCTGAAAGCACCTGCAGGAATTGACCATGTGGACCATCAGCTGTATGAGCGTCTTTTACAGAAGAGGTGGCAACAGGATACTTAATGAGAAAAAGGCAAGCTGGCAGAGGAAATGTTCTGCAGGGAAACTTTGATTTTTGGCATTCATGTGGATGTTTCCTTGAAACGAACCAACTACCTAAACATTGCTGCAGACCGCATTCACCACTCCATGGCAGCGGTATTCTCTAATGGCCTTTGTCAGTCGAGTAATGTGTCCTGGCACACTACAAAACTTGTTCAGGAATGGTCTGAGTCTAAAGGTGTTGAGTTGGCCTTCACGTTCAAATTTCAGGACCCAAAAGACTTGCTTTTAACATCTGGGTGCTTACAGGACACTTTTCAAGATCATTCTACAGTACCCATACAGGGAATAAGATTTTAGATGCAATACTAATTTTCAGCCGTAGCAGACTGGACACAAAGCGGCTGCATACATGCTCCCTTGACTGAGCGGTTTGATTACAGGCAGTAAACCTTTGATCAAATATAGGACTACCTTGCAGGCAGCTTCATATTTTGCCCTATTTTTCTCTTCTGTTCAATGCATAAGTTACGTCTTCTTCCTTGTCTCTTTTGCATTGCCTCGGGCTCTTATATTTCTTAAGTCCTTTTCTTTATCTTTTGTGCTCTCTTTCTATTTTCCTGTCACATGTTTAATGTCCAGGCCATTTCTTAGTGTGGCAAAGTTAAGGGTATGTATATGTGCAAGAGGAAATAGCCCTCACAAACTGTCATGTTTTCTCAGCAGAACAAATTGCTTTCCTCAAATATCATATCAGTAAATCACGTCATCCCACCAACACGATAAGGGTGACAGTATTGATTCATTCGTGGACCTTGTCTTGCAGCAGTCAATCCAGCAGGATATTAAAGCTGCGCTTGTTGTTTTGACTGGGACAAACATCATAGATGCCATATTTTACGCATTCTGTTTAAATCTTGCTGTTTACCAGTGATACATATTCAAAGTAATATCAAAACATTATGACACACATTTCATTATGTGCTCTCAGTCGCTGATTTTATCAGATATTCTCAAAACATCCACTCACACCTGTCAGATCAGCTCAGTCTTCTGGTTAGACAGGCAGAGATCTGCATTCTCATTAATGTTTTTCAGGCGCAGGCTTCTTTGTTGTATCCTGGTAAGTGAGCTTCACTGTACGTTCCACCTACTTATTTAGGGAGGGGAAGACGCAGGATGTTGGACTGGCAAAATCTATTCCCCACACAGCTGTTTACCAAGTGCTGTACTGTAGCAGAGCGGAGGAAGAATGCATTTGTGCTGCAGAGGCTTCATAAATATTGGATGTGGCCCCTGCCTGCCCGCTTGCTTCTCACTGCCTGCTGTACTGCCTGACTGCATGCTAAGAGAGGTGAGTGCTGGTTGTCTGAGTCGTTCACTCCCAGTTACATAACGCGTGACCTCATCCACTGCAGTGAGGCAAGAGCTGGGATTCCCTCCTGCACATGGAAACTAACAGTGGGGAGAAAGGTGGAGGGAGGGAGATCGCTGCAGCGTACAGAGAAAATGGGTGGTTAATGATGATACAAGTGGAGACTGGCAGAATGAAAGGAGAAGGCTAACTGAAATGCATTTGGACTGCAGATAACATGGATGTGATGCTAAATATATTCGTATAACAAAACCAATAATGACCAGACATGAGTAAGATTAGATTTTTCACTCTTGTGGAGACACGATGTCTGTTGTTCGCTATTTCAGTGACTGATTATGGAAACTGACAGATAAGAAGGGGAAATTCACAGTGCTGGAAATGACATAATGAGTGGTAGTCAGGCTTGGGAATGAGTAGTGTTTCCTCTCGTCCTGAGGGGACTTACTGGGCTTTGCAGGACTGAGATTTAAGTAAGTGCTGTGTTTGAATGTACTGAAGCAAATCCAGCTGGAACAGGTAAAGAAGTATAGACACAAATATCTTTTTAAAATGTACTGCTGTTGCAAAACATTCAACATTGGTTATTTGGACTTGTGTTGACTATATCCAGTTTTCAAGAACTAAAGTAATTGGTGATCTCCGTAACTGTAAGATGGGATGAAATTTATTTATATAGCAATGTGGTTGACAAGTGTTCAGAACTGACATGGTGATACCTGAGAATACTGAGTGTAACTGAGGAAACAAATACAGATGACAAGGGATAAATTCATTAATTACACCCTGGCTTCAGACAAACCTCTCAAAAACATGACTCAATATGTGCCATAATAAATGAAATGCTCTCACTTTTGGATAAAAAAAACAAAACAATTATGTAACATCTTTGTTCTTTCGAATGGTGTGGAAGAGAGTGACAGAGAAGACAAAAGAGAGAGGGGATGACCTCAGACAGTGGTTGTTATTTGAACCCACAATATCAAAGTACGTGAAATGTTTCTGATCCTGTTCTCTTACGTAAGACCCACAGCCATATAGTCCCAAGCTCAATGTACCCGCAGATGTTTGCTTTCTCCCAGAAAAAAATGAAAAGAAAATTAAATGCAGAGTTTGTAGGACACAAAACCTCATACAGTCGCACACCAGTAAATAAGAAGTAGGAATGAAAAGAATACAATGCAGCTGGTCCTATCTAGTGTACCCTCTCTGTTGTGATATAACTTATTACTCACAATCGGCAGTAGGTATTGGAAACAAAGCCTGGTTGTTTACTTTTGTGTACAAGGTAACAGCTTTTATTTTCTGTTCTCCATCTTCTTTCTATTTCTTCAGATTTCTCATTTTATTTCAGCAGTGTCTATGAAACATATATCCCATTCGCACAAAAAAAAAAAACCCATCCCTTCCACAGATAATGTAATATCACAGCAACACATTTTTATAACCAATGTTAATTGACTTCACAGAAATTTATCTAGAATCTCTGACAGTAAGCATCAGGCTTTGGTGTCAGTTGCTTAATTTTAAAGAGGAAGAGCTTCTTGCCAGATAACATTTTCCGCTGACATTTATAGTAATTATCCTTCTGGGAGAAATGCATTTTTAATGAGCCAGAGAGAGAAACTGTCTCCAGACTTTAACCTCAATAGACCAAAAGACAAAACAGCCACAAGGAAATATTATAATTTATTGTAATTTTGTTTGTTTTGTACAAAATAACTCCAGGCTTTTACTGATCATATTAATCACACGCAACAGTGGGAAGATCAGAGATCAGTTGCAAACCAGCGTTTTCATATTGAACTTATGCAACCCTTCCCATTTTTTCTTTCTTTTTTTTTTGTTGGTTTGGTCCATTTCCAGATTTAGTTTTTAACTTCTGGTCACTTTGCAGTTTATAGGCTTATGTGGTTTGGGTTTCTAAGTGCATTCTTTTGGAGGTTTTCCCAGAATGTTCAACCGGGAGGAGTCCCTGTGGTAGACCATAACTCCCGAGAAGAATGACATATCTCATCTGGCCTGAGAACAACTTAAGGTCCTCCATGAGGAGCTGGAAAATGTTTCAAGTGAGAGGGACAGATGGAAATACAGATTTCTTATGACCTGACAAAACCAAATCCATTACAGGTACAGCATTAAAAAAGACAATCTTTGGTGCAATGGTACATATCCAGGAAACCAATCTCTTCTCTTGCTTGACTTATCAGTATACGGATGCCAATGACTTCATTTTCCCCAGACAAACTGCCACAAATCATTATAATGCTCTGTTAGTGTTTAAATGGTTCCCCACTTTCCCAGGATCTTTCTGCGTGGAGTTTGCATGTTCTCCCTGGCAACGTGGGTTTTCACCGGGTTATCCAGCGTCCTCCCACAGTCCAAAAACATGCTGAGGTTAATTGGTGATTCGAAATTGTCCACAGGTGTAAATGTGCTTGTTTCTCTCTATGTGTCGCCCTGCAATAGGCTGGGGACCTCTTCAGGGTGTTCCCTGCACTCGCCAGCACCCCCCCGCAACCCTAATGTATAGATAATGGATGGATGAATGAAATAGTAAAACTGACCAAGTGAATGTTCATTGCTCATTAATATGTATTAAAAGCACAAATACCAGCAATATTTTTGCCATCCAGTTCACACATAACAGGTAAACCTAGTGTGATGCACTAGTTGATGTTTGGTGAGAAAAACGTCTCGTCGTCTTGCAGTTTGCTCAGTCTGTCACATTCTACAGGAAAGTATAAAACTGAGCAGATATTTGCTAAAATGCAGGATCAAAATTTTGAAGGACTTCTTCGTTGCTGAAATAATATCAGACAATAGTTTAGCACATCTAACACTCTTCATGCTATGTTGATGATATTAAGTTATAATATTTTTTTAATTTATAAGAGAAAGTCACTTATATGTCACAACGTAAGATAGGCATATTGACAGACACCACTGTGAGTATCTTAAGATCATAGTATTATTCTTTACAGAGAGAGTATACCCTTACACAAAACATAGTGTAGAGTACTGTACCCTAAACACACAACATAAATATCAGTTTGGGGATACTACATCTAAGACTAGATACTGAAGTTTCTGTAGCATTCAATGTGTATACTCCCACTTCTCCTCTGAAATGATATGAGAACTTGTCCATAAAGCAACGCGATTACAGCTGGAGCCTTTTTTTTCGCTCCCAGACCACAGATACCTTTTGGGGACATGTGAATACATCTTAAAAAAAAAACTATAATGAGAGACAACCTCCGTACTCAGCAGAGAAAATATTCATTGTTTCCTCCTTACAGAATCCTTAATTCATATCCAAAGCTGCTCTTCCATGTTATTAACTGGGGATTATTCATTAATGTAATGGATTGCTCCCTTTGTCTGGATTATAATAATGTTAATCTCACTTGTCTGCATGAGACTGGAATATGTGATTACTTTTTGGTTGGTCATATCCCTGTCAGGCTTTTTGATGCTGCATCAACCAATTATTTTTTCCCATTCAGCCTAATTACTCATCATGTATTTATATAATCTTTGATATAATGATTGGTCTTGTGCAAAACTGTCACCGCATATATAATCCCACGTAAAACATCCAGAAGGTCCAGATGAACTGCAGACCTGATGACAGATGTGCAAATTTATGTCATTACTAGATTTTAGAAAGTTGCTAAACCTGGACAAATGGCTTTTAATAATGGATTTTTGTCAGCTTTTGTGTATTTTGTGACGCAATGCAGTCTAAATGTGCTTCCTCTGTTAATCTGATAATGCCATTGATGGGAGATAAAAAATGGACAAACTATCCATGACATCACCACAGGTTTCCTGAAAAGTGGTGGCTCCAGCTATCAACATCTCCACAGTACTCTCAGCCAATTCATATATGGGCAAAACGTAGAGCATGAACAAAGCTGAGGCAGGTCAAGGAATGTCCGATGATGGCACCATCCTGTCCAACCACCCACATCCTTAATTAGGAAGAACTTTAAGGCTTGTTACAATTTAGATTTGGGTTTACACAGTTGCCACGACTGAGAAAACTATTGTAGATGCCAAACTGTTCTTTGGACAAGGCTGCAAACATGCTTATTTCTACTGTAAAGTTAGAGATTTTAACATACAGGTCTATAGGGATTGACTCATTTTAGTCAGCCTCAAGTGGCCATTTACAAAACTACATTTTTTTGTGCTTTGCTTTGGGTTCATTTTTCTGCCCAAGAGACAGCCACTTGCATAATACAGATAAAAGACAGTGTTATGTAGGCTGTAACTAAAAGCTTTCATAATGTTGCAATTTCCCTGTCTAGCCTGAGGCCCTCAGATGTACAAATGGTTTTAAGCAAAAAATGAGCAACTGTGATTTCCACTCTTGGGAAGGGATACCTTAATGAAATCAGAATACTACAGCACTTTATGTCTTTAAGTAGAGTCAGCTATCCACGTCTCTCTACTCTAAATGCACAAGAATTCGTTTTACATTAAATTTTAAGTAACACAACTATCTATCTGCAGCTGTTTAGCCTTTTTTCTATTGTTGGGTGGTTAGTTGCACATGTCATCACAGTTTGTTGCATCATGATGTGAGCGAAGTAGGCCAACCTGGGTGGAAAAACCTCATGTGCCTACAATGATGGATGGATGGATGGTCAAACACATAGTATACACAAGTACTGTGCCAAAATTTGAGTTAAGTGTGAACCCACAAATGGTTTTTATTCATGCAAATTGTAGAAAAATTTATCAACTGAAATCAAATCTAGATTTTAGAAAACAAAATGACAAATGAACTAAATAACGTCGATACTTTGTGTGACCATTGCTTGGCACCTGTTCTTGCTAGTGCACTTCTATCCAGTTTTCGAGAAGTTTTGCAGGCAGGCTGCAACCATCTTAGACAACTTTCTACGTCTTTTTTTTTTTTTTTTGCTATTGATTTAATTGCTTTACTCTATTCATTCAGTCAGTCTAACTCAGACAGTCAGATGGTTCCCTGATGGCACTGAAGGATGAATAAAAACCTTAAGTGCCTGAAAGTTTTTAGCAATGCAGTACAATGTCAGCGATGTGTTTTTCAGGGAACAAATTCCTCACCTCTGTCATTTTTATCTGGCACCACGACCACCAGCATGTGAAATGTTTTATTGTTTCAACAGCTACGTGATGGACCTTTTCAAAATTTTATATAGATATTTATAGTACCAGAAGGATGAAGCATTGTGTTTTAGACGATTCTCAGATTTTTATTGTCATCGCATGTTATTCCAACAATATCTTCTTGTAATCCAAAAAGCACTATTGACGATAGTCTGCCGTGCTATCGTCACCGTGAAATGTGGTAAATCTAATGACTGGATTTATTTTAATCCAAACGTGATCTTTTTCTAAACCTAAGCAATTTTGATACATAAGCTTAACCAAACACCAGCTGATATCCAATGATAACAGCTGAAATGGGTTTTAGCATTTGCGGATAAGAATACAAGTATATCAACAACTGTTCGGTGGGTTGCCACAAAATCTTGGACAGACATGTAGTGACTTCATTGATCTTTTCATCTGGAGCATCAAATGCAAACTGACATGCAACAGAAGTAACCAGCTGTGTATCAACCAGGGATGCTGCAGTCACACAGCCAGTGTCCTAAACCCCTGGAACACATGCTGACTTTGATCAAGTTTCAGAGCGTTCACTGCAGTGATTTATGTAGGACTTACAGTCATTTAAATACACAGCCCCACATGTAGCTTGCCAGTTTGACCAAATTTACAAATGCTGTGAATTTGTTATTGCCAAAGTTGGGAATTTCTTAATTAATATGCCAATCAGTCCAAATAAGGATGGATTTCAATTGCTGAACAACAGAATGGGGTCAAACATTTAAAAAGCAAGGAAGATCTCAAAAGTCTAAAGATGTTTGTGTGCTATGCTGGGGGAGCTTGTTTTAAAAGGACTACAGCTTCTATGCTGTTTAGCTGATGTGGAATGTAAATGTAAATACCCTCAAATTATTGCTTAAAGTCAGCGCTTGATCCTTATAGTTACCGTTTTATTTCATATTCAGTGTGGCAGGCTGTAGTTCAGTGGCAGCACAACAACAAGAAGAAAGTTTTGCAAATTCAGTTTTCAGATCTTTTTTCTTTCTTTCTTAGTGAAGACAAGTGTGTTGAGCTCCTGCCTCTGATAAAGAATCCACATTAAATCAAACTAAGACCTGAAGAATAAGCGAGAGGTTATGCTCCAGCTGTACTGTATCTTTTGATGTTGGAAGCCCTGATGTCTGATGCTATTCGCGGTGGATGTTATCAATGTGCGCTCTCTGGGCAGTGTGTCTTACCCGTCTTTTCTGTACATCTCTGGTGCTGTGGTGTGCTGGTAACACTGATAAGCAGAAGTGTGAGACGCTTTCTGCTCAGGGTAATCTGCTGAGAACGACGCTGCTGCTTTTTCTGTGCCAACCAAGGGGCACATCGTGGGGTGGTGGTGGAAGAGAGGTTGTTAGAGGGACAGATAGCCGCCAACTCTATTTGGAATCTCTGCTCTCGGAGGGTGCCGGGGTGTTGAGGGACTGAGAGTGCAGTCGTGTTCAGGGTTAGCAGCAGTGCATTTCATTCAATTTCATCAGTTTCTCGACCTGCCAGTTTTCTCTGGTATGAGCTGAGGGCCTGCAGAATGTTAGTCAGCTTGTGTCTCCGACTGCTGCCACCTGATAGACTTATTTTCTGGGTTTGCTTTGTTTTTCCTGTGAAAGCTCAGGCATGTATGCCAGCTCTGTGCACTGTTTTCACACAATAACTAAAGTCAAGTGTCACTCATTTCTGCTGTTTTCTCCCCAGGAGGTTTAATGCACAACTTTGTTTCCTAACACAAGCTGACTGGTTTATTTATCTCACTGTTAAGCCTCTCTATCCTATTTCTTTTTCCTCTATCACATTTTTGTCCCCACTTCATCCTGTTTAATCCTAGTATGTCTCCAGGGGTTAGAGCCATATAGCTTAGCATTATTTATAGTCTGTTAGCTTCAGTGGCTGTCCTTAGTTTGTTTTGCTATAGCCCATTTTCAGGACTTTTGAAAAACTGAAACACTTCTTGACATATTTTATTTCCCCCTTTTATTTGCGAGTAACTTGTCAGTGTATCCCTAAATTGACCACAACCAATGGATTAAGAAGGAGATTGAGGAAGAGGAGAAGTAAATGAGGGATGCAGCTGCCCCTCGTGGGAGGTTTCTGCACCAGTCAGTCAATTAAATTTTGTTGTCCTAGTCTTCTTCCGAAGGTTGTAAAAACGTCAATATTTCTGGGGAGCTGCTCTTAACTTAGTTTGCTGTATGTTAAATTGTGTGCAAAATGCAGAGAGCAAATCGTTCCGGCCTGTTTCATAACTGGAGTAATTTCATGCATTGACTTCTTGACTGGCAGGTGGGAAATTGTTTTCTGTATAACATACCTCTTATGACAATGCAGTCAGAAACGGGTGAAGCTGTGGAAAGCTTCAAATCCAGATGGATAATTAAGGAATCAATACATGGAGTTGAATTGGACTTTAGATAGAATTTGAACAAGTGGCTTCATGAAGATAAAAGATCATGTTGTGACACTTGCCATTCACTTTTCTATAAGAAGCAAATTATAGCGGCGTTCATGTCACTTCTGTACGGCTAAAGAATGTCGCACTGAAAATTAAAACAACGGAACAGTGCAATTGTGAAGGAGATGACAAAGACAGACAGGAAGGGAAACTGAGTAAGAGAGAGAAAGGAAGTCAGTCAGTCTGTGCTGGCAGTGATAAAGGGCAATGAGTTATAGCATTCACAGGTACACAGTGCTCACATATATCACAGCTCCATCAGCTCTGTCAGATTCGTGACAGAATATTTCAGCCTGATCTCACACAAAATCTCCCATCCTTGCACGCTTGACTGGCAATGGCTTCGCTTGACTTGTGTATATGTGTTTTTTGCTGTGTGTGTATATGTTTATGAGACACACCCGGGATTTGCATTTGCTCTTTTTAAAAGGGACCTATGAAGACTCATTACTCTGGCCAAGTGAAGGGCAGGCTAACTGATTGGTCAGTAAGTGAGGGACAGAAGGGAAAAGGAGGAAGAGACACCACAGAGGGAAGGCGGCTTGTCTTCACATCACCATCTCCGAACAAGGCTGGCAGCCTCCGTTAATGAATTGGACTGTCCCATGCTAATGAATGGAGTCCAGTGATGGGCAAAAGGAAATGAAGGGAGTAGGGGGATGTCAAACTACATGAACGATGAAGTAGCTCATATCAGGGCCTATATTACAGAGGCCTATTAGTCCTCCTGTCTCTGCTGGCGATGGGCGTAATGAGGTAGTCTCTCGGGGCCAGATTGATGCCTACTCACACTCACACTCCAAGGATGAGGAGCAAGCTTATTGTAAAGTTGAACAAGAGGCGATAATAACTAGCAAAAGTCTTTCGCTTGTGTGAAATAACATGACTCAGATATTTAGATCGATGTAAGGATTTAAAACAAACAAACAAACAAGAATGCATTATACTAGGATCTCAGTGTATATGTTGTTTAATAAATTCAGACAAGCTGCCTATTGGAATGAAGCAGAAATTTAGCATGTCTTTTTGTAGTTTTCTTTTATTTTTATTGGTGGTTAAAGGTCGTAGCTGTAACCGCATGTTAGTGGCACTCTGGAGACAACATCAAAATTATAACTGCAGGCTTTTGTGCTGCTGATGTCATTCAACAAACAGGCTTGAGCTGCAGGATTGTATTACAATACATGCTTCTTTTGCAGTATTTTCATTTCTGTTAATTATAGCATTTCAACATGTTTTTTGTTTTTTTTTAATTTATGGCACTGCATTTTCACATCAGTAGTGCAAAGTGTAATCAGATTCCATTATGCAATTCTAAAGGTACTCCATCTAAGAGAAACATTTTTTTATTAAAATTCCCTTGTTGTTCAAAAAAGCATCGCTCAGAAATGCTAGCTGACAAGTTTCTTTATTATGCAAACTACAGCCACTATAGTTCATTAGACAAAGCTCTACAGACTAATATTAAGAATTTAACGGAAGAAAACGTCAGTGTTCTTGCATTATCCATCGCACCACTACTCCCTCCCCACAATAGTGTTTATAGTCTGAGTTTTGCTTTCTTGCTTGTTTTTTGAATCACATTTTGACACACGATTTCTGACATCCAGGGTAACTGACAAGCAGAGCAGAGAGATTATGGACGTAACCCTTCATTAAAAAAGTGTTTCTTTCTAAGATGACAGAGAGAGTACGGAAGACGGTTGACCTTATTAACAAAGCATCGTAGATTAACACAATGCCATGCCATCACTGAGATTATTATTCTATCCCGGCTTGTCTCACCAATGATGAGCTCACAAGGTAATTATCACCTATGTGTCCTCTCTGCTCATATTATAGCAATGAAGTGTTTTATTTTTATCCATCAAACCGCGTTTTTTTTGTGTTGTGTTTTCTTGTTTAATTATGTAAAAACTTGACCTGGTAAAGTCTGAAGTTCCACCAGCTAAGACGGAACCTAAGGCTGTCTTGTGCCTTTGCTCAGATATGATTTATTCTCTAGCAAGAAAAGATTTGAATAATTTTTACTGAAGGTAATCTCATGTTTAGCCTTTGGGAAAAGGGTAAAGGCAATCTTACTTGCTTTGCGAGATTACTCGGCCACGGCAGCACTAATTTAGATGCAGGGAAAAATCCAGCAGTGGAGCAATTTCCAGGTATCAAGTCTTCTATCATGTCCAAAAGACATATTGATTTATTGGATAGAATGAGCCCTAAGCCTGTAGACCAGCTGCAACTCCGAGGCAATTAAAGGCATATCCCACCTGCATGGCACACTGGTGTCCACAGATAGAAAAGATGCTGGGAATGAGTGTATGTTCAGGAGGGCTTCAACGGTGTACACTTTTCTATAACACCGATCAGTGTAGATTGTGCAAGCTGAGATACAACTCTAAGTAACAACCCAGTGTTCTCT
Source organism: Acanthochromis polyacanthus (assembly GCF_021347895.1). Classification (NCBI taxonomy): domain Eukaryota; kingdom Metazoa; phylum Chordata; class Actinopteri; family Pomacentridae; genus Acanthochromis; species Acanthochromis polyacanthus. The sequence goes on from NC_067122.1 coordinate 15,406,955, forward strand.
TTACCTGTTGGCGGAATAAGTCAGGCAAGTAGTCGGAGAAAGAAGAAAGTCTGACACATATTAAAAGTATATCTTAATATAAACATTTTATTCAGTGCATTTTTGTGTATACAACAAATAATAAACAACTGGAAGTTATCAGACAGCCACAATGTCCGTCTGTGTATGTTGTTTTATCAGATTTAGCCTGGTAGTTTGGAACACATGATCCAACATGGGTTAATACACATAGCCTATATCATGCAGCCCTAGACCAGAATTTCCCTGCTTTCTCCCATGCAACAGATAGGTTCACCTAATACAAACCACCTCCAGAGGAAACCAAGAAAAGAAAGTCTCCCAGAAGCATGTACCAGAAAGAAGTTATGTAGCTGAAGGGAAGAGTACATAGCCCACAAAAGGGGTCCTTTTTGTACATATTTGTGTTTGTACATGCCCTGTGCAAGAAAGGGAAGATGTTCATTTTTGTATGCTTTTGTCTTTATTCTTTCACGTTTACAAATATGACGTGTCCTATAAAATGTTAAGCCACCTAAAAGTCCACAGTATTCTTTTTTTTTAATATAGAAAATATTGTCACCACAATAAGTTACTCAAACACATAACAAGCATCCTGGGAAAGGGGGTTCTCACCATAGGAATATGGTGAACTGTATCAGTCAATAGAGGTCGACAAAAAGGGTTGGCTGGGGGAGTCGAAGTATGACACAAGCACAGAGGGAGGAAACGGATCACGAGGACAAGAGCTAGAGACATTGTGACACAGTGGTAACAGAAGGGAATGGGGACAGAATAGTCGTTTCATACCTCGGTCATCGAGCATATCAGCTAAAAGCACAACATGAAGCACGCTGCCAACTCCAAAGTATTTAAAATCTTTTCCTTTGTCCATTGTTCTTTTTTCCCCCAACGAAATCTTTGCTTTCTTTCATCAAAAATGTACAATGAAAAAAAAATCCAGCTTTGCCTTTATACTGGCTTGGTTTTCAGCAGCTTAAAGGGACACTCTTCGTTCTGTCTTTGGTTTGCTGGAACCCTTTTCTACAATGAACAAAAATACAAATACTGAACAATGGCAAGGGAAGAGAACAAGAGGGGACAAAAAACAAAACCAGTTATCAAATAAAAAGCTCTCAGCTAATTCAGAAAATTAGCGAAAAACAAGGTGCAGCTGTGGCATCTCTAAAATGAAAAAAAAAAAACAAAAAACAAAAAAACGGAAAAACTGCAAGAGAGCCACACTGTCCCTCTATATTTCAGGTCAGTTGAACATAGGCTTCATTTTCCCATGCTAGAGAGCTCAGTCTCTGAGCGTGTGCACTAGGACGCAGAAGAGCTACCATCTGGCTGGCCACAGTCCCAGCAGCACTAGGCTGTGCCTCACCAGGGAGTTTATAGGCTTTGTATTCACAGAAGCATGGATGAGACAGAGATCAGGGCTTGTTCTGTACCACTGCAGCCTTGTAGACCAGCACCATTTCTGGCTGCCCTGAACACCTGCACGTCTACCTTCCCATCCCTGTCTGACAGATGCACGACTGCTTGGTGTTTGCATGACCTAAGAAAAGTTATCGTCCACAAAAAATTAAGTGAGAACAAAATAAGATAAAGATGAGCTAACTGGTATGCGATCATCACCAAAAGAGAATGACCAAGATAATAAATAAATCTCAAGCCCAAAACAAAAATTCTCATTCATTTCTTTTTGAAATTCATAATGATCTATGTGCTGTTAATTCTTACGACTGATGCTTTTTTTTTTGTTTTTGATGATGACTGACCAGGATGGTACCTAGCTGTTTTTACTGATGTTGTCTGGACGTTTTATGTGTGGTTTGTTGTCGTCGCTAGTCCTGAACCGCTGATCGGAGAAACAAGTCTGCTTGGATTCACGCTCTGCTAGAGGTAAGGTTTCGTGGTTCGGCCCCAGGCCTGGGTTTGGCTACCGGGTTACGTCGACTCATTCTGGCTCACGGCTTTTCCTCCGTTGAGGACGGCTGAGGCACTCCGACTCTTGGTGGGCGTGCCGCTGCCAGAGCGTGAGAACTCTGTCAAGTCATGAAGAGATGGCTCTCTGTACATCGCCACTGTGGAAATGCAAAGTAAGGGACAATCAGAAAAACTGACATTATACGTTAAGCACACAGAACAAAATTATAAACAACAACTGTGACAAATATAGACTACATGCAGGAATAAAAAACACTTTAGTGGAACTCTACTCTTTTCGGGTGTTTAGGATATATCCTGATGTTGTGTAACATGATATATTTTAACTGCATGACAGTGTCTTTGCATTTAATAAGCTAGTTTCTTAATAGCTGTAATAAGTCAGCCTGCAAAGCTGTCAGTTTATTCACACTTACAGCAACAATTACATTTTCTCTCTGGTGGTCTTTATGATTTAGGCCAGGTCTCTGGGGAGACCATCTCAGACTTCTCTCCTGGGTGAAATACTCCTTCAACTGGTGAACAGTCTGCTGGATCACTGTCCTTCTGAAGATCCATTTCTGGAGCTTGAATAATTTTTAGGCTGATTTCTTCACATTTGCATCAAAAACTGATCTTTTACACTCCAGAGTTTATGGTTCCATCAGTAAATACTAGTTCTTCAAGAAAGAAACCAGCACAGACTCTGATGTTTCCACTTTCTCCATACTAATTTTCTACTGTCGGGTCCATTTAAGTGAAATTCGGGCTCATGCAAAAATAACACACTTTCAAAAGCATGTTCTTTTGCAATTTTTATCCTGACTGTCTTATTCTTTGAGCTTAAGAATGATCTCTTCTGTATCCTCCTCTCTATTTGCTGAGCTCATTTTGCCATTTTCTGATACCACTTTAGAACTCAAAACATTGTTTAATCTTTTGACTTTAAAAGCTGAGCTGAGACCTGAGAGTTCACTTAACGCATTCAATTTGATTGTTTTTCAGGAAACTAACATATTAGCAAATATTGAATTTCGTCTCATGTTAACACCTTTTCACCTGGAAACAGCCTCTCATGTTGTGTTTGCACTAAAATAGCTTCAACAGCTGCGGCTGTAACTTCTTCAAAAGAAGCATTTCAACTGAGAAAATATACCATGTATGTAAGAACTCCAAACCTACCTGTACCATTTGTCCACGTGACTAAACAGTTGCTTCATTTTAATGTCTTTTAGTTTATCACCTTTTTTCAACTTAGATTACTTTATTATATCAGCTAATTATACTAATTTACAACTTAGTAATTTAGTAATTGTTTAACCTAAATGCCATTAACTCACCTTTTTATGTCAGTAGTAAAGCCGACAATTAACAAACTTAAAATAATTAAGGTGGAGCTGTTGACATGTCTGTTAGATTGACAATTAGATCATCTCCAACTGTGTTTTAATTCCATTTACTGGTATGCTCACATTATTACAAGATTTACTGATTTGTTTTAGTAGAACACATTTGTTTAGAGCTGTGCTTAATGTGTTTTTCTATGGCTTAAATATCGTTTTTTTTTTTTAAATATATATTTTGTGAACCAACCTCATGAACCTCACAGAAGACTACCGGACTGTCCAATTACTTTTTACAGCCACTGTCTAGTCTCCTGCAAACTGCTGAATCAAGAGATCCCAGTGGACTAGCTTGGTGCTGAAGTTTAAAAAAATCCCATATTCAGAGCACAGCATTATAAATTCAAGACTTGCTAGTGCTTTAGCTTTGCTGTGTATGCAGTATTGGCCCAATCTGCATCTCAGCAGCCTCCTTTTCAGAAGAAATATCAGTAATCTGAGGTTCACGGTCTTTGGTTTCAGGATGTTGTCAACAACCTTCTGCCTAGAATGCTATTTGATGTTCATTCCTGAGGGAGTCTGTGGCTGAAACAGCAAACTCGGGCCTTCAGACACTTCACTTAGACCAGCATTTTTTTGTTACAGCAGCAATCCAGAGACCATCCTTGTGTACACACATCAATCATTGGCAGGATTTTGCTGGAAAACTGCTGATGATCAGTGTCGGTCTTGCTAGTGACAGTACTGTAGGATTATAATATCACCTCAACACAATGCTGCTTTTCATTTTTAAGCACTAATCTCCAAAACAACTTGTAATTTTTCCTCCACACAAACCTCCCCTTGTTTTCTGCGACAGACGCCTCTTGACAGACTACACGCTCTCCAGATAAAGGCAGCGCTTTGTCTCTTGCATCGGAGCTTCCTGTAAGAATTTTAAGAGGATTTTCCTGTTTGGGTTTGAATGACGGGAGCTGAACTTGGTTCATCCAGAGGAAGACAGAATGAGAGGCTGTGGGCTGAGCCTCTCAGACTGGAACCAGCAGAGTAGTGAGTAATGCCTGGAGGAGATGCCATCACCAATGCAGAGACAGCTTCTTAATTGGTGCCCTGTAACACCACTGCCTCTGAATTTTTATGAGCTGCTGGAACAAATTCTCCTTTATTTCTCTTTCTCTCTCCTTACTGCGTGGAGCTCTTTCTGAGCCACTACCTACATCTGAAATTTAAATAATGCAAAAGATTTAATAAATATTGTGCATTACTGGCTCATTTGAAGTTTGTCCAAAAGATGGGGTATTACGGCAAAAGTATGTTTTCAGTTAGTTTTTCTCCTTTTGGATTTGTTGTTGGACATCATTTTTCTACTTTTAGATAAAATGCACAAAAGGCAGCTAAGGGCCATGGTGTTTGGTATCTGTTAGAATTAGCGTCTCACCCGGCCTATATCTATCCCTGTTATTCAGCTTCTTCACTTTCTCAGTATTTCTCTCTCAGCATAAAGCAAGGCAATCATTCTTTGGGTATTGCTCTTAAGTGTGTTTGAGACCCCCTGGATGCCCCGTTAAATGAAAGTGAAAAGCTATTATAGCGATCTCAGAGGGCAGATATGGATTCTTAATAAGATGCTGGCTGGAGAAGCTCTGCCAAAGACGCAAGAAGAGGCAGCAAATGGAAGAAACGAGAAACTTGACTCCAAAAGTGGAATATTCAACACTGCAATTACTTTTGGATTACTGAATGAAGCCCTTGATAGAAAACCAGGATAGTTCCACAAAAATATAGAGCACAACTTTCACTGCCTTTAATATGACGACGATGGATCTGACCAGAAATATTTAATGTTAAAAGTCAAGTTTTGTGGCTTCAGTGAACAAAAGAATAGTTTTCACTGACCTTCTCTGTAAAGGATGATTTGCATCTTAACAACTGTGCTTATTGATTCTGATACCAATTTTTAAGAAACAGATGGGTTATTGCTATGACAACAGTAAAATCCTCCTTTCACATTGATACATGAACAATAATAATAATCTAACGAATATGTTATACTGTATTATCTGCTAACAGTCACAGGAAGCCTTTTTATTCTACATATTCTATTTTTTTACCATATTTTCCTGAATATACTTTCACAGTAAGTAACTTTTTCAATGCAAGACTTTCACAGTGTGGTAGAAATACTCCTACAATATGACTACTTCTTCCAAACAAACAGCAGTTATATATGAATTAAGATATGAACTATGTTTCTAACTAGTCAGGTTAGCCCAGCCACAGTCTAACTGCCCTTTAACAAATGTGGTGACGTAGGTTAGTGGGTGTGTTGTGTGAAGTGAGTCTCTCCCAGTGTGCGACAGAAAAATACCAGCAGAGTGTGAGAGTCATAGCGTTGCTACAAAGTGTAATAAAGTTAATGTAGTCAGCTGCACTGTGCGTCAGTAAACTGAATAGTTGCAGAGAATGTTGTGTTTGTTGTCACAGAAGAGAAATAAAGACTGGCTCTTCCTGTAATGGTAGTACACCGTCCTCCTGTTTTCTCTTCAACAGATTAATTGTGTCAAATGTTACTAGCAGAAATGCAGAGCTAGAGAAGGTAATCGTAACCATAGCGACAGTGGTTTCTTTTCTGGTTTCTTCAGTATTTTGAAGTGTAGCCTTGACTTTTTGTGTTGTCTAGGATAGAGACACAACAAACACCTTATTAACTACAGGTCTGACATTCTCAGTAAATCTACTCAACGATTGGTGAGCTGTTAGCTATTAGCAGGCGAACAGCACAAAATGTATGATGGCCTTCTTAAATGCTACTGCTGTTCTGTTTGGATGCTTGAAACTAATTAGTGAGATTTGTTCAGGAACCCATGAGCAGACTTAAAATAAATATTTCTTAATGATTTCTTTGTAAGTAGAATGTCAAAGTGGGTCTTCAATGTCCAACCTTATGTAATAATATACTGTACTGATAATTATATTCCTAATTAGTGTCATCATTTTAAATCACAATATTCTAAAACAATTTGGTGTGCATTTAAGTAATGAAGAGATAATTCGGTGTTTGTTTTTTTCATCACTGTAATGGACTGCATTGTTGTTTCTAATATTATGCACACCCAGCTTCCATACAGAAGTTGTTAAAAAGTTGGAATCATCTTTAATGTAACGCACTCCAATACAGAACCCCATTGTGGCATCAATAATAAGTATAAATTACTTTTCTGACCATGTTAGCAAAAACTGAAAATCTATAAGTTTTCTGTAAATAACAGTTATGATAGAACTGTTGTCTTGGATTGCATTAGATTAACCAGGCATACCTCACAGAGGAGCCAGTTCACGTATGTCTGCATATTAAAATATCCTTTTTAATAATGGACAGTTGGACTTGTTTTACCTAAACAGCAGGCATCATGATGTGCATGTCTGTAAAACGGTGTATAAAAAGGGCCAGATGGTGGATCCAAACTGTACTCGGCAACCAACAATCTAAAGAAACTGCCCTATTTTCTGTATTGTTTGAGTATTTTGCTCTTCAAGCCTTTTATATCTTACCGAGAAAAAAAAGATAAAAATAAAAAAAAAACAGACCCAGAATGTTCTTCTCTTTTTCTTCCCTGAACAAAACACAGACTCTCTCTCTGTCTCCTCTCTGTTGACAGGTGAATCTGTGTCTTGTTGAAGATGAAAGGACTGTGGCCTTTTCAACAGAGAGAACAGAACCATTTCTCCCCTCTCTCCTCCCTGTTTCCTCTGTTGTCCAAAGCCACACTCAGCATCTGGATGGGTGGGGTTTTCTGTGACTTTAATGAAAATAAAGTCCTGTCTGCTGCCATTCAAAGCATTTGAACATGCGCCTATTTGCAAACAATGGCTGAACCTCGTTTTGCACTGTGTTTGCGGCGAAGTGTGACCGGCCAGAGCAAATTACTGAATAGGCACATGTCAGCATCTCTCTGGAGAATGTTAAATGGCGTAGTCGTGTAGAAAGCAGCTAATTTAGTCTTTAGCTAAAGAATCTCCATGTGGCCCTCAAGTATTAAGCGGATGAAAAAGAAAATGAGGAAATTTAATCAGAGAAAAACTAGTTGTTCTCAGGTCTCCTACTGTGAGAAACAATTCCCTTGCCAACTAGAATAGCCAAATGCCTGAATAGTCAGAGAGAAGTTTCTTAACAGATTATGTAATTACAGCAACTTCATCCTTGATGCTGAGAATTGCATTGTTTGAGCAGCCAATATGCTGTGTTATAACTGCACGACGATTCGCCAAATGCTTTTGGAACCCCACCAGCGCGCACACACACACACACACACACACACACACACACACACACACACACACACACACACACACACACACACACACACACACACACACACACACACCTTTTCAAAATCCGATTGGCTCATAAACATACTTGACAAAACGTAACTGCTTACGTTTTTTGAGTCTAGGAGTATGAATACACTGTTCCCATCTGTAAATATCACATCTCCCCCTTCTCTATGATTTTTTTCACAGCTTTGAGTTGCTATTAAGAACAGCTTTGAACACATGAGTGGACAACACATTGCACAAACCAGCTCTGATTGAGCACAGTCTGAATACTGAACAGTGAAATGTGAAAGAGAATCCAGCTTGCTGCCTTACCTTTTAGAGGTTTGGGTAGGAAATGGGCTGCTGGCTTGTTCTTCTTGACATGATTCCCCTTCATGATTTCTCCTTCCTTGTTCAGTCCGAGGTACCAGCCCCTGCCCGACTGCTGCTGCCGGTATATCATGGAGGAGTATGTCACATAATAGTTCTCGAACACCGACTCCTTGAATTTGCACTCTGGTGTAAAGTGTTCCTGGAGGAGGGAGGACAAGATACAGTGTACAGTTGTTGTTGGACAGTAGTTCACAAGGTTCCAAGAGTCACTGACATCCTGTTATGAATAGAAGCAGCTGAAATGCAACAGTTCATTACTTGAGAGTGCAATTTAATAACGGTACATTGCGCTGCACATCCAACACACACTAAGCCGCGCAGAGCGAAGGGACAGTCTCGGGGCTCAAGTTCCTGCTAATGTTCTAAATCTATTCATTCCATTTACTGTAGTGAATAATGTAGCACTTTATAGCATAGATAACAGTGATATGAAAGATACAGAGGAGCATTAATGAAACATACTGGCAAGATGAATAGTGCATTCTCATTTGGTTCCAGCTGTTAATTATGTATGGGCAGTTCATTATCTTTGAGTTTCGTCCATTTAAGACTTTGCTGGACAAGAGCTTTTACTACTGTCTTTTGACTTCTTCTGCTTTGTGTTCAATGACCTTTAAACTACAAAAAATGATTAAAATGCTTTCAAAAGGTGCAATTAATAGGATTACATGCAATCCGTATGCACTTATCACATGCAAGGTTGCCCATCTATCTTTTTATGTCATCAAGGCACCTCCTTGTCACTTTTGCTGATGTACTGGTTGCAGGTTGACTCCTTAAAGACATGCAAAATTCATCTTCCAGACTCCACACTGTGCAAGAGTTCACTCGCCCTTTCTGTTAGAATCCCAAGTTTCAATGGGATTTTGCCATTAATGCTGCAACGCTGTGACTGAGGTTTATTTCCCCTGACGCAAGATTTTGTGTGGGTGTGGCAGTGTATGTGTGTGTGTGCGATTAGGTGTCTGAGTGTGTATGTTTGTTCAATTCATGGAGCTGCTTGGGCAGTGTGCCTGCAAAACAGAGTACAAAACTAATCACTTAGAAGACAACCGTCCCAGAGAGAGATTGAGCGACCGTGTGTAAGACGGTGCATGAGGCAACTAAAGAGAAGTGAAGTTAGTCAGCAGTGAATTATTCTGCTTTAAATTCTTCTTCAGAGGACAGTTTGCAAATGAAAATATGCAGAGTATATGCAAACAGCACCGTAAAGCACAGTTACAAACAGCTGGAATAGCTAGTGGCTGGGACTCACAACGCGTATTGTGAGCTTTCTAAGAAGAAGACGTGTGGATACCTCTTTCAGGTCTCACTGGGCTCAGTGCTAACCTAATTAAAAAACCTCACATTGGTGGGAGTGAAGACGTGTCCCCCGGGCCAGAGACCTGCTGTGAGATCATGACAAACAACATGCCACTACCAGGCACAGAGTCATCTATAACAGCCTCTGTTTTTTTTTTTTAAACAGTTTAACAGCGTCACTCTTCATGTGCAGCAGTAATCGGACTTCAAAAGACTGAACGAGGAACGAGGCTCATGTCTGATGATGTGCTTTGCTCTTCTATTGAAGCCTTTGTATGCAACACAGCTACAACATACAAAAGCTATGTAATAGATTGGAAAATGTTGAACTTGTTAAAAGACCTCCACCACTTTGTATTACACCTTTTGTCACATCAAGACACAGAGCCCACTCGAGACACAAAGCCTACACCCACCTCTGGTAGCTGACACTCATTTATCATCCCCTCTCCCTGATCTAGCCGTCACAGACCAGCCCTGACAAAAATCTCTGACAGAAACATCGCTGAAGTGACAGAAAGCTTGTAACAAACCATCTCTGTAGGAAACATCCTGTTGGCTCAGTCCCAGTTCTCTGTTAAGCCTCAACATCACAGGGGTACCAAAAACTCAATTTGAATTACGGCTAAGCTCATCAAGGGGGCTGCAGAACCATTCGGCAGCTTATAGTCATGGGTCAGTAAGAAATCTGTCCTCCATATGATGCTCATTACAGACAAGACTGCTTTTAATCCACTTAAACAAAAGCTGAAGGGCTGGACAAGTAAAGTGACGATGCATTCACATAAACGTTCATACTTGTATCCAATCTCTGTCCTTTAGGTGCTACAGCGAAACAGCAGCAGTTGCTAGTGCAGGGAAAATAACATGTATGTATGTATTCATGTATTATGTAGTGCATTTATTTATTCACCGATTGCAATTGTTCCTCCTGACCATAAAGGCTACTGGGTCATTCCATCTAAATCATTAAATTTTTAGAACAATTTCTGCCCAACCATCTCTGATTGTCTGAAATTTTTATAGCATAAAATATGGATATTTATAGAGATATTTGTGAAGTTTTAGTCCGCTGTGTCAAATACAAATGGCCCAGAAACCCAGTTTACAGACATCGTTTTGCACATTTAAATTGGAAGATGTGTCTGAATGAGTAGAACTACTCAAGGTAAAAGCTTGAAATTTCCACAGTTCAATAATTTCATTTTATTTTATAGTTAATATTTCCTGAAATAGTTTCGTTCAAACACAGCCTCAAATTTCAATCTGTTAAAAAGCCTGCTAAAAGTGGGTCAAAGGGCAGTTTTAAAGGGAAGTTATCTCCGTAAGTGCTTGATATATCAATTTAAAACTTCACATATGCTATTTTAAATATCAGTTTAGGATTAAAAGTTTCAGGGGAATCGGAGGTGGTTGAGCAGAAGGCCACTGACGATTGAGATGGAGCAACCCTGCTAGGAGAGCCTTGAAACACTTTGTGTTAAGTGATGGAGGACAAAATCCACAATTCTTCAAGACTCCTACCTGCCATTCATTTCTGCTGTTTGCAGACATTTTAGTCCACTGATGTGTCAGCCTGTCCATCCAACAATATGAAGGCTGTTGTCCCATGGGCCATGAAATGTAGATGTTATCTGTACTCATATATTAGATATCTTGCTATCCATTTAGCAAATCATATTTTAAAGGTGTCAGTGATATTAATGACCTTTTGGCGTTTCTTTGTCAGCATGGTCAAGACAAATATTAAATATTTTGCTTTGGTATATTCTGAAATGAGCAAGAAAGCAGAAAGCTAGACATTTAGGACATTCAAGCAGCATTTCAGCCTTTGCTTCGGTTAGAGCAACATATCTGTAGTCTTCTATTTGCATATAAAGGGCCTATTTAGGAAGTTTTGCAAATCCCTAAACAAAATGAAGTAGATGCCCATTACAGCCCATTACTGGAAGATTTCTGTTGCTTTTCTTCTAGATCTTGGAGAGGATGCAAGACATTTTCCATGATAGACATCAGTTTGTGCAGCATCTTCCTCTCCAAACTGTTGACAGCTCCAAAGTAGGTCCAGCACAGAGCCTGTGTTTGTGATCAGTGTATTCAGTTTGTTTGCATCACCAGTTCTGATGTTTATGCCCGCCAGATTTCAGCAATATTGCACTCGCAACAACAAGAGTGGTAAAAAAAAAAAAAGAGACAAAGATTTGCAGTGTCTTGGTGAACATATTAAAGGACCTAAGCATCCTCAAAAATACAGGCTGCCTTGGCCTCTAGTTGCCTAGGCAACGCAGCATTGTCCTTCCAGTGTGCTGTTGAGATACACCTCTAAGTTATTTGTATCCCTCAAATTATAGTTTTATGGAAAGAAAGTCAAGTCAGCCTCAGAGTAACTGTGATCTGCGTGTGCACAGCAGCGTTCTTTTTCTGTGTGTTAGAATGGTAATCTAGTCTTGATGACAGGGCCTGTTTTTAGCTTTTTTGAGGGGACCTATGCACAATGTTGTTTGGCTTCCACCCATTCAAGCACTCATGATTACACGCCAAATCTGCATCATATTCTATGTACATATAAATGAAACCAAATTCTGCTTTTGACACATGAAAATTTATTTTAATTAAAGGACATTAGCTACATGATTAACATCAAAATCAAAACAAACATGCCACTTATAAAACATTAACCAATAAAATACCATATCTGCTATGGAGTTATTTGTGATGCCGGTGCCCTCCCTCCACTAAGCTCTGTCTGAATATCCGAGGCGCTAACACCCTTCAGCTCAACAACATGCCTGATGCTGTGAAAAGGGGGAGGGGGTGAGAAAGCTCTCCAATTAATGTTGAGGAGACACTGCACAGAGAATGTAGTAGCATCACGCTCTAACCAGCTAAAACAACACGCCATTGCTCTCAAAGTGTGCACACAGCAGACTTATGTTTGAAAGGCAGTGAACAAAATTAACCCTTTTAACTACTGAACAACTGTTATTTTACAGGTTTTCAATGATTTGTTAACACTCCACGTGTCTACATTAAAAATACGTAATTTTATAAACGTGAATTCATTTTTTTAGAATGTTTGGCCATCAAAATTTTTTTTTTTTTTTACTGTATTTGAATTAGCAACAAAAATGTTATTGTTCAATATAAGACATTTTCTAGTAAAGTCATGGGAAAAAATGTGTAATTTATATATTGATTCTACATAGAAAACTGTACATGATGTCCACATCATGAATCTGCATTTATTGAAACAATTATTCACTCTTTCACAAGCTGTGGCCATAAAATGACACTATATTACTGTGCTGAAATCAGGTAAAAATATGTGTATGTTTTTACAGGTAATTGCTGCTACTGTCACAGTTTCACAGATTTAGTAATTGTATGTTACATTATTCTACCATTTTAAAACTTTTTTTGGCGCCCTTGCTGCCAGATTGTCACTGTCACTTTTTAAAGACATATTTTAAAAATAATAATAATGGTACTCACATGCACAGAAAGCTTAGGTCAAGCTGGAACAAGAAGCATGAATATTTTTTCCATGTTGCTGATGTGTTGTTTTTACTTTTTTGATCACACAGTAAACTGGTTTCCTAAGTTTTCTCTCTTCTATCCTCTGGAAGACATGTTTTATTTGTAATATTTGGTCTTCCGTTGCTTTCTTAATCTTTTCCTTCCTTAATTGTTGATTTCTCCAATGTTCACCTCCATCATTATCTGAGTGTGTTCTGCCTTTCTTGCTATATGAAGTCTCTTGCTCAGCCTGATTAGCAGCAGCACTTCTTAGAGAAACTGGGCAGCTTCCATCTCAGTTATGCACGAGCAGCAGTTGGAAGCAAAACAACAGGCTGCTCTCGAGCCAGGAGTTCTGTTCTACCTCTAATAATGAGCTTATGTGGATTTGGCTGGTTACACTCCTCCTGGAGATGAATAAGAGTCTATTGATAAACAGACACATACAGATAGATACAGGCACAGTTAGAGCCAAGATGGAGGAGCGGCTGCTGGCCATTACTGCTGTGTTGGAGTCGGTCTCTGGACAACAGGCTATCTCAGACTGACACAAGGAGGGGCCAAAATGGCAGGGGATCCCCATTTCTATTCTCTGATAGACAGAAACATTCAGATTCTTTTGAATGGGCTCCAGTAGCATCTTCTTCACTCAATAGCGTCTCTATTGTTCACTAAAACCAATCTCCCGGTGAAAAAAAAATATCACATCACTTTAATCATGACTCCAGTGCCAGATGGAGCGAGGGGAAATCACTTTAGAAATAAAAAAAAAGGAGGACACTATCTGCATAGAAATAATATCTGTCTTGTCATCTCCCTCCCTGCAATTCTCTATGGTGGTTTGACTAAATGGACTTTTAATGATCCCATTACACTACTTGGGCTTTTCCTTGAAATATGCAGCTATGACAAGCCCTTGTCCAAACGACGCACAGCTGGCAACCTCGCTCACATAAAGTCTAGACAAGCAGTTTTGTAAATATTATCACATAAGTGTTAGTGTATATGGTGCTTTAAGGTGCTGATTCTCTTTCATGGAAAATGTGATGAAAGCTCTGGCGTGTTTGACACAATAAAGATTTAAATGAGCTGCCTAATTACCCCTGTTGTATAAGTCTGTTACCTGTTCTTTGCCCTCTGTAGCTGAGAGAATATTTGCACTGCTGGCGGCTCTGTAAAACCTTTCTCCTCATTTTATAGGAATGAAATAGGCAAATTCAGTCCATCCCTATTCATACCTCTTTTCTAAAGCTTCTGTGTCGAGGGTGAGTAATGTTTTTTTATATATATATATATATCTGACTTTGTAGACCTGTCTGCCTGGTAGACAGGAGCAAGAAAGAGAGCAGAAGGACAGAGAATTGAAAGCTTTAGTGTCTTCTATTCATGTTTTATATCAGCTTCGGTGTTTAACCTAATACAGTGCCAGCAGTGACATCTATTTTTACCTCCCACTTTCTATTAATTTTACAGGATTTGTTGGTATTCACAGGGTGCCGCACATATACCTGTGTGGATAAAAGGTGTTTCTTGCAATTGAATTTGGATTCCATTGTACAGTTTTCATTCTAATAAAAACTATTTTCACATCCAGAGTTTACAATTTAATGCCATGAAAATACTTGCAAAGTTAAAACAAGTATATCTAACGAGACATCAGGACATATCTTGTGTGAATTAGAGCTGTAGAAGCATGAAACTTCTCCTAAGATATTCTCGCATCCGTCCTTCTCTTCTCTCTGCTCTTTTGACATTTTCTGTAGTGACAGGAATGCAAATGTTGTTTCAGTACAGTGTGTTCACTAGAATGCAAACAAGCTTATACAAATGCATAAAAAACATCTTCAATGTCAGTCTCTCACCTCCCGATGATGCTTATTCATGCAGAAATGCCTTAAACACAAATTAATTTACACTTGCATCTTATCTCATGGACAAAGGTCAAGCGGAGGCAGAGAATAGTCCCATGTTTTACAACGAAGGGGAATCCCGACAGAAGTTATGGCCCGAGCTCTTTACAGTCAAATAACTGCCTATAGGAAGGCGACATTTAAAGGCTGATGAAATGTTAAGCATGGTGTGCTGATGATGTTTCCCTGCCATTCATAAAACACATGGACTTTGCATGCTTGCACGGCCCAACTGGGAAACCTTTTGTACTTAAACACACAATTATGCAATTCAACAGCGGTAAGGGTAACTGTAAAATGAATATTCCATTAGCAAGGCAGTTATGTCAAGAAAACACTATCAATTATGATGCACTCTCAAACTGTATTCTGTTGGCTTCAGGGGAGTAATTACAGCCTAGCACTGCTTTCCTGATCCAATCAGCAGGAGGAGAAATACGAACATAATGGATCTGATCTCCTCTGTAAAAATATTGGCCAAATTTTTCACAAGTCAAGCCAAATCAATGCTGCGCACGGCCCCATGCGTATTCAGCTGCCATATCGAAACTGAAATGACACCAATTATGCCAATACAATCAGGGCTGAGTGCTGTTCTAGTTTCTTTGCAGCCACATTGCTACTTGTGAGAGTCGGAAACACTGGCCAGTGAAGACAAATCTTGCAAAAGCTGACTTTTCAATGCCCCGGTCTTTTCAATGGAGTGGAAGTGGATTAAAAGGCACATTTTTTTTCTTTTGCTAAAGATGAAGCACACTCATAGGGTTGGGTTGTTTGGGAGAGCTTTAATCTGGTGGAAAAGACCCTTGCAAATACCAAATACAAATAGGCACACCCACACACGGTACACATTCACTCCAGGAGCACATACACACACAACACAAAGTAGTTAATGACACAGCTCAGTGGAGTGAAACCTTACAGCAGCGGTTATTTACCAAAGGCATTGTGCTTGCTAAATAGCTGAAAAGGCATGGGTGTGAGCCAGCTACATATCCAACAGGAGTGGACTAAAACAAAGATGCCTATTCCACAACAATATACAGACTTTTTTGATACTGTCTGTAATTTTATTTGTGATTATCCCACAAACAGACAAGTAACATGCTGTTGTTTTATTCTGAAGAATAAAATACATGCTTTTACACCTTCCATGTTCATTATACAGGGCTGCAGTGACTAAAATGAAGCCTTGTTTTGAAGGGAGATTTAAACCTAGACTTAAAATCGGACAGAAATACATTAATTGACTAAATAAAGTGCATTTTTTGTCTTCTCTTGTGCATTATTCAGATTAACTTTCTTCCATTTCAGACATTTAACTGGTGCTAAATGCATATCCACAGTTGTTTTTTTTTTTGTTTTTTTTAAATTGACTGGCATTGTGTTGAAACTTATCCAGAAATCTTTCCATATACTGGAGGACCACTGTAAGGATTTAACTGGCACAGCATTTTGGGCGCAACAGTCTGTAAACCTCAGTGTTCCTCTGATAAATATCTCCACCCCGAGAGCCTTTAACTCTACATTGTACACACACACTCACACAGAGCAGTCTAGACGAGACTCAACTGGAGCCTCAGTGACTCACACTAATTCAAGTATGACCTACCAGGAAATTAATAACACCACTTCAAAGGCACCTCATGAGATATGTGCACACCACTTCGCTCAGGATCTAAAAAACATACTCATAAATCTAAAAACAAATCAAAAAGCTTGTTTGAGTTTTTTCAATATTAAAAGGGCAGTGAGTTGGTTACTGAGTTTTTGCAGATTGTCTTGGATAATAGATAATGCTTATGCAGTTCTGATGCAAAACTTGCTCGTCTGCTTTTGTAAAAGTAGACGGACAAACAGGAAAATAGAGGACAGTAAAGTAAAATACATATTAATTGGTTCTTCCTCTCCCACACATTGACGCTGATGGATGAATATATTTTCACTGGTGCATTTTTCCTCACCCACACATGTGCACTCTTTTGCTCACTCCTCATTTTTCTCACACTCTCTCTTTTTTCTTGGTGTATATTTTCTGCCCCTAGATGTACAGAACCCACAGTTATGTACAAACAAATTCACACACACCAGATGTATATGTGAGGCAGCACAGTCTGTGCTCGAAAAGCCACTCAGATTAATGCCATCCAAGTAAATGTTTAACATTACAGTAAACCTAAACATGAACATACATTTACTGTATAATTTAGTGCACATTATAATTTGCATCAAAATTGTGATTTTTTTTTTTTAAAACATGCAAATCACGAGTCCTTTTTTTATTATATTCACTCACCATTCAATCACATTTCCATTCATTTATGCACTTACGTACACACATGTAGAATAGTGGGAGAAATGTTCACCGTAGAAGCAGCACTGCTTTCCCCACCCAGAATACGTCATCTGTTGTCTCTCTACTGTTGATAGGGATTCTCCCCTCAGTGCTGACCTGCTATTGGCTGGCTTCATGTGTGGCTTGAAGGCAGCACTTTACCATAGCAGCAATCCCAGCAAGACAGGCGCTAATAGGCAGCCAGCTTCACATTCAGTTCAATTCTCTCTCTAATTTAACTGCAATAGAAAGCTCTACAACCCATCCCCCCACCCCAACTGCATTTTTCCAATTTAAAACACATACTAGTGTGTACTAGGGCTGGTGTTTACAACCGCATAGATGATATAATGTATGCAGCCAGCAGTATTACATTTCAGACAGTAGATTTTTATGCTTGATTTACCCTTCTCTATTTGACCAAAATGATTTCAACCAAAAGCACAAGAGAATGAAATCCAAATTCATTTTCATTTGTTTCAAGATGAGCTTGGAGGAAAGGATATATTCATGATTGCAATGAACAATCTGATTCTAGTATTCTCTGAATCCTGGTTCTAGTTTTTTGCTTGTAAAATCCACCTTTATACTAACAAATTCCACGTATGTATCATTAATCAAAAAAATGGCAGTGAGGTAAAGTTCAGCTACAGAGTGTTATTTTTTCAGAGCAGATATCAGAAACATATTTGAAACCTCAGATCATCGTAATGCACACAGTAAAAGAGAAAAAAGCATTAAAATGTAAAAACTAAACAAGCAATACAAAATTAATTAAGCTAATTAAGCTGCTTTTTCACGGTGTCTACATTGTTAACAGTCATAAATTCCTATAGGAGTAAGTTGAGAAGCCCAGCTAAGAGAAACACAGCGACTGTAGCTCACTAATGCGTACAGTCCTTGGACTAAAGGGAAGCTCCGAGTGCAATCATGAGGACCTTAATTTTGTAGCTGATGAGAGGACGCTTTTTCCTTCGTTTACTACAGATCACTAAATATGTGAAAATTCTCTGTCTCATCTTGAGATGGGTCAATTTTGAGGTCCTAAAGAGATGCATAGCAAAACTGGGTATTATCTGCATGGGAGTAATTAGGTATAAATTCAAAGTACTTAATTACTAAGCATATAATGGGCAAACAAAATAGGACCCACATTATAACCTTGTGGTACACCGCTAGACAGACTGTGACAATGCATAATTAACAGTATTCAAGGGTGATTTTATCATTTGCTAAGAGACATTCAACCACTCCAGGCAGTCTTACAATTTTTCACGATCCACAGTATGGAAAGGTACACCGAGATTCCAACCTTGACTATTCTCCTGCATCTCTGTGCATTCTGATTTTACTGGAGACTCAGCACAGAACTGTTTCAGGGAAGTGCAACAAATGGAAACAAGTCTAAACTTCAACAAGAATATAATGTCCATCTACTCTTGTTTTACGCTGCCTGACATCCATTTTTTCCCCCCTAAATCTTTGGCAGTGAAAGACAGTTAGAAATAAAAGAAATACTTGTACTGCTGCTGTTCTCTGCATGTATTTCCTTTGCCAGAAGGACCCATCTACTTTAACTGAATCCTTCGACTTGCTTCATATGCTTCATTACTGACACACATCAAACTCATTTCATTAAAGTCACTCACTGGGAGCTGTGGACTGGCAAAGATGTATGTTAAATCAGCATATAAGTGTGTGTGTGGGAAGGAGTTGAAGGAGTATGTTTTATTTCAATTATTCCTGTATATTCCCCTCAGGCAGCTTAGTGGGAGCAACACCCATGGATCTGTTGTCAAACAATCGCTACACTAGTATGTAATTACAGACAGACCATGCAACATTTGCAAAAGGCTACCGTGATTATGTTGTCATTCTTCTAGTCCTTCAAATCTTACATGAATGAGCTCTTTGTTTTTAAACATAGTTATCTAGAAAGGACTTTTCTTTTGATAGAAATGAAAGAATAATTTAATAATAGCATTACATGGACAACAACTTAGAGCTCTTGTGTCTGGGTTTAGTGTGTCAAATAAAAACAACAAAAACAGCTGTGATATGTTTCAACAATTTGCAGTATAGGAAAATACAGCCAGTTGAATTCAAATTATTGACTGAATGCTATTGATCCCTTTTAGAGACGACAACTAATTTCTCCAAAGAGAAGCATTGAGAGTGGACCAGGGACAGTCACTGAGCTAAAAAATACTGTTTAAAGACTTCTATTACAGTGATTCAATGATTTTAAGTCATTTGTTACAGTGATTATGTAAGCAACAGTGTGTGACTAAAGTCTTTTACTTACATTTAACACTGAATAAGTCTGTCTGTTTGCACTGATTCGGCTGCAAGTAAGGTTCAGGTTACACTTCATTATCAGTGGCTCACAATTTAGCTATTCTGCGAATAACTGCATTCTACCTTTATAACGCTGCTTCAGCAGTTCCCAGCAGATCAGTCTCCTGTTTAGTGTGCCTTGTCTTTTGGTGCTGTTGTTTTTTTGAACATATAATGGTCATGCATTTTATTATTTAGAAACTGACTTCTTTTATGTGTCCTTGTTGTTTGTTGAGCTACCTCCTATTAAATCTGACTGTATAACTATTTGAAAATCACTGACTTAAATGCCTTTCATTTAATTAACGTGAAGTGAAAACATTAAACCTATGATGCCAGATAAATGACTGAAAAAATAATGTTTAAAATTTTGCATTTCCAAATAAAAGTTGCACTGAAAAATAAAATACAAACATGTAAAAATCTGTTTTCAACAAAAGGTTAATTTTCCACAATTGTCTGTCGTCAAAAATTTGATTGCAGGCTTAGTGTTTTACTTCATTTAGATTTTAATGATTTTTTTATTTTTTTTGCTGAGTTTTGTAATCGCAATCAGCAAAAATTTTCTTCATGCCAATCTTTTTATGCAGTGGTTTTCTGTTTCAACTGCTGTTCACTGTTTTGGCAAGGAAGGAAGGTGTTGATAGGAGGAGTTAGTGAGAACTTGATTTCCATATAATCTGCATAACATTTGCATACTGCAAAAAGAGCATCTTTCTTCCTGACTCCCAGTCTGCCTGAAGCATGCATGTTCTTATGTGTAATGCATCCATGCTGGTGGAATCTGTCTGACAACATTTGACTAAATTGGGATCAAATGTAAAAGAAAGTGAGTGTTTCTGTGACTTGCTGCCGAGTCTAAAGGCTGCTTGTAGCTCTCAAGTTTGATCAGAGCTTATTGCCTCTGCCCCCTGCTGCTGCCACCTGCCCTCACTTACTTTACAGATGGGACAGTTGATCTCAAATGAGTGTCAGGCTGCACAACTATGCAACTAACCTCCATGAGTATAAGTAATGATTTTAAGTGTTTTTCTTAACCATTGTGTTTTTTCCCCACATAGATTGGGCATGGACTGGGTTAAAATTTACCTTTAGCCAGCTTAATAGTGTCAATCTGGTTTGTTAGCAGCCTGCCTTGTGCTTGCTGACCCTACTGCTCATGCTACTGCACTAAACCCAGATGTGCCGGGGTTGAGGCTGCCAAATATTTTATATGTTTACTAAAGCTTGTACAGCAGCAATAACACTGGCCTATAACATCTAAGGGAATAGCAAGACTACACCGGGTGAGAAACTTAGATGCCGTTAACCATACATTAACTAACAAAGACAAATTTTCTAACGTTAGCTCTTGTTCAAATGCCAAACCTGCAAGCTGTTAGTTAGGGATATCCTAATCAAAAAATGTTTTGCTCCTGATTGAATCCAAGTTATTTAATACTTAGTATCTGCTAAGAGTCAATAAATTTTTCTAGATAATATGGATAATAATTTAGATTAGCTGTCATACTTGGTTGTTCCATCAGGAGGAGCCTCCTCTGGGTTATTACTGTAACGACTCAAGGAGGTGGGAATTTACCATTTAGAAGTTTAGCCAATAAAGGAGCACTGTGACAAAGACTTCTATGGGCCTTACTGACTTCAGGCCAGAGAACAAATGTTACAAATAGTAGGAATTGATTAAGAAAAGTTTTCCTACATCCCAGTAGAATATCTGATGGTCCTTATTGTGGCTTTTTTTAAAAAAAAAAATTCTGCATAACGACAGATTTAAACCAAGAACTTGGCGTAGTCTTTGGCTGATACTCATCAGTTTAAAAAAAAATCCTGTGATGGAAACCAAACCTAACTGTGGGATGAAGCTTGTTGCATACATGGTAATAAACTTTAACCCAGTTCTGCTGTATGTGAGAACAACAACAGTGATAGAAAGTAGACTTACATGCAGCTAGGAAGTTACCTTTGAGCTCAAAGGTCAACGATCTTGTCAGGCAGAAAGCTTCAGACAGACAACAGGTCAATAAAAACAACATCTGCTTCACAGTATATAAACTATGTCTGGGTTATCACATTCTCTTCAACCCCTTTTCATCAACATCTACCACGGTATATGTATGTAACATCCAGGCTGCAGCATTCCACACTGAAAACTCCAGCTTTCTGACAGTGCTCACCTCATTTCATACAAATGTTCCACCAAAACATTTCACCTGTATTTTGCAGGAACACTGTTGCTGTTCCCTTATAGAACACTGATAATGAGGTGCAGCCAGACCATTCTGCAGAACAGAATGGTCTGGTTGTACAAGACTGCCATCGTGGTTTATGAAACTGACGAGTGAAGGATGAGTCTGGCTGTGAACTCGAGAACATTACATACAGCCATAGAGCAAAGACTGGTTAATCACATGGTAGTCACTCCCTAAAACCTGCTGTATCATCTATTTTACTCTTTAAGGGACCACAATTTACAAAAAAAAACAAAACAAAACACCATACTGTTTCAAATGAGACTTGCAAAGGGGGATTGAGACCCTAAATTCATGAGAAAAATGTTTACTGGCAAAACAAATCATATCAGAAGTAATCATTTATTTTATTAATTTCTATGCAGTCAGACTCATTTTTGCAGATAGTGGAGTTACCCCGTGCTGGCTGTTAAAATTGAGGATGATGGCACTTCTCGTGCTGGTTTCGGGCTATGTCCATCTTTTAAATATGTTCTACAAATAAAAATGAAAACCCCTCTTCCTGAAAAGTAAAAGTCAGCATGAAAACACTTACATCAAAATGAAGTCAAGTCTTGCAAAAATTCTTTCTGTAAATATGTTAAATAGAACTTTTTTCTTGGAAGATATGATTTGTTTTTATTTTTCAGAGAAACTTTTTTTTGTGCCAATGCTTTTTCAGTACCAGTACTTTTTTTTTTCACCAAAAGTGTCGCATTGCCATTGTTTCCTTTTTCAGTTCAGGTTTTATTTTCAATGCCAAATTTTATTTTCATTCCCAAAATTTCAAGTCGCTGTTCTGGCTCTGTATAAATCTGTTTATTAGGGCATGTGTGCTTGAGAGAGTAAAATCAGAGCAAGAGAAGAGGAGCCAGAAGGCTGTTTTGTCTTCTTGCCTTATCACATTACTGCCCAAGTGTATAACAGATAATTTGTCAGTAGCAGCTGCAGAAAAAAGTCACAAGATCATTAGGTTTTGTTGTTGTTTTGTTGCTTGTTGCTATCAATCAGGAGACCTTTACCGTACAGAACAATCTTTAGTAATTTGACTATAAAGACCGTCTGTCAACAGTGAATGTGTTTGTCTGCATGCCCTCTTGATGCACAATCAACCAGCCTGTCAGTCTTTGCACCGATGCCTGCCACACAATGCAGTGGTGGCATTTGGGGGAAAACGACGAACAGGGACATTGTTCGGCCCGCAACTGAATTATTCATAACCTTGCACATTTAATCAAAGATGAAGAGCCAGCTGCCACCATCAGATATCTCACTCCTTAGCCTGCTTACACAATTCTTGACTTTTTTTCAGGGCATTGAATTAGATCAGAAAATAATGTTCTCTTATCAGACGTACAATGATGTTGTGTCTGAGTGAGAGTAAATCACCTATTTCCACATATAATAGGGACAAAAGAAAAGCACATCAAGCCAAGTAACTTCTATTATATTAAAGCGTCTATATTTTCTCTCTTGTGTATTTGTTGTATTCCTTTGACCTGCTCGCATTTTACAATTCACATGTCTACCAGAGCACCAACATTCTCTCTGCATACACCTGGACTAGAAGGTCAGTCTCAGTGATTTAGACCAGCATCCCATCCAACACACATTTGCTCAAAAACAAAAAGTATATCAAAGGAGACACTTACTGATGTGTACAGGAAGCCCTCACTGTTCATAGCCAGATAAAGTTTGGTCTGCACCCCCTGGATGGCCACCACTCGCAGCCCCACTGGAATAAGGTTGAACATGGCTGGAAAGAAAGAACACAAAGAATGAAAGGATTAACAAATGGGAGTTTGTTTATCACACTTATTATATATATATATAAAATAAACAATTCATGCAGTTACTAAAAATTGTAATGTGGCTAACTATGCAGCATTCAAAAACGAGGTATTATGATAGTTATTAGTGAACTGTATCTCAATGAAAAGAAGAGTGAGTTGTCAAACTCCATCACTAATACAGATACAACATAAGGTCAGGGAAACACTATCTCACAAACAAATGCACAAACTTAGAAGGTAGAAAGAGAAATGATGTTAACAATTATCAGTATATTGTAGAATTATACATATGACTTGAAAACAGAGGCTTTTAAAGTGTTGCAGCTTCATGTAAATCCCTGACAATACCGGCTATGTTTTCTGGAAATTGTAGCGCAGGAGGTGATTTCAAACTGTTCTTGGTCAGATAGTGAGATACAGCAAATAGTGCAGGACATCTGGTGGTGCATTTGGTACTTTTAATCACTGAGAATCTTTCCGATAAAATAGCTACATGGCATTGGCACCCAACAAAGCCACCGTATGCTTTGTGGTTTTAGCTATGTTGTCGCAATGCCGTTTTGTTGCACATCTCGCACTAACACACACACACACACACACACACACACACACACACACACACACACACACACACACACACACACACACACACACACACACACACACACACACACACACACACACACACACACACACATAGCCAGCTGAATGGAAGTTGTTTTTCTCAAAGTGCCAGCGGCGGCCCAGCTGGTCAGTGAGGTACATCTCACCCTAATTAGTGTCGCCTGTACAGTATGTGAGTGTGTGTATTTCATAAGGTACTGAACCCACAGGCTGAATAGAGGGAAGCACATGAACGTCCACCTGAGAGTCTTTTTTCCGTTCCAAAAAAAAGGGAAACTTCAGCTCTATTGTACTGACTGTTCCATGATATTACTCCCAGACATTAATGTCATCACCACTGCTGTGAATTTTTCTCGTGTCCGTTTATAGCACCAAATACGGTAAATTATGTCCACAAAAGCGTCCTTACAACCCTCTTGATTCTCCCTTTAGAGTGTTAGGAATGTATGCTGTTACATTATAGGGACTTCTGTATTTAGGCGCATGTGAGAAGAGAAAATCTCACATTGACACGTCAGTTAAGCTGTGAGTCAGTGTGTGCTCTTACTATAGGTCCTCTTGTCAACCACTTAGTAGATCCCTATCTGCAGGCTCCTTTGAGCAAAACGTACTATAGGGGCTTTATGTTGGACTGTTTCATTTGCTGTTATCGCCTGAACACTGCAGACCTTCCTTCTCATCAGGCTTTCATTGTAAACAGCGGCCAAAGGACTGCATAATATAGTTATCTTGTGGAGTAAGCTGGTACTGCCAGCATTTTCTTGGTTCAGTGTGACAACATTTAGTACCTAGAACCGCTCGTTCTCTAGTCGTCTGTCTTTACTTGCTCTCTAACTTTTCCTCTCTCTCTGTTTGTTTTTATTTCTGTTTGCTTCTTCAAAAGCCACCTGAAGGGTCTTCTTATATTCTCATCCCTGGTGACTCATTTGAAATAATATATTTTATAGTATACAACGATAATGACAAAGGAATGGCAAAATTTTGAAGCGATTTAAAAAGCCAATGATTTGTGCTTGTTTGCTGTTTTAGAATGACTTGACTAAAGACGAGCAATATTTCTAAAGCATCTGTCAAAACAAACGCTGCCTTTGTCTAGCCTGTAGTATAATACTGAATAGCAAGCATTCTTCATTTTGTTCCTCACTTTCTTTATTTATTTGTTATATAATCAGACCTGCTGTTCATTTCTCCTGAACAGGGTTTCTGTTAACTGACGCGGGTTTTGAGCGGTGGAGGGTCTGTCACTCACCCTAAATTCCCACTTTCAGGTGCAGTATGGTTGAGTTTGCAGTGTTATCAAACTTCAGCTCACACTAAAACTGCTCCATCTCTCAAACACATAGTTAGTGACAGTCACACAATATTGCAGCTATCAAAACGTGGCTCCCAGGGGAAAGTCAAGCATCTCTGTCTTGAAGCTTTTGAAATGACAGTTTGGCGAATCTTCTCTTGGAAAATATCGTTGTCGAAGGTGCCTGTTTCTGACACTCGATGCTACTAGTAAAGTCTCAGACAGAGGACCTATTATTTGCAACCGCCACAGTATTTTTGAGATGTATTTGACAGTAGTCATGTGCATTTATTAAGCTGACACACTAATGATAGACAGACAGAAACAATGACAGTAAATATTTGGGTCGTTCTTACTTTCCTGAGATGCACAAGGAACGGTTAAGAATAATTATTTATTAGCATAATTACTTAACTAGTTCACAGCAAATACATCCTCAATAAATGTTTGAATGGTCTCAAGCCACAGACAAGTGAAAGCAAATTACTATTGCAACTGAAGACGACACCAGAGCAGCTTTTTCTACTTTTTCTTATGTTCTTGAATACTGCAATGCGGAGGCTCAACAATTTCTTGCCAGGAATTCAGGTTACAGGGTACAGATGGCACTATCGGCAAACTTTCTCCACAGCCATTGTACAGATTGATCCATCTCGGCTCTGCTGTAAATAGAGCTACAGGGAATGTGAAGAATTGTTTTCATAAGAAACCTCTCCTCACTACTCTGGTACACCAACAAGATTTGCAGTTTTATACATGTATAAATTCAAATCTGTGTAAATACATTTCGCACTATTTTTTCCTTGTTTGTAGCAAGGTTTAGATTTGATGATTTGATGTCTCCCCCTCTCTGAGATATGTCGCTACGTGAGCAGTACTTGTCTCTATAATTGCACCCTTCTCGCTCTGCATCGCTCTCCAGAGTTTTCTCCCTTGACACTCCCCCACCACGATGCGCACGTACACGTCTGCACTCTACTTCATTTCAGAGGGATTACCAGCCGGTGCACTGATGGAGATTTTCAAGAGGGGAAACTCAATTACTTCCTGGCTCCTAGAAACACCTGAGCACACTGAAGAGGATGACAGGGCACCCACCCACTTGCAGACCTTCCGTAGTGCAACACAGACACATGGAATAAGACAACTGAAGAGGCCTGAGGGACAGTTTTCACAATTGCATTCGGCCTGTCTCCGTGCTTCAGTTCTACCTACTAACAGCCGAGGAGTCACGGCGAATTCGCTGTGACAATAAACCTGAAGGTTCCTAACAATAGCTAGTAGCATTCCAAACGTTTGTCATATCTGTTACTCATTCTGGGAGCTGCATGCCTGCAATTAGAGCAGCCTGAAGCTGACAATATGACAAAGCATTAGAGCCTAAAAGTGACAAAGCATTAGAGCCTAAAAGTAAGCTGTTGTGACAACATTGCATGGCACTTCTGTAGTCTGATTAGTGTCAAATTACAGTGGCTCTTTGGTTGAGGAAGTTGGATTACTTAAACAAAACAAAAAAAACAGGCTGAATTTGTTAAATAATGTAACACTGATGTATTCAGCTGCCAGGACTTTCAATGTAATTTGGTTGCACAGCAAATATCTCATCTCAACTATACATTAGTAGACATATTTCTGTTGTCCACAGTATCTACAATCTTGCTGACTATGAATTGTTATATTTTAACAGATTTTCAAATCTTTGCATTTGAGTCTATTTACAAAGACGAGGGTTGAAAGCCTTGAAAGAGTAACATCTCGGACAAGAGTGAAAATGGACTGCATTTTGAACACTGAAACAGTATCCTCCTTCTTCCTCAGTTGCCTCATAGTTCTGTCTATACCCAGTGGGTTTGCTTACTTGTGATGCAACACAAGAAAATAGCTGATACTGTATAAACTGGGAGAGAAATCAGTGGGATTTTTTGAGACTTGGATTTGTTGTTTCTGACATTGTTTTTTCCCTAATGAAAATGTCATGAAAATATCAAATGTCTTTATTGCTGCAGCCAAGCGGTCAAAGTCAGCCTGTCGTCTGAGCTAACTCAAAGCAACGATCAAATCCTTACTTCTATGTGTGTGTGCACACATTTGAGAAGGTCCTCTCCCACCATCACAAGACACCAGTAGCTCCAAGAGGACTGCGCTCTCCGTCACCATGGAGACTAGCGCACCCAGCGCCTAACAACGCTATTTTTGGAGCAGTGCAAAGAGCTTCACTCTTTCTCCTTTTTCTATTCAGCAGCACTCTTTAATTTTCTCCTCCTAAACTACTTTGGTGCCAATGCAGGCCAATTGCTCTGCAAGTCTGCTGAAAAGTTAGTCCATGTAGACATGATGGGTGGGGTGGTTGCTGTGTAAAGCAGAGTATAATGTAAGATTTAATTTCATTATCATTGTATGGTGTTTAACTTTGTTATTTTATCTAGGAAACACATTCATCAAAGTTACAAGGTGGTGATCTACAGAAGACATCCCGCTCTCACAGAGCGGCTATTTATACTTGAAGCACACACAAATAAATGCAGAGGTACTAAATCAAAAACTCCCAGAAATGTTTCTATCTGCTTAGTACTAGGATTACACGATATGTATTACCTGAAACCTGCTTCAGTTTGTCATGTACATCTTATTCTTCCTCAGTATTATTCAGAATCAAGTGAATTTCACCTTGGTCTCTACCACTGCAATGTTCAAACCTTTAGATAACATCTAGTATTGATTGCACTGACTAATTACAAGATGCATTTCTGCTGCATTTTTACTAGACAAGTGCTTAAGCTGTTACTCTTCCATTGATCTTCTCTTTAATCTACTGGAAAACAAAGCGCTGGTGGGTGTTGTGGCAACGATAGAGATGCATCAATACATAGTATAAGGCAAAACAGGCTCTCACCACTTAGGCAGTGTGTAGGAGAGTAAAAAGCCTGTCATGATCTGTGTTCAAGTTGGTATAGAATGACTTTGACTGGATAAAATTAAACAACTACTCAGTGCATCACCACTTAAATGCAATGACATAGACACACATAGTGTCTTTCTCTGCACTGTGGACTACTTAATAACAGATGTGCAAATAAAAACAAACACGTTGGAACATTTTGAACGCTGTACAGTGTTAAATTCAGAAGGAAATGAAACTTAAACTACTGAAATATAGAAGTGCTCCACTGCTTCTCTTAAAGTAATTAAAGGGGCATGAATTTGATGCTGACACTTTGTTAGATGGCATAGCTTGTGCAGGCCTGTCTGCACTGCATGAAGTTTACAGTCAGAGTAAAAAATTAACTCTGAACTACAGTACATCAAGCCAATGGATGTATAGTAAAAAAAACACAACAATGGAACCAAATATTGGATTTAAACTTACTGTAACCATTGTCCTCCTCCTTTGTTCCATCAATGGTTCCATCTGCCTGCAGCTGCAGGTGGAAACCTTGTCGACTGTAGAGCTTCGTCACAATCCCCTTCAGCTGGGGCTCTGTGGAAGCAGAGGGGGAACACAGACAAGAAAATACAAGAATGAAACCACAGACTGTTAGGCAATGTCATTTGTAGCTTTCTAATGGGGCAGTTTGAAGCTTGAGGTTTACTGCTTCACATCAATTCAGCAGTTACTGAAGCCACAAAAATCCATTTTAGTCAAAGAGTAGTAAGGTTGAGCAGAGGTGGGACAAAGAGGAGCACTTAGGACAGCTGATCGTGATGGACTGAGACACTTCTGTCAGTCACGCAAACAGAACTCAAAACAAACAGCAAAGACAAGAAAAAGAAGATTCGCCTGTGTAGATCTGACCCCTCATGTGGAAAAGAATGTCATTTTGTTGCAGCTGTGTGTTGCTGGATAGCTTTCGAGCTGGAATCATTAGAAGAGTTGCAGTTTAAGACATTTTCGCACTGCCTTGAAATGTCATGGTGGTTCCCACTTAATGGAATCAAAGTATTTCAATGGCAAAATACTAAGAACTAGAGTTCAATCAATGCTGCTGTCTCCACAAGCAATGACTATTGGCAAACTGTCTTTTCTCTACATTGGAACAGAGGTGACTAAAAAAAGTAGCCCCAGTTGCTTGGCAAGAGATAAATAAGACTACAGATGGACAAGAGCCAAAAGTATCCAAATTAAAAATGGCTTTGGGAGCATGTGGTGGCTCAGTGGTCTGCAGTGGCTGAGGGAAATTTCCTGCATGTCACCTCTCTTTATCTCTCCTTGCTTCCTGTCACTTTCTACTGCAATAAAGGTGGAAGAAAGGTAGACAAGGCAATCATGGTTTTTAAAATTATGTAAATAAAAATGTCAGCTTTATTGAAATCTGACTTCCAATTCACACAAGAATATAAGTGAATTAATTTTGAAAGTATAAAGCTTACTAAAATTATCTGGAAATGGGAGAAATTCAACTTGTCAACAATAGCTGTCATATTTAAAAACACAAACAGACTAATGATAAGGATAATGATAATCGCATTACTGTTAAAATGGGCAAAATCTGAACTGTTATGTGCAGCAACAGCAAAAAAACAAGCATCAGTGGGTCTAAAAGACAATAGTTTTAAGTGTTAGTGTGGGTTAGGCTGTCTGTGTCACATCGGTGTACGATAAGAGCTAAGTGCTCTCCATTTCTCTGGTTACTATCCCTAGTGGAGTGTCCTTTACTGTGGTTAACCACACCTTTCATCTATCCTTTCATCTCACTTATCTCACAGCACTGCCAATTCTAGTATGCTAAGGTTACTTGTGCTGCACAGAAAGTTCATCCAGCCTCTAAACTGGGGATATTGTCACGATTTTGATGTGAAACTTCGATCAAGTTATGACCCTTATGCAAACCAACAGTAGCACGAAGCCTTGTGTGCATCATTTCTACAGCTGCACACACTCAGACAGAAACACAGCAGAACATGATCATGCACGCACAGCATTATATGACAATGCACCAAACCGCATATGGACAATACTGTATTTCCTAAAGATGGCAGTTCTGTGTGCTTTTAGCGAGCTATCATGTGTAAGTCACACACAGACAACGCCTGCTTCTTGGCGCTCGTTGCTTCCTCCACAGTATAGAAATGGAAATTGGAAGTGAGAGGGGTGCAAAAACTGTGGGATAGTTATACTGTTACATAAACATGCACCCTAACCATCAGGTGTATCATACAGAGTTATAAAATAGCTTGAAAATGAATAATGTAGAAAAGATGGAACAAAACTGTGGGGAAAAGGAGAAAACATAGAGATGTATATTGTAAGACTGTGTAGTCTTTATGTTGTCAGACATCAAGATACTGACACTCCTGACAAAAGGTAAGCTTTGGGCCTGACTACGATGTGATCAAATCAGCTTTTACACTGGATTTGTGAGGGAGTAGGTGCTTTAGGCACTTCTGTCACTGCAAAAATATGAGTAAGAACGATCACACCAGACTCACACTCACATGTCTAGAAATACAGCAACTCACTGTGCTTATTGTAAGAGTAGAACTATACAGTTACAGTATTTCTAGTTTTATTTCTGACCATCAGGTACAGCTTATTTCTTCTTACCTGCCAATGTTTTTTCA
This sequence comes from Acanthochromis polyacanthus, assembly GCF_021347895.1. NCBI lineage: Eukaryota > Metazoa > Chordata > Actinopteri > Pomacentridae > Acanthochromis > Acanthochromis polyacanthus. The sequence goes on from NC_067122.1 coordinate 15,437,832, forward strand.
GCTGGATAAATTTCAGCAACAAAGAACTTGGCAATGCTATGCGGGAAATATAATTTTGGAGCTAATTGTGAGATCTGCTTAAAATTTTGAAATAAAAGTTAGGACCTGCTTATTTAAATGTGTGTGCCAACCTGTACCTGTGTTAGTGATTATGAAACTATAAGCTGTTTAAGCTATTCTCTCCACAGCATAAATAGTATTAATCCATTTTGGAAATGGATATTACAAAAATTTGACTTTGATGAAGTGATTATCCACTTTCATTTGAACAATGAACCATGGTTTGTAAGTTACAGCAAAGTTTAAGGTGATTCACTTAATAAACATTTGTGTATATCTAGTCCCAGCGTGGATTGAATAAAGGGACAGTGAAGGATTAGGCATCCGTTTAATACATCCCTCAGCGCCAGAGGTGACTTCTCTGTGGATAAACTTGATAAGGAGCCTCATTCTCTCAGCAACTTTGCCAGAGTCATTAATCTTTCAGGGGAATTGAGCAGCACTTAGTACATGCTATCTTGTTGCACTGATTTTTCAATATAATGGCACCTTAAAATAGATGAAAAGTTAGCGATCAAGAGGATAAGAGGCTGATGAATTCGTACAACAGACCTGGTCGTCTCCTTCGCCTCTTCTTGGAACCAAAGAGTTTGACCCGTGAGAAAACGTTCAGTCGGCTGGGTTTTTCACAGCTTCCTTTGGTTTTACTAGGGCTGCTAACGCAGCGGCAGGCATTAGACTTCTCCCGCTCCCTCGCCTGCCTTTTCTGCCTGATGAGGGAGCTGGCAATCGCTGCCGCCATAGCCAGTTTGGCAGCGCTCTGGAGAAAACTTCCAGAGAAGCGTGAATATAATCACCCCCTCTGAATCCAGAAAACTGGATTCTGAAGGAAAATGTCCAACAATCTGAGGCAACAACGATGCGTAAAATAAAGAATTTGCAAAGTGCACTCAACAGTGTAATGGAATAGTCCCAGAGGTGCGGTAAAGCCAGTTAGATAATGTCCAAATGAATCATTTTTGTCATGAATTTAGACGTTATTCAGGAAATGTCCGTTGTATCTCCGAGAAAAAAATGAAATGTAACAAAAAATAAAAAGCAAACGTTCCACTCGAAGCTTTACAAAGACTTTGACCACAGCACGCTGCATGTTCCTCCAACTGTATCATTTTCTCTGTGGCACAACAAATACGCACAAACCCAGTCCCGGTAAGCGGTTTTGCATCCCCCCACTACACTACATGGCCGCGCACATGGTGGTCGTGCAGGCAGACAGCCGTGAATGGAGCTCAGCGCGCAGCCATAGGATGGAAACACCTGTTTGCAGACGCCGGCAGAGTGTTTGCGCTGCTCTTTATCTGGTTTCTCTGATCCCTTGCTGAGAGGAAGACACTTAAAGCGAGCTTTGGAAACGCAACGCAGAGGACGTTCACGAATCACTACGGAGATTCCATTTGTGTTTCTCTCTTTTGTTGAAGCAGTGCAGCGCAAGGTGATAGCAGGAGGCGCCTCATTCTGGATCAGGATCCGAGCGCAGCGCAAACACAAAGTCAGCTGTACTGCTGAGAGCATCCCACCTACAGCCTGGAGAGTAAGCGGTGGGGAGGAGGGAGAGGACGGGGAGTCTAACCAGGGAGACACAAACTCAGCCAGTGCGCACAGTTAGACAATGAATATCTGCATACAGGCTGTCAGGTGCGATAATTCATATTAAATATCAAGGGAGGGGGGCACGGATGGTGTGGGGGCGGGATGGTGGAAAAATGGAGAGAGAGGAGTGCTCAGCACAGATTTATGATCTTTTATTTCACAGGAGTGGACAAAGTCCCGGAGGGGGGAAAAAAAGCTAAAAATGATGCAGCTCAGTTGTATAAGCTGCTTGAATTTTGGAAAAAGAATTTCCAGATTTTTATTCTAATGGAAAGCTGCCAGCTCTCCACCGTGTAGCTTTGATTTTCCTGTTTTAGAAACGTAACTAACGATAAAAACTAAACAAGTGTCAACTCATTTTGCTGCGAGTGTTAATGTGCTTAAGACTGACTCATCGTTAGAGGTCAGCAGTGATGTTAATGAAAAAATGAATTTGATGCAGCGGTAAAATAAAACGGCCTGATACAGATGGATTTATTAAGACGCCATATAATTATATGTATAGGCTAAATATTGTCAGCAACGTGTTATCTACACCTTTAAGACGTCTGCCAGCGTGTATAATAAGAAACTACTGATAAATTATGAATTTGCGTTATGAAAAGACTAACTTTTAAACGTGTTTTATGTATTTTTCAGCAGCTCCAGACTCCAGACCAAAGGTTATGTGATTTTCAAGTCTGATTTCCAGCCTCATCGCTCACCTGCTTTCACTCAACTGAGCACATTTAACAGACTAACCAATGGTGCCATCTACAGTCCTTAAGCAAAATTGTCGCTGGCTTTTTATTTATTTCCCCTTTTCTATAATGAAAACGAGAATTGCAAGTAACACATGTAAATATGATGTGTGTTTTTGTTTGTGCTGATTTTGCATCTTATGCTGAAATATGAGGTTAAATCTGAAATCTGCCTCAAAAGGAGTGCAGTAAATCCATCGAGAACTATATAAAACTAAGTAATATTATTATTTTTTAAAAATCTCCACGACGTGTTTTAAATAAACACAGTCGAATCGTTTTCACCAAACAGGGTCAAAACTCAGAGCAAATCAAGTTAAAGTCGTCAAAAGATTAAGAAAAAAAAGGAAAGTCTTCACTTCAGCACCATGGACAGCTACAAGAAGATTAACTCCAGCAGAGTAACGGCTAATCAACACAATAAATCACGACAATTATCATTATTAGAAGCATTGCAAAACATTTTAAAGAAAAAAGATGACTTGGATTTAATTAAACTTCAACATAATTCGAAACAAAGCCAAAAATAAGTGGTGCTTAAATTCCAAACCAAGCCCCGCAGCCTACCTGACACCGATTTTCTCAAGGGAAAAGTCATATTTTCTCCACAGCAAACTCCACAGCTGTGACTCTGGATACTTGCAGTGCTGGAGCAGTGAAGTGAAGACGAGCAGACTATATTCAGCAAAGTTCAAACCATTGTCAGACAACTGTCAGAGGCGTAGTGGAGGAGAAAAAGCATCGAGGCGTGGCCATCAACGGGGAGATCATTACAGGACATTAACGACATGCCATTACGACTCCTAGAATGCTCATTAAACATTCATTTCGAGGTCTTGTTGATCCGGCAAACACGGGCGTGTATTCAATGTATTGCTGCGCCCGGAGGAGGAGGAGGTGGGGAGCGCAGATTGGAGCAAAGTGAACGAAAATTCAGCCTGGAATTGTACTTCCTTCTTGGGGGCAGTGAAGACTTTGCTCTCATATTACAAAAACTGATGTAAAATGATCCGATAATGCGTTGACTAAACCGGTTATACGGGCCTGTCCACTTTCCACTGAAAAATATCGACGAGCAATCCAAGTGAGACAACAGCCTACATTAGACAAAGTGTTTTTCTTATGGCAATTCGCTGTTCTTTGTAGCTGGAGGCGCAGTTTGCTCAAATCTTTCAGTTAACACTGAGATTCACAAACATAAATAATTGCTCTTAAATTATTAATAATCCGCAACACAGAACAAACCATAAAGTTTGCTCTCGTGGTTTTCTGATGCAGATGTCTTTCTTTTTCGTCCATTTATGTGGGTAAAGTTTGGAGTGTCTCTTTGGATTAATTACAGACGGACCTCAAAATCAAATCAGCTTTTACTGATGACATCTGGAGTCTAAACTTAAAACTCTGAGAAATACAACAGTGTAGCATCGCTGACTGTGCACAGTTTGAACACTAGATGGAGCAAGTAGACTGGACATAAAGAACACCATGCACACTAAAGGAAAAACCTGAGTTTCTCTCAGTAATGTTCACATACGGTATTATTATTAAAAGTAACCTTTAAAGCAGTTGATCTAAACTTTTGAAGATTTAATATATATATATATATATATATATATATATATATATATAGTTTATCACTGGTTTAAACACATTAAATTAGATACTGACACTCTCTTTGCTGGTTGACAAAAATATATTTTAAATGGAGCTGTATAAAAATCTTTTATTTTAAGTACAGCTGTAGCAAAAAAAAGACCTCATATCTCAGTAAAATCACTATTATCCACTATTTATAGCTCATGTAAATACTAGTATTGGTTTCTGAGTGACTTCAAATTCTCAAGCTAAGTAGAAAACAGTGTAGAATCATTTACAAATACCTCATCCTAGGAGGTTGGAACAACAAATCAATAAGTTTACGCCTGCAAAAAATATATATATTTCACTTAAAGTAATAATGGAAGATGCTGAGCAGTCAGCCGTGCAGCTCATTTCTGCTCCTGTAAAAGGTTAATTTATTTTAGTACTTCTGTGTGGTGTGACTAGATGGAAATGGGAATTTTTCATGGGTCAATACCAATATATTGATTTACAAGGGATGTGGCTGAGATGGCATAAGGCACACTTCAATGATAAAAGCATTTGTTTTCCCATTTGCCATCAATGATGCGCTCCATATGGCTCTCCGTAATGGTGGAGAGGGGGTGACCTTTTCCAGAGCTGACTAACCTTTGACCTCACGCATTCTGAGAAAATGTGGCTGTAAAAAGGTTGTTTGAAGGGTGGAGTGGGCTTTATAGAAGCATTATCTCAAACAGGTAGCGCCATAGGATAATGTAGAAGTCACATCCATAATTTATTCATTTATGTGTTTATTTTTTTGCTGTGATGAGATGAGAGTGTTTACAGAGTCACAAACTATTACTTGTTCAGTCAACACTGCATAAGTTTCCCATTTCATTCCCTCCTGGATTTCACTGGATATGTAATTCTACGTACTAGAATGACTGAGATACAAGCTTATTTTTGATCAAGTTCTATGTGGAGCTGTTTCTTCCACTTACTGTGGCAGCATAAATCAAAGATCGTAATGTAGATTTCCCCCCCTCCCAAAGTAACATCAGTAATCTGTCCAATCTAGTGTTCTTTTCCTTAAAGATTATTTTTTGCTTTAGTGCCTTTATTGAACAGATAGTGAGAGTGAAGATAGACAGGAGATGTGAGAGACCGATGGATGTACCACTGAAGGGCCAAAAAACCTGCAGTCAAACCAGCGAGTGTGCTGCAAAGCATATTTTTACCCATATATTACACACCCTAACCAGACCTACTGCTTTTGGTTAATACTATCAAACATGTTGCCAATGTTGCCTTAGCTCTGCAGTGGTAGGGAAATGGCAGATGTAATTCAGTAGGTTGCAATGATAAAGAATTAAACTAGTCTTACATCACTTTAGGGTAAATTTGCATAATCTGACTTTAACTAAACATATCTGAAAATCATCTTGCACATCACATAATGTGTGACATGACATATAAACTCAATAGTAGTGCTCCTTAGAAAATGCAGCCATTCATACAACAGCACAGTTGACAGCATCTCTGTTTAATGGACATATTATATTCCTACTCCCAGATACGTGTTACGACTGGCACATATTCAACCTTTATACAATCAGATTTACACTGCAGCATACAATATCCCTGCCTGGTACCATCTAATACCTTTACTTCTGCCATGAGCAAACACAGACAGACAGCTCTCTCCCCTAATCCCAGGTTTTGCATCAGTTGTCCCTCTACTGATAAATCCATGCCATCGCTCAAGCAGACAGTGTGGCCCTTCAGGAGGACGACTGGGTTTATCACTGACAGTTTGGAAGACAGAGAGAGGTGATGAGAGTTAGGCTGCATTGTACAACAGTGACACTAATCAAGCATATAAGATGATACTAAAGAAACTACAAATGTGTCTAAGCCTGATAATGTCCCTCCTCCTGTTAGTGCTTTTCTTAGAAGCAACCGAGCTATGATAAGGAAGGTAGAAACAAAACGGCACACAAAGGAACAAATGGAACCAGTAAAAATAACATAAAATGAATAAAACAAACCAGACACCTTTATATTTATCCTAATTCTGGCAGTATTATTTTTGTTTGGAAGTCTCAGAAGAAAATATAGCTCTAGTCTCTCTCTCTTTTTTTTTTTTTTTTTGCCTTTTTGCAGGACTAAATTGGACTATGGCTATATTTGACTCATTTGAAGTCTGGATAGACTCAAGAACAATGGTGTCAGAAAAACAAACTGGCAGATAGGGGATAACACAGCAATCTATGTTTTTTTTTTTTTTTTTTTTTAATCCAAGTTCAAAACAGGTTTCTGTCTCCAAAAAGACACTCAAATAGAGAGTGACCTTCGTAACCAACACCTATAGACACAGCTAATAAGACCAGCCTGTAAAACACAAGGACACGTACAAACACAAAAACTGCCGGTGTGTGTGTGTGTCTGCGGTTTGGTTGCTTGTGTAGCAGTGTGCCATGGGTACATTAATTACTGTAGTGCCCCAGAATGCCAGTCTACTGTGGCCTCCCGGGGGCACCTTCACTGTGCTGTGCTCACACACATACATCTACACAGTGGGAGAAGAGTGAGAAAATAATTGAGAATAGCTACAAGATTTGACTGCATCCATCATCATGCAAATGCAATATGTGTAGCGTGTAAAATAAATTCTGCCCGAACCACAGTGTTTGAGCTCACAACATGCATACTAAATAACATTTTTATGCACTATATTAGAATGGTTGCATTAACAAGCCAAGACTGGATTTGCATTTCATGCAGTACAAATTTTAAGAGTAGTGGAAGTAGGAAAAAAGGCTGAGGCGTATCATCTACTTTACCTTATGCAATGAAGTGTTTGAAGCCTTCATACACACCTAAACATGCAAGGACCACTGAACTTAAAAAGACCCAAAAGTTCACCTTCTGCCCTTCCATGTCTGTCCACTAGAGAGCAGAGCACCAGAGAAGAAGGCAGAGATGGAATGCCAAGGTTGAGCACTACCATAACCTTTGTATTATTGAATATAACTCAACAATTAAAGCTATCTCCTCTTATTAATAGCTCAAGGCTGTCATGATAACACCCAGGGTTTAATGAATTTTTAAAATCACAGAGAAAATTGGCCTCCAAGGGCAGACACTGAATAAATGGGGTGGCTAACCTTGCTTGTCGTGCTTAATCGAGGGCAGAGTTGCACGCCAGGATTGTGCAGTTGACTACATCAAGATATTCAGTGTCACACCAAAATATTATCTTCACATCGTTGCAAACTGAAATAGCCTAGATTTGTAACCTTTTGATACAGAGTGAGGGGATAAAATTAAATTCTATCGGGGGAAAGGAATGATATCCTATAAGCTAAAAGGGTTGCTGCTCAAATCAGCCCTTTGGCAACGTTCTGCTGGCTGTCTGCTCTTTGTGTGTGCGCGGGTACAGTAAATCCACTACAACAGCAGCTTGCAGCATGCTAGGCCACCAGTGCCATAGTGATACCACGCGTTACCATGGAGACTGCACATACGTAAGAGGGTGTGTGTGAAAGATAGAGATAGAGAGGGGAAGAGAGAGCGTATGTGTGCCGAGAATGGGGGGTTGGGTGTTACAGAACAAGAAAGCACCATTTACTTAAGGTTCCAGCAGAGGAGGGGGCTACAGCACAGTCATGGCTGACTGGCAGAGCCGTGGCAACGATCGTGTGATCTGTCCCTTTCAAACCAGAGAGCTGTGTTCATTGCATGAAAGCAAGGAGTCAGTAGACTGAAACAGGAGGACATGATTTCCAGTATTTCTTCCTGTAATTAATTCAGGATGATGTCAACCACAAGGGCTCATCCAAGGAGCAGCTTCATGTCACAACATTTTATGCAGGAACACTGAAATAATCAGTCCATAGTAATGACTGATTTCATCCTGAGTCTGAAGTGCAAAAATGCTCTATTTTTGGAATGATTACCATCTATTGACAGACTTGTTTTTAGACTCGGGGGGGGGGGGGGGGGGGGGGGGACTTGTATTTTTAAACATCAGTGCAGTATTATGAGATGATCTCAGAGCTGAGTGCCAGTCTGCACCTCATTACGCCACCACCTCTTCTATCTCCATCCCACTTTAAACTGCTAAAACTAATTAGGAACAGGCAGAATGCCTAGCAATTGCCATCTAACCTCTCACCTTTTGTACAACAACTGTCTTCAAAGTCTTTATCTGCTGATTAGCATTGCCATATTTTCTCTCACACAGAGGGAATAGCTGCAGAGCTTTTTTGTTACCCTAGTGAAAGAACACAATTCCATTTCATATATCAATAAAAGCTAAATATGGCACTGAAACACAGAACTCAAGCAATTTCAGGAGCTGAGCATCTGCCAGACACTTTGTGTCTGTTTTTTTTTGATAATGATACAAATAGATGACGAGGTTCACTGCTGAATAATTTGCATCCATTAGGTATTTATTTGCAATCTGGACGTGCACAGCTAAGTGTGGGTCATAAAAACAGTTATGAGCATCTCTAAAAGCAGCATTTCAGTTAATCTTCATTCATGTGTGCCTCAACTAGTTGCACAATGTATGAAATAAATCTTTTTGTTACCTCAGTTGTTTTATTTATAGAAAAAATGCTGCTTGTCATTTTTTATTATTATTATTTTAACAAAGAGGGATGTAACATTCAAGTTGCAGTGGCCAGTTAAACAGTAACACTGAACATGTTTGTCTTTGGGATTAGACTAAATTAGCTGTGCCAGGTATGTGCTTGATCTACCTGTAAAAAAAAAAAAAACAACACAAAATTGAGCAGAGTAAATGCACCAGTGAATATATTTACACTACTTTGGCCTGTTTGATTTGTTCGTTTGACTCCATGTGAAGCACATACTGTACAAACGTGCATACATACTGTGGGCTTTCACATTCTTTGGCATCTGCTCCATTGTGCTTTAAAATGTATGTTTGCGCCTATGTGAATATATGTGTGTGTGTATAAGTTCCTAAACTGTAATGGCGTGGAGAATTCTCAATCACAGGCACCAAACGGTGTGTGAAATGGCCAGAGTTCAGACGGCAGCCTGCTCAGAATGACTAATGCTGCACCAGCACTGTGCTCTCATTACCCTGCCACATACAAGAGTGTGAAACTACAGGCTACACAGGCTCCCTATTTCTTCTGTCCTCTAAGCAGCTGACCCTTACTTCTCCTCAGACTTCAGAGATGGGGATTGTTGGGGATACTACTTTAGTAAAAAGCCTCAGACCTTGAAGCTCCAATCATACAGTTAAGAAAAAGCTGATTAACAAAGAATGGCATGCCTTGTTTGCCCCCCACGTGCACTGAGCCGTAATATGGATATAATGTATCGGTTATTAAAAGCAAATTGAAATGGAATAATTTTCTGCGTGCATAGGCCGTACTACCACTGCATTTGTGCAATATGTGTGGATGTGTCTCCATTGCATGACCCTGCAGTTCTCCGGTCCCACAGGGGGATTGTGAGTGAATCATAACTAGTGTTGTTGTAAGCCAGAAGGAGGTGGTTAAAAGCCCCTGTGACTGATTGCTGTGTACGGAGTCCTAGACAGTGTGAATATGTTAAACAGCAGAAGCTCTCACAGAACTAAAGCCACGGTATAATATTGATTTAATAAACAGGGCTCAGTTCAGGTTATATGGAAAGCAGTTTAGTTTGCAGAAGAAGCAAAGGACCAAATCGAAAGCAACTCAAGAATGCACATTTTGTACATGATATATTGTACACAGTTGTTCCTCATGAGCCCTGTTTCTAGATTAGCTGTGTCACAAGGCCTCCAATGCCACATTACCTTTCCATCAGCCAGGTAAGGCAGAACAAGTGTAAGATAAGATCATGCAGCATAATGAACAATATACACACATTTATTTGTGTATATAGATAACTCGATAATCACACACAGATACATACACCAGTGTACCCACAGGCAGCCAGCCCGCCAAATCTAATATGAGTCTCTAAATGCCTGTTATCAGAACAACATCCAGTGTCTGTCCTTGCCAGCATCACAACAGGAGTTAGCTGGAGGAGGAAATCAAGTGCAGGAGACGGTCCCTTGCCAAAATGGATGACTGAAGAGTCACATGTGTGAATCATACACGGTGAGTCAGTGGAAGCCCTTTGGTGAAATCTGTCATGGTGGGAAAGCTACAGAGAGACAGTGTTTAGGAGTTGAAAGGCCATAAAAACAAAATCTCTTTTATTCTCTTTCAAATAATCCCTCCTCCGTTACCCAGAACACACCCATTAAATGGGCTCTCATCACAGTGAAGAGGGACATCTGGTATCAAAGAGAAATCAGCGACGTGTGCTGCAGACTTTCTGAAAGTTTGTATTAATAACGCCATGCTAATTATACCCCGTCAAGCAAGAGTAGTCTTAGTCCCAGAATACAGTAAGTGCAGTGATGCTGTCCTACATATCCCTTCCAGTATGACACATCAAGTCAGGGGATGGAATGAGATTAAAGTCATCATCTCAGACACCAGCTGGCTTAAACTGTCTGCTTCTTAATGGAGACACAAAGCAAAGCTCTGAGACTGGCAAAGGAGCACAAGGCCGTGTTTGCTTTTTTTAAGAGTTACTAACTTTGGGCACATTGTCATCTTCAGCAATGGATACTTCCCAAAATGATGATGAAAGCAAAAAATGTATGGTGTCTTGATTTAGAAATGGATAAAAAACAGCCGTGGTGTTGATGAAAGCCTTTTGCCGACTGATTATTTTCTAGGTAGTTGCCATCCTGTAGCAATGATTTGTTTTGGTTATTGCCACTGATCTTCACCATAAACCAGATCTCTGTCCTCAGAATAACCCCATCACTGGTCTCAAGAAAAAACTGTGAATATTATGCAATGAGGTCAAATGTGCAGTGCAGTGAATTGGATGTGAACATTAATGAAGCTCATTTTAGTCTAGCCACACACTCTGGGCTTCTCCTGAAACCGATGCTTGTCCTCAAGGAAGGCACTGGGTGTTTGATTTCCCTGGCAGGAAAGTATGACGCAGTGATGTTTCATGATGCTCCCTGCTGCAGATTGGAGAGACGGGGTCTATGCAAAGAATGCTTCTTCAGCTTTTGTGTATACAGTATAAGATTGAATGATTGTATGTGGATCCTAAATCTATGGCGCCACACTGGATGTTAAAACGATTATGCATATTAACAGAAAAGACTGGAATGTGTGTAAACACGGCAGTGTGATTGCATGGTCTCACATTGGCATGGTTTATTTTAGTATACTTAAAAGCATTAGGTGGAACAGATCGACTAAGCTGGAAATGACACGACAGGAGACATGAGTCAACTGATGGGAGTGGGTGGGTAAATAGGTCATGTTCCCTACCCAACGCAGAGTATCCCACTTTTCACTTTCGTTCCCTGTGCTTGTTAGGGAAGTCGGCACACAGAGAAATCAATGGAAGCCTAATGACAATGGATGGGAGTCGACCAGTGTTTGGAGCATAACAGGTGGGAGGAGCTGTGCAGAGCTGATAGAGAACCCCATGGAGGTATGAAAAGGTAGAACAAAACACAGCAGTAAAGCAGAGATGGTTCTCTGTGTTCTGTAGCGGGCATGTGGTATGAAATGCAACACTATTTGACACTATTACAGAATAGCTAAGACTTATAAAATCATAATGAAGCCTGCAGTCATAATACAACGTTATCTAATGTCTTTGCTTACATTACATCGGAAGTGACTCAGGAACAGAGGTTATACAGACCATCTAACTAAAACAATATAAAATTCTTAGTTTATTTGGGGTGACACTGCAGATACTAACTGACTAATAAATTATCTCCATATTGTTATTTAAATGTTAGTGTGCGGCATTAAACTCCTGCCCTTTCTGCTTGGAAAAAAGTGCCTGAAAACGTTATTCAAGTTCAGCCGTTCTTCACAAAACCCTGCATTGGCACTGTATGTATATTGATGGCAAAGAACATTTCAGTATAATTTGCTTATTTCATGCCTTTAAGTGCAGGCATGACATTGACACATTAACATGTGATGACCAACAGTTGGCTGCTGAGTAGTAATGAATCCATGAGCAGTATGTTGTTAGAAATCAATAAACAGTTCAAATATAGATTAAAAGCACTACAAATGCTGTACTCAAGAACAAACTGAAGCAACATAACATAAGTAATGTGTTTGCCTTTTTGTGTGGCAAGACACGGTTTATTAAACACATATATAATAAGGGAGCTGCAGTCGCACAGCTTTTTTAAAATGTTTTATGAGCAAAAACAGAGGCTATTTTGATTCTACTCTATTTGATTTTTAAAATAGGGTGATTAAAAACATCTTATCTTTATTCTCTCTTCTTACTCTACATTTGAAAGAGTCCTCATGCTGGGGTTCGGACAATGGTTGGGCATTTTCATATTCCGTTGTGAACCATATTGTGCAGAAAAAATAAAAATGCACATTGACCAGCACCTGGACTTTCAGGTGGAATCAGCCATCAGGTGGACTTTCAACTTTAAGAAATTCAGAAACTTCACAAAATCATTTCAGTTCATTGACAACTTCAGCATAAGTAGATGCAAAAACTTGTACTGATTGCAAGCACGAAATAGCCACAAATGGAATGACTTTCAGAGACAATAGCTAATGAAACCTGGATAATTTTTACACTGGAAAGTACAGAGGTGAATAAGGACTCTCTAGCTTGTTGAGGCTGAGTGTTTTCCTTAGCTCCTCCTTCTACCAGGCAGTCAAATCACCCCTTGTGTCATGTAATAGATCAGAGGTCATGCTTTAAAACGATTGAATGATTGCACTGAACCCCTTGCTACCGACTGAAGGATCAGTGCAAATGACTGGAGGACAGATCATATTACTAAAGCTATGGTCCCCAAGCAGCACAGCTGCTGCTGTATTTTGTGTCTGGGGCTCAGTTAGCAACAGTAGCTGCCACAAACATGCAGTCATACTCAACAAGTGAGAAAAAGTTGGTCCAAGTGCTGCTCAGTTTGTCTCAGTACAGCTGTGTCAGATTTATACTGTCTCTAGTCATGACCTGTGAAACGCAGCATCATCCAGGGTCAATGTGTGTGTTCGCAATTGAGGAGATAACATGAGGAGATTAGGACATATTAACCAATGCTTTGGCAGTCAGGAGCACAGATTAGAGCTGGGAGGCTGCGTGACACTGGCCTGTTGTGATGATGGTTTACGTGTCATCATCTGCACCGCTGAAGGACTGCCTCACTGTCTGCCTGATTGCTACCCATTACATCATACTGAACATGCATCACAGCCCTGTGACATCCTACACACACACACACCAACAGAGCAGAACACGTGTGATATTCACCATTACACTGACGAAGTGTCTTCTTATTAAAACACACAAGACACATATAGTAGCCATTTTTTTGTTCACCATTTAGCATCCTGATGCATCATGAAGCTTGAAAACTGAGTCTTTTGGTTTTGTGTTTTTCTAACTATGATTGTGAGAGACTGAGAGAGAAAAGGAGAGACAGCTGTCGATGTATGCTGGCAGGGGCTGATGACATGTGCGATGTCTAATTATCTCTCCAGTCAGTGGATTAGCACGCTAACACTAATGGCTGCCATAAGGCCGTAGGCCCCGACAAACACACACAAACACAGTTGAACAAAACTCAAAAATGTAGATCAGATAAATTCATTCAGGCTATTCTTCTAATAGGAAAATGAGAGATGTGCTGTGTTTTGGGTACTGATAATTAAGGGGCTTGGTGCCATATAATATGGTTTGGAGGGGGAAAAAAACAGGAGAATGAGGTGACAGCAGAATGCACTGAGGTCAGGAGGAAGCTTTTGGGAAGCATTTAGCAGAGAGATCCATGGATGCTGTCTAAGCTGGACAATGCACGCATGACTGCTCATTGGTAGAATTTATAAAATCTGCCTTCACTTGACTCATTGTGTGCATGTATGTGTTTGCATGGCAGCTTACATTCACTAGCAATTTACGGCTGAGGTACAGCACAGCCACACAAATGCAACACCTCTGTGTTGTCGTTTATTCAGCCCAGTGCACCGGCCTGTCCCGCTTGATTGCTTGTATGCGTGCTGTAAAATTAGATTTCAGTCTATGATAATGACTCGCGGGCCTCCAGTTCTTGGCATACTGATTCAAGGCACCCGACTGAGGATGTGTGTTTTGTATGCGCGGCAGGGAAGGTGAGGAAGAACGAGGCCATGTGCGACACAGGCGCTCTACACCTTGATGGAGCTTGTTAAAGTAAAGGGCACGTCACGCCATACAGGCCAATTGAGTTACTTGTATCAGGAGTCATACAAAAAACAGCCACAGAAGGTAATGGAGAAGCACTGTACACCTTAGTGAACAGAAAATCATGCTGGAGGGAGCTGGAGAAGAGAAGAGGACAACCAACTGGAGAAGAAAAGGCTTTTTCAGACACTGCGAAACTTTTATTTTTATTATCTAACTGTTTATTATCTAACTTATTTTACAAAGACTTTGACAGTTACGATGTTTTAGGAGGCTGCTCTGCATTATTTAGTGCACCACTGAAGCTTTTATTGTGAAAAATTAGCTTTTCCTGTTTGAAATCTATCTTTTTTGACATATAGTTCATTTAAAAATGGGATGAATTCATGCTGTGATACTTATGCAAACCCTGATTTCAAAGAGCTATGGAGGGTTAAGCAAACAATCACATATGAATCACAAGCAGAGGTGCAAAATGCCAACGCAAACAGGCAATATGATATATTATCATAATCACTGAATATATAACTTGGCTCTTTTAGCTGTTTTCCTTTTTCTGTAGTTGCTGTTGCAAAGTTGAGGAGGAGATTGCAGAGCATACACATCACTGAGTCGGCATTAAATTAGATAAGGCAACTGTGGAATACCCTGGACACTTTCCAGACGTTTAACCACCATTGAAAAGGAAGTAAACAAAAATCTGTCTCTTGTGCAGCACATAAAAATACAACCCAAAAAGGGAGACAGGAGTGGGAAAGAAAGAATGTCTGGCTGGCACAGCATTTAACACTACTGTTTCAATTCCGATCCCACTCTTGACTAAATGTTCTTGAATGTCAGCTTAGCAACTTTTCTGTAGCATTTGGCAGCATCAGCGTACAGTACACGCTCTGTATGTGGAGGACAGCGCAACTTTTCTAGTTTTTAATCTTGGTTTCGTCTGGCTCCCTGGAGTAGCCAAGTCGTCTCGGGGGCTGGCAGGCGACATGATGGGAAAAATTGGGTGCCTGTTTGAATCCGAGCCAACATTAGCCTTGGCTGGCAGGGCGGCACATTACTTGGTTTCCCCTGAGATGAAAATGTAAGGGTTTTACATAACCCTGCCAGCTCCCAAGATGACCCTCCAACTGTCTGCATGTGTCAGAGCCAAGCTGGCTTCGCCCACGTGGTGGTCAGACAGTTCTGGTGTTGCCTGCACAGAAATCAGGAGCTCTAAGGAGCGTTTAAAATGTTAAATGGTCACAGTGGAGTTATTAGTGTCTTTCTGACAGTTATTGGTGTCATTAGGGCTCCACAAGTGAGTTCACTCACTGTTTCATACCAGCTAGCACAGGGATTCCAGTGGGATCTGGTTTGATGAATATTTTTTATCAACCACCATTCTCGTTGGAACAGATCCAACAAACATGGCTCAACTGTCAGTAATTACTGAATACAGTAGTAAGGAAACTGTGACAATGTAGTTGTGTTACTCAGGATTCAGTCTATTGTCTGAACTGGGGAGCAGTGACAGACTAATGATGGACTTTTGATGCAGATGGAGAAAAACTACATTTTTTGGCCAACACACATAATGTCAACAAACACAGGACTCCTTAAATCTGGCTACTACTACTGTTTCTTTTTTTGTGAGTAGGACATCTCAGTTTAAAAAATGAGACATTATGGTTCCTCTGCTGAGCAAACTAAGCAATAGTGATGCAGAATATAACTGATCTCAATCAGATCTTTGCTATTCCTATGACTGACCTATAGAAAAGTGCCTGGATGAGGTCTTGTTTCTAATACGCATCAACAGGATGCAGAAAATTTGCTAAAACAAGCAACTTAATGCCATCAAAATAAATCAGAAAATAGTTGAATTTCTGATATATATTTTTTTGATTGCTGCTTTTTGTCTCACAATTAAGTGCACAGAATACACATCCATTTTGTTTAAGCCTCAAGAGTAAACACTAAAGGAAATGAAGAGGGGGCAGTCTCTGCCAGTGAATGTCTGTGTTGTGACTTGGGAAGAGGAACAAGCTGTTGAATAACTAGCAGTGGCATGCTGCAGTGTTGGCAGAGGACCAAATACAGTACACAGTATAGTGTGGAGCCTATTGACGAGGACTGGTGTCATGTGAGCTACCAGACAGTAGTGGGGAAATATTGGTAAAGTAAAGCCAGAAAGTTAAACCTCCAAGATTTCCATGTAACCATTTTTTATTAAATGTACACTGAATGTTTCTTTTCTCCCAAACAAGCCAATATGCGGGTCTACTTGTATTTTTTGTCTTTCTCTAGAAATATTAATATTAAAAAAAAGGTTTGCAATTTGTAATGGCTTCCGACTGGTCTGGCAGCACCTGTCACTCGGTCAGAATCAGCACCTGAAAGTGGCATACAATTCTATAACTATGCTGCTGAGAAAAATTGACCTTCAGATACACTTAATCCCAATGGAATTAGGGATGCATGAATACAGCAACTAAATTCCGATTATTTAGTTTGATTTGTTTGTCCACTATTGAGCAACACATTGACGTTCTCCATTCTGGAGCTGTTAAAGAAATGATTAATGATGCGATGTTAAATTCACAAACCGAGATCTGGCCTGTTTATTATTTAAAGTATTAAGACAAGCATTTGGAAAGAGGGCTGGGTATGAGGGCAGGTGTTGTGGATAAGCTATAAGGACACCAAAGTAGCTAAAAGATGCCAGAACTGAAACTTTCACCAACCAGGAGTCATTGCAAGTGAGGGTATAAATAGAAAGAATATGATTTTATGCTTCTTGAAAACAGGATGCAGCTCTTTTTTTTTAACCGTTAATGCATTACTTCAGTCTCTTCTTCTCCCCAGTAAGTGACAGTAATGTGTGTATACCTGTAATCTGCATCCTGGCAGCTGTCAGGAGCCACTTTGCTAGCCTCCTATTAATGTTGTGCTGACTCAGCAGTGTGCCTCATTACCCCAATTAAATAGCTTAACGTTTGTTTACTCTGGGGAAAAGTTACACGCTGCTTGTGTCACAGTTACTTTACCCTGACTTCTCCACTGATTGTTTAGCTCAGATTTAGAACCAGACTGTAGTTGTATGAGGACTTTTACCGAATAAAAACAATACAACAAGTCCATTAGTGGCATAAGCTGGGATTTTAGTGTCAAGCTGGGTGAAGGTCCGTCAGGTCTGAGTCAGGCAGTGGGAGTGATGGAGACTATCTACATCAGGAAAGCTGCTAATGTGAACATGAGGGATAAAATACACGGGCTGCGATGTGGAATATAGAACAACATGTTCCATGTAAGCATGTTTTTGTTGCCTGGGGTGTTATAAATATGATTATATTGATGTAATGAATTAACATTTAGCGAGTGTTTTTTTTTAAATTAAAAGTAGCCTGAAAAGAAGCAATGAGAAAATATAACATATAATATAGTCTGGTTAAAGATGCATTCTGCTCTCTTCCGCTTTTCCTCCCAGTCTCTGCAGCCTTCTTAAGTGACAAGCTGTATGCAAATGATGGAAAAATCGTGATAAGGGAGATCATTTGCTGCATGTACTATATTTATGAGAGCGCTGTGCAGTTTATGGAGAGCATTTGACAGTTCGGGTTCATTTAAGAGAGATTTTTTTCAAATATATGACGCTACAAGTTCAAAATAATCTTTCTCACACTGTGGCTAGCACGGTGCAGATCTACAGTATTTGTAGTATGACATGGTGCGTATACATGTAGTATGCAGGACATGTAAATTCAGTCATACCGGACCAGTGCACTATATTTCTGAACAGCACACTCTCAGTCGCTGGCTCCTTTATATCACTTTGTGTGGCTGTTGCTAAATTTGCCATGAGGAGAGGACCCGAGGTGTGCAGGCAAATAAGGGAGAAGTGTTAATTAAATAGACAATGATGGAATGTAATAAGCCAGGCAACTTGACTCTGCTTCATTTCTCTGTCGGTCTCCAGAGTAGTTTCTTGTTAATGTTGTCATGCACACCCACTCCTGCTGTTTGCTCCTGCTTTTAGTTTAAGCCTCAGAGGAGTCAGAAATGAACACTGACTCAGCATTTCTGTCCAAATCTGAGAAAATATGGAAATGGAAATATGTGCTTCTGTTGACTTATGCAGTAAGCTGCTAACTACTTTGTGCTTACAGATGGAAATATGTCTCACACCAATAGAACATGCATTCTGCTTCTCGTTAGCATTTTGTAATAGACTTTGCTCCAACACTTTAATATAAATTTGCAATGTAGAATAAAACTCCTTCATACATGTGGGATTAGTCAGATTGGTCTTATTGTGGCTTTAATTTGCATTCATCTTGTTGTTGTCTGCTAAAAGAAATAAAAGTTTATACTTCAGGTGCACTCTCTGTCCATCTGGACTTAACTAAAGACACAAGCAGAAGTTTTATATAATGCAAAACTTCACACTCATGCTCTTACAGATGACCTGAGTGGTCAGGTAAGCACAGCAGAACGTACAGTGCTGATGTGACATTGACACTTTCTTGCTAGCCTGCTCTCTCTAGGCACCAAATCACATTATCATACACATGATTTATTCATGCATAGGCTATTTATGTATCGACTTAGACAAACAGAGTTGTTGCTTTCGTGCAGAACGACAGACGGCAGGGGAAAGAAAGAAAACTAAACTAGCTACTGTTGCAGTATGAATGCATCCTGTGGCTACATGTTTTGTGTCTTGTCAACATTGCAGAAAATGTGCAGGAACCGGCGACACACCACAACAGGATGCTTTGGTATAAGCAGCAACACTATCCTCCTGAAATGTAATTGCACCGTGTCAACTTTGCGGTGAGTCACGGCCATGCATTTTACTTTGGATGTGGAAAATTAATGGTGCTACTACTCATTCCTCTTGCACCTCTACTTACATTTTCTTGGCTGAGTGGACAAGAGATGAATTATTTTGTCAATAAGGCTGAAACAGATTAGATAGTGGCCTGAATGCTGAGCAACACAGGTGCAGGACCTCATTCTGTCTCTATGTGACGCATCACATTACTGATTTAGCTACTTTCTTTCTGAGCTCACTGTTGGTTAACAACAAAATAAGCTAATCGGCGGATAAAATTAGCTGAAGTTCAAATATCTACAATAAAAGGATAGAAACTAAACGCTGCCCAAAGGGTCAGAAGTCAACATAACAGGTTATTGTGTAACAAAATTGTGAGTCATATGTGATTTGCAGATGAAGGATCGAACAAAAAACTATGACCTGAGCCTTTTAAGGAAATGTTCTCAATATTCAAGTCATATTTTAAACAATGTTGACTTTCAAATAGGCGTTTAAACTAGCTGAGCTTGATGTAATTAACCTAACTGTTAATAGTGGTCATTAACAGGATGTTTCCAACAAAATTCTGTGCAAAATTCGTCATGATCTGAAACTAATGTGATGTTCAACCATGCGATTCAATTAAATCAAGTAGATATCTTATTTTCTTAAGTTCTTTTTATGTTTCTATCTGTCTGTTACAGATCAAGAAAGAAAAAAAAATGTTGTGTTCTTGTAATTTTATATGGGAAGGAGTGCAACTTTGGGAGATACCCAGATGAGTTGACAGACTGCTGAGGCCTCGTATTAGCTTCAGATAAACCTTCAAATATATTTTTCCACAGAGCGATTTTATTTCTGCAATGCAGTCAAATTTCTAAGTGGTTTAGCATTTTAAAACTCCTGTAATCTAAACCCAGTTACTGTGAGACAAACTTCCTCTTGTGTCTGCCACGAAAGCCTTCAAGTCAGTGCAGAGGAGGTCAAGATATCTGAAATTGAAAGTGAGGATTCAAATTTAAGGCTACAAGTGCACAATATAGCTTAATTCAAGTAGAAATATTCCCCTGAGTATATCTCCTCTAAATATCAGACATCCTACATAAGCCTTCTGTTTCTGTGTTTACATCTCTATAAGAATAGTTGTCTGTCTGTGTAGCCTGGAACTATAAACACAAAGTCTTGCAGCCGTTTGAATTATAGATGGATATTTACACAGATCTGCCTCCCAGGCACTGCCTTTTGTTTCTGCTAAAGAGAAATAGAACAGAGCCAAAGACAGAAACATAAGCAGAGGAAACTGAGAGGAGGATTTGAGAATGAAGAGAAAAATGAATCAGGAAGTAGTGAGACAGACTATGCCAGAAAGCAAACTGTGGGATTGACAGCAGGTAGACACAGGCTTGAGGATGGAGGAAACGTCCGAAGCTCTTGGCCTGAGGTGAACATGTGTCTTTATGCTCCCTGCAGCTCAGCAGAGATGAACTGATATGATTTGAACTCATCCTCCGAGGTGCTACAGTCTATCCACGTGCTGCCGACGTGTTACTCTGTCAAGCATATCTCTGGACATGTGAAACCAATATCTGGCTCTCTGTATCGGCCTCTTCAGTGCAGCACTGGGATCAGAAGAATTAGAGATTTAGGAGGCTGCTGTCTCTTTCAAAGCTGCTTAATGGAGCTCAGTGTTCATACCTTTCAGAACAGGTGTCAACAATCCACCAACTGCACATCCACTCCAGCTTCTCAGTGACACTTTTGTTTTCACTACTTAGTGTAACAGCCACCATTAATCTGTCCCTGCTGTAATCTCACCATATGGGGAAAACAGACAACCAACCCATTTCTGACTTCCAAGCTCCGTTGAACTAGCCTAGCCGCGCTAGACAACCCACGGCAACGAATTTAATTCTCTGCCAGGGTCGGTCTAGTTACCCTCGGTAAGCCTCGAGGTTGGATGCTCCTAAAACTGGCCGACGAATCACCATGAAGTGTAGAGTCAGAAGGCGGGCGTAACGAAGTGACGACAGAGGCGCGACGATTCTGACAGAAACAACCGGAAACAACTAGCCTAGCCGCGCTAGACAACCCACGGCAATTAATTTAATTCTCTTTCAGGGTCGACAACAGTTGTTGAGCTCCATTAGCACCGACTCTGAATAATCTTTCTGTTAACATGTCTGTAACATACTTGAGCTTCCCCCATTGACTGTATAAATAAGGCTTCACCGAACTCCCGCATCCTCTGATTTCCGGCACTCTAGGAACTACGTCAGCCTATTTGTTGCGCTGATTGGTTGTATACCTACCCAATTGCTGCAGAGTGATTTGAAAGACAACCTTTTAGCCCGCCTCCCTCCCTGTCGAGAGTTCCTAGATCCTTGCGTCTTCAGACCTGGGTCTAGCGCAGCTAGGCTACCATTGAACTATTTTTATAGCAAACTATTCTAGAATCAGTGAAAATCATTAGTAGGTGCAACACAAAGGAGTTGGAATGTTGTTGCCATGGTAACAGAGTGACAAAGCCAACATTCCCGCTTAAATCTCTCAAAGTATGCAAACTTACATCAACAAAGGCACCACTTTTTCGAAGTTTTCTGAGGTATATGCAAATATATCACCGTCTCCCCGAGTGTGTTAGTTTTTTAATGTGTTTGTTACTCCTTGTGGCAACTATATTAACAGACCATTCGACACTGTGTGTCTGTGTTTCCTGCTCCACAAAGGCTCTAATACAGTTTCCATTTGCATCAGCATTAATGACATCTTCATGAAGCACTTACGTAACAGCTGTAGTCTCCCCTCCTTCCTTTGTAAATTCAGTCACGTCCAACTGGAGCTGCAGACAAACTGAATAATACATCTGTACTTCTCTAGCCAGACCTCTGCTAGTATACCACTGCTTTATCTCACTCTCCCTCCCTCTCTTTCCTCACAAGGGCAAGTACATGTGCTCGACTCCTTCAGCGGGTGAAAAGAAAACTATCAACAGGTTAACTCACATCTAAGAGCAGGGAAACTTTCAGATACAGCAGAAGACAGACCAAAACATTGCAGAAAACATATCAGTAGTGAGAGAGTTCATCTCTTACCTATCAGGAAGTCTGCAAAGGAAAGCAATATCTACAATCTTAGCACTCTATTGCGGGACAGATGATAAATGAGGTTGTCAAAGAGCCTGAGTGCCAGACAGAGCAGGGTATGGTAGCATGCTTGGAGTACAAAAGTTTTCTATTTTTTCATTTTACTGCATGTCTTAAGTGGACAAAGGCCACTAGCATAAACAGTATGCAGCTATATTTTCATGCTGCTGCAACCACTAAAGCGGGAGAAGGAAACATAGGTGGGGGGAAGGTGAAGGAGGGAAACTAATATTAGGTAGGGAGAGAAGGAAGGAGATAAGGAAGGAATTAAGCAGTGGGCAGGCTGCAGCCACCAAGACCAGAGAGCCACAGGCAGAAGCAGAGGAAGCAAAGGGAACAGGACGGGGTTTGCTGACTTGCAATCTGGAGCTGAGCAGATCACTCTTTAGTCATGAATATAATACATAATCTTCTGGACAGGAAGATAAAAGAGTTTTGTCTTTTTTATTCAATGAGGCCAGCTAAGGTGAAAGCACATCCTGAAATTGCCTAGTCATTGAACTCATTAGGGCAGCAGCTGCCGCCATCTATAACCCCTTTTCTTTTTGCGCTTTGTTTTGGTCTGTGCATGCGCCTCAGGGTGGCAATGACCGAGTTAATGGTTCGGGGTAGGGAGGGGTGGGCAGGAGCTACAGATGCTATGCTCCTCAGTTCAACATGAGGGGTATGCAGGCAGACACGCACACACACAGTCACACAGTCATACAAACACACTGCTCTGGACTAAGCCCATGGAGAGACGCCGTCCTACCCGTTCTTTGCAGGGAAGCATTCCCCAGTCCTGCACCATGCTCACACACACAAGCACTCACACTTGCATTCGTGCACTGACACACACATGCTGGAAAGGGGCAGAAGCATACCAGATGCTCTCTAAAAATGGGACAGGAATGAAAGAGAACTTAGTTCGGAGGGGCGGAGAACTATCAGTTCACACAGAATATGAGAGAGGGGGGAAAACAAGACGAGAGTGGGCAGGGAGAGATGAGGAGCATCAGCAAATCAAAACAAGGAGGGGGTGCGAACAAACCTTCGGGCTCTGCGCTCTCTTTGTGGACAGCTTGCTTCAGCGGGCAGCAGAAGATTTCGTGACACTTAGCACGAAAGGGGGACCCTTTACTCCTTATATCCGCAGAGTGGATGGAGTCCTGCCGTAACATAATGTACTCCTGGGTACCTGGGGCAGCGTCATCCTGGACTGCGGTGGTGCCATAACAGAATGAACTGGGGTTAGAAAGCTCACCACACAGAAAACAAAAGAAAAACAACAACAGCAAAACCACAAGGCTAAAACACGGGCAAATCAAAACACATCAAACATTGGCAACAGCAATAGCTTTAAATAACGGTACTATAGCACATACTGACAGAGAGAGCAGGGAGAGAGAGAGACTAGAGGAGGACCAAAGAGAATAAGAAATAAATAGACAGGCTCAGATCAAGAACACTAAAAACAACTCAAATTAAAGAAAACCAAATTATAAACAGTGGGGGCTCCTTTAAAAATGTCCTTGGAAGCTGAAAAGGAAAAGTGTTAAAATAACACAAAGAAACGATAAAGGGAAAAAAGAACAATTGTTCAACATCGGTGTTATGGCAGGCTTTTAGCAGGCACTAAACCAGGAGATGCTGCACTTAAATGAGGTGATAGTATAGCTGGTAGAGGAGTATAAAGTTGCGGGATTGCAAGGCAGGCGTGCAGTCTTCTACTGAACATTCCAGGTAACTGAAACTCAGGTCAGGTGGTGATTGTGGCTCCTCTGTTCACCACATATCCACCCAGTTTACTGTATGAGTAGGCAAGCAGATGCAAACACATGCACAGGCCTCCAGGTCACACTGGAGCAGGAAAGATTTGCTTTCATGAAGTCATGCTTACTGTAAGCGACGCTAGCTTCTATAACATCGCTCTGCGTTTGTCTATAGGAATTCTGAGATCCTGTGAAAATCCCGGTGTTTCTTTCTGTCTGTATGTGTTGGACCTATTTGCATCTGTCCTCTTCTGGGCACAGTCCCTGCTTGGCTTCGATCATTGACCTATTTTCTCTGTGTTGATGGATTAGCTACAAGCGAATCAGCCCAAATAAACTGTATCTTCTTTTCCTAATGGATTTGAGTGCCATGCCTCTCTCTGACACATTTATGACTTAATGAAAATGACTATAGCGAAGACTGGTAATCAGTGGCCTCTATCAAACCACTACAATGCTTAATCCCTCTTTTATTCATGACATGTGTGACCAACATAATTATTTTCAATTTTCAGTACAATTTAGCTCCCCAGAAATATGCCATCATGAATGATATTAAAAATATACACACAACTCTTTTCCCCATGCATATAGTTATTTATGATGACCTGATATCAACTCCTCTCATGCTCCGATAATATCACAAACTTGTACTGCATGTAAACTTTGGTCTGCCGTATTCAGAGGTCTGAAACATGAATGGAACACAGCGCTGCCTTAGTTTCTACTCCTGGAAAATCACACTAAGCTACTAAATATAAACTAAAACATTACATACACAGACACCTACCACACACTGACTTCAGTGCTGTTGTATTTTTACACAGGGAGCACAGTGTCTTCTTCACATAAAAAAGATCAAGAAGCACACATGCTCTGTCTTTGTGACTAAAACACAAACAAAATACAGTTAAAAAAAAACTGCCAACAAATCGTAGAAGCGTCACAGGGATCCAAGTTAGTATTGCTTTTTCATGTAGATCTAGGAGCTACTGGACACTATGTGTACACACAAATGTATAGAAAAAGCTTGACAGTGACAAATGCTGTTTGGGAATCCATCCATCCGTTCTCTATACACCGCTTTATCCTCACTTGGGTCGCAGGGGTGCTGGAGCCTATCTCAGCTGACTCGGGCGAAGGCAGGGGACACCCTGGACAGGTCGCCAGTCTGTCACAGGGCTACATATACAGACAAACAATCACATTCACACCTACGGGCAATTTAGAGTAATCAATTAACTTCAGCATATTTTTGGACTGTGGGAAGAAGCTGGAGTACCCGGAGAAAACCCATGCATGCACAGAGAGAACATGCAAACTCCACTGTTTGGAAATAAGATATCTTAAAGCAATTATTAACCACTGAAATCCAAAGCCTCCTCTGTCTCTGTTTTATATGTAAAGAAAAAAGACAGGATTGTCAAATTTTCAACTAAAGTTCTGTGAACATGATGTGTGTGACATAACGTTCAGGAAAAATAGCCAAATAAAGCAATAAATCATGATATTAGATTAAAATCAATTTATTTTACATCCTCTTTAAGAATTCAACAAAATTAAAGTATCTGTTTTAATGATATTTGTTTTTTAAAAAAAAAGCTAAAAACTTTACATGAATGATGAAGTCACATGACAACAATTGAGAGATGCTGACTGGGTTTACACAGAGCAAAGATGAACATAGTAAAAATGCACCCAGCAAAATATCAGTTTTATGTAGATTACTTTTCTCCAATATTGGCAATACTTCTGTGAACTTGGAAAAAATTGTAGGTACTGATTCTAGTTAAGCCAGCAAATAATGAAAAAAAAAAGACTTCATGTGTAACTGTGTCAAACTGCAGAAGACATTTCTGAGTTCTCTCTAATCCTAGTGATGGTTGTGCCGTCTTCTGGGAGGTGCAGGACTTTATATTCTAGTTAAAAATGAGCCCACATTGAGTACAACTGTGAGAAGAGCAAATAAATTGGGTTTAGACGTCTAAACATGATCTCAGTCCTCGATGTACCATATGTAAATATATTGTGCAAACATTTTACAGACTTCAGGTGTTTAGATTCTTATCAGACAACACCATCCATCTGAAAGGTCTCAGATTTATTTTGCAGCATAGCAACAACCTGAAACACGGTCTTTTAGTCACAAAGAACACTGAGTTCTACAACAGGTAATTTTCCCCCCACAGAGCCCTGATCTCAATAAGCACTGTGTAATAAAACACTATGTTCCTGTACAATTAAGCTGCACCCTCAATTACATTTTAAGGCAAACACACTTATGGCTCCACCTCCGTAATGAAAGCTTTCTGGCTCTTTTCAGCGTGGAAGTATGGAAGTATGTTGTACTGGCATTTACTTACTACTAGTTTTGGACAAAATATATCTCTTTTAAAACGTAAATGTAAATGAGGTTTAGTTGTATAGGAAGGTGATTTTTCTGAGAAAGGGCTGCAACTCTGTAGAGTCAGTCTGGGATTACATGATGAGACAAGATGCTGTGACAGAATAAATACACTGAAGACCTTTGGCTTCCACGATAACGAAGAACAACCTGCCTCTAAATTACTAAGAAAGCCAACCTCACTCTACTTTTGGTAACTTCTGCACACTACTGTATTTTTTATGAATGAATCTTGGAATAGTTTGACTACACTGACCTACTGAATATCAATCTGACTTGAGTGGGCAGAAAAAGTCAGCAAACTTCTGCTCTTTATTGACAAAAACCAACACATTCACTATTAAAGTAACATTATTCAAAGCTGTCTTGAGAAAACATGGAAAGGGAAAAATATGATTGCTGTCGAAATTCCACCAACATTTTTATCTGTTTCTTAAACATCAAGGTCTGGATGCACCACTCTATCGTTTTGTTATAGGTGAAATAAGAAAGGACGTGACATCGTCGTTTGCTCAAAATACTAATGAGTGGAATTGTTTTGATGCAACATTTGCATGTACGGAAATGAGCACTGTCAATAAAATGGATACTCCACTGAAAAAACCGAGCTGCCTTACCGCACGATCCAAATCCTCTGCAAAACTTGAAATTTTCAGTGTGGAAGGTTGCTTGCCCAGAGGTCAGCATGTATGTTATGATTCTGTAGAACCCAGACCTGAATCTTAAATAACTGAACTTGCAATAGAGAACTGCAGAAGAGACAGATCAGGTGAAAATGATGTTCTTCTGATAAAAAGGCTGAACTTTTTGCACTCTATAACCTCCACAGTGCTTTAGCAGTGCCAGTAATCTGGGCCATAGGTCCTGAAGACAAACTGAAGCCTGAATGCTAATGTGCCAACCAGAAATAGTTTACTATCCTGTATGCTTGTTTGATGCAATCCTCCCTTCCTCCCTCTTGTGTTTACTCCATAAAACACACAAACTATCCCTCACCCGGTGCAATTAATCACCACATGCCTTTTCTCCTACAGGACCTATCAGTATCTCTGTGCTTCTTTCAGACTCCTGGATACTGTAACCTGCTACATTAGCACCCTCCACACCAACAAAAGATCCTGAAAACCCAACACATAATATCCATCGCAATCCCTTGCCAAGGAAACCACAGCAGCACTGAAAGCTTAATGGTGCTTGGGAATGACAGAGACGATGGAAGTTTCCTTCCAGGAATATGACCCCATTCTCTGCTCCTGAGGCACAGAGGTGCTGCTACTGTATTTGATTTAGTGAAATTCAGCTAAGACACTCTGCTCCTCTTAAACTGCACATAAAACAACAAAAAAAACTGTTAACCTGTTCCCATTTCTTTTTTTTCTTTCCAAACAAGCTCAAGAAAGAATGAATACTCTGTTACATCACCGCAGGCGATAAGGCACACTGAAACCACATCTTTGTCAGCAAAGAGTCAAACTTCAAACTGCCTACTGGCATTAACACATTCTGCAGCTGTTTTCTTGGTGTCATCCTCACAACCCTGTCTGCTCCTGTTTAAGTTTTCTTAACCAGGATCGCCGATGAGGTAGAAAATATGAGCCTGTGTGAAATCCAGGAAGAACAGACTCTCGAAAAAAACTTCAACAAATGTCCAATTCCATCCAGTGGAATATAAATGAGCCAGCTAATTGTCAGCTCAATAAAAATGAGTGACAGCGGGGCTACAAGGACAATGACTGGAGAGGGAGGTGGGCACCATCTTTTACAACTTTCATCCTTGCCCTGGCGTTGATGAAGAGCACATACTGGTGCTGAAGGAAGCCTGATGGATGCTGCAGCAGGGCCTGGGACCTCACTCTCTATCAGACCAGCCACTCAGAGTGAGGTGTCAACCAGGTTCATGATAGTTGGTGATCTATAGGCCCTAGTGCTACCACACTGGACCTTCAGCAGACGGCAATAGATGTCCTTGCCTCTCTGACAGGAGTAAATCTCATACTAAGGAGAAATGGGTACAAATAGAGAAGGGGGAGGTGGGGAGTCGGGTGTGTCTTGCTTCGGTTAGTTGCTCACCTATTTAAAGCCTCTTAACAATGACAGGACATGTTTAGGGTTTATGGCAACAGTATGGCAGATGTGCTATCTGTGTGTAGCGTAAAGCAAGTGAGGTGCAACGACCATGCAGTGCTTATGTTCAAATGTGGATGTTTTTTATGGGACAGGAGGAAAGCTAATGTGACAAAGCATCATCAGTGACACCCAGGCTCACAAATACCACCTGCCTCATGTTCAAATGGGGTTCAAGGGCATGTTTAATCAACTGAAGCACTGTCAAGTGCAGAAAAATGAACCACTCTTATGTATGTGGTGCAATTTGCGAAATTTACTCAAGTCACGGCTTTTATACATCAAGAAGGCAGAGCAGATTCATCACAGCCTGACGAATAGCATACTCACGAAATTAGAATCAGAATTAAGCACAGAAACAGGTCTGTAGCCTGAGGTTTGTGTTTCAGAAATAGCCTGGCCTCAATGTGGTTTTACAAGGAGCGGAATCTAGCACATTGTCTTCTGGGATGCCTTCGGTTCAGCGTGGCTCCATCTCAAGAAAGAATAGTTTTATTTTGGTTGTAAGTCACCTTGCAGGCAGCAGAAAAAGTAAGTCGAGTTGAATTTGAGGTTTTCTTTGAAACGCAGAATGAGCTTGCATTTTTAGTCATGCTCTCTCATCCTTCTGAGCTCATTGTTTGTCACTCTCTCTATCTCTCTTTTTCTTTCTCCTACTTATTCTACGTTCTTTCCCGTTTCAACCAGAGCCTTTACGGTCTGATATGGTATGTTTGAGCAAGCGTTGCCACCTTTTGTAATCAACACACTGATTGCTAGATAGCTGCTGCAATGACAATTTAATAAATATGAAACATTAATTTCATTGCCTTCATTTTTGGTTTATCACTCAAATTTTGAATATTGTTTCATTTTGTACTTATATTTTTATATTTAATTATTAATGCCTTTAAAGTGTAAAGAAATGTAAAACAGCAAGCATGTTTTCAAATAAATGCTTGCATGCTTGTGGGTAGTATATTCAAACTTATGTCAGGGTCTAATTCCATTAGTATAAAGAAGGTATGATCCATAAAAGAGCACAAGGGAAACAATTTTCACTAATGTTGGCAATTACTCAAATGCAGCACAATACGGCTCCAGCCCTGCTGAAGCAATTCATTTATGCCAACGCACAGTATGTAAGGAAGCTATGAATCTGCCTCGGAGGGCAGCTGGCTATCTCATTTTATTTATTCATTTAGAAATTAAGTTGTATGGAGTGGCAACATCCTCAATCTCATCTCAGACCTGAAGTACCTCATGGCACCCAGATAAGGGGGGTCCACTGAACTATGACTGAAAAACAGAATTTGATACAGCTCCATCACGAATAAATGTAACCTTTACTCAGATTTTATGTGTTTTCAGGACCTGGGATATACTCAAACATATTGAGGCTGACCTTGGAGGCACATTCAGATTATATAATGGAGGGGGAAATATGGACATGGAGCTCTTCTGAATAGAACCACTCCTACTCTGAATGATTGTCCCATACAGTACAGTATAAGCCCCATCATTAGAGGTTTGGTTGGTGTTTGTGACTACATGTGTCTGCGTGGTGTGCTTGCAGAATCGAGGAATGAGCAGGTAGGGGAGAGCAAGAGTAATACTTTTGCCTGTCAATATGGCATGTCTGCAGAGGTGAATGTTATGAAACTGCTGGTGGTGGCTCAGTGATAGATGCATACAGCACTCATATGAAAAAGTACTGAACCAGCATCAAAGAGTGGCCTTGCAGAGAGCCCATTTCGCCTCATTCTGACAGTATCCTGAGCTTCAGGATTAGTAGTCCACACTCACACTCATGTGAGTCCCCTTGATGAGTCAGAGATATACTGTATGTAGTATGCCATCTGTCTATGAGCATGTTTGTGGAGGGTTGGTCAGGGATGGGATGTACTGTATGTGTACAATGTCACACTGAAAAGAAGTCACTCAGCAGCACTGGAGATCATCCATCCATCCATCCATTCTCTATACACTGCTTTATCCTCACTAGGGTCGCGGGGGTGCTGGAGCCTATCCCAGCTGACTCGGGTGAAGGCAGGGGACACCCTGGACAGGTCGCCAGTCTGTCGCAGGGCTACATATACAGACGGACAATCAGACACACATTCACACCTACGGGCAATTTAGAATAATCAATTAACCTCAGCATATTTTTGGACTGTGGGAGGAAGCCGGAGTGCCCGGAGAAAACCCACGCATGCACAGGGAGAACATGCAAACTCCAGGCAGAAACCGGGGATCTTCTTGCTGCAAGGCGAAAGTGCTAACCACTACGTCACTGTGCAGCCCGACACAGAAAATAACTTTCCATAATAAACTCCAATGATAATATAGAGAGAAACTATATGTTTTTACCAATCAGTTTTCTTTAAAAAAAACAAAAAACTATGCTTCTTGTGATCTATAATCAAATAAAACAAATTGCGCTTCTGACTTTAGAATTGTCTCACCAAATGCAAATGTATATTTGTCATAAAACATTACAACACTGTGAAAATTTTTACATATCCTAGTTATGGTCATAGTGCAGGGTACAGAGTGTCTGGAGCAGGAAGGGTTAAGGGCCTTGCTCAAGGGCCCAAACAACAGCATCATTGGGGTTTGAGCCTCCAGCCTTCGGATCAGTAGCCCAGAGACTAAAGCGTTGAGCCACCATTGCCTCAAATAGAGTTGTTTACGTGAACTTATTATTTAATGTCCACAGGAATACTTGGCTTTCGCTTTTTTCTGAGGTTGTTCTCTTTGTTTTGCTGACGTGATGCAACCGCACTGGAAACTGCTCATCCTTTTATCTGAAGTTCCATTTAGAGGCCTGAATGCTAAATATAAATGAATACAAACTACTCTTGTTTCACCTTTTCACACTGAAAACTGTTTGTAACTGTTAGTAATGGGGCTTTAAATTCCTGCAGTTCATCAGCTGCTTTGAAAATATGCCAAGTTGAGAAAAATAAATATGAAGAGACTATTTGGGTCTAAGCTCGCTCACTCCCTCTGTTTTCCTGGCACACACACACACACACATACATACACACTCACACACACACACACACACACGCGTACACACACACACACACACACACACACACACACACACACACACACACACACACACACACACACACACACACACACACACACACACGACACACACACACACACACACACGACACACTGCCACTTTTTTCCTCTTCTTTTGTCAATATGCTGTTGTGGGTTTTTTAATGGCCGAGTGACAACATCCACCGCACATGCAACAAAACATGCAGACACTTGTGAAGAAGCTTGTTAGCATAAGAACAATGAAAAGCACAATGATTTTCATGGCAGTGAGTCAGACTTAATTGCTGGGACCTACCACGGTAAAATTCTCTTTTATTTTTTATTTATTTAATTGACAGTACGTGGCCACTGCAGGAGAATGAAACGCTGACAAAAGACAAAAACCCATGAAAAGAGCACATGAACATTGCCCACACACACATAAAAATGCACGCATTAGCCTATAAAACATTCTCACACACACACACAACCTCCATCCCTCTCATGAATTCATACGTGTCGTGGATATCGTGTCAACAGACAGGGATCAAACGCTCCTGTTAGTGCAGATAAATGCTAAAGATCCCTTTCAGTGCAATTAACAGCTGACAAGAGCGAATAGGATTGTAAAGCATATACTAGTGCCTGGTGATCATTAGGCCTTTGAGTTTAAGAAGACTGAAACATTGTGGGAGGAGGTTCAAGTGTAATAGGATCAACAAAGCCTGAGCAGTGAGTGACACCAAGTAGCTTATGATATATCATTTATCAAATCCGCTTCAGAGTCACGTATGATTCGTGTGTTCTATTCATGTCGACTCCGTGCTCGCTGCTGAACGTTATACAGTAAGGTTACGAGGATGGAATGACGTGTTCCTTGTCCATCACGCTATGGTTTGAAGGCATTTGAGAACAAATTTTATGATGTTCGGTTCGTCTTCAAGCAGGGATTTTAATAGGAAACATCTGTCGTCTTTTATGCTTAAGACGATTAGCACGTGTGGTGTCAACTGCCTCCTCCACAAAATTATTATGAACTAGTGAACTATATGCTTGAGGCCCCCTTGGATTTGCAAAGATTTACCGAAGGACTGACACTGTTACAGTGGATATAAAACAATCTACATGAAATCATCGTAGTCAATTCTGAACAGTTGGCAGTGTTTTCTATGAAAATCAGATTTACCTTGTTTTCCGGTTAAAACATACATTTTGTGATTAGTAGGCTATGGAGCCTTGTAGTGATTTTAATTTAATGAAAATGGTTGTTTGTAGTGTTACCACCTTTTCATTGCTTCATATTTAAAACCAGAATATTAATTATGTTTACCATTCAGAATGTGAAATCACTGAAACAAAAAAGTGGCTTCTGTTCAATATGACATCCGTAAAACTACTGAACAAAAAAAAAAGGATACCATTAAAGAAACAAGAAAGGAAGTCAGACATTGCTCAGTTTATTATCTGCAAAAGCTGGTTGACTGTATATTGAGGGTGAAGCAGCACATCTTTTACTTAATGCTGAAAAAATGTGTTCTGTATAGGCTTTAATAAAACTCTCAGCAAAAGTATAAAGAATGAACCACAATGGCAAATTGTTGATTCAGTAGTAGATTAGGAAAGATGCTTTGCTGGTATTATGGAGAGCTGGGCTCTACTTTTCTAAAATCCCACTTGATCGCATAGCACACAAGTAAACAGGCTCACAATATGTGACCTTAGCTGACAAAGACGGACTGGGTGAGAGAAAAACAGCCGGCACTGCAGTAGTGTGTAAACCGAAGTTTAAAGTTTGCAAAAGTCACAACTGTGTCCTTCACTGGTCCAGTGGTAATAGTGGCCTTAGAAAAAAATATTCACTGCCAACAAAACGCTGTCGTCTAGCGAGTTGCATAACAGGAGTCAATCTCAGTGCGAGACCTGCAGCTCAGAGCCAGAGAGGCGGTGAGTCCACACTGCTGGATCATGAAGCCCAGCATGACTGTCTGCCAGAGATGCGCAATAAACCCTCTGTAGAACCCGGTCTGTAAGAAACCAGCCATTAGCAGTGGACTAGAATCAGAGTTTCACATCAAATGTTGTTTAATGAATAATTTTAACCCACTTAATGTGTGCTTTCCTCTAACCCCAATAAATAATATTACAAAATGGAAACAGTATACTTGTTTTCTGATGTAGCAGGACAGCAGCAACAGTCCACAACTCGACTCTCTGTGTACTTACTCAGTGCACGGCTCACTAAGTGCACAGGCCAATTTTACTTCCATCCGTTGCTGAGAGTTAATGTGGGGTCAGCACATCCTACTTGAGCTGCTTAGGAACCTCTGTCCTCTCTGACACTGAACATGTAACACAATCCTTCTCTCTATACATCCTCCTCTTTCACATATCGGCCTGATTTCACGAAGCACCGATGGAGTTGAATTAAACTGAGGCAAAGAACAATGCAGGCACAGAAGATTCAGCAAACTTTTAATTCCCAAGCAAAGTCTTAAGCGCCACTAAGCTTTCACAGGTTGTGACAAGCTTCTTAATTAATTACTTTTCCCAAAAAAAGTCCTTGATCCAAGAACACAGTAGTCTCTGGCAAGGCAGATATGGGGGGCAGCTTCTTCCTGTGCCCCCTGCCAACCAGATCAGATCCCAGATGGGCATTGAAACCTCTCACGCTTCAGTTTATTAATGCATATTTACAGACTTTCCCGTTGTTCGGCTCAGAGAGGCAGCAGAGGGAGAGGGGGTGGAGAAGGAAAGTGGAGACGGATGGCATGTGCACAGTCTTAAAGAACAGGAGTAAGAGGTGGAGCAGAGAAAAGGAGGTTGACCATAAAATGCCATTAGTATGAGTCTCAGCACTACAGAGAATTTACTGAATATTTGCAGCAAACGCAAACATTGCAGAGTCTTGAAGTCTTTCATTAATGGCAGATCAGTGTTTGTCGGAAAAACAGCAGCAAAGAAGGAAATGAGAAGAAAGAGATTGTTAGTTTTAAAGTAGAAAGGGAGAAATATCAGTGTTGTTTTGTCACACATTCTGCTGCTGCCTGATCTGATCCGATCACTTCTTTGGATTTACTAAAGCTGACATGGCATTACGATGCACGATATTTTTTTGTTGTTGTTGTATTGATTGACTCTAGAACGATCAGCTTTGGGAAGCATTCCTTAGCAACAATCTCCCTTTTGATTAAATTAGCATATTTTTATACTTTTAAAAACATCAATGTTGTTGATTTTGTGTTGGTTTGAATATTCAAGTCGAGCTCTGAGCTTTTAAGTTGTTTCTAGCTCATGATTTTTTAAATGTGAGTTTGACATGATGCTTTAAGAATGTTTTAATAATGTCTTCATAATATTAAAAGCTTTCTTTATACAAGTAAATGCAGCCTGTGCGATGTATCAGTATAGACAATAAAATCCAGTATTATTTTAACAAGACGATAAGAACATAGAAGAACAAAATTGAGAGGACTTAACAATAGCTTTATACAATACAAGTAAATAACATAAAAATACAATTTCCAGAGTAAAAAGATTCCATTGGTATTATGGCTAACCCTCCTGCTATATTAGCAAGTGATGAACACACTGTCAGTTCCAATTGACCCAAGTCCCAACTAGCTTGGCCTTGATGCAGGATTACATAAAGGATTGAAATCCAGGCATTCAGAGAGAGGAGATTTAGGAACAGCTAACGCCAACGCTATCTGAATCATCAAATATACGGGATTAGTGTTTGATGGCTCAGTTTCCTGATGATGCATTTTGAGAGGGACAAAATCTCTTAGTCGTTTTGCTTGTGTTGATTTGGGAGAAAATCCAGGCATTTGTTATGCTTTGTGAAGGGGACTAAAGCAGGAGACTGTTTAAAAAAAAAGAGAGAAACAGGAGAAGCAGGAGGGTACGATGTTCTGTTCCCATCTCAACTCTCCGACGAACTGAACTGGAACAAATAAGGTTATTCCACAACAGTAGTCATTGTCTAACTTCAGTGACAGGAGACCTCAGTGATCCAACTTATTCCCTTGCTCTTCTACTCCTTGCATGTGCAGTTATACTTAAATTAAATGATTTTCACACATTGCATTGAAAATTTACAACCCAATCCAGTGTTTTGAAAAACTCTTTTATAAGTAAAGATGCCAATCCTTCATGCATTTTTCAAAATGTAATTTACTGTAACATGGAAAATTTACTTTTTTGAGCGAAGACGACTAGTTAATCTGACTGAATCACATCCAGAAGATATAAATACATCTTGATGCTGCAAATTGGAAAGTTTGGATTAACTAGAAGATAGATTATGTAGTAATTTTTGGTTTTGCAGACTCTTGGCAGTTGCTGCGGAAATGTTAAATCTCTCATTGAATTCCCTCCTCATCTCGTCGAAGAAACCAAAGCACAACGGATCCATCACTTTAACACTATTTTGAATATGGACTGAAAACATTTTGCAAGTCTTGTCATGTGACAATGGCCAGATCCTGTTCACTTGCAGCTGTTACCCTCCACGAACGTTTCCTACCACATCGGCCAAGTCATCCCAGCTGTTTAACCATCATGTGCCCAACACACTCCCCAAACCCACATACTCAAATGGTCAACCAGAAGAAAGCGGGTTCATGCAGACGGTGAAGGGTGACCACTGCTGGCAGTCATTGTTCAAAGTAAGGCCAAAATAGTTGTCCTCATATAATACAGTACAGAACAACCCAATGGGAGATTTGGTGCTCAGTGCCTCCCTAGATAGGAATGTATCAGGAGACAGAGAGAACAAACCATGTCAGCCACCATACTGCTATGTAGAAAAATGTCCCGTTGAAGTTGATGTACTACAAGATCACTAGAAAAGCCTTGCAAAGGTTTTATGTGTTATTTCGACTCTTATTAGATCTAAAATTAGATACAGATCCACTATGTTCCTCTTTTTAACACTTTTATGCTGAACCAGTCTGAATTTGTCTATAACCAATTGCTCTTTTTTATGTCTGTTGTATACATGAATCTTTTAGTGTCCAACACAAGATATCCACAGAAAAGTTGACTGTCTCACTTTGTCACCCCGTCCGAAACACTACACGACCTCTGAGGACGATCTGCCAGAACAATGGAAACGGCAACCTGCTCTGTGAGTTCTGTCACTTTGCAGCAGTCAAACTTGAGCTGCAGCACGTAACACCCACGTCACAGTACGACAGCAATGACTCCAATATCTGCCCTGCTGTTTACGGTGAGGTCACAGTCTCTGGTCATCTTGCCTTTCATGTTTCTCAGAACAGACCCGTGTAGGCGGCCTTGTCTTGGGAGTCCATCTGCCCAAAGTGCCCTCAGGGCATCTGGAGACTATGCATGTGTGTGCGTGTGCTTGTATGTCTATTTTTGTGAGGACCATTTTGCGTTTTTGTCTCGAGAGTGAGGAGTGAGTGGGACTTTTCTTTGGAAGTAAGGACATTTTGGATGGCACTGTTTGAAAGTTCAGACCTGGTTGCAGTGGTCAGGTTAGAATTAGGTGTAGGTTCAGGTTAGGGTAAAGGTTGAGCTTTGACATTTAGCTGTGACGGTTAAGAAGCTAGGGAATGCATTATGCTGATGAGGGTCAAAGATAAAAGTACAAACATGAGTGTGTCTGTGTGTGTTCGCTTCTTTCTCTGGATGTGTAAATGCACGTGTTGACAAAGCCATCATCCAGATTTTACAATGCCATGACCTATAGCTTGAAATCATTTGTGAGCATTGTCTTACAAGCAAGGTTATCTAATGGCATGAAACCCTGATTTGTATAAAACTATCACACAGGTGCTATGATACAGATATGTTGCTAGTTCAGTTTTGGACAGAAAATAAAACTAAGCACTAATGTTTTATGACCCCATTAAGCACTTGAAGTCAAAGGACAAACTGTTGGGTATTTTTAGATTTTGTGCACATTTGTACATTCAAGTCTGTTTGCTGATGGTGTGTGTGTATATTCCCTGGACAATGTGTGTTTGTTTAACCTGCCTTTCCCAGTGAGCCCCCCATGAGACATGTACACTGCACAGGTCTTATCTCAAGTGGCAGTTTCCCAGATTTAACACTGATTCACTCCAGCAAACACTGTCCAAACACATGTGAATGAAAGCACATTTTCCACCAACTTCAGGGCACAAACTTCCCGCCTTCAAGTACTTCAAACTTCAGCTGACATCTGTAGACATAAATTGATTGTGCCCACCTAGAATGTATTTAAAACAAGAGCCAAGTCCTCTTGAGGGGAGAGATATTGCATATTTTAGGAAAAAGGTCACCAACCGCTTCCAACCAAGCGTGAGAATATCGCTCTAATCTTTCAAAATACAGTGTGTTACAAGCAAAATGTTTAACATGAAACCTTAAAAGCAAACAAATGTTCTGAATGAAAGCTGTGCGATAAATAAAGTATGGCTACAAAGAGCTGCAGTTGAGTGCAGTTCTGGTTCTGACTCCCTACCAAGTTGTGGGCCTGTTTCTGTGAGTGTTTGCCGGGGATCGGCCGGGCATTAGTCGATGCTACAGGACCAGCATTTTACAACTACACGGAACCCATTACACAGTTGAGGAGCGCAGCAGAGGGAACGAGGAGGGGAGTGTAGGATTTAGCTTCATACCAAGACATGAATTATGCAGTCGGGCCATCCAGATATGTAGTTGTGTATCTTTTATAAATGTCTTACAGAGGCAAAGCAAGTTTAGATAACATTTCCTTCTGCCACTCAGTGCCACACATCTAGAGGGAAAAGAGAGAGAGAGAGAGAGTGGAAGAAGGAGAAGGGAGGGAGGGTGTTTCAGCAGAAGCTTCCAGCACAACCCGTGATAAAAACTGACATCCGAGAGCGATGCAGCCAAAAGAGTTCATTCCATCCGTCTTATGCGGGCACTGCACTTGAAGGATTTAAAAAATGATACATGGAGTAGAGTTCTCCCTCCCCACTCACTTTGATCCCAAGTGAGGGTTTTACAAGAGTCGTACTTGGTCATAAGCATAAATAGGCCAAAGGGCACCATCTGTGCAACTGTGGCATGGATGGAGGGGGGTCATCATGTTAAGTTCTGCAGTGGGTGGCCAATCAAAAACACAAGTGCTCTAAGTGGTCACTCGTTTAATCAAGTGTTGCAGCCTGTGATTTTAAAGAAAGTTCACGTGTGAGAGCTCCACGGAGGACCACGCTGCTGCTGTGTGAGTGTTCGTTCCTGAGTGCTGAGGCATCTGTACTTCCAGGTGTCTTTGTATCGACGAAGTGAAACAGAGACAAAAGAGAAGGAACGACAGTGCGCATGTGTGTGTCCAACGCTGAGTCAAGCTCCAGGCAAGGTTTACTATCTGGTGTTTACAGAGGCCCTGATCAGAGGGATTACAATTACACAGGAACTGCTTAAGACAGCTGCTTTACTCAGCGTTATCAAACCACCCACGCTCGCCATGCGCTGACACCCAACACACACACACACACACACACACACACACACACACACACACACACACACACACACACACACACACACACACACACACACACACACACACAACAAGTGGTAAATGGAAATCTACACCCGTTCTGGTATTTGCGAGCACTTGTAAAGGCAACAAGTGACTATCCAGGGTGCTGGTAGGTTTATTGGTGACATTTCTCCAGGGATTCCTGACAACCGGTAAGTCAAAGTGTCTGAAAAATAGCATTATTTTTCAGTGAAGTATCAAAAGTCAGATTGCTGTAGTACAGTTTCCTCTAGCTGTTCCACTTTAAGTGTGACAAAGCCCTTCAATTAGATATATATATAAAACGCAGAATACTGGGTTTAGGGGACTCGCGTCATAGTATTTGATTTATAGTTCAACATCTGCCGTGTTTATGTTGTTTCGTTCACTGTGACAGAGAGCGTCGATCAAGGTGAGCATATGGTTTGCTGTGGAAACGGTTTTGATAAATGCGCGTTACCGAGAAGCGGGAGAATTTCCTTAATGATATTCTAGCTATCAACAATATTTACTGGCACTGGAAACAGAAGCAGCTGACTCATCACAGGTCTTGTGGTTTGTATGTGGAGTCACATTATCTGCTAATGTGCGGTTACATATCTGAGGATTTGCACACAGCAAATGCATGGTATTTAAGCTGCATGCATATGATAGGATCCTCCTTAATTCACCACTCTGCGGTATTCCCTGCTCGTGTGGGCGATAAGCCATGAAAAAAACATGTTTTAATGAAAGAATAGCAATGCACTTTGATACCCAGAAATTGT
Organism: Acanthochromis polyacanthus; assembly: GCF_021347895.1. Lineage (NCBI taxonomy): Eukaryota > Metazoa > Chordata > Actinopteri > Pomacentridae > Acanthochromis > Acanthochromis polyacanthus. Next base: position 15,477,569 of record NC_067122.1, read on the forward strand.
GCAGCTAGGTTTTGATTTGGTAACTAACTGAAGCCTATGTAGCTAAACTGTCTTACCAGTTAAACCTAACAACTAATGAACTGATTATTTGCTGTATGTAAAATGTGACAGCTATCAGTTTCAACAGCTCCACATCTATCCAATAAATCAAGCATATGAGGAAGATGAGATGAGGTGACAAGATGTGAACATTTTTTTCACCACTGGAGAAACGTAAGTGATATAATGAAGTAAACCTACAGCATTGGGGTTTCAGGTTATCCAGCAACTATTTTTAACATAACACAAAAGCTGCCAAAGATCATGTGAGACTGAATGACAGCTCCAGGGAGGAACGTAGTGAGGCAAAGGAAAGCGCCAGTTGTTGATGATCCCCATGTGAAAAGAGTTCTGTAACTGAAAACCGCTTGTTACCCTGCTACTCGTTTTCCAGAACAGTCTACACTGCGGGTCTACAGGAGCAGCTGGAGTGTCAGACCGAAACGCTCCAGCTTCTTTCTCTTTTTGTTTTCATACGACTTCATTGATTTCATTTATGTATTCACCCATTGATAGATTGCTGATGGATGAATGACAGATGGAATGAACCAAATATAGTTCCTTGCTCACCCTCGCATCCCCATCCTCCTGCACAGGAAGATTACTGCACTCTTCCCTCATTAACGGGCCCACAGCAGCCTGGGCGTTTGTGTGTATTTGAACAGCCAACACTGATGAGCAGACAGCAAGGCCACAAAACACTAAACTGCTTCACAGTGTTGCAGATAATTGCCATGACAACATCCACAACCATGACAACGTCCACAGCTTGAAAGAGGAGATGAGATAGAATAGCTGGAACACAAACACTGCAATGTTTGCAGTGTTACATAAATCGACCCGATGAAGCAGTTTTTCCCATGGGATACGGCGTATAAGTGTGTTCGATACCTGTTTAATGAGGAAACATTGTATCAATTGAGCATTAATTGCTACATCATAACTGTCTGTTCTTATGAATATGTTGTTGAGTAGCTTGTGACTAGACTTCGCCTGCCAATTAGTGTCAGAGTTCATTCTTTTCAAAATGCTGCAACACATCCTTCAAAACATAAGGAATTACTGCACTTGCCATAACAGGATTCATACGTGATCAGCTATAGAAAGGTGTGTATGTTCTTGTCTTCACTGCAGAAAAAAACATGTACATCACATCAGCAAATACCAGAAGTAAAAGACAGTTTGTCTGCTGCTACTCTGCAGTAAAATCCTTGACAACCACACTATGGTACATTTAATATTTGATGGTCTTATATGAACAGCAAAGGGCTGTTTGCGGCTGGGTTTGATTCAATCACTGCAAAAGTGCATTTGTGCTGCATTCTAGGTGTAACAGACTGAGAGCAATGAGAGCAGATGTTGCTTTATTATTATTCTTTTAAGATTACTCTAAAAAAATATTGATGAGTATGCACAGACCAACCACTACTTCCTTATTATATAATATGCGCAAAGAATTACTGACCAATCTAAAAGCAACACATTTCACTATAAACTGATGTTATTGTGCATCTAGTCAGCCATTTGGTGGAGATAATGAGCTTACTCAATAGTTTTATAGGTCAGTTTACACTAACAGCAATGTCCTTTTGTTTTTACACAAAACCACGCAACACACTGGAAACAAATGCCACACTGCTGCACCAGACCAATGCAAATGGCACAGAGAGAGAGAGATTCTTGATACAGCATCCATTTCCTCATGTTATTATGGTTGTATTGCTACAGGGCCAGATGTCCTATTCATCTGAGATGAAGAGATACTAAGAATAAACCCAATATCCTCAGTGCTTCACGATATTACAGCATGCAGAAACTTCAGGAGTGCAGCGTTTCAAATTATGCAGCATGGCTCACATCACATGTGATCATCATTAACCACAGTTCTTGCTCTGAGTCACAGCCAGAATTTGACCTCATCCATGGCACATTGTGCAGATCAGTGGAAGTCATTACCAGCTCCAGGTCCATCATTACCAGGCTCGCTCTCTTTTTTTATGTAAATGCTTCAAGATCAGCTTCCATGGTTGGATAAAATAATTATTCATAATAATAATTATGAAATTCAATATTTTAGATTTCCTTTATTATGCGATATAACTGCAATTATGCCAATAATCAATTTGAAGTTTCTGATTTAATGGATAAGTGATGGTCCTAGTTGTATTATTAACACTGCAAAAAGTGCCTGTTGCAATTATTTTATTTGGAATACTCTTAAACATTCACTCCAGTGATAAATTGCATTTCCGTTACAGCTGTAGCAGATGGTGGATTAATCAAGTAGTTAATAAATTAATCTGCTGATATGTTAACACTTTACTACACTGTTGTATGTCAAACAAGTTTTTCAAATGTAGGAAATTCCTGCTTTTCTTGTTCTTACATTTTAGTAAATTAAATATTTTTGGGTTATGAATTGTTCTTAAGACACACCAAGACATTTGATAGCATCATCTTGGGCTTTAGGACATTATAAAAATTACACCTCCAGTTTATAACAATCTTGTGATGTGTGTATGTATATATATATATATATATATATATATATATATATATATATATATATATATAACTTTTAAAGTGAAACTGAGACAATACAGCATTACACTTAAGCTGAGTAGCATTCTTCTTAACAAATAAGTGCCTTTATTTACTTAAATTAATGAATTACAAAAAGATGACAGATTTGTTTTCTCAAAGTTTAAATTAATTTATCCAGTGTGGATTTCAGGGTTGTCACAGTCAGTAAATCCTCATCATCACATCATAATTGTCTTTCAGCCAAAGTTGTGGTCACAGCTGAATAGTATCCAAATAGCTTTTCTTTTCTTTTTTTGAATTCTACAACTAAATAATAGAAATTCTAAAAGAGTGAGAAAAGATCAGGTGCCCTTTTTCACACAACAGACGTCTGCCGGCAATCTGTGGTAAATGGCTCCATTAAGTTGTTCCGAGCAGAGGTTGTTGTTCCTGTGCTGTTCCCTGCATGGAGACTTTACATCACAGCCCTTATCAGCGTCAGGGCAGTAGACCTCAGCCAGCAAACACAAAGATGCTACCGCTGGCGATGGTACGAAGGAGCTTACAACTGTACGCATCATTTTCACGGACTTACAACTGGTGCTTTCCCCTGTACTCTATCGAGCTTAAATCTAATGCAGACTGGATTAGCCTCTGTCCTTCATATGACCCAACCACAAACACTCCATTATGGCTTGAGGCCCTAAAACCCATAGGGACCTGAGTTCAGTACATAAAGCACCTTTGCTCAAGTGCAATTCCCTTAACTGAACTTTTCCATGTAACTCTGATTACCGGGGTACGTCAAAAAGCCATTAGGGTCAAGTAGCCATTCTACGCTGTGAGCTTTTTGTGTCCTTCTTATCCTGTGTAGTTTTCATTGTCAGTCACTGTGTCTGTATAAATAATGAGAAAAAAACTGGACGTCAGAAAGGCAATTTAATGACGTAACTTGTACCGGAGCACAGCATGAGCTTTACAGCCAGGTTTAATAACATACGCCAGGAAAACTAATCAACAAAGTGAGCAGCTATGGTTTTCCGTGACCTTTCCTGCTGCTGGCCTGCAGTTTCACTATCCACAGGGGATTGTGGGTAGAGCAGCGAGAGATGATGGGAGGTGTCTGTCAGGATAGTGCCAACCAGAGACAGAAGAGGCAGACAGACAGATGGGTATAGACAGAAGGAAAGACAAGGCAACCTGGAAGAAGTAAGACATAGAATGACTGAAAAAGAGAAACAGACCGATTTCTCTCTTAGGGGAAAACTGTCTTTTGAGTATGTACAATATTCACCCAGAGTATCATTGTTCCATCTATGTACCTAAATCAAATCCAGATTTTAAGAGCCTGCAATTCAACAAGATTTCAAAATCTCCTGTTTCTTGCAAATGACCTTTGGAAAAAGAAGATGACTAAATATAACACCAGGCTACATGACCCCAAATACCAAATTCCTTTTCTGCCAAGTTGTAGAACCCACTTTTTTGTCCCACCAGCTGTCACACATCGGCACCTCAGGGGTCATCATGAAAAAAAGGCACCATAACTAGGTAATGAGACAAATACCCGAAGAGCAATCAGCACCACATCACTGCATCCATCATCATTCTCCTCATCCTTGGCATGCCTTCAGCTTACTCGGTGCCCTGCCTCCTGACCTGTGCCATAAACAGGTGTACCGACACTCTGTAGGAGCAAAGCTGTGAACATGGCACTCCAAGGATGAGAGCATGAAGACAGCTTAGCGACCAATCAATGCCTTAAATAAATCTGGTTCTGCAGTGCAGCAACTGACCACAACCTTGGGGTTTGACAGCTAAAATGGATGGTGGGCTGACGAGATTGTTGCAATTAAGCTTCTGACCTTAGGACATGCGCTAATGTATGGAGGCAGGAAAAGATATAGTGCACTGTATGTGCTGTTGAAGCTTAAAGTCAAAACAAAACATGAAAATTGCATTTTTAATCAGTCAAAACGATTTTTTATCAGAAGGTTAATTGTGTATTTTCTAGTTCGGTCCCTTTTTGTCCCAGTTTGCAATGGATAAATCCTTCAATTAATTCCCACTGTTACAGCAGGGTGAGGTGCAGGCTGCCAAGCGTCTCCTGTGACACATATGGACACACATTTGATCCCTCGATGCGTTCCCATCTGCAAACACGGACAAATGCATACTGTATGACAGGGTGCCGGCCAAGCTACAGCTACTCCGCTGCGTATTTAACCTTTTCCAGAGAGGGTGAGAATTTTCACAGCTAAGCCACCTTGGCTCCTGAAAACTATTTTAAAATTAAATATTTGGTTGACACTTTTTATTTTTAATCCCCCTATTTATCTCTTACGAAGCGTGTATAAACAATGATTTAAAATGATATTGTGGTTGTGGTGATAAGGTCACAGCTACAAATGAGGATCAGCGTCTTTGTGAACAGCTGTAACTACCAGACACAGACCCAGGGGCCCAAAAGGTCACAGGGCGTGCAGTGTGGAGCCTGCATTTGAAATTGCTTTTAGGATCTTTTTGTTGGATAGGCAATCAAATGATTAAAGAGAAACTTGCTCACATAATAAATAAAAGCCACAAATCAAGAGGGGCATTTTTTGTTTGCAATCTACAGAGAATAGTTTGTCGCTGCTTCAGTCACGTTTATCTCTCACTTTTGAATAATTCAGCAAACAGGTGAGATCATTAATTAACTAATCCACATATTCCTATGGCATCATAAATTTCCACAACCACGAATGGACATGTGTGGGCAACACAAAGAGACTGTGCTGCTCAATGCCGATGGGACATTTCCAGAGTTGCATGCTGTGTGTTACCGCACTTATACATAGTCAAGCCTATAGCCTACATATTGACCTAGATGGGAGAAAGGGGGGCAGCGAGAAGACTTAAACACTTTTCTCTGTCTGCTGTCTCAGTGGAAGCGTAGAGTCCTCCTTCTCCGACATACTTAGCCACTTAATGGGGCCTAGTAGATACGTGTTTGTGTATGTATGCGTGTGAGAGCGAGGCACGTTAATCCTACCTCAGCTGCCACCACCACGACCACCTCCTCAGCCACACAAGGCTCATTCGAGATGTGTTCTCGTTACAGTCAATTGCCCAACACGTGAGCCAGTGAATTGGCAGAAGAGGAAGGCTTCATAAGAAATTGCCTGCTGCTTTCAGCCTTTTTATAAAATGAGCTGAGCGCTGCAAATTTCTGGGTAGAGAGGGTGAGAACTGTCATAGCATGTAAAAGGCATAGTCCTTTGGAAGAACTTTTTCTTTGTAAGGTTAAAATGGTCAGTTTGAGCTTAACTGTACAAAGTAACTGGGCTAGTCGGATCTGGTCTAATCTGGGCCGGGTTGTTCTGGGTCTGTCTGTTGACTGTCCCCTGCTCAGCTCTGCCAGTCTGCACCCACAGGGCCTGTTATTTTGGGAGCTCAGCTGAGAAGAGATGACAACATCATGGACTGCTTAAGCTGCTTACATTTCCTCAAGCACTCCCAGTGCACCCTGGGATCTACACTCTGGTGTTGCTCCTGTCACTGTTGCTCCACATGCATTGAGCGCATGTGAACAGGCATCGTGTTGCACGTCCACGCACAAAGCATTTAAATCTGCACAGTTACACAAAGAAAAAAAAACATTTAATGGTTACCGTCAAATAGAGGGATGCCAGAGTGTGAACCATGAGGACAAGATTGTGGAGCTTGAAGATCAGATAATCTAAGAGATGAAGTGGCAGAAGTGGGAGGATGGATGTGTGTGTGTGTGTGTGCATTTGTGTGCGTAGGATGTTTACAGGTAAGAAATGCAGGTTTCTGATGAATGAGAGCCCAATTTATCTGTGCTTTAGAGACTTTTTTTCTTTAACTGCAGATATCCAATGTTAAAATGAAAATCTTCACAAGCACGTAGATTTTTGTGTTTAACTTTATGGAGTATTTTGCATGCATTCAACCTAAACTGCGCTTTCATTTTAACTTAAATTCAGTAGTGCTATTTTATTTGCTTGTTCGACCACTCTGGTTGTAACTTTCTTCAGCTGTAGCAAAGAAACCTGCAGCAGCTGCTTTTTCTTGATAACTTCATGAGTTTTTTTTTTAATTTATTTTGTAAAAAAATGCCAGAACCATTTCTTGACACAACAGAATCAAGTGACCATTAGTACTGAATACAAAGGGTTGCATCATCAGAGCATGGGTATTACAGAGTAATTTGCAATAAAACTAATGTTTGGAAGCAGCAATTTCAGCTGTGCAGAATTCAGTCAATGCCTTTCTTGCACAACTGCTCTACACTTGCTTGTTAGCAAATCTGCTCAATAGTTCCTACAGTGTCTGATATGCTATGCAGAGTGAAGGTAATAGGTTAACAGGGTTCAGACTGTGAACTGTCAGCACAGTCCTGCTTCCTTATGTGAGCTGATATTTTAACAGCAGGCGTCATCCCGCATGCCTGGCACAGTCCTCCGCAGTTATTACAGGTCACCCTGCACCCATACAACCAGCTCTGATGCAAACAGCACAGACAGGCCACCGTAAAACTTCTGGCCCAGGATATTACAAGCTCATTGGTCAGCAGAGTGACATAAAATTTGATGACATGAAATCAAAGTGTCGCTGAGAGAGGAAGAGGAGGAGTTAAGTATGTGCATTATGCTGAATCCAATATTGAAAGAGAAAGTTGGAGTGGAAGTGATGGGAGGGAAAGTAGACAGGCAGAAAGGTTTTCTTTCTAAAAAGGAAGTACTAATGTGCTGCTAGAAGTAGTTTGGAGAGATGACAAAGAAATGAGTGGTGGGAGGAGAGGTGAGGACAAAAAGTCTGAGGAGATGTTTTTCGAGGGCTATAGAAGTGAGATTGTTACTGGAGTGTTTTTCTTCTTTTTTTAAAATCTCAGAATGATAAATCGGTAGAGTGTCATTGGAATACACTCGAATAAGGTGTTCACTCTTAACTCCAGCTACTCATTTGTCGAAAACAAGTCTTGCTTTTTGTGCTATGTAACCCTCAACTTGCCTGGCTACACAAGGATTAAATTGAAGGAGAGATAGACAGTGAGATCAGTCACAGGTTATCTGTGCAGACATTCATCAGCATTCAGACTGCTGCTGGCTCAGACAGCATCCTAGAGCACAGCACGCTTCAAAGTGGAAGAGACAGAAAGAAGTGAGAGGAGAAAGCAAGAGAGGCTGAGCAAAACCCTCCAGCCAGAAGAGTCACATGAAGTAACCTTACAAGACCGCATGCACGGGCCTCTGCCATGCAAATCCTGTGCATACATACATTAACAGTTGCACAGCTTGCACAGGAAGATAATTATAAAGCTGCATATGTAAAGAGCGCGTGCTGCTCACATGTGAACATTGCTGCATTTTACCTTGTAGGAAAAATGCTAGCTGTGTTTTTTTTCTGTCTTTCTGCTACATCCTGAGATAGCTTTGCTTGTACTTCATTCTCTTATAAGCGGCCTCAGGTTTGGTTCTAACTCATCGAATTTTGTGTGCAGTGACAAAATAACTGAATCCATGTTTATTTAAAATGAATGCAAACACAACCCTCTGTCCTTGTTTGACTGAATTCATTTTTAGAAAACTGAGAAGCATCTCTGTTTTCCACAACAGCGGAAAGAGAATGACCTTGTGGAGATTATTCTGCATGTTACCGCATAGGGTGACTTCATTCATGCTCGAATATTCATGTTACCACACACGCCTGCAGCTGCATGCAAATGTATTTATATCCTCGCAAGCATATGCACACAGTATGCATACAGGCACAGATTCTCCTCATATGATTACAGACTCAGACAAGCTCACGCTCAGACTTGTTTCCTGTAATGTCTTCAGAATAAGCTAAAATTACCTGACTGCTCTTGTTGCATGTATTAGATGACATGCAGGAGCAGGGGGCCCCTCAGCAGCCCCACACTGCCCACACACAGCAGATGGGAAAGCCGTTAGGTCTATACTAGTTCCCACAGCCCCTGGCTCTGAGGGTTTGCTTTTACATAGTCTGAGGTAAAGGGTCAAACTTAAACCTTCCTTCTGCAATTCCTTCCACTCCTTGTTAGTTTTAAAGGCATTAGAGGAGATTTAATTTCCTACGACTTTGAACGTAGCATTCGCATGCGCACATACAACCTCTCCCTCACCCTCCTCTAACCTCGCCCCTCTAAACATTTATGAAGAAACGCCCCCCTCCAGAAACTTGCGTAGGACTCGTGAAGTTGTCTTTTACGGCTGGGTCCCCCTGGATCTTTATCTGCCATTATGTAAAAAAGATGAGCAAAACAAGTCGCCAGCTAACTACGAAGCTATACCAAAGCAACACATACAGAAAACACGTAAGTCCAAGGCGTACGTAATCTACGTAACTAGGGCTGTGCCGGAAGATTTTTGATTGACAGGAAAGGGAGCAAACCAAACGCCTCAGTCCGAGCGCTTTGATTGGCTGATGTTTTTCAGGTCCTGCTATGTCCACAGTTATTTATTTATTTATTTTAGTCTTTTAGAGACCATACATACAAGTCCACTAAAGGTCAGTATATTCATTTTATGTGAATCAGACAAATTAAACAAAAAAAAACATCCTCCATAATGCCTTTAACATCCTCATTTATTGGGGTCATTCCATGATAAGTCAGTCAGTCCCTGTCACCGACCTCCTCACAATGAACAGGGCTTTTTTTTTGTACAATAACTGTAATATTTTAATGATGCCATGAAAAAAAATATTACTGTCATACTAAAAATATTTCCAAAGTTGCAGGCAGGCCCTCATAGTACATAGGGAAAGTTCGAAGTTCTCCACTTTTTAATTCACATTATTTTTAAACTTCTTTCAGCCCTCGTAACTTAAAAAGTACAGTAAAGAACAATAAGTTCAAGATTTAAAAAAAAAATTCCTTTAAAAAATGCAACCAAATCAATTTTTTTCTATACCCAACTTTGAGCATCAATATCATTGGACAATTATTGGAAAAACTGCACTATGACATAGAGTAAAAGAAACAATCGTTGGTATCCTGATTGTGTCATCTGTTTTCTGATCATTCACTGGAGAAAATACTGAAAAAGTGTGTTTAGGGTAAACTTCTAAGGTTCATATCACCATGTGGGATAGGTGGTTGGACAAAACAAATCATAGCAAATGAAAGGACTCATTTTTACCTACATTTTGATACGAGGCTCATCTTCAAGCCATGATTCTGTGTCAAAATATGTATCTGTGCGGACTCACAGCAGACTTGAAAGGTATCTGCAGAAGTGAACAATGCTGCACGATTGTTATGAGAGGTCTTATGAACAATTTAAGATGTTCTGATAGTTGTCAACAGTGAAAACTGAGTAGCTTTCAGGTTGTGGGACACAAAAGTTTGAAAGTCAGAAGTAAGATTTTGGATATTGACTTGTACTTTGTACTTTTTCAGTGGTTTGCACTGTTGCCTTACAGCTAGAAGATCACCAATTCACCTCCCGGGATCATACTGCATGGGGTGTGCTGTATGATTGGAGTTGGGTGTCCCCTGCCTTCTCCTTAAGTCAGCAAGGATGGACTCCAGCCCCCCACAACCCCCCCACCCCCCCACCCACCAACCCAGCGACCCTAATGAGGATTAAGCGGTTTATAGAAAATGGATGGACTTGTACTTTTCCATATTTGTATACTTCTGGACGCCAGTGTTCAACAGCGTGACTCCGTTTCTCCCTAAACTTTAATGCTTTTCACTTGGAAGAAACCTGGGATGTCTGTAACCTCCACAAGATCCTTCAGAGCACCCACACGACTGCCTGTTAACAAGCCCCAACTGACATGATTCAGCATCATGTACGGCAGCTTCAGCGATGCCTGTTAGAAAATCTGCCACCGTCGGGTCATTTTTCTTCCATTTTTCTGCTTTCATCTCCCCTTCAATCAGCAGGCAGGGTGCCGTGACACAACCACTCATTAGTAAGCAGCAGTGGGCAGGCGGAGATCGCTTTGCAAAGACAAACAACTTAATTACTGGCGGCACAGCTTTAATAAGTTCAGCCCAAAATAGTTTGAAAAAGCGAGCAAGGAACATAACATCACCGGCACTGTAATTATGGCTGGGCTGGATTTTGATTTCAAATTTAAAGGGGAGGCGACAATTATTATGTTGCTGCTTTCACTCTAATGCTTGTGGTCTGCCGAGTGTGATGTCAACAAGTGTTTATATTGTCATGTTTATGAGCTCTCAATAGTTTGAGATTCATCTCTACTGGGCATGACTGTATAAACTATTTCCACATACAATGATTTACGTTCACGTTCTGACTGTAAGGAGCAATAAGAGCAATGTGCTGTGCTTCCTTTACACTCCCAGCCATGTATCTGTCTCAAAATGTGCTACAAAGAAGAGAAAACAGAGAGATGATTGAATAAAACACTTCTGCACCCCCTACACACCTGCTCGCATATGCAAATATGTACACATCCCACCAGGGTTTTCTGTTTTTTTTCAGAGCGGGATGAGCAGAACTGGAGCAGCAGTCATATAATCCACCATTATGTATTAGCTTTTCTCATCATTCCACTGTCTCTGCACTGTAGATTGCAGATCACTGGGGCCAGATTTATGCAGGGCAAATTTGTACTGCTTCTTTCATTGAATTTGGGCATGCAATCTGCTGTTAATTAGTGCCTGATTATTAAGGTAGTGGCTAATTACGCAATAAGGGACTGGGACTGCTTGACAACATCCAGTTCAGTGGGGTGAATGTGTATAAGAAGGAAAAAGCGTAGGAGAAAAATGCTCATTTTTTTATGTTGTATGATAAAGTTAAGATGTAGAAACATTTCCAAAGGTCACAATTCAGTCTCACATGAGAAACAAATGTTAGGTTAATTTTGGCCCGTAAATATAGTGAACTGAATGCGAGTCGGCGACCTGAGCAAAGAAATAAAATACAAATACTGCACTTTGGAACTATGAGATGTAACTTGATAAATTGCTATTAATGTTGATTTTATTTACATACAGTTACAGCAGTTTGCATACGCCTTAAAATTGAGTGTTATTTCATTTTCCATTCACAACATGAATATACAGTGAAAACATTCCATAGTCCTCCAAATGGTTTTAAAGTAATGCAATGGCATTACGTTTAATGAAAAAATCTGCTGAGCCAGTAGGCTGCCGCAGCGATTAGTGTGTGGGTTTGGATTCCCGTGTGGGTCAGGTCACTTGCTGCAGCAGGGTTAGTGGTTATCGCGGAGTAGGCAGCTTGATTAGCCTACAGGGTAAAAGGAACCCAGATACTTCCAAATGTGTGTGTATGTGAGCTCATTTGCATGTGGACTGTATGGGTAAGGGGGTATTAATGTGGCGCCCTTGCCAAGACAGGATGGAGACCCAGAGCCAGAGATAAGTGACCGGTAGAGCAACTCGCAACGATACTGAGCAGCCATCTGTCCCTCCGAGCTTTGCAGCGTGGAGCGCCGAGCACCCACCCACCCACACAAACACTCTCAAACACACCGACTCTACAAAATCACCCAACACATTAAACTGACAGACACTGTTTTATTTGCAGTGCATTTTGCACATCGTGCAACGAGTTCTCCTCTGAGCAAGAGCACAACTCGGAACCAATGAATGAACAAAAAAAAAATGAATGGATGAATTGAAAAACTCCTTTTACATTTTATGTGAATGGAAAGAACATTTTACATTCTGCCACTAAAGTAAAGAGATTGATTTGATAATGCATTTTAGCTATTTTTTTGTGCACGGAACAGGCAGATGATGGCATTGTGCACTGTTTAAATGGAAAGATGTCAAACTGAGAGTGACTATTTTTGGTTCTTTCTTGTTTTTAAGACAAAATAAGAAAGCAAAGAATTGCACAATGAAGTTCCCTGACCCGACAGACAAAACAGTATTTTTTTTGTTTGTTTTTTTTAAAATGTTTTTCTGTGTCTCGCAGCCAAGAAGCCATGTAAGTGTTTTGTTTTTGTTTTTTTAATGGGAATGATGACTGATTTTAGAGAAAGTGTGAGGACTGCCTCCACACAGTGTTAACAACACATTCTGTTCATCCTACCAAAAAATGCCCACGAGGTCCAAATGCGGTTTCTAAACAGACACACCAACATACACAGTACATCAAATCACTTCATAGAAGAGAGCGTCATGGCAGCTGCATGGACTTCTGCATTCACACATTCAGATTGGTATTGTTTGACAGGTTATTCATCTTTCTGGTATCAAGAAGCCTTCTGAAATATCAAACATTTAATTTTTACGAGGATCTGCTTGTGTTTACCTGTGACATGTGCGTGAAGGCTTACTATTATCGTGTGGAAATATGTGAGTGCATGCGAGTGTCGGCAGATGTTCACATTTCCTAAATTATTCACGGCCCAGTGTGGATGTGTTACATTTCAAGCGCATGAAACCAGATGTGAGTGAGATTACGCCATGTTATTTTGTAGATTTACAGACAAATGCTACCCTGCAGCAAAGCGTAGAGTAGAGTAGAGTCGAGAGTAGAGAGTAGAATCACTTTATTCATCCCAGAAGGGAAATTCAGTGTGTGTATGAGACAGAGTATGACATCCCTCTGCCTCTGGTCAGTGTAGGTTTAACTCAGACAGACAGGAAGCAGGAGAGAGGTTTTGGGTCTATACTGGCATATGTGGACACCTGCATGTCTTGTTAGGACACTAGGGTTGCAACTTATTATTTTATTATTGAATAATCTGGCCATTATTTTCTGTTCAAGATGACATCTTAAAGTAACTGATTTTGTCCAACTAGCAGTACCACAGACAGATTTCCAGTGGTCAATAGTATGAAACCTAAAACAAGCAGTAAATTGTCACCATTGCAAAGTAGGAACCGGCAAAAGCTTGGGTTTATTGCCTTAATTCTGCAATTAATCAGTTCTCTGTGATTTAGTCAACTGATGAAGGGACCAATTGTTCTCTTTGCACCAAACACACATACAGGCACCTCGAATTTAACAAAAGAAGCAATTAATGGAATATTGTTCTGTAGAAAAAGTAACTAACTTTTGGTCTCATTAGCTAGAATTGCCCCCTTTATGCAAAACACCTACAAGAGTTTATTTCTGCTAGTTGTCCACCAATCTCTGACGGCAGCTTGCTGAAACTTTTCACCCGTCTACCATGCAATTCTTTTTTCAGTTGCAAGATTTTGGATGCACTGCCTGTTTCAAATCCCCCACAACAAACTGTATGAGTGGAATTCAAATATTTCACTCCAGGCCCTTCCCTCCATTTCTCCTTTGTGATCTGTTCTTTGGTTGATTCGCTAGTGTGCTTAGCATCATTATCCTGTTGAAAGGTCGGCTTCCAGTTGACTTCATCTTCCAGCACTCTTTGACATGATGCAGAGTTCTTAGTTGAATCAATGACTGCGAGCCCTGCGGTGCCTGAGGCAGTGAAGCAACCCAAACCATGACATTTCCAGCACCATGCTTCATAGCTGATCTGAGGTTCTTCTCCTACAGAGCTGCCTTTGGTCTGCACCAAACATGTCTATTGTCACTGTGACCAAACAACTCTATCGTTCATTCCAGATGTCCAAAGCATGTCAATCCAAAAGGCCTGTTCTTTGCCTTTATGTTAACCCTCTGAACCCCAAGCAGCAACACTTTCCCCACTGTGGGCTCATTTTTTACTGCAATATAAATTCCTGCACCTCTATGGAAACAACACAACCTTGCACAACACTGTTACGATGCTATGAATCATAGAAAAGAAATAAAAACTAAAGTTGAATTTCTTCAATTTTTCTATCTTTTGATGTATTTTACTCAATTTGAAAAAAAATGGAATCAACATATCCAACATCTTACCAAGTGCCCACAAGTGATACTAGAAAACTCACGTTATAATTTTTCGTACCATAGATATTTCACAACTAACATTTTTATACATGCTAACATTTTCCATACTTCTCTCCTATCTGCTCAGTGTAAACACAACTTGCATGTCAGCGCAGTTCAGTCAAAAAGTCCCCCTATATTTGTCATATGACTGTTAATGAGAACTGAATCAGTCATAGCTTTTGGTTGTGCCAAAGAGTCTCGAATTAGAGTAATTATTTTTTAACAGGACATCTAGTATACAGTGATTTTGATCAAATATCACGACGTTAAGCTTGGATTTGATTCAGCCTCCTCACAAAAAGTCACGTCAAGTATGAATTGGTCAAGGTCCACAATGAAGATGAAAACTGGGGATTCTTTCTGTTTTTACAGTTCTCTGATAAAACATTTGGTGATTTTGTAAAGACAACATGCCTTTCTAACACACCAGTAGGTTTTGTGGTTCAGAGGGTTAATTGGAAAATTGTAGTTTTGCTCTAAAGTTGTTTTTGCAGAGCAAAGACTTGATTTTTTTTTCCTGACACACCTCCTATGCAAGTCATTCTCTTTGTAAACACAACCACTTTGATACCAACAGCTGCAAGAGTTAAATTTTGAGGTTCTTGGAGGCATGTTCTTCATCAAGTGGTCTGTTTTTGTGCTAAATTTGCAAGCTGGTCCCGGGCGAATTGGCAGACGTTGGATATGTACGCCACTTCTAGATGATTTTCTTTTGAGTGGAATGATTCATTTCAAATTATTTTAAATCTCTTCCCAGACTTGTTGGCATGCACAACTTTCTTTTCTGAAGGTCTGAGAGAGCTCTGTAGATCTTGGTGTACCGACACAGTCATCACACAGTCAAATAGAAAAGAGAGCGACAGACTCTTAATGTCTGGAGTTAGACAGACTGTAGCTGTCTAATCATTCAGACACAGTATGTGTTCCATGTGACTGATCAGGTGTTGTTCTATTACGAAAATGACCACAAAAGGTCATTTTTTGTGCCATTTGTCTGAGGCACTTTGTTTATTTATTTATTTGGTTGGGACAGTGCACATTAATGAACGCCTATTTTGCACCAATGGACGTAAATATGCCGGATTATAACAACAATTACGTCCGCAGTCTCTAGGTAAAAAGAATAAAAGACACAACAGTGATACATAGTACAACTAGAAAAGCACTCAGAGAGTGCAGACCTCCGCCAAGGATAGAGAGGAAAACAGGAAACCCATGCAATAAAGGATCATGAGCAGGAATCAAACCTGCGTCTCTGACACGGTTCTGTTTATGGATCACCTTCTTAACCAGTTGAGCTATCTGGACACCTTGCTCCAATTTGTTGGATGACATACTGACCTGTGATGTTTTGTCATATTTTGGACCACATACTAAAAGAACATACCAAAAAACCAGAATCCAGGATCCTTTCCGGATTGCGACCAAAATTAAATCAGCTCTTCCTCTTACCATAGTCTACATTCCCTGAAAATTTCATCTGAATCTGCCCAGGCGTTTTTGCGTTATCTTGCTAACAGACGGACACACAAACGCCGGGTGTCACATAACCTCTTTGGCGGAGGTAATAAGTCACAATAAAAGCACATTGCAAAAAGTGCACAAAGAAAACATAACAGTGAAACATGTAATAAAACATAGGACATTAGCTCGCAATAAAAGCACAATAGTTCAAAGTAAAAGGACATTACAAAGTGTATACAAAGAAGTTAAAGGTCAGTGGTCACAAGATTGGTTCACTTTCAGCCACTGTTTAAGGTGAGATTTGAAAGTTGGTAACATGGGACACTCCTTTATGGAGAGTGGCAGCCTGCTCCAGATCTTACTGGCCTTCACAGAAAGAGCATTTTGTTTGAAGGCTGCTTTTCTGTGTGTGACCTCACAGTCCCCTTTAGAGGAAGCCCTGGTCCTGAGACCACTGTGAGCCCTTCTTGTCAAAGAATATCAAACGTCTCATTGTCTAAAGATGTCCAAAACGCAATTAATTCCATGACTGTAAACACTAATCATATATACACCCCCTGTCAAAAGTTTTGAGACAGTTTCTAATTTATTTGAATGAGAAAGTGTCTCAAAACTTTTGACAGGGGGTGTATTTACATATATAGAGACAGCCACACTTCACATTCTCGTCTACTGAATATCACTGAACAACGAAAACCCTGCAACGTCTGGAGAAAACACTTGCATATACACAGGTTAACAGAAAAGGAGAGACGTCCTTGAATCTACTGCTACTTGGGGGGTTCAGTACAATCCTTGCTCTGTCAGATATGTTCTAAATGTTGCTGTGATACAAAGGTCTGAATGTGAACAACTGACCACTTGATCACACAGCAGACCAAACACAGAGACACGGTATAAAGGTCAGGAACACAACGGCTGGCTACACAACTACTGAGTATTAGGTATCAGTATTTTATTTAGACCTGGTGTACTCTTCTGCTCTTCTGAAATGACGCATATCTGTGTCTAAATAGAGGAATAAAATCAAAGTGGAATCAGAAATCCTGCTACAAATACTAATTCAAGGGCCCACAGTATGTGAAGGAAGTGAAGCAATTTAACATGGGTCCGTCCTAATTTTCCACCGTAACCTTTAAGCAAAGCTGAAGCATTTTGCCGTTATTGTGGGTAACCTTTTCATCTCGCCCACAGCACTGTTCATCTTCTTTATGGTAGCCAGTTCTGCTGTTATGGATTACTGTTAGATCACTGACTGTCGTCTCTCTCTCTCAGCTGCTTTCACACTCCCTCTCTTTATCCCTCTGCTTAACTCTCCATCTCTTTATCTCTCTCTCTCTATACTGCAGTGTACGCAGTCACTTGTCTCCCCTAATTACATTGAAAATGATGTGATCATTCACTGCAGAGAATCTCTGGTGACATGTGACAAAACAAAAAGAAAAATTTGTCAGGTAGGAAACTGAATCACACTACAGTGCAGCTGAAGGTACTGACTGTAGAACTACGGCATCGGATCAACCATTCCTTCAGTATCAAGTATTAACTCAAAATACAGCTTGTAAAAATATGTTTTGGCTCTGCTAATATTTTCTTTGTTTGTTTGTTCATATCAGAGATGTATGAGAATGCTTATTCTGGTGCTAATACTGTGATTTTTATTGCTAAGACTTTGTGTCAAGGCTGGTTTGTCTGTAGACATTTGGCGTTGCTGAGGTTTTTGTGGTTGTCCATATTGTAGTGCAGTGAAAATCAATCAGCTTGCATGACACTGTTTCTGAGTGTTGATTTGATACTCTTCTTTGGTGAGTTATGGAGGTTATATTCTGAGTCAGAAAGTAAAACACCGCAATCTAAAATCAGTGCACCAAAGTAAAAATTGTGCAACCAACATGTTGCCTAAAATATTCTCTACATTCACAAAATTTACCCTGTTAATGCTGCAACACATTATTGGATTACTGGATGATGATGAATTAATGTGGAGGCAGCATTTGACTGCTGCAGTTGTCTTGGTGGAGCTAGATTAAACTACGGTATACACTGCCGAGCAATGTGATCCAAAAATAAAGCTCTCAAATGACTGTAGTGGAGAAAAAGTTCATTGCTTCACTCTGAATTGTCAGGAAGCACAAGTAAAAAGTTGCCCAAATTGGACGTACTCAAATAAAGTACACAAACCTTAAATCACTACAAGGGACCATTTATTTAATGACACAATCCCGCCTTTTATTTTCTAATCAACTGTGCTTCTCATGGATTCTCTCTGGCTTAGAGCATGTGTTTGCTTGAGCATGTGTGACGATGTTTCCAAGAGTGCATGTAAGGAAGGTACCTCGGTATCTACCACCCATGACTGACGACTCCCATGCTTATTGGGGCTTTGTTGCCGTGGCAGCGTCTCATTATGTAAATGACGTCTCCCTGATGAGAAGGAGGCAGGCGCAGCCGTGATGCTCACTGCTCCAGACTGTGTAAAATTGGCTTCAGGGACCAGTGAAGGATCGTTGCTATATTTAGCAGTCATCTTAACAATGTCTTTCTTCTCCATTCTTTCTCACATTCTTGAAACAGAAGGCCCACTCACATTTAACACTTGCTTCATCTTTTTTTCACACAGCAAGTACTAAAACATGACTCCGTTTAACACACAAGCGCACACAAAGCCAGACTCCCACGTTTCAGTTGTGAGTTTGACATTTTACTACTTCAAGGTTTCGTGCACTGTGATTTTAACCGTCCACCATTTTATCAGAAATTCTTTTATCTTCCTCTCTCTGTTGAATATTTTTGCCCTGAATGTATTACCCTTCAATCCTCTGTCCTCATCAATGCTGAATGAATGAGCTTTCTCTGAGGAGCGGTACTAATGGCTTTCTGCTATAGATCATCTTTCATATTCCAGCTCCAGGGAAACTAATACTAAGTGCTCTGGTCATTCCTCACATTAGACGTGGGACAAAGACGTGAATCTGTGTAAATATTTCAGATTTAAAATGACATGCAGTTATAGCAGTCATAAAGGTTTTTCAGCGGTCTCTAAAGACGTCAGTGATGATATCCATCTTAATTACAAACCTAATCCACACCAGTATGAACTTTGACCTCCTCTTCCCTGTCAGTCAAGACACTTGGAGGCTCAAGCAAACACGTTATTTCCTGCATCCTCAGCCTTCTCTCGGGAGAACGTGTCCACATCCCCATTGTACTGTAGCGGCTATTCTGAGTGAGTGACCCAGAGATCAATGTAGTCAATAGTATTATCCTCTAGAGTGCACTGCAGCTTGGTGAGCGTAGAGGAGTCAGTCAGGACCTTAATTAATGAGCAGCGACTGAAATTGCTTACTCTTCTTCACGTTTCACAACAGCTACATGCTCGTGTCCACATAACTCACCGGCCAGTTACAGAGGGAATACTCACAAAAGGTGGCAAATAGTCTTGTGAAAGTCGGATGCCGCAGCTAAAACACAGGTAAATGTTGAACATTCGAGACTATGACCACTTGCTAAGGAATAGAAAAGGATGGTTGTCCTGATTAAAATTGCAAAAACCATTACAATTTACAATTTGCACCGAAGGATTCAACTGCGCTAAATTACTGATTAGAAAATTTTTCAATGCACACATTTCTGGCTGTCATTTGCATCCCTACAAAACTGGGTTTCTAATTTAAAGGTGGACCTACGATGAAAAATTAATTGTTGAATAAAATTCTGATGGTTAATATAAGCCATTCTGGTTTAACAAAACGATACGTTTCCTTTAACGGTCTTTGCAATACAAAAATACAAAACTTCAAGTACAGTTTAAACAAATAGCAGACATGGCACACTAAAAATAAAAGCAAAACAACTATATCCTTAAACCTGAACCTGTTCTGCTCATTCTCCACTCAGTGTGGATATCATTAACAGAAACTGCTGGCTGCTATTTCGTTCATGCTGACACACACTCCACTGGCACACAATGCAAAGGAAGAGGCACAGTTGGGCATTCTTCTCAGTAAGCACACCCAGAGCACTATCAGCCACAATGAAGAGCGGATCAGGCCGTATAAAGCCATTTCCAGCCTCTACAAAAAAATACAAAAAAAAAATCAATTTATCATCCCCAATCTACCCGTCCATGAGGTCAGGTCAGGATTTTGCCGCTGTTTTCCACACCGATGTTTCTTCTCATAGGCGCTGAGCACTGCTGAGGTGGAACACTGATGCATGCTGAAGTGTGGCCCTGCCTGTAACTTGCTTGTGAAATCAGCTGCAGGATTGGTAGAGAGCAAGAAGCGGGTAATCCTGTTAACTATTCTCTGCACGTCTGCAGAGGAGATGGTGGTCTGCTGCTCCGGTGTCTTCCTGGTGAATTGTACAACCTTGTCCAGAGTTAAGAAACTGCCAATCACAAATCTGCATTCCGCTCAAACCTCAGGCAATCATTTGCCTTCACCATCAGCACTACGGAGCCCTGCTGGCCAGTTAAACGCCGTCTCCCAGGCCCGCTCTGTTCCAGCCTGTAGATCCTGTTTATTACCACTGGTCCAGTCTTATCTCCTCCCTTTCTTACCTCGCTCTAATCCCCTTTATAATTTTCACCAACTTTAATTAGTTCATGTCCAGAGGAACTATTAATCCTTAGCATGATTTAAAATATAGAATGTATATAGAGAAACCTTTGAACACTACATGGTTTTAAGACCTTGACGGAAACATTTCACTGGTGTCACACTAACCAGAAAATGCCCCTCTCTTTAATCTTGAACTTACAGTAATTTAATATGTGCTAGTTCCAGCCCTGCTAGGTTCTGCTGCGGCTTCTACTATAACCTTGGGATACCGTGATTGCTCCTGTGACCTCTTTCTGCCCTCAACCTCAAATTGCTCTCCAAAGTGTCATACATGGCTGGTTGTAGTGGTGTTAAAAAAAACAATCAGCAATCTAGGTTTCACTTTCTGTATGCATGCAACAAACGTGATGAAAATGACTTGATGTATTTGCTACATCTTCTACATGCCTAAACAAAAACATCCACTTGAAGTTTTTCAGACCTTTAGTGGTGCCTTATGTTTGAGAGCTAAATGAATAAGACATCTCTGCAATTTAGCCCCCGAAGAACTGCATGTGGCACATAATGTACACAATCTGAAAGTGAGCTCAAGGTGGTGTGAAGGCTTCCAGACAAATGAGTCAGTGCTGCCACATGCTCAGTTGAACAGATGAACTCTTCCCTTCCTCAGATGGACTAACAGCATTTGATCTGCGGTGAGTCCATTAACACTCAGAGTTGGATTGTCACACGCCTGGCAAAGGTATTATGTGTGGAGGAATTGATTCTATTTGCCATTTGTCATCTCCATGCGATGAGTATAAAAAAAGAAACTACACAATGCCATTTAAGGTCGCTCCCTTCGGAGAAGCAGTAGAAAGGAAGCCAGATAAAGATACAGTTAAAGGGGCAGGTTCAGGTTCTAATGGCAGAAATGGAATATAATATACGTAAATGTGGTTTCATTCGTTTATCATTATGTGAAAACAAGACTTTTGTGGTTCTCTTTACCTTAGAATAAGTCTTTTATACCTGCAGAGGGAGTCCACCATGTTGTGCCACCATGTTTCTACATGAATCCACAACAGGCAAAACAAACAGGGGTTCTAGAGAGGCTTTTTCGTGTTACTTAGCATCCACCATAGGTTTTTGTCAAGCAGCAGTCAACAGGGTTAATAAAGAAGTATAAAAAACTGCAGTTCACTGAATGGCCACTTGAGGCTGGCTCCAAAAGTGAGTGAATCTCCATAGACTCCCATGTTAAAATGCCCAAGTTTACAGCAGACATAATCATGTTTACTCTCTGGTGCAGGAAACAGTTTTGATCTTGGTAGGTAATTTCCTTGTTTATGACAAATGTACATGTCATGAAATTATATAGAGGTCATCCATTTAAATTATATTAAGCCCTAAAGTTATAGATAATGAAGGGAGTGGCCATTTTAAGTGACAGATGGGTGCCAACAGAGAGGACAGTCCATTGCTCAGTTACGTTTGTGTAGCTCACCTCAGCTCCATGCCACCTCTTTGCTCATTACACACTGCAGAGGGTTCCTCCATCTTCATATATGGTAATTTGTTCTCCTACATGCTTGCTAGGGGAAGTGCCAAAGGATATCCAGGTAGTTGCCTTCTGCAATCTCACCACTAGTTGCCGCTAAATCCTACACACTGGGCCATTTTTTGCTGATGTCAACATTGTCTGATTTAGCAGATAAGAGGCCATTGTAAAAGCTGTCATGTCCTCCACCTCCTCTCCCATTAATGCTCTGAGCCAACATAAAGACTGGTAACCTTGACTTGGTTTACAGATGTGAACAGATATAGGAAAGGGTCAAGAGGTCCCGCATAGCTGACATCAGTGCAAAGCCTGGTGTGACATAGTTTAAATATGCAGCAAAGTCGGCCACCCTACTCTGACATATTTTACCGCGCTGGTCTTGCGAAGGGATATAATAGATTGTTACTGGTCAGTTTGACACACATACTCACAATTATGGGGGATTATCTTGTGATGAGATTAACTACTTTATCAGGGAGTGCATTTCTCAAAGTAAAATTGCAGTAATCCAAAACAATCCACAGGTAGCACATAATCCCATACCTATTTCTCCAAGTTCTAATCCACACCATTATTTCGATGAAATCATTCAGGTGTTGGAATTAGATTATTATCATGAGCCATGTTCAACATGAGTGGAAAACAGACAAATCTGAAGCAGACCATGGAGAGGAATCATTAGCTCAGAGTGCTCAAACTGGGGTTGGCCCTAATGATATCCAGTTCAGTGATTAGCACCACTTTAAGCTGGCTCTACTTAAGTCAATAGAAAAAGATATTTTACATTTTTTAGGCCCAAATTTGAGTATCAAAATCAAATACTCTTGCTTGTCCTCACAGCTACAGTGTCACGAATGCATAAGAAAAACATGTTGGCTTTTGAGATTACAGTAACACATAACAGTATCTGCTACTGTCTAAGAATTCTAATGTTTGCCATACAGCAGCTGTATTCAGCACAGACTCAGATGTTTTAACATCCACAGCCTTTTGATTAATGAGAATTAAAACTCTTTAGTCCCTCTGAGTGACAATGTTTAGAGAGGCAGCCAGATGGCCCGACGAACTTAACGTCTACCAAGATGAGTATTACCACATTAGCAAATGACAAGGATAAAATGATGCCTGAGAATCACACAAAAAGGTGAAAAGAAGACCAGAAAGAGCTGAAAAAATAAAGCTATGCAGGGACACCAGTGACATATTTTCACTTGTTCTCTGGACCGTCAAATTAACAACCAGAAGAGGCATGTTGCAATAGGAAGTGAGGAGACAGCTCACAATCCACTCACCTCAGAAGACATGCAATGTGGTGGATTACCAGCAGCAAGCTGACTAATGCATCAACACTGAGAGTATTTAGAGATTTTAGAGGCAAAACACTTCTGGCAGTGATGATGTAAGGCAGACCATGTGTGTCCATTTCAAAGTGGAGAAATTAATAAGATGAAAAAATGTGTTTTGCGTGGAAATGCATTCTGCAGTTACAAATGGGTGACAATTGAAAGGAAAGCCCAACATAAAGTGTTTTAGTAAATTGCTGGGCCACAACATAATTTCAGAGCAGCTTCAATATGCCTTGGCATTCATTCTAGAAGGTTTCTGGAACTCTGCTAGACCCTTTAGCCTTAAGTCCTCCATAGTTGTTTAATTGGGTTGAGATCTGACGACTGCAAAGGCCACAGCATATGATTCACACCATCATCAAATCATTCACTGACCCCTCGTGCCCTATTAATGGAGGCTTTATCATCCTGGAGGAGACCACTTCTATCAGAAATGTTCCATAACAGGATAAATGTGATCACTCAGAACATCTTTGTATTGATCTGTAGTGACCCTTTCCATCTAAAGGGACAAATGGGCCCAAACTGTGCTGTCCTCAACAGCACAGCAGAGCCACCATATCCCCTCAGTGTAGGGATGAAGAGTTTGAGGCTTTCCTGTAATAAGTCAACTATCTGAATATTTTACCCCTAATTAGTCAATAAGTAACCACTTTAACATTTCAGTTTCTAAAATGTGGTTGGCATTCTTAAAGGAAGGCAGCATTCTTGTCAAAGAAAAATACAAACCAAGAAAACACCGCAGGTCAGGACCCAGAGTCCAAGGCATCAATCACAGGGCACTCAGGGTCACTCAGAAAACCACGCTGACAGAGGAATTGAGGAGACGGCCTCTCAACATTCTCAAACAGCAATCAGCACACAAGTCAGCAATGGAGAGTGGCAGATCACTGATGCCACTCACGGATCTGAGTGGCATTAGCCTCTGCTCAGGAGGTGAGCCTGTTTCCTCCAGGCAGTGTAGCCAGATCTGCGTCAGTACCAGGAAAGCATCTGACAGGAAACAACTCCTCCATCCTGACACGGCAAGTATTTCCT
Organism: Acanthochromis polyacanthus; assembly: GCF_021347895.1. Lineage (NCBI taxonomy): Eukaryota > Metazoa > Chordata > Actinopteri > Pomacentridae > Acanthochromis > Acanthochromis polyacanthus. The sequence continues at coordinate 15,501,960 of NC_067122.1, forward strand.
CTAGAACATGTCCTCGCTATCTCTGATGTTTACATGTGGCAAACTATACTGAAGGGGAAGGAAAGAGTGTTGACTTGTGGAGTGACTGCAGATTTTTTTTGTTTGTTTGCTTGAACTTCTTGAAGGAAGCTACTAACTTAAAGAGACAGACATTATATCCTGTTCTAAAATGCCCTGCGATTCCAAATAGTAAATGCTGACACACTGTGACATTATGGTACAAGTGACTAAACATGTCAGAATACACAGCAGCTGTATCAAGTGCTAGTTCAAAAAGTTCACCATTTAGCATGAGCTGAAATTTGTGTTAGTGGCTTTAAAGCTCGTGTCCGGAGTTTGAATCACAGCGTCTCCCAAAACACTGTTGGTCCCACCCTCCCTCCCTCTGATTTCGCCCCTTTATTTGTGCACGCGCGCAGTATCTGAGAGGAGTGCCCGGAGTGCTGCAGCATCTCGCCTGTTTTGCTGTTTTCCACTCTTCTACATTTAGTACATTTAGTAAATAATAAAGGAATTACGTTAGAATTCTGTATTGAGTCTAACTTGTCCTAATACCAAAATAACATGAATCTGCTAGGACGAACGAGTAAAGTTTCAATATGTGATTACACTCGTGTATCCCTCTCGATGACGTTGTTTATCAAACTTAGTGCATTTACGCGTGTATATGTGTTACATTGTTTATTTATTTCTACCTAGAGTTCAGAATTGCATGACTCCTCTGACGAAGAGTATGTCCCAGACGCCCCAACATCTTCCTCCAGAGGTCGGGCATCTAAACGAAGCCGTCAGGCGGGCTATGGAGGCCGTGGTCGGGGAGCGACGCAAGCACCCCGAGCCAAAAAACGTCCTGCAGTCTCTTGGCCTGACAAGCCGTGGGATTGGTAACTTTTCTGGAAGTTGCTGATCCCTGATGCTCTCTCCTCCACAAGCAAAACAAATGTGTGCGCGGTTGAGTAGTGCGTAACTCGCCCACCTCTGCATGGGCTTGCTTGATGTGCGCGTAACCGTTGATTGACAGCATGACAAAGCTGAAGCTCGAACTTGATTGGTCGGCAGCGACCGGCGCTTTTTAGAATGACATGGGGGTCTATGAGAGGAAGGCGGAGCTCATGAATAAATTTTCATATCGCGTCATACTAACTTTATATTATAGTATCGAACTAGATTAACACATTTAAGCTTTGTTAAAAAAATGATACATAAATTGAAAACAAACGAAAATTAGTTCAAAAAAAAAAAAAAAAAAAAATTGAAAACAAACGGAAACTCCGGACACGAGCTTTAAGAGAAAAATACCTGAAAATCCAGTGAGCTTACTGCATTCAAGGTTTATTTAGAGTCATTTTCCAAACCCTGAGATTTGAATTTGTTGACCCAAACATGAAAAGCTCTTGCACTTACCAGCTGAGCTCACACATACCTAACCTGCCAATGTGTGTCACTGCAACATCACACGAGTTTTAATAAAGCCTGACGGTGCATTTATTGTGCCTGAATGATTAAACTTAAACTACTCCTTCCCTGACCATGAGCAATTTAAGAGACAACCCAAAGAGCTGGCTGTTAGATTGAGAGATCTTAATGACACTGTAGACAGTGTGCGGTTTTGCTGATGAGATTAAAGCAGGTGTCAGTGTTGTGGAGGACAGAGCTGCCTGCATTGTGATTAATGAAGCAGATTCCAACTCTCTCTGGGTATCTATTGATTCAGTGCTATGGCGGGCCTTGCGCTGAATTAATCTGCCAGCAAATATGCAAGACTTATGCCTTCTGCTGCGCTCGGACCTGCAATTTGAGGCGGACATGAATCCACCGGCTGACACTTGCAGCCCAAGAGAGGAGTCTATCAAAGCACAGCACCGAGATGAAGTGTGAGGAGGGTGACAGAAGTGCAGTCAAAGTTCTTTACCCACATAAATGCAGTATTTATGAATCACCGGCAAGAAATCAGAAAAATGGCAATAAGATGTGATCATACAACTACACATGTTCCTATGTGAAAATGTAAAACGGAATGGACGCTATCGGACTGGATTGTAATACAGTCATGAGGCAAAATTGTTGTAGTGCAAGTGTCTGCATAACTGATGCAACCCTGATAAATGCATATGCACAAGAGTAATCTCGCTGAGGTTTCAGGCCTCAGGAGCTTATAAAGCCGAGAGAGAGTACGTCATGCTTTGACACATCACTTTGTCTGCCCAAATTAGCGTCACAAGGACAGGGGAAAACTAACACAACATAATTCACTGGTGTTGATAGTGGAGCTCTGATACACACCACGTCCTTCTACCTTCAACCTTTCTGTCTGTCTGTCTCTGTCTGCCTGTCTGTGCATGCTTCCTGTTTTCACATGGACTTCTACAGAATACACTGCTGGTCCACCTGAGTGAGGGAGAGAAGAGCTCTGTTGCAAAACTCAAACTGACTAAGCCCACAAAAACGCCATGTGACAAAAAGTGATTTGGTCAGAAGGTTGCAAGGTTTTAAAGGATGGGTTTTTTGATATCATTACGATTAGGACCACCACAGACAAAATACATTACTTTGATATAATTTTTGTTTGAGGGAAATGACATCTGGGAGAGCTTTCTTCCATCTGGTTTCTTCTCTGTTAATCCTTTTCAGGACTGGAATCTGTCCCAGCAGACAAAGTGATGCCTCATCAGTACTTTAATAACTTTTCCTAACAAAGGGATAAGTTATTTTGGGTGTTTCTGAACCTTTAGTTGAGTTCTTTTCCTAATTCTACTGAGATGTACCGTAAATGTGGATTACAATGAATCTGCTTCAGTTACATGTTCTGAAAGCTGTCATAATTGAAGAAGTTGACACAGCACTAAAATCACAGTTACCACATACACTTGTGTGTAATTTTAGCAGCAGGAGAGTGCAGTAATAAGAAATGTTTTCCAGATGAGAAGAAATAAAGGTATCACTTTCATTCTCAAAAAGCAGGACAGATATACAAGCTTCTGCAGGCCGACAGCTTGCAGGGAAAAAAATCTGCGGAGGCAGGTGGTTCCGGTTTTAATGGACTGTTTCCCTGAAATAATTTGTGGGACAGGTGGTTGCCAACATTGGCAAGGTCAGTAGTGATTTTCCCAATGCAATTCCCATGCTCTCGTGCCATTTAAGTGTCTGATGGAGAGCAGCTGGCACCAAGTGACCCTCTCAGTGATGCAGAGAGCAAACTGTTTTTTTCTTTTCCTAAAATTGGAAGGCAGCAGAGCCACGCCAGTTTTTGGCTTTTGAATGTGCATCTACAAAACTAGAGCAAGCTTTGTTGAGTGTTCTTGGTTGAGGCAAAGATGTTTTTATTTCATCCAAGGGTTTTTGGAGATGCTGCGGAGCTTAAAAGAATCAGCTGTTTGCACATGCTGATGACTTCCAAAGGGAGACGAGAGGGAAAGTTGAGTTGGAGGTTAATCTTTATATCGGTTCTTTTGAGCATTTTGTACTCTCTGTACTGTCAGCAAAACATAGCTGGCTGGTACGTCTATCCTGAAATTGGTGCATTATTTCAGTTTTATACGTTAGTTGTCAGGCACTATACACAAAAAACATTCAGCGCATACAAAGAGATGCTCTCTACCAGATTTAACCACTAGAACTATACTTCTGATCAGTATTTTCTGATCACAAAATGATCAAATTGAAAGAGTTTGATGGAGAGCAGCATGCGAGATTACTGAGCAGTGAACATAGCTGCATAAACATCTTCACCTCAATTTTTGTGGCTCAAATAAGATTTACTTTTTAGGTATTTTTCTATCAAGGCTGGTATTGATTTTTGATCATATGTGCCCGCACCGAGGGTGATTCAAAGGATAGCAGCCTATGATGACTTAGTATTTTAATTGTTCATAATCCATTAAGAATTGAATGTTAAGGGGGAAAAATAGAGAAAACTTTGAGGATGTGTTTATCATCTCTACAGTATATATCAGTTACAGTATCAACAGACCTGTAACTCTGCTGCCAACATAAGCCAATTAGCCTTTCTGATTTGTTGTGGGCACTTTGAACAGAGACAGCAGGGGAGATCCAATTGTACCTGCTGTACAGTAAAAATAAACAGGGATTCTGCAGTGGGCACGCTGCCACGCGGTGTAAATGCTGGTTCTTATTTTATTACACCCAGACACAAAAAAAAACACGTGTTTATTAATTTACATGAAGCTATCTTTGGGATAGAGTCCTTAATCCTGTTACCAATAAAGCACACGAAGACAATAGAACATAAAAGGGCATTTTTTGAGAGAGAAAATCACCACCTATATTCTTCTAGAAAAAAAATTACTGACGCAATGAAATTGCTTTCCTGTCAACTGCCACATTATTTATTTATTATTTATGTGTTCATTCTTCCAGTTGTTTCATAGGAGACCCGAGCCCACAGGGACAAAGGTGCAGTAATGTGTGTGCCGGTGCGTAAAGTGTCGTGCACATCCCCAGTGTGGATGGTTACGATGATTAGTCCCGACAGGTTTCTCTGGCAACCCTGTCTCCAGCTCTGTCTCCATAGCAATGCATATGCAGTTTACTTCCTATTTTTCTGAGGTTTTGGGTTTGTTTGTTTTTTTGTTCTTTTACGCCATAGGTCATAAGGTACGACACCGATTTGGGATCCGCGCTTCTGGGTAGTACAGATGTGACGAGGACGCGCGGCTCAGTCTGCGGATACGAGAAACACAAAGGGACCTTTCAACAGGATGCCAGTGACACAATCAGATCTCACCGTCGTCATTTCAGCGCTATAATGCTTCACTTTAAAGAATCAACACATGCTGTGCCACTGTAGCCTACAGGTCTGCAACCAAATGACTTTTCGCTTTGCCAGATTATTGTTTGGGTTTTTTTTTTTTGTTGTTGTTGTTTTGTTGTTGTTTTTTTTGGCAAATCAATGCAAGTAAAAGCATGTGATCTCCAGCCAAACACATCGTGCAGCATATAGGCCTACAGCAGCAAAATGCTTCACATCTCAAACAGCAGAATCCACATGCACTGATCTGGGAACGCTTCAGCATCCAGTGGCTGCTATTGTTTTCAGTCTAACCTCAGCACCATGCAGGGGATGAATGGTAGCGCTATGGAGAGAAAAAAAAAACCCTGTGATTTTTTGGGGGAGAAAGCAGTCTGTGCAAGGCAAGGCTCGCCTCTTACCCTTGGAAGCATCCTTGTCTTCTTTAGGCTTCGCCACTTTTCCGCTCATAGATCCCAGTTTGGATGTGTAATTCCCGATTTAGATATGAATCGAAATCCCTTTAATTGCTGACTGTCCTCAGTGAAATCCTTAGCAGATGTTCCAGGTGCTGAGATAAGGGCTCTGTGAGGAAGAGAAATATTCATCAACATTGCATTCCCCCCCCCAGAACACAAAGCAGCGTTGGGCCACAGAGCGAGACAATGGACCGTGGGAGCTCCACGGGGCTGCAAGGAGGTGTTTATCAATAAGGTATCAATGAAAGCATCCAACTACTGAGGCTCTCCAGACACACACTCAACGCTAAGCGATAAAGAGTTTCACACTGTTTGACCAAACACCAAGAAACCAGCCTCTGGAGCACGTCTATGTGCGCACAGTGGTGTCTAAAAGCAGCCTCTAACCTACCTTATCTCCTCCACGTTTTCTGCTACATCAATGCACATTGATGAACGGAATCGCTTCCACCATGGATACTGTTCTGTTGCATACAAAAAAAAAAATCACGACCTACTCTACTGTGACAAAGGAGAGGTAGCAAAAAAAAAAAAAAAAAAAAAGGAGCTGCGAAATGGAGCGCAGTTTCTTTCCCCCCCTCAAGAGCTCCTCAGTGAAGACAAATCACAACGTCCTATCTAACAAACCCCGGGAGAAATGCCATCCAGTTGCAGCTTCTGCGACCAGCTTGTCTTGTCTGAGGCTCCTTTCCCCCCGCTGTCTCTCTTTCCTTATGCTGGAGCTTCTGAACAGGCAGAATCAACAGGATACACAACGTGAGAGCGCTCCACCCGCTACAGCGCCGATTCACACAGTGGACGTTTGTTTGTTGACCCCGGAATCGGTGCTGCGATGACAACGAGCCGCTCCGTCCATGGATGCAGTCAGTGTGGAGAGCTGTGTGCGTCGATGCGGTGCAGAATTAAAGCAGGAGCTGGTGCTGCATGTCGCACACCATCTTGCTGTTGCTCTCATTCAGTCGCCTTTGCAGAGCTGCATACGTCCCCCCCACCACCACCACCATTCACATCCAGCCTGCGCAATTTTCTGCACATGAAGTCTCAGGTGTTTGCTTGGACTTTGAAGCATGATGAGCAATTTGCAGTCAACATAGAAACCGCAGGCTGATTAGAGTTACGCTGTACATCAGTCAGTTTGCTTAATTTGTTCAGGTAGTTGTTGCACGTGGATGTGGAAGGAGAGCACTACAGTGTTATGTAAAACACCATTAGATTGCCAACTTCAACTTCTGCTCAGTTTTGGGTGTTGAAAAATCACTTTCAGAACGTCTCTCATCTTCGAGTTTTTGGGGACACTTTGAAGGTGCTGCAAAGTTTCTCAGACAGCAGGTTTTAGACAGAAATATCCACCTTAAAAGTCTCTTCATCTTGCAATACTGAGCCTTGTCTCCAAAAGAAATATATATATAGTCATAAAAGGAGGAAAAATACAGCACTGATGTAATTGATGTTTTTTGTTGTTTTGTTTTTTTTGTTTTTTTTGCAATGCTGTAGCACAGGAGGCTATTTATGTCTGTTTCAAAAACACATTTAGGATAAGTTTAATAAAAGTAATGAGGCAATAGAGCGTCTGCGGATTGTAGCCATGCAAAAAATCCGGTCTTACTTGCACTTATTTTGCAGTGTCTATCCCCAATATTAATGTCATCAGCCCACTAAAAGGATGAAGGGGAAATGCATTTTGGAACAGAACAATTAAGCAAGAAACATGTTTTTTTTCCATAACTAATCTGCTGGTGACTCTGGTTGACAGCTCACTGTGAAGTTCTCACTCAAAATCTTTTCTTTTGCAAATCTTCTGAGACTTCTTCAAGAATTGCCTTCTAAACTAAAGCAACTACGCAGCAGTATGGCATGTTGTCCATCATAACAGTTAGTTTTTAGCATTGCAGCTGACATTGATAACTCCATTGACTCAAGATTTATCGCCATTCTTGACAGCATGTTAGTGTTCAGAAATGTGTTTGATTTTGAAGTTCATGTTGGTAATGTCAGTGTGAAGGGTCCTTACCTTCAATACCTGTGAAGATGAAGCCTAAAAGCTACACCTCATCCTTCATTTGTTCTCGCATTAAACTCCGGATAGTGACTGAGCCGCGCTCACAGTGCAAGAATTGTTTTCTGGTCTTGTAATCCAATTTTAAGGACACTTTAAAGATTCTAGCTGTAAGTGTTATTTCCAGCAGCCTATATTCAGAAGTCGCAGTCCGATTTTTGCAGGTTTTATATCACATCTCTTGGCCCTGCAGGTCTGCAGCACTCTGTGGCAGCAGAGGAAAAAGACCTGCGGGTTGAGGGTTACAAGATCTATATGGTTACTATTTTTAGAAGAAACTGGACCCCCTTCCAACTTTCTTCACATGCTCAAATCTTTGTGAGACGTTTAAGGCACACTGCAGCCTGTTTGGACAAGTGGTTTGACCTGAAGTGGTGAAATTATTGCAATATCACCACAGCTTTTATGGTGTGTTCAGTTATATTATTTCTTTCTCTACAGGCATAAAGCAAACTGAACTCAAGTTAAATGATAAAAACACGTTTATTCAACCAGTGTCCAATGTTTTAGACTGAAAAGGAATATAAATAAGATATTTTCATACTGTCACAATGTAACTGTTTCTGTCATGCTCCAAACTACTGTTGAGCTGATTGTTTTACCATTAAGCATATGACTGTCTTAGAAACCATAATTTGCATAATTTCCTGCACATTTCTGAACATCATGAATACTTCTTTTCCTCTTTTTAACACTTAAAACTCCTCAGATTTAATTTGCTTGCTGTTTATTTGCTCTGTAACACTTGCTTTCTTTCTTTCTTTTTTTTTTTAAAAACTTCTTTCAGCATTGTAATGTACCAAACCACCTCATCAAATTCCTCCTATGTGAAAATCTACTTGACAATAAAACTCATTTCTGAACCTGATTGGACTGTATATGATATTTTACAGTGTGTACAGTTCAAAGCTTTTCATCTGTTTCTTATTTGTGCCAGTGGTTAATTCTGTAATTCATTGATAGATGCCACTGATTCTCTGTTAGTGTGCTTGTTACTGTAATGCAATCACAATTAAAAGCTAAAGAGAACTCTCATTCACTGCCACAGCATCATCTGATTAGTGTTTGGCTCATTTTTGTTAAAAAAAAGGGGGATGTATGAAGTGTAGAGCTGACTGGCATTCACTGATAGTGAGAATGTTATTATTTTTGTTGGTGGCTGTCTTAGCAGCACAACAAAGTGAAGAAGACTGTGAATCAATAGGAGCTGACCACTCAGTAGCTGAAGGGTCACAGAGGTTACACTGGGGGAAGAAGAAGGAGGGGGCCGCTGGCTGGATGTCTTCATTGAAGATGCAATCACCCTCCCAGCAAAAACTCATGTTATCGCATATACATATACACATTACAAGCACTGAATGAGTTGCAAGCTTAATCTCACTGAAAATCTGTTATAATTTATTTTAAAATAACTACCTTCATCTTTATATTTTGGGAATTTTTCAATTATCGTGGTGGCTAAATACAGTAAAATAGTGCTCTGTCATAGATAACAGTTGGTGGTATTTTTACAAAACACAGGCACATAACTTATCATCATTTGCCTGATACAACATTATTTAACACTGAATAAAAATATTTAGCACTAGTCTGTCAGTGTTGAGCAGCTAAGCTTGAAAAATATAATGCAGCAACCGAGCAGAAATGGATGATGTGGTTGTGTGGTGTGGTCAGGATATGTTTTATTTCAACATGCAAGCCTTAAAGTGCAACTAAATGTTTTACATGGCACTTTAAGTGTCTGTGGGAGACTAATTCTAGACAACTAAAAATGTTCATTTACACCAAGTGGACATGAGCGTGTATGTTGAGAATGAGTCATAAAGAGTGAGAGATAGCAAGAGTGTAAATGTCAGTGGGTTGTGTTCCCACTGTGTCCATGGCCTGTGGCCCCCTTTGACCTTTCCAGCAGGGCATCACGCTACAGTCCTACGTTCATCAGCAGCCTTTTTAGAGCAAAGCCCTGGAGGCTGGTTGGTTAGGTGCAAACATACTCCTGACTCACACTCTGTCACCTCTGATGTCAGATCACAGGCTGTGTTCACAGAATAATCCTGAATCACTTCTTTTAGTCTGCTGATTGCAATATTTCAGCTAGAAAGTAAGTGATCACCCTGCACTCATGTTGCTTTGCACTAATGCATGCAAATTTGGTATATATATTTATATATATGTCAGGGTAGAGACTGCGATTTGGTAGAATTGGAGTCTCTACCCGTAGAGCTTTCTCTTCACATCGTCTTCTACCTGGACTGGTTTGGTCGGGAGCATGTGCAACAAACGTCTGATAAACTGCACTTTAACATCAATGAATGACACTTAAGTTGTTAAATGAGACTGAGTCTGGATGTGCTGCTCTGTCATTAACTCCTAAGTTTAGCGCAAGTTTAAACAAAAGAGGACAGTTCAGATAAGACTTGAGAATGAGCTTATTTTGAACAAACATCTCAGACTTTCTGAGCTTCAGCACCTCCAGCAAGAGATTTTAACAACAAGCAATTCAAGAGATCCAGAAGCTGGAGAGAGTTAGCTTTAGCTGAGCCAAAGAACATGTGGGACGCTAACCTAGCAAACATTTCAGACTTTTCTCTGTGAATTCTGAGAAATAATTTACTATTTAATGACAAAGCTACACATCTGATCTCAGTCTCATTAAAACAGACTTTAATTCAGTGTCATCCATCCATCTTAAAGTGCAGTTACCCAAAATGTTTGTTGCATGAGTTCCAACAAAACCTGTCCAGGTAGAAGGCCACTTTGACAAACAGGAAGTGGAAGGTTCCAAGCAGATTTATAGAAGGGGGAACCGGACTGTACTACGTGTGGTCAAGTGTAGAGGGGTGTTTTTTGGGTTTTTAAGGCTGACAATGATTATTAGTGAGACATTTAGAGGAGATATTCATTTGCAGTAAATGAAAGTATTTAAAATCTTGGAGTTAAAATTAGAAGAACACAAACTCTAACAGAAAACTTTGTTGATACGTTCTTGTTTTGTTTACAGATGTTAAGTTAAAGGAGTTTTATTTGTGACGTATAACCAATCAAATCACTCCAGAAGACAGAGCGACCACAGGTAGATAAAGGTTCAGAGCCAAAGTAGTGACGTGCTATACTATGATGTTTTTTGAGAAACATGCTATACTATGATGTTTTTTGAGAAACATGCTATACTATGATGTTTTTTAGACGACATGCTATACGATGACATTTGTTGAGCGACATGCTAAACAATGACATTTTTTGTACAACATGCTATACAATGATGTTCTTTGGATGACATGCTATACTATGATGTTTTTAGAGCGACATGCTATACTATGACGTTATTCGAGGGACATGCTATACTATGATGTTTTCTGGACAACTTACTGTACTATAGGCTTTTTTAATTGACATATTACTATGATTTTTTTGTTTTAGTTTTGTTGTTTTTTATGCAACATAAGAATTTCAACAGTTTTAGAAACTAAATATATTAAATATACTTTTTACTGTTATGATGTACAGCTCTGGCAATAAATATACGACATATATAGCTGGTAGGAAACAGCAAAAATATGTTGAAGAGCATATCAAGTAAAGTGAGGATGATGCAGAGTCGACAGGTGGAAATTGGCAGCTGGAAGCAGTGGGCTGGAGGAAGGTCAGCAGCTGCATCCCACAGTGGACATGATGGAGACTAAGCCAGCTGGTGGGACAGCAACCGCAGACCTGAAGTATCCGGCTCTGGAACCAGGGACATTCGGAGAAAGAACACAAGGAGAAACAGAGTTAATGTAATGCAATAGCAGTATATATATATTCAATATAAAGGTAGATAGAGAAGATAGGGAAGGGCTCAGTGCATCAGGAGAGTTCCCTCAGCAGCCTAGGCATAACCAGCAGCATAACTAGGGGCAGAACTAAGGGACGTCCAAGAGGAAGCCAGATGTGCCAATGAAGCCTCCAGCTGACCCCTTCAGGATCACCCGAGTCAACCCTAAATATGAGCATTGTCAAAAAGGAAGGTTTTAAGCCTGGACATAAAAATAGAGAGGGTGTCTGCCTCCCAAACCCAAACGGGAGCAGGTTCCACAGGAGAGGCGCCTGATAACTGAAGGCTCTGCCTCCTATTCTACTTTTAGAAATTCTAGGAACTGCAAGTAAGCCTGCAGTCTGAGAGCGAAGAGCTCTGCTAGGAAAATATGGTACCATCAGATCTTTAAGATATGATGGAGATTGGTTGTTAAGAGCTTTATATGTCAGGAGAAGGATTTTGAATTCTGTTCTAGCGTATAAAGGAAGCAAATGAAGAGAAACCAGTATAGGAGAAATATGATCTCTCTTGCTGACTCCCGTCAATACCCTGGCTGCAGCATTTTGGATCAACTGAAGATGTTTGAGAGAGCTATTTAGACAACCTGGTAATAAGGAATTACAGTAGTCAAGCCTGGAAGTAACAAAAGCATGGACTAGTTTTTCTGCATCACTCTGAGACAGGATGTTCCCGATTTTTACAATATTTCTCAGGTGGAAAAATTAAGTCCTACAGATTTGTTTTATTTGTGAGATAAAGGACATGTCTCGGTCAAAAATTACTCCGAGGTTCTTCACAGTAGTGCTGGAGGCCAATGTAATGCCATCCACTGAAAGCAAGTTTCTGAGATGTTTGGGGGGGCTCCAAGATATTGATCCATGAACCGATAATGACATCTTATCAAGAGGTGCTTATCGTGTTGCCTGTTTACTTCTACACTAGGTAGCCAAGTAGTTCATTAATATTTAATGTTGATGGAATATTTATTCTTTCCACCTTTTTGAAAAGCCTGCATTTTGCAATCGTATCGCAATAAAAGTAGGTATTACACTATATTGCATAGTGATTCTACTACAAGAGCAACTTCATGTTCTCTGCAATTAGATGGGAAAAAAGATGCAAATATTGGTATCTGAAGTCAGCCAAAATGAGGTGGAAAACATTGGTATATCAGTAAAAATCCAATTTCCTGCATCCCTAGTCATTCTTGTAGCATGCATGAGCAACCTCATATCTGAAAATTGGAAAATCACTGTTTTGGACCAGTGATTATAAATTTGTTTGAGGTGGATTTTTTTTTTTTTTTTTTTACCAACTAGAAACTAAACTACTATGATCCCAGCAATTCTAAAACTTACCACAAGACAGCTGCAAACAGACAATACTCTTTTCATCTTTTCCTGCAGGATTACATTGCAGATTGCCAGGGTACACTGTTTGGTTGAGGAAGTTCATAAGGTGGGAGGATTGTAGTTACTTTTGTGCTGTTAAGTGGGTTAATTGTTATTTCCTTGGGTGCTATGTAAGTTAATAAGATGATGGAGACTAGATATTCCAGGGAACAACAAAACACTCAAGGCAGCACAATGACATTTAGTGAAGATATTGCATATTTTGTCTTCGTCTGCGTGGGTTTCCTCTGGGTGTTGTGATGGATAAAATAGTGAGGTTATATACTGTTCGTATTCTGTAATATGGTAATGCAATCATAATGTATGCCTCAGTTATAAAACTTGTTAACACCGATCAGACACAACAATAAAACCACTGAAGTGAAGTGTGTAACATCGATCGTCTTGTTATAGTGCAGTGTTCTGCTGAGAAACCTTGGATCCTGTCCTTCATGTGGGCGTTGCTTTGACACATACTACCCATTTAGACTAAGCATACCTCCCCCATGGCAATGGCACTCCCCCAACCACAGCAGCTTCCCCTAGTTAGCCGATATGCCGTACCACTCCAGTTTCCAAACTCACCTGACTCAGCTGCTGTCAATCAAGTGGTACAGCAGGTTGGTCGATCCTCGCCTCCTCTGCATGCCGAAGTGTCTTTGGGCACAACAGTGAACCAGCTGTCAGGCGTACACTTTCTATGGCAGCCCTTCCACCATTGCTGTGTGAATGGAGAACAATGTAAAGTGCTTTGTAGACAGACGGATGGACAGATGGATGGATGGATACTTTATTCATCCCCTTGGGTAAATTCAAGGTATCCAGTAGTCCACATATGTTATATCCAAGATAGACAAGAAAATAATGTATGAATGAAAGAATGTTCAATAAAAGTGCAAATCTTGCTGGTGGAAGGAATTAGGTCCCAGAAATACTGGTATTTACAAAAAAGCTGATAAAATTGTTGGTATTAAATAGAGCATTAGAGAAGTACAAAAAAGCACAGTGTGAAAATAGAGCTAACAGGAACCTTATTGGTAAGGATTGTTGGTTTTATTGCACAGTTAAGTTGAGTAACTTGAGTGTGGCAGCCATCTTTTTAGTTCATAATCCACTGCCCTTAACCGAGGTTTTATGATGCCTGATGGATATGGGGACAGAACCAGACTATTTTCCATTTCAGTCCAGCTGAGAACCTAACAGGCTTGATCCATAAACGCCCCACAATGCAACCCATAAAACCCAAACGATCCTCTTCTAACGTTCCAGTGCCAGACACAACCTGAGGTTCATGTCCCAGTGGTTCAGAGCTGTTTTGGCTGCACAAGAGGGACCAACACAATGTCAGGCAGGAGGATTTAATGCTGTGGCTATCCAGTGTTTGCAACAGCATGATTCTACTATTTCAAAGGCCAAGGTTAATTTGTACAATACTATAAATAAGGCCTATATAGCACACAGTGATATACTGGCCTTACTATATATTTTGTCAGCTTTTAACCTCCATGCATTTCAGTGATTGTTGATGATTAGATGTTTTCTTTTAAAGGAAGTTATTGCCCCAAGCGCATCATATTTTTCGTTTCATAAGCTTTTGGGAGCTACAGCCCAGTTCTTTTGCTGGAAGTGTGTATTTATCATGGCAGTTCAAAATCAATTTCCAATCGCACGGAGCAGCCACATGCTCCACTTGACACTCTGTGCCAACTTTTAAATCAGTTGCATGCAATGATAGAACCACACTGGAGCAACAGAGAAGGAGCTGTTTGATTTGCAGTTTGGCTCGACTAAAAATCATCCAAGGTTATTTTGTGGAGGAGCCAGCTTGGATGTAGGGCTCAGTCCCAAAGTTCATTCTCTGGGACAGGCAGTGACGTGTTGGAGGGTGATTAATGCTCCAATATTGTGCAGCTGGGTTAGTCATCTGAACCCGATTGTAGGTGTTAGCCTGATTGGAGCTCTGAGAGAGGCTGATAAGGTAATCAGGCCAGTTCTGTTCCAGAGGTGCTGATGATAGCGAATGCAAGCTTGTATAATGGAGGTCAAGGTGTGTTTGGAGAATTTGTCTGTTGTGTCACATAAATGGGATTCATCCCAAACGATCCCTTTTGGGAAGTTATTAGTGTAGATTATTACAGTTAAATGTGGCACAGGTTAGTGTCATATGTGCACTGTTCACATGTTGATGATAAATGAATATAATGAATAATAATGTAGCCGAGGACCAGAGGTGGGATAATAAAAGTCAAGGACTGAAAATGAGAATAAAGGACATACAGGTGTTTGTGCATTTGTGTGTATGTGCCCATAGGTTCACACATAGAAGTGATGGATTTCATCAAACACTATTAAAGGACTGCTGCGTCTGCTTATTTCTCTTGAAGACTCAAAGAGCTCATGCACACTGACCTCGGTTTCAGAGGTCAGGATGGGGTCAGCAAGTTATTTCAAAACTAAAGAGGTCAGGGTCAAAAGGTGAGTTATGAAGTCGTATTTCTGTCACGTCTTCCTATAACATGCCGCATAATTGATTTGGCCGTTCCCCAGATTGCATTTTTATATATCTCATGTCACAAAGTCAGGGTGTATTTCAGCTGCTGGACAGATGATCTAAATGGATTTGGTGCAGCTGACGCACATGAAGTCTTTATCGCTGCACTTGCAGGTGAATAATTAGCGCCTCGGCATGTTTTGCTACTTAAACAGTACAATTATGCAACTGATGCTATGAAAAACACATTTGACTCATTTCTACGTCATTCACTCTGTCCATGCAGCGTTTTACAAATTCATTTTTGACATTCATGCAAAAACAATGGGCTTCACGGGCATTTTTCTGACCAGGAGGGATGGGAGCTCCACTTTTCATTAACGGTGAATGAACATCCCTGAGCCGGCAGCATCTGTCAGCTCGCTGCATCACGGCTCACAGAACCAGAAGTGGATTTGAGCTCTCATTTCTTAGGAACTCACAAATACTGTCTTTCTGGGTCACTATTGGCAAGAGAAAGCTTGACTAAGTACACAGACTCCTTCAACCTTTACTGTAACTTATTGTTATTCATCTGTCCCACTTACACATGTAGTTACTTTAAAACGGTTTTGCACGTGTCATAAGACTATCTTTAAATGATGCATTTACAAATTCAGCTAAACCTATGAATTCAGTAGAGCAAGCATTACTGGCTCACTGTCCAACTAAGCTTTTGCTGCTTTAATAAGTTTAGATCAAAACTGAAAAACACTGGTGGAGCATTTCACTGCCGTTTGTTGACTTAAATTTTTTCTCTTCATACCAGAGTACAGTTATATAATTCCGTCTGAGAGGCCTCCAACAGTCTCCTTAAGTCTATTGCCATGTGTCTGGTGTTGTAAGGCTGTAAATCTAAACACAACCTCTCCTTCTTCAGAAAAATATAAAAGACAATTGGTAAAATGTCAGAGCATTTGCCACATGGGCAAATGGGGGAATGGGTGTGAAATGTCCAGCTTTCAAAGCACAGAAATGACTGTGCTAATTAACGGAGCGAGTCGCTCTGAAATATCACATTAATGTCAATGACTTTATCTGGGGAGGGGGTGAAGGGGGCGGGGTTGTGGGCAAGTGCTCTGAGGGCTTCTTTGTACAGCTCCCTGTGGATATTACTGTACAAGCTTACAAGGCTGGAAGGTTGTGAGAAACACCCACTAACACAATTCTGCTCTCAGGCATGCAGTTTCAAACAGATGTAACATTATTCTTTATTTACCAGCACAATATAGCTTCCTGCCCCAGGATTCAATATGACAAAAATAGCTGTCATAATCCATTATAATGATAACATCATTCAGAGATGTGAATTGCCTAGAAGAAAATTTATCTTCCCTCCAAGAATGACTGAAACCTGCACTGTTTATGCGATAGATTAATAATTTTCGCTACCTTTAAAATCTTAAGCGTAACTATAACTGACGTTGTAGGCAAAATGGGCAAGCTGTTTCCCCTCGTTTTGCCTACAACGTCAGTTATAGTTACGCTTAAGATTTAAAGGTAGCGAAAATTATTAATCTATCGCATAAAACCTGCACTGTTTATGCGATAGATTAATAATTTTCGCTACCTTTAAAATCTTAAGCGTAACTATAACTGACGTTGTAGGCAAAATGGCAAGCTGTTTCCCCTCGTTTTGAATCCAGATGCTAAAGTAACACAACAGTCTCCTGGACTAAAATAACCTTTTGCTTCTACCTGATATGCTGAGATCACCAGAGAGAAGCAGTCTGTGGTGAATCAAGTACCTAGCACTTCCTCAGGCTTCAGTTCCTGCACTGGATCCTGCAGCAAATACAGCCAAGAATTTTCTAGAAAATTACATCCACTACATTCCCTCAGCCGGTAAAGTTAACTAGTGCAAACAACCGAAGAAATGCATTGTATAATTTTACTTTGAATGCTTACAGTTTCTGTATGTGCAGTTTTGCCACGTACAGTTGATTTCTCTCTTACAGTTTCATTGCCAGTCCTACGTACTGACCCAGGTAAGTAAAGCAGGCAGACACAAAGTGGTAAAACAGCACCATCCAGGTTATTGCCAGTTCTAATTGGGACGTTGGCATCAAAAGGGAACTTTATCCACTCAGCTCATCTGTCTACTAAGCCCGGAGGCCCTTCTAGCAGTTTGTGCTGGTCTGTGCAGCCAACGACGGAGCAGCTCTCACGCTCAGCTCTCAGCTTCAACGTAATGCTAAAAAAGTTCTACACTTGCAAGAAAAATCTGACACATCTTATCAAAGGCAGTTCTCAATCAACGATGGTGGGGGTAGTTTACTTCTAATAAGCCCTCACTTGATGTAAGACGGGAGGTCAAATCTGAACAACTTGTCGAATCACATGTTTTCTGACCTCCACAGCCCCCCCCCAAAAAAAAAACAACAACAAAAAAACACTGAATTGTCTTATTTTGTTTATCTGTTGACAGATACATCAGAGACCCAAGTGCACATACATAAGCACTAGAAAGTGAGATTTTTCCCCCTAATATTCCCCCTTTAACCGCAGCTCATTTTGCTCACACTGGCAGTGGACTAATTAATTAATAAATGTGGCTGAGAGGAGAAAGGGTGATCATAAACCATAGATAGACCGCATGTCACCAATCGTATTTAGCTTACAGAGAGCGTATCTCCTACTCTTTGCTGGCATTTCTGTGCAAGTACATGCAGTATGTTGGATTATTAACATTTATATGTTACACCCTGAAGAAATTCTGTACTCCTGTCATCTGACCATAACACCTGGAAGGAATAGCTGATCTAATTAATCTCCATCAAGTCTTTGTTGCCCCAAGATATTCTCATGTTATTAGCTCTGAGTCCTTGAAATGTCACCCTGTACAAGCTTGCCAATACTCTAATTGTGTACAGATAATGTTTCTTAAATGGTAAACAGGAGAAAACACAGAGACTAATAAGTTATGAGGTCATCCTGGAGACTGATGGAGTTTCTGCAAACGTTTGACAGCAGCGATACTGTGAGTGCTGATTAACACAGCCAAATGATGATTTGTGGATTGTTTTGTATCTAATCATAATCGTAATTATTGAATCGTAATTCATGCTTAAATGGTAAATAATAAAAAGTTATACCGATCAGCCACAACATTATGACTACTGACAGGCGAAGTGAAGAACATTGATCATCTTGTTATAATGCAATGTTCTGCTGGTAAACCTTG
Source organism: Acanthochromis polyacanthus (assembly GCF_021347895.1). NCBI lineage: Eukaryota > Metazoa > Chordata > Actinopteri > Pomacentridae > Acanthochromis > Acanthochromis polyacanthus. The sequence goes on from NC_067122.1 coordinate 15,520,143, forward strand.
AGTCATGTGGATGTTTGACACGTACCACCCAACTAGACATTGCAGTACAAACAACCCCTCAACTCCACATGGCAACAGCAGTCCTTGCTGCAGGACAATGCACCCCAACATACTACAAAAAACTGCTCAAGAGTGGCCCAAGGAACACGACAGAGCTAAAGTGTTCACTTGGGTTCCACACTACCCAGATCCAGATCTTACTGAGAATCTGTGGGATGTGCCAGGATAAGTCTGATCTAGGTAGGTCCCACTCTGCAACCCACAGGACCCACAGAATTCACTGACACCATCCTGGTACCACAGGACATCCCCAGAGGTCCTGTGTCCATGCCCCACTGGATCAGAGGAATTTTAGCAGAATAAAGGAGACCAACACAATATTAGGCAGGTAGTCATAATTAGGGATGGTTCGATCCGATCCGCTGGATCAATATCGAGTTCGATCCAGGCCAAAATGACTGTATCGAGCATCGGAGTTTTATATTAGAACTCGTTCGATCCGATCCATAAGCCCAATCTATCTCATATATCCTCATCTTCACTTTTCCGCGACATGCCGTAACACAGACGAGCTGTTGCCATGGTTGCCTTATGCCCGTGTTTTCGTCACGTGAGCAGAGAGTGAACAGAAGCCTGGAGAGCTGTGGTCATCTCTTCCGTGTGGAATTACTATATGCGAACGGAGGAGAAAAGAAAAATAGCTGAGTGCAACATTTGCAAAATGAGTGTCTCAAGGGGTGGCAGCAAAACCGGACATTTAACACAATGAACTTAATAAAGCATCTGCAGAAGCATCGTGGAAAGCAGTACGGAGACTTTTTACAGGCGAGTGCAAAACAAAAAGTGAACCGCAGCAGCCATCGTTGCAGGAAGCACTACAGAAGAGTACAAAACTCGCTCCAACGCCAAAATATAACAGAAAATTGTCGAGTTCATTTTTCTGGATGACCAACCACCTTGTGTGGTGGAAAATGTGGACTGTTGTAGTATTTTTCGACCCCCCGAAAAACAGACTCCCCCTTGGCATGAATGCGTGCGCCTTACGTTTCACTCTGTGGCCACTTGACGGCTTTTCTGTTGTACGTTTACTGTTTTTTGTTGTTGTTTTCTACTGTTTTTCGGGTTAAATGTGATTAAGTAGCGATCTGTGGACATGTTTTCGTGTTAAATATGATTAGGTGACAGGTCTCTCTTCTCATCCGCACCAGTGTCTAAATGGCATCAGGGGGGATCCTACGCTGCTCTCAGCTTCACTGGCATGAGAACATTACGACAAGGTTTAATCGCCAGATATTATTTATATTCCATCAGTATTGTACACGTGTCAATAAAATAATTGTTCACTGTGTTTTACATACAGTACAACATCAGCGGCTGCATGCAAAAGAAGAAAGACACGAGATTGCACTATCACTGTTTACCCTTGTTTTTCTGTTTTTGTTTTGAAATCAGGTGTATAGCCTAGATTTTTATTGTTTTGATTGTGTGTCTTGAGAAGCCATGTGCAACTTACTGAGTACTACCTACATTGTTCTAGTGGAGATGCTATTATTTTATGTTAATTCCTAAAATTATTTATTGCAGCCTTGCAATGTCATTGAGGTGTAATGTGACTTTTCTGTTTATACACTGGGATTATTTAGTTTAATTTAAATATGTGCACCAAGTTGCAGTTTTATTTCAAACATCTGAATGGTGCAGCTGGGTCTGTTGTGTTTACAACGCTGTTAAAAGCGATGTGAGCTTTAAGTTTTAATAAAGCCACAGCAGTTGTTGTCACATGTTTTCCTTCTTTCTTTAGGGGACCAGAACAGTTGTTGTACAATGAACGTGGTGTTTTTAGATGTCAGTATCAAGCAAATTACATCCATGTATTATTAACAACTTTTAGAATGACAAAAAGAATCATATCGGTATCGGTATCGGCCGATCCTGAAGGCTGCAGTATCGATATCGATATCGGTATCGGATGTGAAAAAGTGGTATCGAGCCATCCCTAGTCATAATGTTATGCCTGATGGGTGCATGTTCATAAATTTGGAGATTATTTATATTCATATAACTGATTGTCTCTTCAAACATTACATCATTCACTTATTACTGCATATTTGTCATTGCACTGATTCTTCCAAATGATTCTGCTTTTGTTTGCGCTCTACAAACACTGAAGGTTTTACCACAGCAAAACACAAGCTCTGTGTAAATGACAATGTGTCCCCCAGTGAAAGACTGAGGTCCGGGCTGGCTCCTCTGCCTCACTATCACAGCAGATACTGCACAGTAGCAATCAATAGCACTGAGCAAGCATCAGAGTTTTTATTATCTACAAGGCCCTGACTCCATCCACCACTGTAGTGACTAATCTAATTGGAGCCGACACAGACTCCCCAGCTATGCTGTGCTGCCAAGGAAAGAGAGAAGACAGAGATGTCAGGGAGATCTTCATAAATCAATAGTCAGTCACAGACAATTTTACTTCCTTCTATCCATTCATGCATCCACAGCCTCTGTCTAAAACAGTGTACTTAGCCTGCTCCTCTCACAAGTCATCACGTCACTTCTAACAGCTGAAACCATTGTTTCTATTTTCTCCTGCACATGCTATAGTCAGCCAGTTCAATGGTCTGCATCCACCCTGCTTTTAAACTAGGCCGAGAGACTATATGTGGAAAGTATACCACTGGTGCTACCAAGCCCACAGATTCTCCACAAGACTCAGCAACAGACTCACATTTAGAAGTATGACTCAACGAGGGCAGTGCAGGGAGCACATGCACTAATGTTTTGGACTAAAGTGGGAATATCTGTGAGAAAAATCACCCCAGAAAGCTGTGCTGAAAGCCTGTTATTCAAGGCATTGAAAGTCAGGAATAATATTGTGAGTGAGAACATTGTACGTAGCTACTTTGAGCTGATATCCATCCTGGCTGGAAAAGATGGAGAAGTTCTCATACTGAGCAGACAGTGTTAATTACGCAAGTATGAATTATTCAGCCTCTAAACGATTCAGTGAAACATAAATGCCTCCGGTCAATAGTTGCCAACACTTGAGAAGGCTTTGGACTCCCTCTGGGGGGATTCCAGATCCAGTGATGGGCTGCATCTTATATGCCAGACCACAAAATGACACCAGAGTTAAATCTTCAGCTGGCACGCTGAATCAGCGCCCTTCACCACTGATTGCATCATCTTCTTGAGGATTTATTGACCATACTGAATTATTAGGAAAGGGTCTGAGGACTACTGGTATAAAGAAAAAGTCTTCAAAGTTTGCACAAATGCAGGTGATCTTCTAGAAATGTCTTTTTACGTTGTTATTATTCTAATGCAAACATGCAGACATTACACACATAAGGCAAAAATGTTGAATAGCGTGTTATTATAGAATAAACTTAAAAATGTCCACACTTGGTTCAGAAAAACTGGATTATTTTTGTTCTTATCTCAGCTGTGCAGCCAAAAATACAAACTCTAAACTTCACTGTGAAATGACGAATCCTGAGGGAAGAAACTCACAGTTTTCGATTCAGGAGCAGCTGGTCAGAGTTCTTTCAATAATCTCTGAGTGTGTCCTCTGTGAGTTGAGCACGTACTTGGTGAATCAAAAAGCCATCATTACTTCAAGATCTAATACTACAGTTCACCATGGCAACAGGTAGATAGAAAGCAGAGGCTCCATTTTAATCCAGTGTAGCTGAAATACGAATGTGTGACAACAGTGCACATTAACATAGTAAAAGTAGCAGTGAAAGAACTGCAGTTAGTGAGTTAACACCACACACTGGGTTTAACATTTTACACTCATTCATCATTCAGGACTTTCTAACCTACTGGAATCTGACTGCAGATTATACATTTAATATTTAAATGCATTCAGCTGTAACTTGCAGCTCATATTAATTTTTTTATTCACTTGTGATTATAACTTGATATTCTGACAACATTTTGATTATTTAAAAAAAGCATCCACTTTAAAGTTGACGATATTTCAAAATACATTAAATAAAATAAGTGACATTGCTAAAACAAGCTAAGCCTATTTGCAGCAAGTATTCAAAAGCTCTTTTCATTTGCACTCACACATATTCTGATGCAATCATAAGAAATATGAAAATGACAAATTATTAATTTTAGAGTAATGCTAATTTAGCTTCAAAGCTTAACACAGTCTGTGTTGTTGTGCTGCTGCTTAGTTGTGGTATAGTAAAATTAAAAAAAATTGGCAATTGTCCACAGAACCACCGAATTCTCACTAAACCTGCTTTCTTGAATACAGCCAAAGTTGGATTTAAATGTTTTTGACATATGCACAGATTTTTAAATCTTTGATACTATTTTTTTAACGCCTCTCAGTCACACATTTGCAATTGTTTGCAGGACTGATTCAAGAATAAAGAGGAAATTTTTAATCAAGTATTCCTATATGGTCCGTGTATATTTTGGCAATTGGATTTTCCGTTCTGAAACGGGTATTGAAAAACAAAAAACGAGTGGTTATTTGATTTTCGTTTTAAAAGACAACTAAAATTGAAATAAAAGGCATTTTTCCTTTTCATGATCAAAAAGGGATATACAAAATTTTTATAATGCTTTGATTTTCATTTTATATTCAGAATAACAAAAACTAAAATCAGTAAGAGATAGAAACGAAAAAAGGTCCATTTTTTCATTTTCTGAGACCAGAAGTGGTTATCAAGTGTGGAGCCAATCAGAGTACGATGCATAGACTGTATAGAATATTTTTTTCGTTAGTTTTCATGATCAAAATGAGAGATCAGGTGGCCGATCTTTAAATAAATCAATACTGAATTTTTTCAGTAGAAGTGTCGTAGTCGTTCAACATGTCGTTCAAAAAAACGTCATAGCATGTCACTTTAAAAGCATCATAGTATAGCATGTCGCTTTAAAAACATCATAGTATAGCATGTCGCTTTAAAAACATCATAGTATAGCATGCCATTCAACAAATATCAAAGTATAGCCTTTGGTCCAAAAAGCATCATAGTATAGCATGTCATTGTAAAAACGTCTTAAAATAGCATGTTGCTCTAAAAACGTCATAGTATAGCATGTTGCTCAAAAAATGTCGTAGTATAGAACGTCACTCAAAAAACGTCATGTAGAATATACCTCCTGCCCTTTTCCTGTCAGGACACACTGTAACATCAAAGCGCAGTCTGCATCAGCCCAGCCTCTGGCTATTGCCACCCAGTCAAACAAGACAAAAAATGAGTCTGGGTCTCTGTCATTAAAACTACGGCAATAATCTCAAATTATTTACATCGAAAGGACATGGAGCTCTCCTCAGATGCAGCAGCAATAACTGACTTAACCTCTGACATTTTAAGGATTTATTCAAAACAACTACAGCACAGGACAATTTTACACTGGAACACGATCTGTCAGGCACCACAAGGCCACCGTGTGCACCCGGAGGATCACCCCGAGCCGGTATGGAGTTCTCCCACTATCTAATGGACCAAACCCCCGCTATCTAAACTCCTCCCTAGTCTTCATGCAACAACAAGCCGCGGGTTCTAATGCACTGTTGACCGCTGGTCCGGTTGGACGATGAACACGCCAGCAAGCCTCCCGAAACCACGGACATGCTCCCAAGCAAATCTTTAACCGCACGCGTCACAGCACTACCAAGCCCCACGCAACGAACCCAAAGGGGAACTCTGCTACAGCCTACAAGGGAAAACTCCACACCATATGAAAACAAAACACACGAGGATACCTTCCCTGACTCTCCTGCTACACGTGTAAACAAAACTGCAGACGAGGATCAACGCCGAGTCCACAGGGTAAGTAAACTACTATACAAAGATATGGCTTAGGGATTACATTAACAGTATACCAACCAACTTACCCCGATCACCAGCCAAAATAAACTGTGCTCTTTTCCAAAGTCCCTGCAAACGCACGTAAAAAACGTTTAACACTAATGTAAACATGGAAACAAAAGGAAACAGGTGCGTCAAACAATTTTATGCACGTGCACTCGCCGGCACAAAGCACCAGTCAACAAACTTCCAGTCTGAATGCACCAACAAACAGACAAACAAATCACAGATTTGCCAAAAGCGAAAGTTCCTAACAAATATTTTACCATTAACTTAAGTAGTAATCATTAAATCAAGTCCGGACCAAGTGAGTGCGCATGTGTGTCTACTTTCTGTAACACAGCGACTGCTATGGCCAATAGCAGCCAATAGCAAGTAGGTGTGCTTGATTTATTGCACTGGGACATTTCCCACAACTCGTCAATAGACGTCAACAAGCGCCGCTTGCGCCGGGACGGGGCGAGCAGTAAATTACACTTGAAATTCCACATGTTCTTGTGATTGGCTGAAAAACTTTAAACTGGATTTACAGCGGTTATCATTGACAGATGCATATTTTAAATAAAAACGGAGAGAGGCACTACAAAACAGTCAAAAAAATTTTGTCAAGGTAATAATGCAGAGGAAAATAACCTCTTTGATTAAAAGAAAAGACAGAGATACTGAAGATGGGTTACCACAGAAAATCAGAAACTAACTGCTACTACTATAACTACTTTAGGCCTCTGTGGAATATATTTTAGGTGATGTGTTTTGATGTTTAGTTCCAATTTGAGTGTTTGCTCTTGACCTCATGTCTGTTCTTAGAGCCTTGAATTCTGGATGTTTATCAGTGTTTCAATTAAAGCAAAAAGTTCACCATATTTTCAAGTGTTATTAATTCCTACCTATTCCATTGGCCTACAGTAAAATATTAATTTGTTTGTGTTTTAACTTTGCTATTTTAAAATTCATGAAGTTAGCGCGAGACGAGGGCTTTGGTTATAGTACCGGCAAGAATTTAAAACTACTTTCACCCCTGGAGCCAAGACAGGTCACTGGAAGCCAGCATATATAGAAGAGCTGGAGCAGCGGGCCCAGGTGCTCTGCATCTGTGGTTTTACCTGGCCAATCCTAGCACCTTGGAGAGAACAGATGTGATATGTTCCTCTATCAAACATATACACAGGGCCGTCAGAATAGCATGTCGCTATTAAAACGTAATAGTATAACATGTCGCTGAAAAAAACGTCATAGTATAACATGTAGTCCAAAAAAACGTTAGAATTTTGCATGTTGCTCAAAAACGTCATAGTATAGCATGTTGCTCTAAAAACGTCATGGTATAGCATGTCGCTCTTAAACCGTCATTATTTAGCATGTCGCTCATAAAACGTCATAGTATAACATGTCATCCAACAAACATCATTGTATAGCATGTCGTCCAAAAAGCGTCATAGTATAGCATGTTGCTCTAAAAACGTCACAGTATGGCTTTTGGTACTTAACAGGCAAACATGTAAATATAGTGCACTTTCACCAAGGCTTTCACTGTCAGAGTTAGTTTTGTAAAAGGAAATATGTAAAATTAGACTTTTGACTGTAAATATGAAACATTTCTTGTGAAAACATGACAAAATAATCCAGTGTTTCCTTAAGAAATGATATCTTTAAAGGTAGTTGCTAGAGGTACGGACCCGTACTTTCCATTTGCCAATCGGATACACGAGATCTGGTCACGTGACTCCCGGTAGACGCTGGAGGTACGGACTCGTAGCATCGGTACTACAGGTACGGACCCTAAACCTGACCCTAACACTAACCCTAACCTTAACCTTTGCTTACCTTTCAACAGTTTACAGTGGTTAGCAGCTTCTTGAGTCGCGAGACTCGCGTACGGGTCCGTATCTGTCTGGCAAATGGAAAGTGCCGTATCCGTAGCCCACACGCTACGGGTACGGGTCCGTATCTGTAGACACTACCATCTATAAAGGGTAGAAAAGCCTCTGAGACAGCATTTAGATCATCATGAGACGCTAAAACTGTCTGATGAAACTCATAGTAATGATATTCTTTATGGCAGACTAGCAGAAGTTCTGGTCCTACCACATACATTAGGAACTCTGAATAGAAACTGCATTGAAAAATGGCATTATGCACACAATGTCCACAAAGTATATGATGTTTTGAGATGCTGAAAGAACTTCTCTTAAATGGTGAAAATGAGGACTAGGTAGCTTTGTTCTTTTATTTTCCCTATCCAGTTCTATTCTGATCAAACTGGCAGTCTTCCAGTCTCAGAAGATTAGGTTAATATACAGAAATGATTTGATCTGATAACCTGTGGTCTCGTTCCTCCCCAACCCAAACACCAGAAATGCACCGTTGAGCCTCACCTGCTCCGGTTTTCTGCTGAGCAGGGCCAGGTGGGATCCCTCCCAGGGAGAAGGTTACAACACTGAGTCCTCCAAAGTCCTGGTTGGGGTGCTGGATGACTCTGGGGTGGCTGCTGTCCACTTGGACCACAGTGCCCGAGCCATTCTTGACTATGTGGAGAGTGTGCCACTGGCCGTCCGACAGCGCTGCATCTCCCACCGTCCGCTCCACCTTCCCCCCGACGCCGGCATCTGAGATGTAGTGGACATTGCCGTTTCTCAGCTGAGAGAAGAAACAGAGATGGAGGTTTGGTTAAGTGCTGACAGTAAACTCTAAGTACATATGAGGTGCTTTTTGGTGGCTCCTGTAAAAGCTTTTTTGCCTGAGTGAAAGAGACAAACAGAAGTAGCCTTGACTCGACGTACAAATATATGAAAAACCTTGACGCTCTCCTACCAAAGCACTCAAAATCACACTTTCTTTTTTGTTTTTTTCAAGTAAGAATGTAGTAAACATGTTTAAGATCCCATGCTGTGCCAGACCTTGGTAAGATTTTACTTGTGACTCATTTTGTTTGAGACTCATTATCTTATCTCAACCTTAAGACCAAGCCTGTCTGCACTGACAGTCCTTTCAATGACATTTTAACCGTGTGAATGTGTTATCTTTACTCCTCCAAGGAACGCAGCGGAGTTATGTGATGATCGGTGTGCGTTTGTCTGTGAATCCATCTGTCTGTCTGTCTGTCCATGTGCAACATTACTCAAAAATGGACTAATGATTTGGATGAAATTTTCAGGGAAAGTCAAATGACACAAAGACGACCTCATTAAATTTTTGCAGTGATGCAGCTTATAGTCTGGATCTTTGTTCAGGATTTCCTATTGCCAGATATAGCTACCAGCACAGCGTCGCTGTAACCATGACAACAAGTGAACACTGTGTCAGTCACCTGCTGGCGAACACACGATTGCGATCCTACTACAAATTGACTGTGATTTATTAGTTGGAAATCATACAAGGAACAAATGATTGAAATGTGGAGTGTTTCTGAGTCCCGTCACTCCCTGCTGCCCGCTACATATTTAGGTCATGCAAAATAACAAAGCCCAGTCAGACAATGGTGAAGCTCCTGATGTTTCACAAAGTCTTCTTCACGTTCAGCCGTCAGTCTTATTTTGAACACAAATTCAACTTTCTGCCCTTCTCTCCTTTCTTCAGGAAACACTGTAAGAGCTTGTCCCCAATGCAGCTAGGTGCTTCTAAGTTTAGACACATCCATTGCTTGACAGCAACAATGTGGAACCGTTTTCTTTCATCTTTACGTGAATTTTTAGACTTTTCGTAAGCGTCGTCGTCATATTAACAAACCGCTTGTTCGATAGATGCTTCTTGTGCAGCTGGAATACGTCATAGGTTAGTATGTCCTCGAAAACATGACAAAAACGTTGCAGTTTAATATGTTATCCGTTACGGCCGTGGCCGTATTTGTTTTGGTTTTTTTTGTTGTAGTTTTGAACTGTTTTATTGTCTGGGAGTGGGTGCTCTGTGGTTGCGTGTAAATCTTTGTGTGTAGGAGGCGTGATTGGTGGACGATGCTGATTGACTGGTTGTCATTTCAAATCCTGGCGGCCAGCAGTGATGGAGGAGCCACTGTGACAGCAGCACCCCTTGTGTGTCTCCCCAGCCTCCAAACCTTTGAGAAATAGATTAGAATAGCGGAGTTTTGTTGTTAGGTTTAGTAGGTCTCTTTTTCGCTTATTGTGTTTGTTTTTGGATTGGATATTTTCTTTTGTTTGAGAGCAAGAAACGCCTCTTTAGTTTGTATCCTTCTTTTGTTGGTTTTGAATGAACAGCCCATGCAGTGGCCTCTTTAAGTTGTAAATATATTGTAAAATAAATATTCCGGTATCTTTTTTTATAGAACTTGTTAGACTGTTGTTTCTTTTGGGGACTGGGGAAATATTCGGGGTTTTTTTCTTCTTTTCTTTTTTACTTTATGTTGTGCACCCTACCCCCGAGACAGGGGCATAACACATCTAAAATGTGACAAAAATGTCATAGGTTAGTATTTCATCCAAAATGTGACAAAAATGTCATAGGTCATAGTTAAGTATGTCATCCAAAATGTGACAAAAACGTCATAGTTTAGTATGTCGTCAAAAATGTGGAAAAAAACGTCATAGTTTAGTATGTCGTCAAAAATGTGGAAAAAACGTCATAGGTTAGTATGTCGTCCGAAATGTGACAAAAACATCACAGTTTAGTATGTCGTCAAAAACGTGGAAAAACATCATAGTTTAGTATGTCGTCTGAAATGTGACAAAAACGTCATAGTTTAGTATGTCGTCCGAAATGTGACAAAAACATCACAGTTTAGTATGTCGTCAAAAACGTGGAAAAAACATCATAGTTTAGTATGTCGTCCAAAATTTGACAAAAACGTCATAGTTTAGTATGTTGTCCAAAATGTGACAAAAATGTCCAAAATATGATAAAAACATCATAGGTTAGTATGTCGTCCAAAATGTGACAAAAACGTCATAGGTTAGTATGTCGTCCAACAACTGAAAAGAAGGTGCCCAGGTAGCTCAACTGGTTGAGCAGCTGACCTATAAACAGGTTTGTGTCAGAGACCCAGGTTCAGTTCCAGCTCAGGGCTATTTACTGCAGGTCTTCCCTTGACAAAGTCTCAATAGAGTCTCTCACTTTGATGTAGTTTTTGTTCCATTATTGGTGTTTTTAAGGTTTTTCTGTGTGTTTCTTCAACTTTTCTTCAGTTTTTGTATTTTATAATAAAAATATCCTACCCCAGGCCTTGTTTTTTTCTTCCAAGTTTAGTATGTTGTCCAAAATATGACAAAACACCATAGTTCAGTATGTCGTCCAACAAGTGAGGAGAAGGTGCCCAGGTAGCTCGACTGGTTGAGCGGCTGATCCTTAAACAGGATTGTGTCAGAGACCCAGGTTCAATTCCAGCTCAGGGCTATTTATTGCAGGTCTTCCCTTGACAAAGTCTCAATTGAGTCTTTTACTTTGATGTAGTTTTTGTTCCATTATTGGTGTTTTTCTGTGTGTTTCTTCAACTTTTCTTCAGTTTTTGTATTTTATAATAAAAATACCCTACCCCAGGCCTTGTGTTTTTCTTCCAAGTTTAGTATGTTGTCCAAAATGTGACAAAAACGTCATAGTTTAGTATGTCGTCCAAAATGTGACAAAAACGTCATAGTTTAGTATGTCGTCCAAAATGTGGAAAAAACGTCATAGGTTTGTATGTCGTCCAAAATATGACAAAAACACCATAGTTCAGTATGTCGTCCAAAATGTGACAAAAACGTCATAGTTTAGTATGTGGTCCAAAATGTGACAAAAACATCGTAGTTTAGTATGTCGTCCAAAATGTGACAAAAATGTCCAAAATATGATAAAAACGTCACAGGTTAGTATGTGGTCCAAAATGTGACAAAAAAGTCATAGTTTAGTATGTCGTCCAAAATGTGACAAAAACGTCATAGGTTAGTATGTGGTCCAAAATGTGACAAAAAAGTCATAGTTTAGTATGTCGTCCAAAATGTGACAAAAACGTCATAGGTTAGTATGTCGTCAAAAACGTGGAAAAAACATCATAGTTTAGTATGTCGTCCAAAATATGATAAAAACGTCATAGGTTAGTATGTGGTCCAAAATGTGACAAAAATGTCCAAAATATGATAAAAACGTCACAGGTTAGTATGTCGTCCAAAATGTGACAAAAACGTCATAGTTTAGTATGTCGTCCAAAATGTGGAAAAAAAAGTCATAGGTTTGTATGTCGTCCAACAACTGAGGAAAAGGTGCCAGGTAGCTCAACTGGTTGAGAGGTTGATTCCTAAACAGGTTTGTGTCAGAGACCTAGGTTCAGTTCCAGCTCAGGGCCCATTACTGCAGGTCTCTTCCCTTGACTAAGGCTCTATTAAGTCTTTTGCTATGATGTAGTTGTTGTTCCATTATTGGTGTTTTTCTGTGTGTTTCTTCAACTTTTCCTCAGTTTTTGCATTTTATAATAAAAATATCCTACCCCAGGCCTTGTGTTTTTCTTCCAAGTTTAGGATGTGGTCCAAAATATGACAAAAACGTCAGTTTAGTATGTGGTCCAAAATATGACAAAAACATCATAGTTTAGTATGTCGTCCAAAATGTGACAAAAATGTCATAGTTTAGTATGTCGTCCAAAATGTGACAAAAACGTGATAGTTTAGTATGTCGTCCAAAATTTGGAAAAAATGTCATAGTTTAGTATGTCGGCCAAAATGTGGAAAAAACGTCATAGTTTAGTATGTCGTCCAAAATGTGGAAAAAACGTCATAGTTTATTATGTCGTCCAAAATGTGACAAAAATGTCATAGGTTAGTATGTCGTCCAAAATGTGACAAAAACGTCATAGTTTAGTATGTCGTCCAAAATGTGGAAAAAACGTCATAGTTTAGTATGTCGTCCAAAATGTGACAAAAATGTCATAGGTTAGTATGTCATCCAAAATGTGACAAAAATGTCATAGGTTAGTATGTCGTCCAAAATGTGACAAAAACGTCATAGTTCAGTATGTCGTCCAAAATGTGACAAAAACGTCATAGTTTAGTATGTCGTCCAAAATATGATAAAAACGTCATAGGTTAGTATGTCGTCCAAAATGTGACAAAAACGTCATAGTTTAGTATGTCGTCCAAAATGTGACAAAAATGTCCAAAATATGATGAAAACGTCACAGGTTAGTATGTCGTCCAAAATGTGACAAAAAGTCATAGTTTAGTATGTCGTCCAAAAAATTTGGAAAAAACGTCATAGGTTAGTATGTCGTCAAAAATGTGACAAAAACGTCATAGGTTAGTATGTCGTCAAAAATGTGACAAAAACGTCACAGGATAGTGTGTCGTCCAAAATGTTACAAAAACCTCACAAGTTAGTATATCGTGCAAAATGTGACAAAAACGTTATAGTTCATTATGTCGTCCAAAATGTGACGAAAACATCATAGTTTAGTATGCCGTCCAAAATGTGACAAAAACATCATAGTTTAGTATGTTGTCAAAATGTGGCAAAAACTGAGATTCAGAGCCATCGAACTGGTCGAAGCTGTCGTCTAGACTGGACTGGCTTGAGGTCACAGGTTTGCTCTTATCAAAGCTGGTTTCAGCAGAAGAGAAGACAGGGCTACTATTTGTGCTGCCGTCCTCTGAGGACAGACTGACCGCAGGAGCTGATAACATGATTCTCTGTTTCGCAGCGACACAAAGAGAAACTTTTCTCCTTCAGTGGTCCGAATCGACAAGGCGTTGGATACCAGCAAAGCTGTATTCTTTTTCACTATGTAGATGCTGGAAAGTGGAATCACTACCTTCGTGTCTTTAAGCAAAACTGAGGCATAGAAACAGGCATTGGTGTCCATGATGTACAGTCGACCATGGTAGGACACTTCCTTCAGCAGGGCACAGATGTACGCATGTATCAAGTCTTCAATTTCATGAATGTCTGGAAACAACTTGTGGAATGTCTTGTTGTGCTTAATGAAACTACTTTGTGTGCCAGTACTCTCCGTCTTCTCAAAGCCTTCGCTGTCAACATCAAATGTCTGCAACCTGACAGCTACTTGTATGTAGTTTAGTATGTCGCCCAAAATGTGACAAAAACATCATAGGTTAGTATGTCGTCCAACAGGTGAAAAAAAGGTGCCCAGGTAGCTCAACTGGTTGAGAGGCTGATCTGTAAACAGGATTGTGTCAGAGACCCAGATTCAATTCCAGCTCAGGGCTATTTATTGCGGGTCTTCCCTTGACGAAGTCTCTATTGAGTCTGTACTTTGATGTAGTTTTTGTTCCATTATTGGTGTTTTTAAGGTTTTTATGTGTGTTTCTTCAACTTTTCCTCAGTTTTTGTATTTTATAATAAAAATATCCTACCCCAGGCCTTGTTTTTTTCTTCCAAGTTTAGGATGTGGTCCAAAATATGATAAAAACATCAGTTTAGTATGTGGTCCAAAATGTGACAAAAAAGTCATAGTTTAGTATGTTGTCAAAAATGTGGAAAAAACGTCATAGTTTAGTAAGTCACCCAAAATATGACAAAAACGTCATAGGTTAGTATGTCGTCCAAAATGTGACAAAAACGTCACAGGATAGTATGTCGTCCAAAATGTTACAAAAACCTCACAGGTTAGTAAGTTGTCAAAAATGTGCAAAAAATGTCATAGTTTAGTATGTCGTCCAAAATGTGCCAAAAACTTCATAGGTTAGTATGTCGTCCAACAAATTAAAAAAAAAAAGGTGCCCAGGTAGCTCAACTGGTTGAGAGGCTGATCTATAAACAGGATTGTGTCAGAGACACAGGTTCAATTCCAGTTCAGGGCTATTTATTACAGGTCTTCCCTTGACGAAGTCTCTATTGAGTCTGTTACTTTGATGTAGTTTTTGTTCCATTATTGGTGTTTTTAAGGGTTTTCTGTGTGTTTCTTCAACTTTTCCTCAGTTTTTGTATTTTATAATAAAAATATTCTACCCCAGGCCTTGTTTTTTTCTTCCAAGTTTAGTATGTGGTCCAAAATATGACAAAAACCTCATAGGGTAGTATGCCGTCCAAAATATGGAAAAAAATGTCACAGGTTAGTATGTCATCCAAAATGTGACAAAAATGTCATAGTTTAGTATGTCCCTCGAATAACGTCATAGTATAGCATGTCACTCTTACACCGTCGTTGTTTAGCATGTCACTCAACAAACGTCATTGTATAGCATGTGGTTTAAAAAAACATCAGCATGTCGTTCAAAAAACATAATATAGCATGTCACTCAAACAACGTCATAGTATAGCATATCACTCTAAAAAAACATCGTAGGATAGCCTTTGGTCCAAAAAGCAGCATAATATGAAATGTCGCTCAAAAAAGGTCAAAGTATAGTATGTCGTCCAAAAAACGTCATAGTATAACATGTCGTTTAAAAAAACGTCATGGTATAGTATGTCGCTCAAAAAAGATCATAGGATAGCTTTTGGTCCAAAAAGCATTGTTCTATAACATGTCGCTCAAAAAACGTCATAGGTATAGCATGCCGCTCCAAAAGCGTCATAGTATAGCATGCCGTCCAAAAACGCCACAGTATTACATGTCACTCTAAAAACGACATAGTATAGCATGTCGTCCAAAAAACATCATAGTATAGCATGTCGCTCAAGAAACATCATAGTTTAGCATGTTGCTCTAAAAACGTCACAGTATAGCATGTCACGCTTAAACCGTCATTGTTTAGCATGTCGCTCGACAAATGTCATCGTATAGCATGTCGTCCAAAAAACATCATAGTATAGCATGTTTCTCAAAAAACTTCATAGTATACCATGTCGCTCAAAAACATCATAGTATAGCCTTTGGTCCAAGAAACGTCATCGTATAGCATGTCACTCAAGAAATTTCATTGTATAACACGTCACTCAAAAAGTGTCATAGTATAGCATGTCATCCAAGAAACGTCTAAGTATAGGATGTCGCTCTTAGAATGTCATAGTACAGCATGTCGCTCAACAAATGTCACAGTATAACCTTTGGTCATGAGAACGTCATAGTGCAGCATGTCCCTCTAAAAACGTCATAGTATAGCATGTCATCCAAAAAAATGTCATAGTATAGCCTTTGGTCGAGAAAATGTCATAGTATAGCATGTCGTCCAAAAAAACGTCATAATATAGCATGTCGCTCTAAAAACGTCATAGTATAGCATGTTCCTCGAATAACGTCATAGTATAGCATGTCACTCTAAAAACATCATAGTATAGCATGTCGTCCAAAGAACTTCATTGCATAGCATGTCGTACAAAAAATGTCATAGGTTAACACATCACTCAAAAAGTGTCATAGTATAGCATGTCATCCAAGAAACGTATTCGTATGTCGCTCTTAAAATGTCATAGTACAGCATGTCTCTCAACAAACGTCACAGTATAACCTTTGGTCATGAGAACGTCATAGTGTAGCATATCGAGATAGGAGACAGTAGGGCGCAGGCTGACCACGCCCTGCGTTGAGCTATCGCTCATCTTCAGCAACACAGAGTTCAGGAGTTGCAATGGTGCTGTGGCTCTGTACCAGCTCTTCATGAGCAACAATCTTCAGGACACCTTCTCAGAGACTGTGTCTCTCCTGAAGATCCTCATCACAACTCCAATGACGACAGCTAAATCTGAGAGGTGCTCAGGGGCGGATTGAACGTTATTTCAAGGGCTGGTCCACATGTGGGCCGGTGCGCTGGTATTTATTAAATAATTTTGTTTATTGGGCACCCAATGCCTGTATAGCTCATCGGGTTAAGCAGGTGACCCATGTACAGGGGCTGGTCTCCAACGCAGCGACCTGGGTTCAATTCCTGTCTGTGGCCCTTTGCTGCATGTCTTCCCCCCATTTCCTGTCACTCTTTCACTGTGACTATCACAATAAAAAGGCAAAAAAATAAATAAACAATTTTGTTTATTTATCCATATGCGGCCGAATGGGATGAGCGTCCAACCATTCATCAGCCCTGTACAGGCACGCAGGCCCACATGCGTCACACACACACGCATGCTCAGCCCCGCACGGGCCCTGGAGGTGCTTCTCAACACTAAAAAGAATCAAGACCTTCCTCAGGAACACGATGTCGCAGGATCGTCTTAATGCACTGGCCATGCTCTCTATGGAAAAGAAACTTGTCAGGGAGACCCCAGATTTTAACCATAGAGTCATTGAGAAATTTGCATGTCTCAAAGACAGAAGAGCAAAACTTGCATACATACACACACACACACACACACACACACACACACACACACATATATATATATATATATATATATATATATATATATATATAAATCATATAGATGTACAAAGCAGAGAGAATAAAATGCAATGTAAATGTAAATTCTCAAGTTAACACAAGAACATGACATCCCTGCCCCAAACCATATTTACACATGTACAAACGTTTTACAGCTAAAACCGATGGAAGAGGACTGTTTTGCAGAGCTTTTTTCTTGTGCTCCCTTTCTGCAGGTCAAGACAGGTAAGTTTGGCAATATGGTGCAGCCTTATCTTGAGAAACACGGACACAACCAATGACAACGAGCTGGAATGATGGTTGTCGATACCAAACTGTGTTTCTTCAATGTGTTCAACAAGCAGAAAAACCACCTCCATTCCAGTCTCCTCCCAGATGATGTGTATGACTGTTGACACCTTTGGAGCTTGCTTTGTTGAAGCCTGGCGAATCACCTTCTCTGCAACTCTCAGCACCTTATAATAATAATACTAGTTATTAATATTACAATAATACATTATATTTACATAGCACTTTACACAGTGCTAAAAGACATTTTACAGTACAGAGAAAATAACAAAAAACAAAGCAACTTTAACATGCAAAGATAAAAAAATAAACACGATTATAAAATCAAACCTTCACTGTGCCTTGTGATGGAATCAGTAGGCCGCCATTGTTTTTCAGAGCTAGAAGGTGGTAGCTCTCATCAAATGATGATGGTACAGCATCTCTGACCAAGCTTGCACACATCACATCACCTTCAAAATTAAAACGGAAGATTTGGGAGAGTCTATACAAAGTCATCTTACAAAAGAGGTCAAGCTTGTTTTCTTCCTTCAAATTTCTTACAACCTTTCTTCAACAAAACTCCTATTTTGATGCATATCTGTTGATAATGAACCAAAAGTGCTTAAACTGTGAATAACCTTGTTTGCAAACTATTCTACAGTCAGATGTTCAGTTGTCTGTATTTTTAAGTAAGTGGGTGGGTATGAGCATTAGAGGTAGCTTACTGTTGTTAGGGTGAATTACATGTGAACAATACAGTCTGTGCCACCTGTGTAAAATTCGCTGGTCAATGTTATACCAGTAATATTTGTTTTAGCTTTTCTGTATCAGTTGTAATCTAAGTCAGTGTTATGGAATATGACTTATAAAGTCTCAGTTCACAGACGGGTCAACACCGCCACTAAACATAGCCTAGCTAGCTGGCCACAATTTCGCTAATTTCTACTCTTTATTATGTCTATGGTCATTTAGCTCCATAGATATGTTTCTTCATATCTATGTTTAGCTCCACACTTGCCGATTACCACTTCCGGTCTCAGCAAATGAAAAAACGGACCTTTTTTTCGTTTATGTCTCTTACTGATTTTATTTTTTTTATTCTAAATATAAAATGAAGTCAAAGCATTTTTAAAATTTCGTATATCCCCTTTTTATCATAAAAAGGAAAAACGCCTTGCATTTTTGTATTTTAAAACGAAAATCAAATAACCACTCGTTTTTTGTTTTTCAGTACCCGTTTCAGAACGGAAAATCCAATTGCCAGATAAATACACGGACCACGGATCCCATATACTATACAGTTTACTATACTCACACCTTCAAAAATTTGTTTGCTTTGACTGGCAGTTTTTCTCAGCACAGTTGGTGTTTGTTGTGTGTCTCTGGCTTCAAGGCTCTGCTGCACTGAAGCATGTGATGGATACATGATCCTATCACCAGACCATCACTGCATTTACTGAGGTGTATGGACGCCATCTTGTGGTGGAAAGTTTAACGTACATTTTCTTTGGTTGTCACAGTCCAGGGGAGACATATTCCAAAAATAATAATAAAACTGGACTGATTTATTTTCATCAGAGAAATAGCTGAGACTGACATACAGACCATATTAATTGACAATAAGGACTGACATTTCACTGGATATCTTCAGTGTTCACAGGCAAAGAGGCACATTTGTATAGCACACAGAGCAAAGAATTGAGTTATTTTAAAAAAAGGATTTAATGGGACAATAATGATTTTTTTTGTAGTACCCAATTAGCTCAATGTGTTGATGTTCCCTTCTTATGATGCTTTACATGCAGAGTTAATACAATACATAGAACTAAATATTTTCTTAAAATACATGTTTTGTGTTTGTTGGTTTTGTGGCCTGTTTGTTATTAATTTTCATCTATTGTTTGAGTACTTACAGTGTCAAACTGTATTTCATTGTACCATGGACAATGGCAATAAAGTGATTGATTGATTGATTGATTGATTGACTGACTGACAAATGTCAACGTAATATCTTTTTTAATATTGTTTTGAAATCTCATAGGTTGACAAAAAAGATTTTTGCAAAATCAATCTATCCTGAGCCTTACATGTAAATTCACAAAGAAGGCGTGATGATGAAATCAATTTATTGTTTTATTCGTATTATAGCATCCATTAGGGCAGAATATTGACCCTGATTTGACCTAGTTAGCAGATGGGAACACTGATTCAACCTGAAAACTGTCCTGGAAAGTGGGGTAAAATGAGGGCATAAGTCATGACCTATGATTTTAGTTTTCTGAGCTCCATTCTGATCTAAACATCTGCAGTGTCTTCAACTTTTAATCTAACCGGTCTTTTTAACTGTTTAATCCTCCATTCTTTTATTCTGCCGTGTTTGATGATATACAAATATACATACATGTACTCCAGAGGAAATCCCCAGTGGCCTTTAGTGCGTGTTGATGTTGACACACTAGTTTTTCCAGCCTGTGGTTTTCTCTGAACAAACACACAACTAATAGTGAGTCTGTGCAAACATAGATTTTGTACTTTGGAGTGACGGTCCAGTGTGTGTCTGTCAGGATGTCACAGAAGGTTGGAATGGCACTGGTCTCTTTGTTTCTTTTGTTTCTGGACTTTCAGCTGGGCTCCGGAGGTATTATGAGATTTTTTTGTGATGCTCGTAAATAATTGCTGTCCAGCTTGAGGTTTGTTTTAGTTGTGAAACCTTCCCAGTCTTACTTAGTTCTTGTGGTATTGTAAGCAGATGTGAAGGGTACTTTTTATTTTTTCGTATAAAAAAAGGAATGTCTATAATCTATATATGTGTTGTCATGACCGGTGAAATGAAAACTCTGTGTTCTGTCCCTTTGTTTCACTCCAGCTCCTGCTCCGGCTGCAGGTCCGGTGTTTCTCTCCGGTCATGCTGCCGACAGCGTTCTGCGAAGACACAAACGTTACAACACTGGTGTGTTTGAGGAGTTCCTGCAGGGCAACTTGGAGAGAGAATGTATAGAGGAAGTATGTGACCTGGAAGAAGCCAGAGAGACCTTTGAGAACGATGAAAAGACGGTGAATATTTGTTTAATTTGGTGTTAATTTCCACATATCATCTTCTTTGTTGGCTGCATTTATCAGTGGCTTTACTCTGTATTGTAGATGGAGTTCTGGGCAGGATATATAGGTATGTTTAATGACTTTTCCTTGGAATAATTGTGTCTGTGGTTACATCCGAATGTTGACCCATGCTTATTATATTACCATTGCAATTTAGGACCTCTCATCATTACTAATTTTGAAGCTAAATTAGATAAGGCCTGTGCATCATCTTGCAACAGAGGCATGCACAAAGGTTGCTTTTATACAGAGAATGTTGTTTGATGACTGTGTTTGCATTTCCTCAGATGGAAATCAGTGTACGTCAAACCCATGTCTGAATGAGGGGTCATGTAAAGACCAAGTTGGCTTCTACACCTGCACATGTGTGTCTGGATTTACTGGCAGAAACTGTGAGATTGGTAAGTGAATGTCCAGTGGCTGGAATGTAAAATGTGATAAAACTTTTTTTTTCGCTACATGACCCAAATTTGCCAAGATATATGATATCGCACTTCATCAGATCACAGTCTCAAAGGATAAACAGCCAGATGCCTCTTTTTTTGTTCTCCTTGCTGCTAAATTAAATCAGTTACACACACACACAGTGTCTGTCTGGTTTTAGATCCCAAAATTAGATTGTTTTTCTTTTATGGATATTCTAAAAACAGCCGTTAAAATGGCCTCTCTGTGAGCAGCATTTACCTGAAATACACTTTTTTTTAAACACGATTGGTACCTTTTGAAGGAAGGTATTTCAAGTCCATCTTAAAATAACAATCATTAGCCCATATGGGCAGTGAAACAAGTTTTGCTAGCTCGAATTATTCCTCCAGTTCAAACTGGTTTGTAAGAGATTCATTTTAAATGCGTTTCCAGTCAGTCAAGTGTTGGGGAATAAAATTCACTAAAGTTCTGTGCGAAATTACATTCTAGAGATTCTCTGAAGAAAATACAAGTCATCAGAGTTTGTGGATGTCCCCTAGAGTTACAATTCTTTCACTGTGTAACTATTCCTCTGTGATTTAAGAAGAAGGAACTCATCTTTTCATGAGACGGGTACATAGACAAGCTTTTCCAAAAGTTTCAGATACACTCCCACACTGTTGAACTTGGAAAATACTTTTATGCCTCCATGTCTACAAAAATAAATGGACACAATAAACAGGACACATTGGTTCATGATCCTGGTAATAGATATTAATATTCATACATTTCCCACATTGTCCAGTGCTGGATAAGTAACCCCTACAGATAAGACAGTGTGCAAAGACAGTCTGAAAGTTTTGTTTCTAATCCTTCACTACAACTCAACTTGCGTCAGACAAAACAACATTTTGTCAAGACTGTAATTTTGGATGAAGCCCACTTGTTTTACCTCCTCATCTTAAAGCCTCATTCAAGCTTCAGATACCATTTGAAATGCTGTTGATTTTATTCTCATGACTAACATTGGAAACACGTTAAGAAGGCATTTTTAAAAAACTGCAGAAACTGTATCCTTATATACCCATATAATACAGGTTGAAAAACAACGCGTGCACTGAATTGTGAGAACGTGTCATTTTACATATTCATTCAGGGGATAGTTTTGAATCAATTATTATATATTTGTTTCTTCTTTCAGTTGTAGCCAGAAGATGTGATGTTGATAACGGAGATTGTATGCATTTCTGTGAGTCAATGGGAACCTTTGGAGCGAAATGTTCCTGTGCGACAGGATACAAGCTGATGCGGGACGGATTCAGCTGTGAAGCAGAAGGTATCTGTGTATTCTTAATGAATTCTCACCCAAATATGGTAAGAATGGCTCTCAGTCCTCTTTTGTCACATCAACAGTTGAATTCCCGTGTGGCAGAAGGGCCCTGACAACAGCAGCAAGCACAATATTTTCAAGGTCTCTGCTCAACTATGGGAATTCCAGCCTTGAGAACGCCACTTCAACGACCACCACCACATCCCCTCCCTCAACTCCGGCCAGTACCACTGAGAATTATGAGGCCGTAAATGATACTGAGGTCGACACAGAGTTCTTCTTTCAGCGGCCACCTCGGCCTTTTAAACGCATCGTTGGTGGTCAGGACGTCGTTCCAGGAGAAATCCCGTGGCAGGTAATGTGGGGAGGTGCAAGAGTGTAATGCATGTAGGGAGTTTGTTAAACAGAGCCCATGAGGGAAAAGGAACAGCTGTAAAATGTTCATTTTCCTTGCAGCTATTCACAGCTCTTTTCTCCCTCTTTTATTCAGGTAGCCTTGGTAGCACATCCCAGCGGTCAGTTATTCTGTGGGGGCTCCATTCTCAGCGAACGCTGGATTATTACTGCTGCTCATTGCCTGGTGGAGGCACAAGGCTCCTTCTCAGTCAGAGTGGGTAAGATTCACAGAATACACATGATGGAAGAAGCCCTGTTTGAAATGGAGTGTGTAAGAACTAGCTATTTTGATAGCACATAAATTATTTAAATCAAGCAAATAAAAAGATAACTAAATTAAGATGGTTTTAGTTTCTAAATTGTGGGATTTGCTGCATTTCTTCATCTTATGTAATGGCAACTGAACGACTTTTGGTTTCTACTGGGTCTTTTACAATTTTCTTGCAGTTTCTAGGCCAATTAATGATTTGCTTAATGAATGTAGTCCTGGTGTAGTTTTTTTGTATCAGACAATTTCTTATAACTAAATACATTTAGCATTTCACGCAACTGTTTTGCATTTTTCTTCAGTACATCCATTTCAATTGTTTTATTGAAAACAACTCTGACTACAGGGGAGCACAACATCTACATCAACGAGGGCACAGAGCAGGATTACGAAGTGTTGGAGGAGCACGTACACCCACGCTACAATGCTACTGTGAGCTTGTACAACCATGACATCGCCCTGGTGTATCTCAAAACCCCCATCACCTTCTCCAAAACAGTGCGACCTGTCTGCATAGGCCCCAAGGCTTTCACCGAGGCTTTAGTGAAGGGGTCCTCCCCAGCTACAGTCAGTGGCTGGGGACGAACTCGCTTCCTCGGATCCACGGCCAGCACCCTACAAAAAGTCGAAGTTCCCTTCACAGATCGGACAGAATGTAAACACAGCAGCAGTGCCAGGATCACTCCTGTCATGTTCTGTGCTGGATACTATGATGAGGCCAAGGACGCCTGTCAGGGCGACAGCGGAGGTCCTCACACAAACAGCATGCATGACACATGGTTTCTGACAGGCATCGTGAGCTGGGGGGAGGAATGTGCAAAGGAGGGGAAATATGGCGTCTACACGCGGCTGTCTCTTTATTACCGCTGGATAAATCATGTGATGGGATTAACCAAACACAGGCTGGCAGTTGATCTGGAAGATCCTGACCCTTAAATTTAAAGATGAGAGATTTTGAAAATAGAAATGCATTGCATGTCAAATACCATGAATGTTACAAAATAGGAAGATGCTTTTTATCTGCATGCTACAAGAATTTGCAGCCAGTCAATGAAGTCTAACATGACTGATCGTTCAGAAGAAACTCGCATACCTGAGCAGTCAGGCTTCTACTTTTTGTTGTAAAAAAGATGCATGTGGTAGAAGTAGTTTCATGTTTCAGACAGATGTGTGAAAAGAACATACTTAAGTAATTTACACTGATTGTATCAATTCTACCATAAAGTTAACTAAGCACAGAAGCAAATTACTTCATAAAGAATACATGAATATGCTTGTAAAGTTTTAAAGAGAGTTTCATGATTTAATATGTTCTTTCATACTGTGTTAAATAAACAGTACAAAAACACCAAATTCAAGTCATGAATTCAGTGCACTGACTGTGTGCAGCTACTCAAAACGCATCACTCCCATCTGCTGGAAGTGGAATCTTTTTAAGGTAGTGGTGTTTAATGTCAGAAAATCAAAACAGATCTTTGCAAACCCAGGCTTCAAATTACATACAACCATGACACCAAAAAGCTCTTGAAAAGAAGAAGAAGCAGAGTCTGCATAAGTTTATTGCATAAGCCAGCTTCCAGTGAAACAAGAATACAGAAATAATAGATTAAACAAGGGTGTGTGAAAAAGACGAGCCTTAGTTTTCAGCCAAACATAACACCATGTTAAAACAACAGTTATTTCCATTATTTAAAAAAAAAAAAACACTTATTGCAATAAATCTTACCTTCATTGGATTGTTTTCACAGAACCAAAGTTGTACAAAAAACAAAAACTAAACAGTGTAGAGCAGTGACTGTCTAATAATACAAACCCGGCCGGTGTGCAGTTGCCATGCATTTTCATTAAAAGAAAAGTTCAGCAACAAGCTTAGGCTACTTGGCTCATTGGAATACGTAATATTTCAAGCAGGCTTTTTGTTTTCCAACCTGGAAAAACTGTGCAAATTCTGCAGCATTTTGGATTGAAATGACAAAGAAACCATCTGATCGCGTTATATGAGCCGAAAGGAAAAACAAAGGAGGGTGTTGTAGCAGAGTCAAGCATAGCTCCTGTAAATATATGGAGACATTATTTCATTTGGGACTACACAGATACCTCACAATATGAAGGAACAACATGACAGCAAAATAAATAAATTAACAACATAGGAAATACGTAGTGTGCAGCGGTCCCTGCTGCTTTCTTGACTCATTTCCATATCAAACGCAGCGTATCAAAGGCAGCCTTCAGACCGGGGCCTCAATTTGATGTGGTAAATTCATATAAGTCTGCAATCAATATTTAATTAAGTGTTCGACACAGAGGGTATATTTCATGTTGGCTGTATGATCCCTTTTAATGGGGAGCTCAAGATTAACTGAGCTGTAATGCTGAGGAGGAAACCATCTGCCTCGGTGATGAAGGCGTAAGCACAGCATCATCTTTCCCTACGATTCTCTTCCTCACTTTCCTGTGAGTGACTGACAGTCGGCTCCCAAAAGATGCTGAAGAAAAATGACAGTATTTTGCGCTCTGTGGCACACGCCTCCCATTTGTCTACGGCACACACAGAGGAATACATTGCCATCAATCTTCATCATGTCCGTCTCTGTCTTAGATTACCATCACTGACATGTCAACCGCTGCCTGCATGTAGGGGGTATGTCTCCCCCTGCATCATACATTCAAGAATAAACAAAGGAAATAACAGCTAGAATCAGGGGAAGTACACAGTAGGTGAGGAAAAGCAGCAAGCAAAGAACACATTCAGTAGACAATAGGTGGATTTCACCCTCTATTGTCCTTCCACCCTTGTAAAGTGCCTGTTGAATATTTGTGAGGTCAGTTTAAAACAAGAACAGGGTTTTTGATTTTGCAAACAGTACATAGAAGAGACTCTAAAAGAGCAGGAATAAAAAGGCATTATGGCATGGCACATTTTGGCATTTTAACTCCCAGACTGTACAGAAGAGTGGTGCCGAAAGAACGAGATGTAAGAAAAACACGATGTAGTATTTCAATGGAAAAATGTCAACCAACTACACAAAGATGAAACACTGAGGTACAGTAAATGTTAAAAATGATACAGTTTATGTACAGCAGTCTCCGTTTTTAAGAAATGTTTCAGGCAAATCCTGGATTAGCATCCATCCGGCACCAGACAGACAAACACTCAAGCACTCAGAGACACTGTCATGTCAAGAATGAGCTGGAATGAAGAGTCCACAGGTTGTGAAGTGATCCACGGCTGCAAACTCACATCTTGACTGCATGCGTTGCAGGTGGAGCGCCAGAGGGACAAGATATTGATCACCGATCAGAAAAGAGGAAGACCAAACAGGATCCAGCTGTACCAGGCCGTTGATTGTCCAGAAGGGGGCATCTCCCGTGCATTTGTGCTGGTGCTTCTGCACACTTTCACTGTCAGAAAACTTCAGAAGATCATCAGTCAAAGCCACGAAGAAAAATCAGGTCTGTGGAGTCCCACACTTTTCTCCCTAATGATTGAACTCTGAAGAAAGCAGACAGCACTGGGAGGTGAAGAGAGGGTGGCTGATAGTGCATCACTTATGAGACAGCTATGACTCAGTCTGTTTTTTCCTGTCTGTTCATCATCCACAGGTAAATATTAGATTCACATTCTGTGCTTTCTTCTCTAAGGGGAGCTGAGCTTTCTTGCCTTCAGGTTCCCCGGGTCTACAAGAAAATACACAGACTTTAGAGAAGAAAATCAAAGTTTAGAAAGGCGTATGACTCAACATTACGCTGTCACGGAAGTCCATGTCTTTTCTTTACCCCCTAGTCTGGAGGAGTGTTCTCGGCTGCTGTCTCCTATAATCAGCTTCAGGCTGGCAGCTGCTATGAAACCCTCCTGTCGCCGACTCAGATTTTTCACCAGCCTTTCCACAAGGATAAAGAGCGAAGAGGAGAGTGTTGACATAGGGGAAAGAAAATAGGGGGAGAAACTATATAAATATTGCTAACAAGTTTAGCTAGAGTTCTTTGCATTTTGCTAAGCAGGATATTAGTCTACAGACGCACCTTATAGGTACTTTTTCCATACACTCTAACCCTTCTCATGTGAATAGTTTAACTGATCATTAACCACCCTGACAGAGGGGTTTATTGAACTTCATTTGTGGCTGAAAACTCACCAGCGCCCCCTGTTGTCTTCAAATTGTAGTTGGATGACGTCTCCACATTTGATCGTGATGCTGTCTGGTCCATTTTGGAGACAGTCAGCTAAAGCCCTGTATCTGCCTGGAGACTGACACGGAAAGAAAACTTTCAAGCACAAGTGGAAGTGCTGGAAGTACCGTAACTAGAGAATCAATTATAGAATAGACTTCTTTAATGAGCAGTTACTGTACTGTAATGCAAATTTGTGCAGATGCAGAGGTACTGTATGGTCATCTCAGAAATACACAGTAGTCAGGAGCTTTACGCCGTATATTGCCAAATAGGCAGTAAATGATTGATTGATTGAAATAGGCCGTAAATGAAGAAAAAACAATACACTTCTTAAACTCTACTCAATATTCGATAGCAGACCTGTGCAGCATTTTGTACCCTTAAAGCTAACACTCTCCAGCTGAGGCAAAAGTAAAAGTAATAACAGCAATCTGAATGTAAAGACACAAGAGCACTATACTAGTTTTTATGAACAAAAAATCTAACCTGAATCAAATGTTCTGCATTATTTAGTCTATTGCTAGTTGATTGGTATTATTCATGTGGTCCAAGCACTTTCTGAAGGTATTTTTGTTCCTGTCATGATTTTACTCACTCTGGACTTCTTTTCCTACACCTTTATGAAAAAAGCACAACCACTGTTAGAAATAGAGAGAACTCAAATATCTTCTGTGCTGTATAACTAAATTTTAATGTCATATATAATTAAAAAGAGAGAGAAAAAAGGAAAGTTGAATTTACTTTTTTGATTATTTGACATTTTTGCAAGTGTCCCTAGATGTCCCAAGTACTGGTAGGAAAATGGGGCTCTACAAGCCATAGATATCCTACTACTTGCTTTTTAATTTTTTTGTTTTGTTTTCCTTTTCTCTCTGTGTAAACACAGCCTGAAGTTCAGCCTAGTTCAGACAAATAACCTCTGAATTTGGACACAAAGCCGGTCACAGCTGAGTCAAACGTGGCTTCTCAGTTGCAACCTGGGCCACAGAATTCTTAGCTTTTTCTTTTTTTTTTAACAAAAATTCATTTTTAAATGAAACCATCTTCAGTGAAATATAGTTTCATGCTTACATTTGGTTATTTTTGTGGAAGTAACTGAACATCACATATGATTATTTTCAAGACTGTCAGAGAGTTGAAAATCGAAAAATGTATTCTGTTTTTACAGTTTCTGGCATTGATAAATGATGAAATTTTGGCATTTTAAACAAAAAAAAAAAGATAACATGAATTTCAACCTGCTGACAAGTTTTGGGGCTTAGAGTGTAAAGAAATAGACAGTGTTGTTTGCAACAAGTGTAATACCAAGTAGTTTAGTTAATTTATCCGGAAATGAAGCTGTAAGAATATTACAGTTCATCATGTACTGTATTGTATTGGATGTGACAGCATTTGTTCTTACCAGATGCACCAAAACCTCGTCCTCTGTGTCAGATGGGTGGAAACCGTCCCGACCTCCAGGCCACTCCTCCAGACCCTCGCAGATGTCTACCGAGTGATGAGCTCCGGGCCAACCTGAGACACAGACACGACTTTAGCTATAAAAGACACTGATGAACACATTCTTCAGAACATTAAGTCTTAAAAGGCACCATGTAGATACTTAGTAACCACATCGACATTATAATGGCCCTTAGTCACTTACTGGGAAAATAACAAGAACGTAGAATCAAAAGCTAATTTCAGTAGATGGACCTTTTTCCCACAAATTCCTCGATGTACCTGGTTCTTCAGGTCAAAGTACACCTGAACTGCTGAGGGGGAAGAGTCACATAACTACATTAGTGTTTGAAGAAAATCAACAATGCCAGTGCAACAATGTGCGAAGCAAGTGTGACTTGAATCAATTTGCTTAAAATTTCCTGTGACTGAGTTACTAAGTATCTACTTGATTATAGCATGAATTATTAGGGATGAGATTAACTCACTCCTACGGTTGTGCTGGTGTTTAGGAGAGTGTGGCTGGGGGTCTGGACTGCTCCTCCCTGACTCAGTGTCCTCTGAGCTCACTGACGCTCTCTGCTGTTTGCTGTTAAAACAACACAAAACGACAAGCTTCAACAAATGCTGTACGGAGTCAGACACATTCAGGATAGATGTCATCCTCAGCCATACAATCTGGGGTCAGCTTCCTGAATCTGAAGACATGGAAATAGTAAAAGCTGGCCCCAGATCAGTTTCAAGAACAACTCTGTCCTGTTGTTTCTCACTCGGCCATTTAGACACCAGCCAGACAGCACAGAACACACAGCAGCCATGTGCAAGCCTCTCTGTTAAAGGTGGGAAGTAGAAGTCACTGACACGTGTTCACACAAAACGTGTCAACACAAAAGAAGATCTGGTCTCGATTTATTAAGATCCAAACTGCAGATTTGGTTGCTTCATTTGTGGATTCAGAATGTCTCAAGGAATTTTACAGATGCTTGATCAGATCTCAAAAAACGAGCCCCATCTTAAAAAGCAGCTGTCATGAAAAAAAATTAAGAAAATTCATGGAATGAAACTCAAATTATTTTGTTTGCCCTTTGCATTACATGCAAAACAGCAAATCTGAGATGCAGAAAGAAGAGCGGTTGTTTTTTTGATACCATGTTAGGAAGCCATGGAGGAGCTGCAGAGACAGTGGCCTCTCAATGCAGCAAGGCAGCGTGGGGATCAGTTATGAACCTGAATGGAGGCTGTAAAAAGGGGGTGCAGCTGACGGTCAGTATGCAAACACAGCAGCCTGGGGTGGGGGGTTTGGTCCCCAAGATGGGCCAGGTGGGTCATGCCAGGGTGAGGTGAGCCAGGCTGGGCCAGGCTGAGTTTACCACTGAGCGTTACGGCAGGTCAGTGGCGCTGGGGGCAGTGGCGGGGGCGCGGCCGGGGCCGTTGCCGGGGGCTTCGGGGACGGGGGCTCCGGGACCGCAGGCAGAGAAACACATCAGCTGACAGCGAGACAAAGTCCAGCCCCGGCAGACAGCCCCTGGGAACCCCTCTGGACGGCCGCATGCCCCTGCAGGTAGGGGATGGGAGGAGTGGGGATAGGCAACTAGACAGCAGTGAACAGAGTGGGGGCCTGGGCCCGTCGTCACACACCGCCACACACAAAAGCCTTGTACCAGGGCAACGTGGAATGACAGTCACATTCACTCAAGCTTTTTGCACATGTAGTAGCACTGTGACTGTGTGTTTCATACTTGTATGTGTATGTTTGTGTATCTACAGCCTACAGTCATGCGCTTAACACACTGTAACTGTGTCTGTAATCAACCAGTGGCACTGACCTCTCAGGGAGCGGCGGAGAAAGCTGCATGTGTTCAGCCATTTGGCCATGATGATATGCTTCATCTGTGAGGAGAAGAAGAAGAAGAAGAAGAAGAGCAAGGTATTGTAAGACCGTATAAAGATGTTTCAGTTTCTCAACAGGATCCAGTTTTATGGTCATTCCTTAATACTGCAGCTACTGGTGAAGAAACTGGAAGCACAAAAGCTCACATATTTGCTGTGGAGCCTTTAACTACATCTCATGCTGCCTGGAGGCTGTGAAAATCGGTTTAAAGCTCTGACCTTTGTACTCAGAATATTTGCTCATATAACTTAAGATGCTCACTGACCTCTAAGCAGTTTTTGCTGGTTGGTTAGAATTCTTCGGAGCTCATTGAGCCAGGCCATCTTCACCTCCACCGTAGGAGCCTGAGAGACAACAGAAACATTACAGGTTAAACAAGACAGATTTAGTATACACCAATCAGGCATAATATAATGGCCATCTGCTTAAGTGTTGTCCCCCTATGTCATCAACAATGCTCTGAACCATTGGGCATAAACAAGAGGACCTCTCAGGGTGTCCTATGGGGTCTGACACCAGGCAGAGGATCCTTTGGGTGCTCTGGGTTGTGCAGTGGGGCCTCTAAGAATCAAACTTGTTCCACTGCATCCTGTTGATGCTCGACCAGAATGGGGTCTAGGATGTTTGGAGGTCAAATCAACATCTTTGGTGACTGTCACGTTCCCAAAATGTTCCTGACTGTTCGATGTTTTTGCAGTGTGGTGGGGTGCATTCCTGTGTGGGGGTCGGCCATTGACATTCAGGATTTCCATTTGCATGAAGGAGTGCGTTTGTTCAGGAACAGCTTTTATCTGAGTGTCTAAGTCTCATCAACACGGATGCCAGAATCCAAGGTTTCCCAGCAGAACACCACATAGTACCAATATAATCAATGTTATTCACTTCACCTGTCAGTGGTCATAATGTTGTGGCTGATCGGTGGATATACGTGTCTCTAGCTGCAATCTTACCATTTAGACTCGAAGGCCTCTCCTTTTAGTTTATATGGTTAATCATTTGTCTATCAATGTTTAGAGAGCTGTTAAAAATATTGACCACAATTTTCCACAGAGCACATTCATATGTCAAAACCAGCAAATGTGTTTATTATTAAGAATATAAAGCTCCAGTTTTGCTTAACAATCCCGATTATCAAAACCATTTCTAAATAAGCTTTACAGTCAGAGTAAGAGCTAAACAACAAGCTACTTATTGTTGTTCAGCTCTAAAAATGCAAGCATGAAACTTTTCCAGAGTCCTCACCTGAACCACATACACCTCCTCCCTGCCACTGTACCAGATCTCAAACTTCTTCACATCTCCCTTGACGTTCTCTGTGATCCCCACAGCAGTCATCTGCCAAGAGACAAGCACTGTTTACAGCGACTCACACACACACACACAGCGTTAGGTGGAGCCGCACAAACAGCACATTGTACATCAGAGTTACATCATGTAACACATCTGTCATGTCATAACGCAAACATTTGCACTTGTGCACACACACACACACCTCCGCTGTGCGACTGCTTCCTCCCCACATCCTCAATAATAAATCAAGAGCTGCAGTTGTTGGTGTGACACCAGCTGTGACACCCTCCAACACGTATAACAAAAGAAGTGTTGCAGAAATCCAAGCCAGGCCTGGACTATAAAGCAGTTTTCAAGGTTTAAGTGAGATAGCTACAAATTCAACTCGTGGTTTTCAAGGCCATAGTGGTGGTTCACTTCTCACATCTCCATGGTAACTTATCATGCTCACATAACCTGCTGCAGAGAAGGTTATGATGGAGATAACAGACCAACACATATAAAAACATTGCATTACTATTCACAGAGGATCCTGTGGAGCTTGGTGCATGTATATTTAGTATGGGGAAAAAAAGCCATAAAATTCCCTCTGTATGCACTCGGTGTATATAACACCCCTTTAAATACACTGTCAAACAAAATGCCAGATTTTTGCTAACCATGTTGACACTGAAAACTGTAAAAAGCAGCACTGATTCACTGGAGAATACATTAATTTTCGCCTCTTGCAATCTGGCAAATCAAGTGTTGCTTTTTAAGCAGTTTTTAAAAACATACGGAGAAACAAAGCGTCATTGTGACAGTTTGTATGCTGCATTTTACAACTTTTTTAACACATGCCGTCAAGAAGTGATGAATTACAGGACTTGCAGCTTTGGGAGGTAAATGCTTTTCTAAACTCTTTTCTTTCCCTGAAAAGCACAGATGTAAGAGATCCTTAGTGGAGGTAACTCAACTCTTCTTTGCTTTTGGTTTAGTTTCTCTGTAGGAAATTTCAATGCCATTGTATTCTACTTTAGGCTGTGTGTATATTTATAGCAATACAATTCTAAAATACAGACTAATTGATTAAAGCACTAAAGCCTTAAACTGCTGAGTGTATAAGAGTTTAAAGTAAGATTTGTCCTTCACTTGCTCCCAAGACAGTTTAATACTGGCAGGGTTGCAGCTGAATTAATAAGGCCAAAATTGTCTCACGCATTAAGATCAAGCAGCACATTAATGGAACCACACGACTGTAATTATAGTCACATGTACTCGTGCTTTAATGATGGGGCAGTAATACTGATAGGCCTATTAACGTAGGCATTCACACAGTCAGCGTTAACTGCAGCAACCGTGTTGCTTTCTGGCTGGATTGTAATTTTAAACTCTTCATATTGGTATAGGAATATAGTTTGTTATAGTAAAGTAATTTGCAGCTCCATGTTTATGGCTGGTCATCTGTTGCTTACAATGCCCTTTTAATGTGCTCATAGCTAGACTTAGAAATTCTGGATGATTTATCGAGTTAGTAACCAGCTTTACATGACCACTTAGCGAGACGGTGGTTGTTAGGCTTAGTGAAGACAGATGATGAAGTGATGCTCCTGGGTGTGTTAAAATTGCTTTGCAGTACAGGCCAGATTCTGTAACCACTTGGGCAACCTACAAATCATCAAAGATAGCAATATAGACACCAATATCAGCTCAGTGGATCATTTACTTTCACATTGCCAAAACCTAAAAAACAGATTAAGCGATCATTTGTTATATTTGTGAGCCTTAAGGTTTTAGGAAATGTGTCAGGCAGGAAACTACTTTCAGTCTGCTACTATAGTATTGTGCTCCTCTAACTCTCTTGAATCACTATTCTTGTATGTTAATTTACTCAACCCCACATAATACATACTGAATAGTTCACTTGATAAAGAGTATATTGAGTTAAGTCAAAGAAATGCAACATTTAGCCATACTTTATACTGTATTCTACGTACACTACAAAGTAAACACAATATACTTAACGCTTAACATTCTGAATTTTAAAAAAGCAAATAAAGATTTGCTTTGTAGCAAACAAAGAGTGCTTTTAGTCAGAGCAATAGCGCCCTCATGTTCTTATGTCACCAAAACAACTTGTTTAGTTTATTTTAAAAAGATGCATTTCCCTGCATAAGCAGCCTGTTGATAATATTCATGATATCATATGTTAGTTTCACCAACCTCTTACTCATAAAATTAACAATCACAGTCACTTTAAAAGCTACTCATAATTTGTTTTGGAGCTGCCACAAGCTGTCACTTTCTCACACTTTAGACACCATTAGTTACTTCAGCATAATGTAAAATACAGAACTAAAAGCTTTCAGAGCAGCACTGGAATAAGTGATCTGAGAAGAACAAATGCTTCACTCTAGCATTCATAGTCAAGACATTTTAACACATTGGTAACACAGGTTTAACTAGTGGGCCAATGTTCCAAAAAACATTCCTATTCCTTTCACTTGCACCCAAACAAAGACCCAGACCAACCTTGAGACAGTGCTTGAAGCTGTAAGAGGAGGTCTTATCACAGCCGTCTCCATGCTCCTCCCTTCGCTTGCATAGGAGCAGAGCTCTCTCATACAAGAAGAGGTGTCTCTGCATTGGCTTGAAGCGAGCCAACTCCTTCATGCGAGTGGGACCTTTCTTATGGCTGATCCACACACTGAAGGAGCCCTGCATCAACACTCGGCCCAGCTCGCAAATGTCACCCTGCATATGATGGAAGCAGGAATGTGTGTAACACTTTATATACTATGAACGCAACACTTGTGCTAAATTAATTAGGAGTTTAGGATTTCAGAAAGTTCAGGTAGTTCACCTCATATCCTGTGATGGCGATCTGATGCATGGAGTCATTGACTGATTTGAGCAGGTCCAGCATGGCTGTTAGCGCCCCCTGCAGCTCAGAGGTGCCTTCAACATCTGTACTGTATTTTATCAGCTCCTGAGAATACATAAACACATCACATATAGACATATACAGGCAAACACAAACGCATGCAAACACACACACAAATACAGAGGCTAAAACTGAGAGGTAAAGACTTGTAGTCACAGGAGCTTCAGTTAAAAAGCAAGTGGTCTTCTCTTTTAGATTCTTGAAGATGTTTTACATCTCGTCTGCAAGGTTTATTAAGTTCTAGCTCAGTTAGAACTTCCTTTTCCTCTTGGATGAGAGATGGAAGGCCTTCAAGTACCTAAAAGAGAAGTCCAGCTGCTTTTTACTGAAGCTCTAAGGATTAACATGACCTGGATTACAGAGAATCTGCACACAAGTGAAGTAATAATGTTGCTGATGTATGTACTTGAGCTCGGATTGGACATAATGTATGTCAGCAAACTGGCAAATTTAGGGCAACCATTGTGTCTGCAGACTTTTTATAATTTGAATTTTAAAAATACAGATAGGCTTATGAGGAGAATTAAATATGAGGAATATATTAAAGACATAGTTTGCTATTGGCAAAAAAGTATGTGTTCATCAAGGGAGTACATTTTCTGCTGCTGATCTCCACAACACAGCACATATTTAAAGCCAGTCTCATGGAAAATGGCTAAATATGCCCTGTCTTGCAAATAAAAAGTAGACGATTGACTTTCTAACCTTGAGCAGCAGCTGATATTTGGTGAGGCGTTGGACTGGTTTCAGTAGGTAGGAATCAAGGCCCAGTTTGTGCTCCAGCTTTTTTTGACACTCCTTCATGAGAAAGAAAAATTAAATCACAAGGAATTCAATGTTTGTCAATGACAAACCACAGTTTATCTATTTTAAAAGTAATTTGGAAGGCAAATTTTTACTTAGCAATATTATTAAATATTACAATATCGTCAGTGATTCAAACATTTAAAGCTTCCATGCATGAAAGTAAGCAGTGAAGGAATCACACAAAATTGTTGACAGAAGTTGACATCATGACAGAACGAACCTGAAAGAAGCCACAGTCTGAGAATTGTCTCCACAGTGCATCGGAACGTGGCTTATTCTGACAGTAGCATTCATACATTTGGAAACTTTCTTTCTGGGGAGACAGGAAAGCAAAATCTGTTCTAAAAATATGCACATAAATGATGTAGAAATTATCCAAATATAAATAAACAATGTAAACACTAATCATCTCACCCGCTCCAGAAAACAGGCTCCCACACCCTCAGGAGCCTCCAGGCATCCTTCCAGGTCCTGGAGGAAAACCCTGGATGCCCAAAAATAGTCCAAAGCCAAGAATTAGTTCTCCAAAGCCAAAAAAGTGACTCAAACAAACACCTCCCACACATTAGCTTTAATGCAATAGACCAGACTTGTTTCTGGCTAGAATAATTTACTTAGGTCTAAAATCAGTCAGCAAACTTGGCAGCAACACTAAAAAATTCTATCTGTGTATATTTTCCAAGAAAACTACTACATGTTTGGGTGTAATTCTAAAGTTTTCTAAAACAGAATTTTTAACAGTTTACTGAGAAATTTAGTTGGCAGAAAGTGGCTGTAGTTCAATCAAATAGCAGCCAAAAATATAAATAAATCGATATAAATAAAAGGTTGTAAAAATAATCAAAAAACTAAATCTAAATTCTTATTAAAATTGCTTAAGAAGCTAGTCACCACTAATTGCAGTACACATTAACAAGGTACCCATTTTCTTACACCTAGCAGCTTAACTGGATGGTAGGTTTAAGCTCTGCACAAGTGGGGACATAATTTCATACTGTGTAATATCCAGTAAAGATTCAACAACTCACAGAAATGAGTGATTATATTTTTGGGACTCTCAAGTTTCTCTGTAGTGGTTTCATGTTTAACAGATATAAGGTCAGGAAAGGATTTCTTTCAGTTCTTTATTTGGGAATTTGTCAACTAGGCCTGAAAATAGTGACTTAAATGTATTGTAAATAGTCTGAGCAGCAAGTTTTAAAAAAGCAAATAATGCAAAGGGTAAAGAGTCACAAGCAATCTGAACGTCTGACTTTCTTTCAGATTTTTCACAAAAAATTAAAATACTGGGTAAAAAAGCTACTTAGGATTAGGGTCATTGGAAACTGAAATGATTTCTGGACTATGCTGAACTTCATTTGTTTGCTTTGTTGGTGTTCTGTTCTGTCATACGGACCTCTTTGATTTAAAGGAAAATCACGTACACTTGCTGACTTTTCCTCTCTTTTACATAATTATAAGCAGTTTACTTTGCCTATGACAGCTCTTTAGTCTGTTTTATTTTTGTTACAAAATAATACTGAAAATAAAATTTTTTAAAAAAGCTCCTAAAGCTCTCTAACATAGTTTTTCCTGTCACCTTAATCCTAGACGCCACACGGCAGTTTGACAGTGTACTACATTAAAGGTCCCATATTGTGCCAACTATGGATAAATTAATGAAAGTCTCACATATCCCCAGTGTCTTTTGACTATTCAGCTCAAATTACAGGAAAAATGATTCATTTTACCATGACTGTGCAAATCTGGTTTTAGCCCTGTTTTAAACCAGCTGTTTCAGTGTCTGTATAAAGCTAAGCTGCTGCTGTCCACGCCTCCTTCAGGAAGAAGACTCTCTGTGTCTGTGATTGGCAGCTCAGGGTACAACAATTGACAGCATATCAGCTGATATAGATGTGATTAAACATGAAATGGGACTTTCTTTAACTTCTACTGGGAGTGCATGAAGACTCTTTGTTCTAGAAAATAAACAAACCTGGTGGACTGTGGAGCAGCTCCTCATTTTGAATAGTCTGAGCTGGACGACTGCAGGCACCTTAGCTTGTGTGTTGCAGTTCAGTGAAAT
Organism: Acanthochromis polyacanthus; assembly: GCF_021347895.1. Classification (NCBI taxonomy): domain Eukaryota; kingdom Metazoa; phylum Chordata; class Actinopteri; family Pomacentridae; genus Acanthochromis; species Acanthochromis polyacanthus. Next base: position 15,557,541 of record NC_067122.1, read on the forward strand.
TCTCACTGGTTTGTAAAGCTGGGAGTCTATCTAGTTGTAGGGGGGCTTTAGAATGGCAGAAGTAAATGTCTTCATGTCTTAACAGCTTTTATTTTCCACCTCCAAGTTTATAGCAACCACAAAACACAATAAAAATGGATTTTCACCATCTGAGACCTTTAAAACTAGCAAGTTATACATTGACTGGTCACAATATATGACCATTACCATTCGTTTCTCTGTGTTTAAACAGACCTGTATGTCATTTGAGTCCCTAACACTTGCCTGCTATGAAAATTGTAGATCTCAGGCATGTTTCCAAAGAGAATGTCTCTCTTACTGCGAAGTATTGGTGGCAAAAGCCCCGACAAGGCTGGGTTGTCCATTTCAGCCCTGTAGCCCTGCAATATTATAGCAACACAATAAAGGAAGCGCATGATTCATGCAAATGGACTAAAATATGTATTACCAGGAGTGATTAAACAAAAAACTTGACAACAAATGTATGGTTTAACCATGACCTTTGTAAAATTCCTTCTGTGATAATGTGTTTTCCTACCAGTAGCACTGACAGCAGCTCTTCCACGTAGATTCTTTCAGTCTCTATGAGCTCCCTCATCACGTGACTGTGACGCAAAACATAGACACACAGACAGAAGTAGAAACAGTGTTAGACCCAGTGGGCATCATTAGCACTGAACAAAGAGAATCGCAAAGTAAACAGCATCAAGAGCAGCACTGAGGACAGACAGGCAGATGGATGGACGGGTGCCTCACCGCTTCAACAGATCTGGGCTGTCGTCTCCATCCAGACTGTACGACACACAGCTCCGGCTCTCCTGGTAGTCATGGATCACCTCTATCTGAACACACCACAGACAGACAGCACTGACTCTTCCATACGAATTTAGAGAAAATGTTAAAATACTGAACAACTTATTGGACCTCAGAGGAAGAGTTTGACAAGAGAAACTGCCTAAATGAAAAGAAATTAAGAAATAAAACAAAAAATAAGTTATTATTTTTCATTTTCTACTCACTTTCCTAGGGTTGGGGCTCTTTCGGGATGTTTTCTTCCCAGGCAAAGAAATGTCGAACGTGAACTTCAAACCATCACCTGTGAAAACCAGATCGGCAGCAACAGATCATCAGTAAAAGTGTGATTCAAACGCAGGCTTTTTCCATATGTTCTGAGGAGGTATATTGAAGATGTGAGCATCCGCACTCAATCAAACACAATAATTTTTTATGAGTGTGTGCACAGTGTGAACATTACAACCTCAAAGGGATTTCCTTTCCCTACATATGAGCTTTTTTTGAACGCTCAGTAATTTAAAAGAAACCAGCAGTGATGGATATTTCAGGTAATCCGTGATAATAGGTCGACTCTTCTTAAGGCGTGGCCTGGAATCAGTATGTACAGATCTAAAGCAGCGCTTGGCAGAACTGTCAGTGTCCTTTTTGATCCTTGCAGCTGAATCCTTACATGCTTGTCCAAGGCCAACAGAGTGGCTGTATCTTAGCATGGGCCGTGTTACATTCGTCAGTGGTATGCGTGTACACACGTGTTGGGAGCAAATGTGTGCGAGTAAGCTTGTACCAGATCAAATCAATCAAAGCTAGCCACTTCTCCCTTTATCTCCTTTCTGAAATGGCTGGTGTCCCAAGTATCAAAGGAGCCTCAAAGGGAGCTCATAATCACTCCCACTCTCTTGTTATTACACTCATTAGTATGACTTATTATGGAGAACAAAACCTAAAAGACATGAATGGACATGGGAAAAAACTACTTATCCTTTTACAGTTATACATTAGATAGATGAGGAGACATTCCGATAAAACACACACATACACACACCAGATGACACACACTGTATTAATTGGACACTACTGTATGTGCTTGGCTTTGTGCAGCCTCCCTTGAGACACAGCCGGGGATGAGAAGTTCTTTAATGTATATGAACTACATATGGTTCTATGTGGCTAATAGAGCAGTCAGGTATTTCGCAGTGGACTGATTATATCTTCTGCCCTCGTTCGGGCTCATTTGTAACAGCAGTGTGCTGACCCCAAAGGCCATTCTGAAGGAACCTTGGTGCTATACAATGAGGACCCTGTGATGTGTTAATTTAACTCTGGTGCCTGAAGGAAAGAGGGAGGGGGACTGATGCCATAGGGCTAGTGCTGGAAAACGGAGGCAGGGGCGTATTTTTAGTTTAAATGAGAAAAGCATACTGTTCATGCTGTAAATCTATGCACCCATCTGAAGACAAATGCTGTTTTATCTACTGTAAAAAAAAATAAAAAAAAGATTGCTGTTTGTGGAGTGAGCATAAAAATGTGTTAATTCTCTACTTTCACATCAATTGTTTCTTTTGAGATGAGATTGTGCATGTCTGTGTGTGCGTGTGTGTGCGTGCGTGTGCGCGTGTGTGTGCGTGTGTGTGTGTGTGTGTGTGTGTGTGTGTGTGCGTGTGCGCGTGTGTGTGCGTGCGTGTGCGCGTGCGTGTGTGTGTGTTGTACCATGCTTTGGGGAGAAGAGCGGGGACTTGGAGCGCGGTGGGTTTTCAGGCCTGGGGGCCACCAGTTGGACCGGTCGTACGTGTTTATCAGCCAGCTTCCTCAGACAAGCCTGTCGGTTCTGGATCATCTGCTGTACTGCTGCATGCTTCTCAAACGTTTTCCCAATCTGGTCCTATCAGAGACACAAAGGAAGAGAGAGAGGATAGTGACATTTTTAGGTAAAATCCCAAATTATTACTGATACTGTGGAATAAACATGGATGAACAATAACAAAGGAAAACTGCATCCTTCACACATTTTAACTCAGTCCACTTGAAACCCTCGTGTCGTCTTGCAGGTCAAAATTGACCTGTTTTAAAGTTTGAAAATGTGGAAAAAATATATATATTTTCACAGTGAAACTTCTGATGTCCACATTTTCAACATTTTTGGGAAATCTTTGAACATTTTTTGGCGGAAAAAAAGAATTGTTAAAAATGCTTCGAACATTCACAAAAAATCAACCAAAATCCAGGGAAACTCGCTGGATTTTGGTTGATTTTTTCTTAATGTTCTTAAAGAAAATATTACAAGTTTTATTGAAATATATATGTAATCACTTTAGATATTTTCAGTATTTTTTGGAAGATTTTTACAAATTTTTAGAAAATATATCTTGCCAAATATGGGTGTTTTTTTTTTTAAATAAAAATTTTAAAGGAAATTTTTAAGGAATTATTGGAGTTTTCTTCCTGAAGATTTTGCAAATTTTTTTGCTGAATTTTTGAATTTTTTTCAGACAAGGAAACAATATGTTTTGGTGCCCATAAATGAAGACAACAGGAGGGTTAAGGTCAAACATGAAATAATGGTGGTTGTTTGACATTATTTTCACATTTAAGGCTTTGGGTGCTGACCTGAAGTTGAGGTGTGATAACAGCCTCGTACTCGATGGCCAGAATGTCAACTCCTGAGCTCAGCATAGACGGCGCCCCCTCCAGGAACTTCTCAATGTCCCTCAAAGCAGCCTGGGCCCCCTCCTTCGACTGGAACTTATCTACGAGCTGATTGGCCAATAGATACGCTCCATCGTCACACCATGTTTGGGCCTGAATGTACAGAGCACATGTGTATCATAAAGATGCTTATGCGTCCTTGTGTTTGTCAATGAAAGCATGTCTTTCAATACCTGCCCAAGACAAAGCAGCAGCTGGTGTGTTTGCAGGAGAAGAGAGTGTTTAGTTTTAAGAGCAGCAGTAAGTGTGTCACAGTAGTGGCGAAGCTCGTTGCAGCGCTGCATAATGAGAGCCATGGCATAGTGGTGACCGGCTGATAGCTGGTGTCCGTGGAGGATGATGATCTGGGCTCGAGCCATCACCTCCTGATGGAGCCAAAAGGGAAACAAGGAGGATGGGGTCAGTTTTAGTGGATACACAGTGATCACTTAGATCTTTAACACCCACTCTAGATGTATACAAACATTCAGGGACATATGGAGAAACATATTTTGTTGATTTCTGCAGTGAAAAATAAGTCAAATACACCCGCTAAAGCAAGCAAGCATGAAAATATGAAATTGAATAAAATAGTAACATTTAAAAACATCAACATTTGAAGAATGACCCATTTTTAAAGTATTTTTCTGCTGCAGCAGGGCCACAGATGTCGACAGTCTCATTGGAGAAGCACTGACCTGTGCATTAGATTCTACATTGTCCAGCTTCTTGAGAGCCTGTTCAGTTTGAGCCAGAGTGTTCACAGATACGGACAGTTCCCTCTCCTGAGCCATGAGATGCTCCAGACATAGCTCAGTCTAAACAGAAAAGACACCACACATACACAGTTTAAAAAGAGAAACCAAAACAAGATAGGTACTCCTCGGAGGCATTACAGCCACATTAAAACTTGAGCCTTGAGGACTGCATTCACATGTCTTAAACTGAAAGCTGTTATCCTCTGGGGGAAACACATTAAATATGCACACAAAAGTAGGTGGAATCCTCACCTCCTGAAAGCTCTGCTCATATCTGAGCAGCTGCAGGTACTGATGGAGCTTCAGATGATGTTTCTCAAAGAAGCCATCAAAGGCTGACTCCATGTCTCTGAGCTGGGCAAGAAGCCTAAAAAACAGAGTAACTGCAGATCTTTTTTGTTTCTATTGTGAAGCAGAAAGAACAACATTCAGGCTTTACATTTTGATTTTAACAATAGAATTTTTTAAATTTCTTGACCCAAATAGGGCAGCCGATTCTACGGTAGATTACAATTTTACTTTTTATTTCACTTTATTGCAAATAATAATAAAAAAACACATGAATTACAGGAAAGAAAGGGCTAATTAAAGAAGCCTCACCTCTGGACTGTCTCCCAGTCCAGCTTCACATCCCACTGGGAGTCATCCTCCTTCCCAGTTGCCTCCAGGCTGGAGAGGAGATGACGGCCCTCCTTTGACACCGACCTGATTGCATCCTAGGAAACAGAAGACAGCTTGCATCCCAAACAGAAGATTACGTTCCTACATTAACACTGCAGAATGGTTTTTACAAGGAATCTTTGTAAACTTTACCTTGAGTTTTCTGTACTTGTCGGTGTGAGAATCGAGGAGATACTCAATGGCTTTTACTTCATCTGGCAGATCCGTCTCTGCCAGCTCAGTTCCGAAACCCTGAAGCATCTGTGCAATGTCTTTGACTGTTACAGCAAAACTTTCAATAGCCTGTAGGGAAAGAAAGAGCGTACAAAAACTCAACTACAGCTGCATAGATAACGTGTGAAACTGGCACATATTTATGCAGTAAAAAGAGAGCAATCTGTGTCCCAGTGTTCTTGAGATACAGAATCCTTGGCGGATTTTGGACAACAAAAAGACGCCAAGACACAACATTTTCCAGGGAAAATGAGTGAGACACGGCAAGTCACTGAAGTGCATGTTAACACCACACTGGTTAAGTTTAAAAAAACAACAAATACTTAGAAATAATAGGTGCTTTCCCACCTGTACTTTAAATTCAATGTTAATTTATGCTCGGTTTCTATCAGCAGCCTCATGAAACTGGTTGAAAAAAATGTTTCAGCCATAGAAAAGAGAAATGAAAAACAGAGAGATGATGGAAGATGATACGGCTTATCATCTGAAGCCAGTTTGTTTCTGAATCTTACCGTTCGTAAAACAATCCAGTCACTGTGACAGTAGTCCAATGTGCCTCCAAACTCTGATGTCAGCTGGTTTTCGTCAATGTAGCGCAGCAGGTCTGTGACAGAGCTCAGCATCACCACCTGAATGTGCAGACAAAATCTGAGACCTCACAAAGAACACTTTGTACTGTGCATATGATTACCTGACTTTAAAGAACGGGAGTGTTTCTCATAATAGGAAAGACAGTTCAGGCAGCCTCTGGGCCTCACTGGACTACAGACAAATCTATCATGTGTACACACCAGAATAAAGGATTATTAGAAGCACTGAAATGGTGCGACATCAGTGTTTTACCAGTGATACTTGTCAAATTAAAGTGCATAGCTCAGCAGAAACATTAGATACATCTTTGAACAAGCTGCTGTGTTATGAAATTTGTTGTAAAAGTTAAAACTAAGATCAACATGTGTCCTCGGCCACAGAACATTTGAGCTCAACTCTGTAAGAAAAACCAGGTGTACCTTGTTGTGATGTGAGACATGTTTGGTAACTGAGGAGGAGCTGCCTTACTGGCATCTTGAGCATGAAGTCCTCCTGGCTGAAGCGGAAACCAATGTCAGTAACAGTACGGTGGAAGAAACTGGTGGGTCGGAGCACCAAAACCAGGTGGAGGTTCCCAGGAAAGGAAGCCTTGATGAGGGGAGGAGAGGTTCACTGTTATACTGATGACGATGATTCTGCATGAAACAATAGCTTTGCATTTCACCTCAGTTTAGTGCAAATAAACATGTGAGCTTTCCCAGCATCTGCATGTTTGCACGGTGTAAACAGACTTGATCTCCTGCATGCATGGGGAAAAAAAGCATTAACACGCTCTCATCCTCCATGTCTGACAGGAGAGACGTCAGGTCTGTCACTCAGTCGATTACTGTCAGCTTTAATGGATTCAAGGTTCAGTCGCTACACGATTTATACCCATCATATGCTGCATTTCATCTTGAGGTTGTTTGAGGTCATTGCTTGACATTGTAGGAATTTCTACTCATTGTCTTTATTAAGACACAGGTTGTATTGCAGCAGGATGTATCTCAAGGGAAACCTAATGGAAGGTGTGATGAAAACAGTAAATAACCACTGTGGCATGTTGAGCTGTCCCCAAGTAAATGTTGTCATAGTCTTCAACAAGTACTTGGACATTTTCTTCATGCAGGTACAAGTGATGCTAAAGCCAGTTCTGCAGCAGCATGTATGATATATGCATTTATTAATGCATACAGAGCCTGTGTCTCTATTTTCATCATTTCCAGGTGACGCACCTTCTGACATTCATTTGTCCTAACGCAACCCTCCCATTTCAAGATAAGCATGCATCCAGGAGTCATCAGTGAGACTACAGAGGGCTTCCTTCAGGTCTCACACATACATCACAGTCAACTGCATGACTAAGCATAAGTGCGCTCTGCTGTGCACCGCAGTGCTGCACTCTCCAGCAGCCACAGCCGCATTCAGCCAGCCCGCCCAAAAAAAAAAAAAAAAAAAAAAAAAGGAAAACTTCCCCACAGACTCTTCAGTATTAAAGCAAGCCAGCAGCTCGTTACCGGGCTCCTCCGGATCTTCGGCATTCCTCGCCGGTAAAAGCAATCAGCCATGGTGTTGGAAGCCATCTCAGTTAAATGCAAGTTCCCGCCGGCTGTGACAGAATTCAGTGCCAAGCTGATGTGTGCAGCTCCCTCCGGCTGCCTGACCACAGCCGCAGCACTGCTGCTGCTGCTGCCTCTCAGACGGAGGGTGGCAGCGCTCACTGCAATGTCTCCTCCTCCCCCTCTCCTCTCCTCAGCACCCCGCGTCATCACACACTTTTTGCTTACTCATACATTCGCAGCAATATGCAATGGGACATTCAGTACAGACACAATGTTTAGGGTCCCCATTTAAACTGTGTACTGTTTGAAAGTATGTGCCAAGCAGGGAAAGAGCTTTGGAAAATATAGAATAATTAAAAAGGTTTAATTTTTTGGGTGCTGGCAGGTTTTCAGCACCATGGACAGCAGTTCATAAATAAAACAGCAGCCTTTAGGCACACCGCAGCTCACAACCTGGAATTGTCCTCTGCATGGTGTCTAAACTGCTTAGTCACAACATTTGTTAGGTAAAAATGGGCTTTATAAAAACTAAAAAAAAAAGAAAGAAACTTACTGCTATCCTGGCAAGAGCAGTTTTGATAGAGGCCCATGTGTCCAGTCTTCGGTCTAAAATGATGATGAATTTAACTCCGGGTTGCCTCGTTCTGCAAAAACAAAAATAGGCATTTGTCAAAGTGTGTGCAGTTTTTGTGGATTTGGTGGTTCAGGGCTTTAAGATACAACAATGAGAGGCTATGAATAGATTTAATCACATCTCAGGATGTTTTATACAGACATAAATAAGTGTTGTTGTTTTGTTCATGTGGCATTTACTGTAGTTTCATAAGAGGGAAAAAGCCCTTCGGTCGACCCAATCTGAACTTCCCTAATCCCCTGGGAGACTGAGGTTTGGACATAGGGGACACCAGGAGGACATTTGATCCTGAGCTGAGAGGCACAGAATGCCAGACCAGCTGTGCTCAGAATACAAGTACTGAGCTTTTGGTGCACTGCAGAAAGGGAGAGACTAACGTGAGAATAAATGAGGGAGGACACACCGAGGGATGAGAGTGAGGTATGTAAAGACTTTGGTTAAAGCTTCCTCTGGAATGTCACTGAAAGCCGAGCATTCTGGGAGGGTGATGATGACGCTGGAGTCTTCCCCACGGCCCCCTAGGAAAGAAACAAAGAGGTGATTACTTAAGATAAGACATAAAATAGGTAACTCTTAGAAACATATTTTAAAAGGGCTCACCTGACAGGTATGCCACTTGTTTTTCTATATAGCCTCCCACCTCCTTCAGACTCACAGGGACAGTCACCTCTGGAAGAAGACAGAAACATGCTAACAAATACAGTTTTTTAAACAACAAGATGTTTATGGTAAAAGAACAAGAGGTGTCGAATGATTCAGGTTCAGACATCTTGTGTTTGGTATTTTTTTTATTAAAATGTTAACTATTTAATGGCATTAATTAGTGAAATGAAAACATTTTTTTTTTAATTTACTCAAGTTCCCACTTTGCATATATTTTAACTGATTATCGAAATGACATTTTGGAGACTTTCTACCACAGCAGAACAAAATCTCACCTTTTAATCCAAAAAAACAGACAAAAGTTGACTGAAAACTCGACCAGCTTGGACATAGCTGTAAGTGCTGCATGGCTGTGACAAATGCAAAGCTGCATCCGACGGCGCATGTAAGACAATTCCGTCATTAAAACACATTAGCTTCTTTGCTGTACAGCATCTGAATCGATGTTAGAGTGGTGTTAAGATGGTCCACATCTCATGCTTGGTGCCAGCAGTGTGCTTGTCTGAGAAGCCGATAAATGCACATCAGAAACAAGAGGCTTACATCTGCCCATTGATGCACCAGGAATTATTCAGCCAGATGTAGAAGACAGACACAGTGCTGGGCATCACATATGCTCACACTGCATTTACATAATACTGGACGCATGAAGTGGGTGATATATATATATATATAAATAGTGAGGATTAATGGGCTATGACCTTTCAGTTAAGGACCAGCCTGCTTAAAACCTGTTTTTGGGACAAAGCATCCTGAATGTCTCCTGTCCAGCAGTTCATACAACAGGTCACTGAGGCAGTGAATTTGCTCACAGCTTATCATTTTCTCATCCATAATGGATAAAGACATAAAAAATTAACCAAAGCAGAGAGACAGAAAAACGCAGTCAGGAAAAACATGAGAGGAGGCAAAAGAAAGAGAAGAGGAAGTGCAAAAGAGGTGTTATTTTCCATGAGCAGACTGCAGTAATAGTGTCCGTGAGGCCGTAATGAGCTCTGCTGGTACCTGCTGAATATTTGATGTGTGTCTGTAACAGAGAGGGGCTGAGCCAAGCTGGGCCAATGGCTGGACTCTACACACATGCAGACAGGATAAAGTTACCGTCACAATTGAATAGTCATATAATCATGCATACCCAGTTCCACAAGACATTCAGGATGTTGGGAAAAGTTTTAAATAGGTACATACAGTGCCCTCCATAATTATTGGCACCGATGGTTAAGATGTGTTCCTTGGCTTCTAATAAATTCAGTTTTTTTCTAAATAATATAGGACCACAATGAAAAAAAAAAGAGGAAAATCCAACCTTTAATTCAAGTGCATTTATTCAGTGGGGAAAAAAAAAAAAAAAATCACACATTAAAAAAATAATTCTTTTACATCACATCATGTATGCCACAATTATTAGCACCCCTGATGTTAATACTTTGTACAACCCCCTTTTGCCAACAAAACAGCACCTAATCTTCTCCTATAATAATTTTTTCAGTGTGAGAGTATGCTTCTGCAATAAAAATTGAATTTATGTTAAGGCTTTTAACACATCTTAACCAGGGGTGCCAATAAGGGTGCTGTATAATGCCATGTCCAATTGAAATAACTTCAACATAAGGACGTGTAATAGTGTCTGAGCTAGAACAGTGTGTGATTTGTATGTAATGTAAATGTTTAAAGTCTTACATGTAAGCGATCACAAACAAAATAAGCAAGCTATTTTAACCACAGTGAAGTTTTATATGAACAAAATAAGGCCAGAACACAGAGGTACACACACACACACACACACTGCGGACCTCTACTGTGTTTGATCACAGGAAGAGTTGCCTGTGCTGCAAACTGCAGTGTGCTTAATAAACTTGCCAGGTTTTGGAAACACTCTACTCCCCCTTGGCCCTGCACGACTACCAGCCCCTCCTATGATTGAATGCATTTAAGGACGCTGCCAAGTAAAATTTAGCAGTGTAAATAAGGTCTCGTGCCTGACTGTGCACCACTCAAGAAGGACTTGAAAATATAACGCGCATCGGATTCATACGCACAAATTAGCACATATATTCTAGAAATATTTCAGCACTTGAAGTTCATACAAAACACTGATGAATAAACAATCCTGATGTGCTTTTTCGATGCCATAACTTGTAGGAAACTCCATATTTATTAGCGTCATGACCTTTGCAGGTGACATGAAGAGTGTGCACAGATGAAAGTCAAACAACCTGTGTTTGCTCTTCTGTCTGAACACACAGAGAAAGAGGAACGTTTGATAACGTGGATGGAAACAGAGATTTACTGCCAGTCAAGACATGGAGACTCCGAGCAATCCTTTCGATCTGCATACAAAGCTGAAGGCTGGGAGCTTATCTCTGTTGTCCAAACAGTGCGAAATATCTACGCTGATTTAATTCCATATGACACCTACGGAAAGCAGTCACCCCCACTGCACTTTTTCAAGCTGTGTTCTTTTACGACACTGAATCACAGTGAATACAAATCTCTAAAAAAAATGATGGGTGTGTAGGAGAACCAGGGACAAAAAGATGTAATTATTAATAGGTGAACAAACTATTAAACCCAACATGCTGAGGCTGTTTTGAACATGACTTCTGCTGGAATATCAGTGATTGATCTTTTCAGCGGTGTAGAAAACAACCATGTGGAAAAGACAAAGATTTTCCATACTGCCCTGTTGACTGTGCAGCACCATTCACTCACATAGTAAATGTCAATGACTGATACTGAATGATAGTAAAAAAAATAGGCCGGTTCAGATGAGGAGTGCACATACACACTCATGCTGCACAGTCTGATATTTTAGATACCAAAAAAGCAGGCACATGTAATCCCTCGCAGAGCTAGAAATCCCCTCTTACACATTCAAACACGTTCATAGCACACAGGGGCCGAGCCTCGTACTGCTTTTAGGTCATGAGATATTTTGCTAAATGACGCTTTAAATGCTCAGGGGATTAGACTGGTGGGTGGCTGCATTCTGATAGAAAAGGGCAGAAAAAATTGTGTGTTCTACCCACTGGGACACACAAGAACTAGATTGGTTTTAGATTAGAAAAGGCATGAATATTGAATGCTGCACAATAGTCCTGCAAGGCTTCGGTTAGGGAGGCCTTTAATATTCACTTTTTCAAAGGTTTGTGACCTGTGCCAAATACTTTCGGGTATTTTGTGAGGATTACACTGCAACTCTATTCATTTAAGCCAGTTCTTAGAGTGATATTTGGCATTATTTTATGTTATTTTTTATTTTGTTCAAGAGTATATTGCATTTCCTGTGCTGTGGACTGTTGGTCTTTGGAGCATTTCGTGATTTATTATGATTCACATGTTTTCCTGTCATATGACACCACAGTCTTTGGAGTCTACCACAGAACTGCAGAGACGTTCCAGTAATGAAATCTCTCCTGTCTCGGTGTGCTCATTTATGCTGTAAAATCACAGGTGAAAACATGGCAAAATGTCACAAAATCCTAATCCTACGTGTCAAGCTGTGTGGGAGTTGGAGGCTGAGTCGAGGCACTTAAAGCAGTTCAGGTGTCAGTTGAAAGGGTGCAAAGTGTCAGCTGAAGTTGAAGCTTTGAAAAGAGTTGGCGTCATTTGTGGAAGCATTTGAATTTTCGGTTTCGTTAAAACGTCAACATCAGAAACGTCAGCTCATGCTTCAGCACAAAAAGGCTTTAAAGTGTCATTTAAAGAGATGGAAGATGATTTAAACTTTAAAATAGAAGTAGTTTTGGACTGTATTCTCTGGGGAGTACAGTCTTGTTCTGGGTGTTGTCCAGCAACACAGTCATAAGATCTGGTGTGACAAGTTTTGTGGAAATTGTGGGTTTACTTTGAAATCCTCCTCATTTTTTAAATAACACAAGGCGAGCTCACTTATCAAAAGTAAATGAGAAACAGTAGTGACTCAGTCCGATACTGAGAATGATATTCTGCAGGCGTAGAAGGGAGAGGACAATAGGTGAGCTGCGTAAAAGTAAATGTTGTTACTCATAGTGTAAATGATAAACCAGCTTGATAGCGCAGTGTAGTAAATGTACGCTTACCACTGCATCCCTTGTAAGCAGATTAGGATAAACCCGAAGTGGAAGATTTGTATTTCACACAGGAAAACAAAACCTCCACCTGGTACAAAAAGAGACTCAGCACGGCTTTTGCCCTGCTGTCCCAGTTACCTCCACACTCCAGACCAGGTACAATGAACCCACAGGAGACATAAAAAAGGAGCAGCTCATCAGTTCAGCAATAACTCAAGGCTGCCAAGATCCCAAAGTAATCACATTATCCTCTATAGGAAGCTGCTCTACTCACATCAAGAGCTATTTCTGTCCATCAGCCATCCTTCTTTCTCCACTTTTTAAAAGTAATTTGCAAAACATTACTTCAAGATGATAATTCGTGTGAGAAAAATATTGCTTTTGGAGTTTTGTTTTTTTTAAACTGATGTTTAAAAATGTAATATTTTATTACAAAAAAAGAACAGAACTTTTTCTTTTTTGCACTAAATTGACAGTTTAAAAACCTTGTAATTCTTCACATGACAGAATAACATACACCAAACTCTACAAGCTGCATTATGTACTTTAGTTGACAGCCTTTTGCTCCACTGTGATCTAAAACCCAAAGTCCTGGCATTATGAGGTTACAAATCATTATGATGAATGAATATCTATCCATCTGTGATGGCTTAAAATAGCTGACATAATCCCTGCAATAGCCCAGTGCTGACTGAAGCCACCACATCAATAATACTGACTGACCCAAGATACAGAACAGGGTGCAGCTCTCCAGTTACTTATTGTAATGGTTCTCTAAAGTTGCAAATGGACATTGTAAATCAAACCAAATGGGCCAACAGTACATTTCAGTTTGCTGCACTGTGCTGACAAGAGAAATGTGATCTGTAGTAATGGGGAACAGTTTCAGAGCAGATAAAGGATTACATTCAAAAGCTTGGTAGTGGCTGCCAAAAGATACATGAGGACGGTCAGCATCATGTGTACTCACGCTGCAGAGTGCTCTCCAGCTGGGAACCAGCCTGCAGAAGGCAGCGGTAGCTCTCCATCTCCTCCTTGGGCTCTTTCCCCGTTTCTCTCTCCTCCTGCAGTGAGGCCGGGCCCATTCCCTTAGTCTCTGACACAGGATCAGGCTGGGAGATCTGACGCTGTCGTGGGAGTTCTCGCCAGCAGTCCAGGCCTCACATCCTCTTCAGAGTCCTATAGCCCTCCATAGTGGGAGTTCATCACTACAAAGTTAAGCCCACCTGCCTCTGCGGGTCCCAGGATCTGGATAGAGTAGTCCCTGGAGGCTGCTGCTGCTGGCTCTTCCTGACCTTGAGCTGCATAGAGTGCCTCCACACTGAGCAGCACAGCTACAACAGAAGGCCTGTCCACTCAGACAGAAAACAGTAGTTTGCTGTCCTGTTGTCTCCCAGACTGGGTGTGATGTGTTTTTCCCCCTCATGCACACCAGTGCCGACAGTCTGTCCTGCTCTCAGCAGCAGTCAGCTACTTCAAAACAAACAGAGCTCCATCTGGCCACTGCTGTCTCTCTCCCCTCCCTCCCTCTCTCTCTGAGCTTTAGTGCGTCAGCTCTGCGCCGTACAGAGCTCAAGAGTCTGCTCCTGACACACTGCCAACTCCCTCCCAACTTTTCCTCTCACTTCACACTCCTTCGTGCTCCTTTTAGTTCTTTTATGCCTTCATAGCGACACTGACTGTACAACAGTGGGCTGGACTGTTAGGCTGACATGTTCATCTACCCTTTCTTTCCTCACTGTAATATAGATGCACACAAACAGTGGAGAATAGATCTATTGTTTAAAAAAATTACCACACCCTCTGCCAACAAGTTTGGCCCATGTGAAGCACAGCCTTTAATACACAACCATCACATTCAAACCGAGGGACAAATATGAAAGGGTGTCATTGTGTACATGCTGCTGCACAGAGCGTCTCTCAGCTCAACTCCCCCCTACTCAGCCCACAACTCCTCCGAATGGATTTAACACTGTAGAGTAGGGAAAATGTGTATATATACAGTACATGTATGCAAATCTCCTCTCACTCACAGTGCTTGATGTTGTCTTGATGTGAGGCCACACAGGAAGCAGTGTGAGAGCAGCCGTCCTGATACGCAGCCACTCAGCTGATCCAGCTTAGCCTCTCAGCCATCTCATTACTGCACAGCATCTGCTTCGTGTGGTCAAATGCACAAACACCACACACGCAACACTTTCACAGATATTTACAGAGAGAACCTGCTGACACACTGCTGGTGTAGACAAAAGACAACACAGTTGTTTGTTTTTTTTATCTTCAAAACATTCTGTTTTATTACAGAAAATCTTCAGGTTTTGAATATACTAGTTTCAAAGAGGTACATTCAGCTTAGAGGTTTGGAGTGTTGAAGCTGGAGACCCAAAGGGCTGGAAGTGGAGGGCCCCTGCTGTAGGACACAGAGCTGCTGAGGTGCCTGAAGGTGTCCACCTCCACCCAACCACAGACAGGGACACACTCCACAGCCAGAGCCTCTCGTGCTTTTTTTTTTTTTTTCATTTTGATTTGATTTTCTTAGAAAAAAAGTGGCTGGAAAAAGGTTGCATTAAAAATACAATCCATTCTTTTTATATACTTTCATTTAGACAGGCTAAACATTAGATTCAAACATATTCTAAGCTCTGAAAATAGCATTTCTGATGTCACTTAAAGGTTTTTCATTTGTTAAAGCAGGCAGTCCCTCTCAGTGTGTCCTCTTTACACCACGTATGTCTGGCACAGTGCAGTCTGGAGGTGACATGTCACAGAGGAAATAAAAAAACAACTTTCTTCCTTTTCCTAGACGGTCTTAGTAGGAAATAATGCAGAAAGGCGTGTATATTTTGTGAGAATAACATCGTTTTTAAAATCTCCAACTGGCGCTATGACTACGTATGCCATTCTGCAGATGCACTGTATCACACTGCCTGTCTTTGTCCACATGACAAAGAGCATCAAATGGGATTGGCGCAGACTCACATCAGGGCTGGAGTAAAACAGGCTAACTCAACTGGCACAAAGCTGAACACTCTCCACAATAAAAAAGATTTATGTAATAAAAATATAACATTTGTGAGTAAAATTACACTTAACAATAAATATGCAAGGTAGACAATATATGTTTGTGGGGAAAAAAAAAGAAGGAAAACATTTCAAAACAGTATCTAAAAGTGTCTGAAATCATGAAATGTTTAAATGGAATGTATGAAGCACTACACACAAGGAAGGAATGACAGGCCCAACAGTTCACTCTATCATCCTGTTTGTCAGCAGATCTGACAAACACAGCAACAAGAGTCTCACAGTGGCTTTAACTACGCTGACTCCGCAGATCTGGAGTCAGTTTCTTTACATTCCAACTTCAGTCTGACCGAAACAAAATATGCAAGCTATATAATGGGTGATGAATATAAATACCTCATTTAGGCTTTAGTGCATGTGTGCATATAAGTGTACAACGTGTGTGGTTACTGTGCGTGTGTCATCCACCTGATATGTGCGTGTGTGTGTGTGCGCTCAGGCATATAGTCATGTGCCTTAGTGACCGTCTATGCAATGAAGAAACCAGTTTCCTTAATAGTGCAGGAAAAGTGTGTAACCGAACTACATCAGCTAGGTTCAAGTAATCCTGGTTTTCATCTCACACAGGCATTCGTGGCTGTTCCCATCCAGTACATCTGCACGCACTAATGCAACACACACAGACAAACACATACGCACACCGACTTGTCACTTTCAGGTCACACGAGTGTGGACAGAATCTGATCGTTCATCTTTTTTGGCTTTGAGCAGATGCCAATATACATCTCTGAGCTATATACAGTACAGCATATATATATATATATATATATATATTTAATTTCTCATTTTAATTGGACTCTCTTAAATTATCTCTGAGTTTGGAAGATTTAGGTCATGTCCCAAGCAATGCTTCATTGCCAAAATATGCTTAACGTCTCTAATCTAGCTCTCAGTCGTACACAAACACACTTTTTGGACTGAGTGGTAATATGGCCACTTTTAACCCCTCTCACACACAGAACTCAACAGTAACTGCCGATTCATTCATAGAAAAACTATCAAATGAAAAGTCTGTTTGCTGCTCTGAGCTGAACATTCAGTAACTTGGATCTGTTGATGAGCGTATTTTCTAAAACATACAATAACCGTTTAAAGAATAACCACTGAAAGCTGTAGCAACTGTAAAGTAGAATAACTTCTTAAAGTATAAATTCTGAGGATATAATAAAAAAAAAGTCTGCAGAATACAGTGACTGATCAGTGGAGTGAAGTGTTCTTTTGAGCCTTCTTTCATGCAGATGTACCATTCTTGGAGTGGATATTACAACTGCTTGCTGAAACACAGCAGTTGAATAGCGCTACTGACAAGGCAGCCATGTATGCATTCATTTGTAAGCTAGTATTAAAAAAAAGTGGAAGAAAGAAAAGTCATGCCTGTCATCTGAGTAGATACTTTATAAAATAATGCAGGGCACTGCTCTGCAGGCATGCGTGTGGGGGTGTAAGGTTCGGGAATGGGCCGAGAAGGACGGAGAAGAGACACGCGAGTCAAAAGACTGCTAAACCACTTTTCATCCCCTCCCCCTCCTCAAGTCTCTTTAATTCTTGAATTTTTTTTCCTTCACTTCTTTCAAATGGCAGGCAGCTCCGACCAGAACAGCACCTGAATGAGGCTGATGTCACTGTTGTTGGAGTCCTTGCGGCCTTTTACTGGCGCTCCTTCAGGTGCTTGTAGGATAGTGGTGTGACAGCTGCAATCTGGGAAAGCACAAGCAAAGAGACTTTATTTTATGCTTTCACCATGAGCTTGTGCCAAGAACAGGAAGAGGACAAGAAACCTTGGAATCACCCCAAATCAACACAAAATAAGCAGAGACTGGCCACAAGAAAGTCAGCATAATCACACCTTCCCCTCCACCAGACAAACAGAAATCATGTAGAAAAGGAAATGATCCCAGTTTCATCCGAGCCTACTGATCCGCTGAAGTGTTAGAGAACTGCAGAAGGTTAGGTCTGTTGCTTTAGTTTACCTGGACGTTTGTTGGAAGCCACCATCTGACAGCTACAGGGAGAATAGAAATGCAGGTTAAACAGTGAAAGCTGCTGCAGCAAGCTTTGTGATTCTGTAAGGAAATCGGTGACCCTGGTCAACACTGATGGAAAGTGGTGCATTCAATCGTACCTGCTGGGGGGTTGACAAAAAAACTGAAAATACCTGAGGACATCTGACACAATGTGAGGTCTAGAGATGCCCTTCCACCTCAGAACTAGTGTGTTCATGGAACACATTGTTTTCATTATTGTTATTTATGGACAAAGACAAAATTTGCATCATTTTAATAAGACATTACAGCATTATCATAGGAATTATATAATAAAACCACAAAAATGAATTCATCTATTTCTGAATTTTTGAAATTCATCCTGAAATGACAATAAAATGCTCATTTATTATTAAGGAAGTGATTTTTTTTGTATTTCCAGCAATGACTACTTGATCACATCGGGACCCTTTTATTCACAGGGTACAGCCAGATAAGCAGCTGGTCGGTCAAACAACCAGCTCAGGTTTTCTTGTCTAGATTGACAAAGACCTGGGGATGAAAAGTGACAATGCGAAACAGAAACTCATTTTGGTAAAGTCACTTTTTGAAACAAAATGGGTTTTTTTTGCAAAAGAAACACCAGAATGAAGTAACATCTGATAATTATGACCTCAATTTCTATTTGTCCAATACTGAAATGTACAATCTGTGACAATCATGATATACATTTCATATCTTGGCTGCACTGGTCCATAATGTCTTATTATGCATTTGCTATCATTGAACATTTTCATCCTCCTGTATTTAAACATAAGATCTATGGCCGTTATCATTTTTGGTTTGTTTTCATTATTTTCTTGTCTATCCCCCATAATGCAGCAGCATTCAGTGTGCGGTTACACTGACATCACATCATGCACTGAGTCAAGCGTTGCAATCAGAAATGCATCCATTACTTGCCAAGACAGTTAGCAGACAAGCAAAACCACCAACACAGATTTGGATGTGCACACGGGAGAACACGACCATGACCGAACCACCACGTCACAAACGGCACACGGATTTCAGAAAGCGGAGAAGCTATAAACACACACCAGATCTGTTGTTTCACACTGCCAGAGAGGACAAAAACTGACACCGACGGCTCACACTCAGACACTCCTTGTCCAACTATGAGATGGACTGAAATTGATAACATTTAAAACTGGGGTTCAGAAGCACATGCAGAAGATAATATAAGCCGGGCATCCAAAGGAAGGCTGAAAGGAGCGCGTCTTTTTTTTTTTTTTTTTTCTTAGGTTTGTAGTATTAAGCCTTTGGATGCATTCATATGTTGAATAAATGCACCACTTGATCATTTCAACAAAAATGCTGACACAAAACAAGAGATATGGAAAAGATGCATCTCTTCAGCCAGCCAATATCAGCTTACACAACACACAGAAAAAAAAACAAAAAACACTGGGTCCTATTGAAAATGGCCTGTGTGCTATTATGCCTTTGATTTCCTTGTTATAAGTTAGAGACGAGAATTGCCGGAGCGGTTGACTGGGGGAGTGAGTCATTGATTGGTTTAAACGTCCTCAAAGTGGGCTAGTACCTGTTTAAATGACAGAATTCGACTCATCTGAAAAGGTTCTCATGAGCAGGGGCCTGGCTGAAGACCGGGGAGACTGGAGGCCCCCAGCGCTCGACTGAGACAGCTTCTTCTAGAAGGGCGAGGCAAGAAACACCAGTGACGTCACTACGCTGACAAACACACACACATTTCGTCTCTCTCTGCATCTTGTGCTCTCTCTCGCACACAAACGTACAGATACACAAAGAACAAACATATACATTCACAAAGACTTCAAAAGTGGACAATGAAAATCAGTCCAGTGTCTTTTTAAACACCTTTTCCGGGTTATAATAAGCCTATTTACAGCTCCAGAAAATACAGGACTACCATCTTGCACATTTATCAAAAGAACGAATGAAATAAAACACACACGCACACAGACGGACAAAATGCAGTGGCCTGCAGGGATTTTGCTGACGATCCAGGATGAGGTTGTGGACTTGAGCCTCATGCAGGTAAGTTTGGGTGCTTTGACGTGCTGCAGTCACCTGACTGGACATGCGGAGGCAGCAGGCATTGGAGCAGCACAGGCAGCTGAGAGGAAACACTGACTGATACAACTGGACAGACAAGGATGGAAGACTGACTGCACGATTTTAGCACGGACACCCTGTCCTACTCCACACTGCTGGTAGAGCTGGCCACACGCAATTCCTCCCAATTTAAAAAAACATATCTAAAGGAAAGCACTTGTGTAAAGGTTTAAATTGGGGCCTTGTAAGGGCAGCATTCCTGAGGCAGTAATTCATCTGAAATCTGAATTATCTAACCTAATCTGTCCAACCGAAGGGGATTATAACAATCTACAAAACACCTGTCCGAGTTACATTATAGGGTACGGAAGGAATCTCACAGTGGGAGAGGAAGGATACAACAAGTAGGAAACAAGCAAGTCTGGCAGACAGAGAGACTCTGCAGGAAGACACTTAAGCAGAAGTGCTGACAGAAAGAAAAAGAGACCTCAGTCACTCCATGAGAAGCTGTGAGTGCTAGCGGTCTGTGACAACATGAAGATAGTAGATGTCCCCGAGGAAGGAAGGCGATGTTTCATCTTTAGGGAGGACAGTCCAGAGAGGAAAAAAATAAGAGGGTGAGAAAGATAAGAAGAATGTATTAAAGTGCAAAAGCAATAGTACCAGTTAGGAAAACAAAGTTTGAAAGATGGGAAATGGGCAAAAAATAAGATTGTGGTGCAATCTAAAATAAAATGGTTCATTACCTGAAAATCCCACTCATTCAAACAACCGTGAATTAAACCTGTGGATTCATGAACCCCATGTATGTGAACACTTAGAACCATTGACAAAAAAATGTAAGCAGTTATTGTGTACATTCTTGAGTGATTCTACCACTTTTTTAACTCAGACAAAACAAATGTGTTCCATCTTTATTTTAATAAGTATTTGTTGCACAAATCTGAAAGCTGCATGGCTCCCCTCAAATATGTGCAAAACATTCGGTTCAGTTTGGTACTTTTTACCAAACAAAACAAGTCTTGGTACTATTTAAAAAAAACTGTGGGATACACCCAAAAGCATGCACATACCACCAAACATTTCCAGCTGCCTGGAAAAGAAACTGCTTATGAGGAGCAAACTGCAAACGACAAAATATGCGTGAGAAAGTCTTGTGGAGAAAATGAGTGTTCTATCAAACCAACCCTTATATAAAATAAACCCAATTTTAAAGACAGCTCCATCATACTCTCTATGGCAAAAGTCAAAGAAAATCTTGGAGTGTGCTTTTGATAATTTATCTTCAGTTTGTGTTCAACCAAACCTATGTGATTAAGACTCCTAGTTAACAGAACCCAGAAAACACCACTGGACCAATATCTCATGAATCATAATAGCTAGCAGAGCGATGTAAAGGAGCACAGGCGTATGCTTGGATGTTAGTCTTTATTACATTTCCAAAAAATGTGAGCTCAGATTTATTCTGTCTTGTCGTAGACCTTATGAACGCAAGGTAGATGTGAGTGGAAGTCAACAGCTCATTTAAACTCCCTTATTTACAAAGCCACACCCATTTTAGAGTAAGTCAATCGTATCTGAAAGCTTTGATTTAAATCCTTCGCATAACTTTACCAACCACACCTATTTCATCAATTCACTCTGAAAAATACATTATGGAGAATAACAACCAACTCCTTTTTACAACAAATATGTGTAAAATTGTATCAAGGAAAAGAGGAAGGGTGGTAAAGTAGAGTGGAAATGTGAGTTTGTCTGTGTGTTTCGGCTCTACCTGTCGAGAGTGGGGGCCGCGAGGCTTGCGGAACACCACAAGCAGGATCTCTGGCAGTAGGCTGAGCAGGATGAGCAGGATGATGACCAGCCAGGCCGACACCGAGCTCAGCATGTTGGCAAACACAAAGTACAAACGCTGCTGCCTCAGGAAAGGCCTGCAGGAGAGGCAGCACTTTAGTTCACATTGTTTGGAGGAGCTACAGGGTTTGGAGAGTATTGAAATTGATATCTTATCCTGGATTGTTTCCTAACCATATTATTCCTCCCCAGAAGAAGCTGAAAAACACATAGAAGGCCAGGGAACCCCAGATAACAAAGTGGTTGATCCATGTCCAATGCCGTGTGTCCAGAGCGAGCTGGAACGGTGGAGAAGACAAATGTCAAGCATATGAAGCACAGAAACACACAAATTATGCTCTTTCAGAAGACAAGATAAATAAACGGAGGGGAAACTTACCTTTAGCGTCACAGTGAAGACAAGAACAGTGAATACAATCGTTCCATATGACCAGTTCCCAAAAACCTGGATTTAAACAAGACAAATACGAAATTGAAGATGGGGGATAGTGTTTAATCATCCAAATCAGTCACACTCATTTAGAAAATGACAAATCAAACCTGGCCATTATCCTGCAGGGCTGGGTTGCTGAACAAATATCGAACACCAAAGAAGAAGAGCAAACCATGGAAGACTCCCAGCAACGTCCAGTAGAGGAATGGTCCCCACCGTAGCATAGCATTCTTAGCAATCTCTCTAAAGAAAGTCATAAAAGAGGAAGATCAACCTCCTTTTTAAGTCTTTCTGCACTAAACCTCAATCATGACAATTAAAACTATAACATATTCAAATGAGAAATGTAAACAGCTCTTCCTAAAACTCGCACTCATGCGGTGTTTCATGTCAAGTTAAATGTCTTAAGCTGCTTCATCATATAGCTTAAGGTGAAAAATATTCCTCTGAAAATAGCCTATGTTGCATCAGTGGAGACAACACTACAATCTAACATAGGAATATATACATGTATATAATCTATATAAATAGATATACAGAGAGAATGTGTATACATATATAGAATGTATATGAATGAAGATACAGTTAGCAGTCACTATGGAAGAGGGCCACCTATTTTGCAGAAATAACCTCCTAAACGTTGGCTGTTGTGAGTTATAATTGATTGCAGAAAAGCACTAAGACAGGACTTTACTTGGGTGTGCTTCCACTTTTTAATTATTTCTTTTAAAAGATCAGAAGATTGGCCTCTCAATCAACTGACTAAGCTACTGCTGCTCCAAAAAGTGAACCTAGATTTAAAAAAAAAAAAGAAGATTGTAATTTTTCTTATTTTTGACGACAGGATGCAGCATAACAGACGCACATAAATCCACGAACACACGGATGAGGAAAGACATCCCCTTGCTCACCTGTAGAGGGTAGCATTGTCCAGGAGAACCTCCATGCAGATGTGCTGCTCCAAAAGGCTGTAAGCCAGGATGGGCATGGAGGTGAAGCAGATGTTGTACATCGTCAAATAGGCCGCATCATACAGGGGCTGGGGAGGATGGGAGGAGGGGAGGATTGAAGGGGCAGGGGTTGGTAAGGAAGCGGAGGTGGAGGGATAGGGCAACTAGGGGTTAATATCATGGAGAGGATAAAACTCACACACGCCATCACAACTTAAACACACAGCACGTCATATAAGCAAGCTTATACAGGTCTTTCATGTACTTATGAAAGATGTATGTCATTGTCCTACAATGATATCTACAGTAATTAATGTGCAAACTGGGATTTTTATCTGAATGCAGAACCAGCAACAAACTAGATACATGCAGGGTATATTTCTTCTCTCATTAATAATAAATACCCCTGAGTGAATTTTTACAGTGACAGAAACACACGTGCCAACCGGATTACATAACATCCATATGCTATGTATCATGGTGGCAGAACATGACACATCCATGTTATTTCAACAGCTTTATGTAGTGTAAGACTGTGTATAAACATATCAGACCACATATCAAACATCCCAAGGGCAGTGAGGCAGGGACAATCTGAGGGAAAGAAATCTGGAATTCAGGAGGATGAGGAGGTGTAGATTTAAAGGACATTGCCTCCTTTCATGTTCAGAATATCTTTGAACCTCAATGAGATTCAGGACATACTCACTTGCTGAGAGTAGCCACAGAAGAACTGGTACAAAAACTGCGGTAAGATGAAGCAAAGATTCTGCAGGCAAAAAAAAGAAGGGGAACAGGCTCACAGTGATGGATAAAATCAAAGGACATCAAATGAATTCTCAAGTTCCTGTGTGCTTTTAAAGTTAGAAAAAATTGCAATACGTTAACCTGAGTTAAACCTAAAAATCAGCTTAAAATGTTGAGATAAATTCTGTCAAATCCGTATTTGTGCATTGCGTAACTCCCAGAGTAAGTGGATGGTGAGTTTGTTGGGGAAGCAAAGACTTTACTGAAACTCCAAACAAGCTGCAAGATGAAAAGTCAACGTGACAGACGCATTTGCTCCTCCTACCTTGTAAAAGAAATATTGGACGAGGTGTGCAATGCGAACGTAGTAGAGATGCCCATGAGCCAACAAAAGTTTCTTAAGGTGCTTGAGTTTGGGGATGGCATAGTCACTGTTCCTCACTGCCTGCCGGCCTTCTTTGCCCTTAATGCCTGAAACACCAAACCAAAAAATTACACACTATCGTCACTAAAAAGCTACACTTAGTAATTACAGAGCCCTTAGACACTTCTTACCAATGCCAACATGAGCTTCTAAAATCATGCTGACATCATTGGCTCCATCTCCAATGGAGAGGGTAATTGGGCAGCCTTTGGAGTTCTTTACCATTTTCACAATCTATACATAGAGCATGACAAAGGGGTAAGAATTAAAAACCCATAAAGTCATCACTGTAACAGTACACACAAGATTGTACATTATGAACAACAAGTGATGTAAACTTTATAATACTGCAATAATACATAAAATACTTCATCAAAACTAATAGCAAGCTCATCAAACTGTCCAAAAAACTAAGAGCTAAGACTCCATATAAGGATGTCCACACTATGTAGCAAATATTTTAACAGTAACTTGTAAACTGTGACTCTGCATGTAATGGCTTATCTGTCTGATGAGACCAAAGTATATAGTGTGATTTGTCTTTTTCCTGACCAAACTGGCCTCCAAGTCGTTTATATTTTATAATGTAAGTAAATACTAAAGTCATTTCTATTGTGCAAAATCCTAAATGTGTGCAACTCTCTTGCTGTGGAGACGTTCATATGGATTCTGCTGCTGTCTGATGATGAGGAGGGAAGACTCCTACAAACTGCTGGAAGAAACAAATTAAATGTAAGCTCCTGTTAACGTTTTGTGAAAACTTACATTACATTTACAAAATGTTATTTTTAAGTTATTTTGGTTTGTAATAAATTTCAATTTTTAGAGCAAAATGCACAAGAAAGGTATTTTATGACTTGGGCTGCAAATGGTGACTTTGTGCTCCCTGTAATGTTTTTGGATCAATGTTTGTCCTTAACTGGTGAATAGAGTTTACCTCAAATTGTTTCATACAACACAAAGTATGCTGCTTGTGGCTGCCAAACCGTTAATGTAACTGCATGCAGTTTAGATTTGTGCCGTGTTCAAAATGATAGAGAAATGCTGTTGAAAGATTTCTGCCGCAGCTTCGAAAAAAAAAGTTGCAGACCTGAAGCCGACATGTTCAGATGCACTCCTCAAAGGGGCTTTCTTTAATGAACAGCTTCCACATTTTAAGTAATTGTCCTGACCTGTGCCTTCTGTAGAGGAGCCATGCGGCAGCAGAGCACAGCTGTGCAGTTCTGACAAATCTGCAGGAACAGGTTCTTGTAGCGACTTGAGTTGGACTCGGTGGATGAGTTGAGCACCATCGACAGAGTGGCTCCATCTATGATAAAACCATAATCCTGGTTGGTCAAAGACCAACTCCTACAACACAGAGAAGAGAAACTGGTGAAAACTGAACTACCTCCGAGATTCAGTTCAATTATCTCCTAAATAAAAATATCACAAAATTATCTCAACGTATAAACTAAGATGATGTAAGTCGAGGTACCAACCTGGTGACGCCAGCCTTTACAGGGGGAGCATCCTGTACAGCTTTCTTGTGATATTCAAGCAAGAGCTCATGCAGCCGCTCCTCACGCCTCCTCCCTCCATCCTCTAGAGTACGGACTGTTAGCTCCAACAGCTCTGTGTTCCTCTGGAACAATCTACAAGCATAGCAGGTGGACTTTGCTGTTTCCATTTTGTCCCCCGTTAGGACCCAAACCTTCATGCCTGCTCCCTGAAGAGCTTCCATGGTTTCCGCTGCCTCCTCCTGAAGTCTGCAGGATAGGAACATAAAGAAAAGAATGAGACCAATTAAATTATCATACCAAGTCCGAGATGTTTCTACTATCATAAGAGGGAAAAAAATTCACCAGCTGAACAACAGACACCAAGGTTAAAATACAAAGGAGTGAATTCCATGATAGCAAAGAAAAACCACAACACAAGATCAGCAAAGCTTTTTCTAACGCAAACTAATCTAGAGGATAAGTGTCTTTCCTCCAGTAAATATCATTAGAGGCTGTGGTTTTAACTGACACAAATACAATAGGTTGTCTCTATCATGGTCATACTTGCTTGTACTAAGGCATCAAATCCACACTGTAATTCATTAAAGTTTCAGACAGTGTGGCACTTTAAAATACATACAGTATACTGAAGTACATATGCTTATAATTAAATGATTTTATTGTGCTTAGATTTTATTATAAACACATTTTCATTCAAATTGCAATACTTGTATATAAATCTATTCATGCAGGTTGTTTTCTGGAATCTTTGATTGTCAGTCGCTGCTTAACCACAAGATGGCAGAGTGAGATTACAAAAGAAAAAAAAAAAAAAAAGGCTTTTTGTTGAAATAAATCCACTTAAGTGAAATTCAAAATGCAACTTCATACTGAACAAAAAAAACAGCAGTAATCTAGTGGCATGTGACACAGTCTGCCACAAAACATCCACAGAAGGAGGAACTCATTCTGGCAGCGCCTTGCTTTCATAAACATAGCGAGTCAGAACAAGAAGTTAATGACGGGTTTATTGCAGGCTTCTCCAAACTTTTGGCCTCTTTGTTAGTTTTAGGTTCATTATAAGATTTCTTTGTGTAGAGGGTTTTCACCCATTAAACTTCTTGGTAGTTATGTTTAATGAGAAGGAGGGAAAAAGAAGCATATAAAAAAAGACATTCAGCAACTTTCATCAGCTGTTTCATTAGTGAGAGCTTTGCAGTATTTGTGTAAGCACCCACCTATCTTCGACAGCTGTAGCTCCAATCAGGCTCATTCCAGTCTCCACTTGGTTATAAACAGCCATTAGCTTCTGCTCTCTGTCCTGCAGAGCCAGTCTAGCTTCCCTCAATCCTGCATCTGCTTGGGCATACTCCTCTGCGCTAAGATACTTGTAGGCCACACACAGTGTTCGGTAGCCCTCCTGAACAGTGACAGCGAGTAATATTACGACAACAAAATAATCTGTCAGGAAATCATTACAACAGTTCAGAGGCTTGGAAAGAGAAGTTGCTTTTGTCACTCACTGTTGCATTACGCTCCACATGCATGCGTATCCTTTCGACCTCCTCCTGTCTAACGCGGGGGAAGATGGAAGAGTCTGCTCCCTTACAGAACAGCAGTGTATCACCTGGGCACAAAGAAAACACAGTCATACAGACACACGACGACGTCTGATGGCGAATACTAAATCATAGTTAATGCAACAAGCCTGACAGTAATCTCAAGGTCACCTGATATGGCTCTGACGATTACACTCATTCGTCTTCTCACTGGGTCAAAGTTCAACACATGAAGTAGTTCATATCTGTGGAGAGTACGGAATGGAAACAGAATAAAAGATGTGAACAGAAAAAAAAAAAAAGACTAAAACCAAAACATTTTGTGTTTGTAATGACTGACTTACATTTCAACATCATTGTTCCTGTTGAGAATTTTCATGGTTTTACTTTCAAGACCAAGAAATGTGAAGCCGTACCTGCAGATGGAGACAAATCACTACGAATGTGGCTTCTGTGCGCTGATATGCAAAATGAATATACATCCTATAGAAATGCATATCAGCTGGGTTTCTCCAAATACAATTCTGTGATATTTGTATTTAAACTACAAGCTTGGTACAATTCCACTTCAACTCAATGAGTCATAACAGTCCATATTTTACCTCATGGCACCCTTGACCAGAGCCACCTCATCAGGTGAGGAGGCAATAAAGCCCCTCAGCATCTCCGGTGTTTGAAGCACTTCTCCATCCTCTCCTAAGCCATCCACCTCGTCTATCCGTCCGTCCATTTGACATCGACTCTGCTCTGTAGGCTCCTTCACCTGGACTGTGTGGCACAGACACAGGGCTCGCAGAAACAGCTCTTCCCTCTCCTAATAACACAACGTTTAACATGGCTTAATAGAGTAAAATAAAATAAGTTAAATGCTGAATAAACAATATCATTAAATCTGTAAATGAACCATGCCCCCTGAAACTAATTTATACTAATCACTCACTTGGATGTTATTTATACGACACTTTCCATGTAAATGAAATGTAACACAAAATGCTTTACAGATAACAGAAATAAAAAGGCAATAATCAATAATCACTTAGATAAAAGCCTGATTATAGCCACAGTGCAGCCACATATGGAACCACACACAGTAGCTGGACTTCAGATAAACCCCTGAACTTACAACCATTTGTCTAAATAGACCTCTTATCAACAAGTGTTGAAGTGCAGTCAGTTAAAGTGTTATCAGGTGCTCATGTGAAGAGCTCCCAGCTCCTCTTTCCCCTCCTCCATATCAACTGCATATGTTGACATGTCAAGGAGAGTGTTCGTGGGTGACCTATGAAGGGGCTTTCTGAGCAACGAGCTATATAATGACCATATGTTAATGCTAGTGTGACTTTTACAACAGATGGAGGGACACCACAACACCTACCCTGCCAGCTTTCTGCTGTACTTTGTTCACAGGTCCATCTGTGACACAGAATCCGTCCAACTCTGAGCTCGCGTCCCTGTACTTGTACTGGAAGCCGTCTATGCAGCACTCGATGAACTCCATGTTATTCTGAGTTAGGGTGCCCGTCTTGTCCGTGAAGACATACTCCACCTACAGGCAATATGATTTGGAAATTAAAAAAAAAAAAAAAGACTATAAATACATTTAAAGATTACAACAATAAAATTAGGCAACTGCTTCCATAAACAATTAGACTATTATTCAGTTGAACATAGCATCACTTTTAAGTGAAGTAATCGTCTGGCAAACTGAGTATGACTAATCTATGGCATCACTGCTTAAGTTTGAAGTGCCATAAAAACAAGAGATGTCATGACAGACGTCTGGTGTTTATTTTTTAAAACAATTCTTTTATATACTAGCATCTAACTTGGTCTCACATGCAAGTGGGATTTTTTAATGCTTGTAAAAGTGGCTGTGAATGTGATACGCAGAACCACATAGAACAATCTTTTTTTCATGACTTCGGGAAAACTTTGAGGAAACACATTAAATATTGACTTTGAATGAATTAGCTTGGAGTGACTTAAAGTGCTAGTGGTTGTTCCTTTCTAATGCACATTATTCACAGACACTGGATATCTGCTGTTCAGAAAAAGGGTTATATTTTTGACAAATTTCATAATATCATCTGGGGGTTTTTCTCAGTTTCCAAGAGCCATAGAAGACATCACATCACAGTTTTTACAGGCTTGGTTGAGTGTTAATTTATTTTTTATGACTTTTCAGTGACTGTAAATATTAATTAAAGAATTACAGTCTTAAATAACACGCAGAAGGCATTGTGAAATACATTTCTGCCATTTAAATGCTTCATTTACTGTCCCCATCTGCCTGACCTGTCCCAGCTCCTCATTAAGGTCCGAAGTGTTGACCAGTGCCCCCTCCTGGATCTCAGGATCAAAGAAATCTTTGTCCCATGTGATGAAAAAGGATCCCAAAAACTTCTGCATCTCAACCGTGACGTACATGGACACCGGAATGATGAAGTTGAAGAGCACCATGAAGGACAGGAAGTCAGTGAACATCTTTAGGTACTGATGGGGGAAAAAAAAAACACATTTAAATAAAAAGAAAAATTTAAATCACTGAACTTTGCAGCATTTGTGTCCACCATTTAAAGTAATGTAAGTGGGAAAATTTGCTATCAAGGTGGAATTTACCAAAGCTTGACTACACTGTAGTTTCTGTGTCTAACTATACACAGTGTGCTCAAGAGATTAGTACTTGTAGTTTATGCACAAAACAAAATAGAAGACATAGATTCAGTCACAATAGTCACACTTCATTGAAGGCTAGAGCAGAGGGTTAAGAGCCAAAGAAATGGATTATGTCACAGTGTGGTACTGCAGCATCCATTCTGCAGTTTTATTACTGTGGAACAAAAGAGGCAAGGGCTTGTAAAATGCCATATCGGCATGGATTGAGCTGTGCCCTCAAAAGTTACAACTACAAGAATCTAAGGTTGCATATTTATTGCATTAACAGAGCCCTACTTTGGACAGTAACGCATGACAAGAAGTATAGTGGATTCTCTTTCTCTGCTTAAAAAGTCATACACCTCTACAGAAACAGCACAACTATTAATAGAAATAGAGCATATTGTTTTGTTTTATGTAGTTTAACTAA
The DNA here is from genome assembly GCF_021347895.1 of Acanthochromis polyacanthus. Taxonomy (NCBI): domain Eukaryota; kingdom Metazoa; phylum Chordata; class Actinopteri; family Pomacentridae; genus Acanthochromis; species Acanthochromis polyacanthus. Next base: position 15,587,844 of record NC_067122.1, read on the forward strand.
GTTACAATACCATAGTTGTTGTACTAAGAGGTGCATTTCTTTGATTAGTTTACAAAATTTAAAAAACAAAAACTGGAATCAACATATTCAGCTTTGTTTCCAAGTGTCCATAGGCGTCACCATTACTGGGGCCACAAATGGCCTCATACTTAATACAGTTCAGAGGGCTAATTGCTAGTACATTGCTTCAACAACAAAGACAGGCATTTTACCAGTGTTCTAAAATGTGAACTTACAAGATTGGTGTCCTTCTCTCTCTGGGTTTTCTCATTGTACCAAGGCTCATCCTGTCCAGGCTTGCTCTGCCACACATACTTCAGTGTAGTGCACACTAGGGCTTTGCTCACTAATATGCAAAGGTACACCAGAAGGAAGGCATTGATAGACCTGAAAATATGAAAAATGTAGTTAATTGGTACCCAAGATATGTCATGCATTTTAAACCTGCAAACAACTTTTCCTCTAAACTTACTTCTCCACAGCAGAGCGTTTCTGAGATTTGCCCTGGTAGTTAAGAGCCATCTTTGTCTCCATGCCAGTGTAAACTGCAACACCTGGAGAAAAAGAAAAGAAAAGCAGACGGCTCAGCATTTTAGATAATGAACCATCTTCAGTAATATACGTTACTGTAGTAATACCAGCATCATTTGACTAACCACAGATCTTCTGAGTATTCTTTAAAGTTGCCCCTTTCAGCAGGAGGTTTTCTGGGCCCAAAGACCTGCAAAATCACATCAGTACATCAAACTGTTTAGTCATACAGAAACAGTGCAAACCACACACTCCTCTATTCTCTAAATGGAAACCTGGCAGGCCAGCTGGCATCCACTCTAAAATACGCAGTGACAGTACACAGTACGACTGCAGTCTGGGCTTACACCGATCCCAGTGTTCTTGAGAAGGACACTGGCATTTGTTTATGTGACCATTACAAAGCAGTCAATGATAAATGCCAGTGGGAGTGCTTTGGGAGTGGTGGCTAAAGCTCTGCCAGCCGGTTTTAATTTTAATTCTTGTCTGCAATGAAGGATCAATGGAATAGTGATTTTTTGGTGATGCAAAGGGAAACAAATGAGTGCTTAAGCAACTGTGTTTTGATTTTGCTCTCACTTAAAGTGGCCTGAGATGGTTGTGCATGAGCGCTCTCACCTCACTGCAGGCTCCTGATTGTTTTTGTAGATGTGCATACGACCGACAAACCTGCAACAAAATAACAAACACTCAAAAGCTGAAGCCTATTGCAAAGAGTGCATGCGATATCCCGTTTTGCATATCGTACAATCTGTTGTTACTACAGTGGTTTTGATCTTGAGTTATCAAGATCAGTCAACAGTGCATTGACTTTAAGAGGCAGGTACTCACTGACCTTAAATCAGCTGCTGGGTGTTGGAAGGAATGGTAATTACTTGTGGTCACATGCTGTCATTTTTACTGACCGAGTAGCAGATGTCAAATAGCATTCCGATGGTTCGCTAAATGACAACATTCCTACTCCTTGCTCCAAGCGAAGGCTGTCTACTGCTATTCCTAACATGAAACCAGCCAAACATAAGCACAGTAAGGCTTGCCAAAATCTCTCCGCTCAGCAATCTACATGTTATTATTAGAGCCAATTAGGATATTTTCAACTGGCACTGAGTTAACCCACTGCAGAACAAACTAAAGGCAACACATCTTGTAGCGTAAATCCGTTGGGACCACATGATGATTGCCTACTTGTAAAGGTCAGGCTGTGGCTGTTCACACTCAATGGTGGCATTGAGAGATTCCAGATCCTTCTCCGTGTCTGGCACTGTGTAGTGTGTCTGGACAAGTGGAAGAGGCAGAGAGAGATAGAGTGTGAGCTGTGACTGACTAGAGTCGAGTGATCGTTTTAGCTTCTATTACTTCACACTCAGTGACAGCACAGGATATTAGGAGAATAAACGATACTAAGAAACAGTGAAACACTTGATCACAAATAGGTATAAAAACATATTTCTTCTGAACGAGATTAGGGAAATTTGAAGTTTTTTCAAAGCAAGGCTGACAGCCAAATAGATTCACTATTTTACAAACAACTGCCATAAATGGCGATTTACATTCCTTACACTATTAAACTAGACGACTGATTTGTCCTACGTCCAGGCAAGTCACTGTTTCTCCGTAATCTCTATAAACTTCTGCCCCTAATATTAACATCTACCATAATAATAAAAATAAAATGTGACTACACCTCATATAATTTAATGAGAACATGTTTCTCTAAAGTCAAACCCTTGATGAAAACACTTAAAAAAATTACATTTTGATATGAAAAACAGTAACAGAGAAACGGTTCATCTTACTTTATGGTTAGACTCTCCATCCAGACTTGCTGTGGTAACAAAACACGTGTCATCATCTCGGCTAGATTGCAGCAATATTAAATCACAGGGAAAGGTCTCATTTTCCTCCACCTCCACGACGTCGCCAACCTGCAAAAACAACCCAAAACTACTTGTCAAGACAAAGTTTGCTTTCTCCCACTCCTTAGGCACAATATCAAAAGAATTTGGCAGCGTATGAGTGACACAGCTCTAAACAATCACAGCTTTAAGGAGTTTTACCATTAGAGAGCAGGAGGACTTCAGCCTCAGTGTATTTAGCAGTAGGAGGTAGCTTACTCGAGTGAGCTCCTGTGCAGAGAGCAGCTGTCCACATTTCTACGAAAAGCAATTCTGTTTTGGTTTTGACAGCTGGATGTTATTCTCAGTGGTGTCAGCAGCACTAGCAGCCCTTCAACATAACCAAAATGATTTGGTACACTTTAAATACTGGAAAATATTGACAGAGTTAGACCGCATTGAAGAAATAACCTCCACGCAATAGCAGGGAAATGTTAATTGCCATTCACACCCATGTTTGAACATCTAATCAGCACAGGAGAAGTACAGTTTCTCCTTTGTGCATATACTCCAAACAGTCATATCAAGCTGCCAGGAGCCATTCTTTGGCCATATCTCTATGGAATATTCATTCCAGTTGATCTAAGCTAAGACGGTTAACAGTTACCTTGATCTTCTCACTCTCTTTCCGTATCCTCCGGCCGTCCTCCAAAACCGTCACTGGGTACTTATTCACCTCATTGTCTGCTTTGTGCCGTAGCCAGTCCTCATAGCCCTGCGGCAATATATCAAAATCAGAATAGCGTTATTTGCTTAGCACAACAAAAAGTACCATCTTTCTCCGTGGCATTAGCACCCATGGGACACTGACAGCTATGACTGTGGCATCAGTACAAACTGACACGCAATAGAGCACTGGCTGTCAAACTGAGGGGGAGCCATGAATGTTTTTCGGCTTCTGAGAGGGAGCATAACTGACCAAGTTTCAAAACGAACGCTGGAGAGGTGTAACCGAAGTTGTCATAAATCCCAAGGGAGGACTATAAAATATTAGTGTCTGCGCATAAAATTTAATTTTTGCATTGACTATTTTCTCATTATGTGTACAAGTGCCTGCAGCAGCAGAATGGGATGGTGATCGTCCAGCAGTGCATTGAAACAATATGCCATGAAATAATACTGAGTCAGGTAAAAGAAAAAATCTAATAATTTCTGGGGCTGCTGCAGCATGAGGCACAAAATCTAGTGCAGACTTCATAAGTACTTTAACATAGTGATGGAGATAGGAGATGGTGCAGAGATGCAGAGGGTAAAGAGGGAAACTAGAATGTGTGCCAAGGCGGAGCTTGAGCCAGAAAGCAGGATTACTGTGAAAGGTGATAGGAGGAGAAAGTCTGGTTGAGTGATGCAGAGAAATTATGCCAACTGGATGAAAGGGGGGACAAAAGGAGGGGAGGCAATCCATGCATGCTTAGCTGAACTATACATTTCACCTCAGCCTCACTAACAGAGTCAAACAGGCTGCCTTGGTGTCCCACTTCAAAGCTTGGCTGAAGGCTTTCCAGTACTATCCGTGTATCCCATATATTTTCAGGAGGAAGTCCACCCACTATTGTGCATTTCAAAGCCCCAGCAGTAGTCTAACTAAAAAGCCAATCTTAAAACAATACATCTAAAGCTGGGACATGGCCGACATGGAGTCAAAGCAGCACACACTCCCCTTGATAATTTGTATCTCTGTAATAGACTTGCGCTCTCTCTCCAATTGCTCTCACTCCCCAGAGCTCATTTTATCTTCGCCCCAATCGGAATTCACCAGCAGAGCACAATAATACAAAACCCAAGAGAGCATTAGTTATGTACTTTACACAAAAATCACAGCAACAGAGTTAAGAAAGCAGGGGGACTTGAGACGTTATGTGGAAAATGAGGAAGTAAATAACGCAATGAAAGATAATATGAGGCAATGAGGACATAGCAATAAAAAAAAACAATAAAACGTCTTATCAGCACTTATCAGCCCCATTAAGTAGTATCTTACCTGCTTAATAGCAGTAACTGTAATCACAAAAAATAACGGTAGGCCACTGGTGACTGGGCTGGTAGGGGTGTCCACTATCACCTATTGGAGGGAAAACACAGTTTTACTTGAAAGAAATTAATGCTAACAGTCAACAAAGAATATGATCTTCAAACAGAAAAGCTATACATTAAATTACCACTACAAAGTCTGACAACCACATGTTGCTGTGGTTGTAGCAAGAACAGTTCGTGGTAACATTGAGAAGATGAGACTAGCCCTCTAAATGCAGGGTGTAGTCCGTTTCTGCAAGGCGTTCCTACGATTTCCCATTTTTGTTCATCAGGAGGAAACACAAGGGAGACATTTACATTTTGGAAGGGAGCGAGTGAGGTTCTGGACCACAGAAGTTTTAATCAAGTGAGCCAGGGACAAAGTGCTTAATCTACAGGCATGCCAACACTACTGTGTATCCGCCAAGACACGGGAGAGAGCCAGCAGAAAGCTGTCAAACTCACCTTACCTGCCTAAGCTGTGTGTGAAAAAACCTGGAGGTACAAGTATGTGTATATGTTGGACTTCAGTCACGTGTGTAATAAGAATGTTGGACCAGTGGGTAGGTAATCCAAAACAACCAGTTTTAGAGGAGCACCTGACCAAAGCTCCCAGCTAAAACCTCAGCACACCAATGGCTTCATGTGTCCCTTTAAAGCCAACAGATGGATTTACCCTGGCATTTTCATTCCTGCAGAATGCAGGTTGGTCTCCCCCTGAGCCGGAGTGCATATTACAGCTCGCACAGACACGACACCACCAGCTCATTGATATTCTGACCAACATTACAAATTGTCAGATAGACATCAGCTCGGCTCAGAGTGGGAGATGCATTTTGATGCAGTCTCTAGTGTTTTCCTCACCTGTGCTTGAACTGAGAAAGAAACAAACCAGCTGCTCACTCAGTAATCACAGTCAGACATGAACACAGAGTCACATTCTGTACCTGTACAAACACCTACACACAAACACACTCACGGAAGGGCAGCGAGCTAGTAGTCTGAACCAGTTTTACTGCGATCACAATTAACTGGACCAGTGCACATCGAGCATTTGGAGAAGTGCAGACACAGAGGAGAGTCTGCATTATATATATATGTAGAAACTGGTGATTCCAGTGAGACTGAGCAGAAAGTAATATTGTTGCTGCAGTAGCCTCAAGTGTTGTGAGCCAGAGGTGAGAGAAGTCAATGTTTAGGAAGAGCAATGTGCGTACTGTGTTAAAGTCTCTTAACATCTTGCACATTGCTATAGGCTATGTAGCTAGTTGATTATTGAATGCCCCTTGAGAGAAGCTTGGTTTGGCCTGGTCGTGTTAGCTGTTCACTGACTGGTGTGGCCAGTGTGACGGTCTGCTTTAGCCTATAATAACCCAATATTCCACATTTCTTGTTCACGTAACTGGATTTAAATTAGCGTAATCACAGAAAGAAAAACAGCACAGTACTGAGTAGGTGCCAGATTTTGCTATATTTATATAGTTGTGCTATGTTTTATTAGGTTGGTTAACATACCGATGATGGGATGATGCTTCCTTGTTTGGATAGTGGAAAGTTCTATTTAAGGACGTCAAGGCATCAGTTCAGGTGTTGCTGAAAGGGAACGATGCAAACCGGTTTTTGTTCACATGGCTATTTTATGCTTTGCCTTGTGAGGATTATTTTCTGTTTCATATACAGGTTACAGTGAATACAGACTGAATATCAGCAAGTGGTGAGCTGAATAAATGTGCATAATGCTGGACAAACTGGGAATATTGTTTGAAAGCCTGCATAATTACAATTCTTGAGAAAGCAGCACCTCAGAGGCTTTCTATAGCAAATAATCACCATACTGCATATACTGCATACTGTACATGCAACAGTAACCTCCTCAGTAAATGAAAGCCTAACAAAATCTTCAGCTACTCTACTTCTGCCAAACAACACAAATTCCCCCAGAGCTTGTGTTCACACTTGATCACCACTGATTCACAACAATCCCCAAACTTCCAGATGGCCAAATACCTTTCCTCTACTGCACCAAACGCAAAGTCAAACAAAAAAAAATCTCAGCAATAGGAGTGAACTGGTGTACTGCTGCTGATGTGCCGGGTGTGATATCAGAGCAGCAGAGCGGAGCAGCACAAAGCCCTTCATCTGAGCCGGGAAGTGTGTCAGAGTGAGCGACAGACAGCAGGTCCCAGGGGTCCCAGGGCAGCGCTGTGGGTCCTCACGTCCTCTTACCCTTTCACACTTTCTCTCTCCCCTTCTCCCTCTTGCTCTCTCATCACCGTCTCTCCGAATCTCTCCCAGTGCTCTATTCCCATTCAATCAAATTCAAGCAAAGACATGCAGAGCTATTTATAGGAGAGTGGTGCTTTTTTATCAGCCAGTGTCTATTTGTGGCGCTCAGAAGTACAGAGGGCTTCCTGGCTGCTGACGTCAGCAGTGCAGCGCTGCAGAGAGATGGGGGTTATGCGAGATAGAGAGGGAGAAAGGGAGAAAGAAAGAGACCAAATGACAATGTAAGACAAAAGGAGGATAGAACAGAGCTGGAGGATGCATGACATTTGGATATGGGTAGAGTATTTGCATGAAGCCTCCCAGGAGAAATGAGAAGGTTTATTTCTGTCGGCAAGATGCAAGCACAAAATGAGTGCACAATCTGTGTACCTGTTTCATGCTCCGGTATGATAGCAGGCTGCATGGAAGAAACTAAGTGGTTGTGATAAGAAGCCCCTCAAGAGACCTGGATTAGTGGAGAAATGCCAACTATGCTGCAGCTTGGGTAAACACCATCAGGAAGCCCAGGACACCCACTGACTCATGCATCACGTGCACATACATACGTGTATTCACACACAAACATTTTACATTGCACACATCCCACACAGTAAATCCCTGTGCATACATGCTGCAATAGGCAGTTTGTATGTGATTTGAACATGCTTGGTGATTTACTCCCACATAAATGTATTACATTAGCTCACGATAATTTCACACGTTAGCTCTCAACTGAAAAATCTATCAATCACATACATCACTTGAGGATAATACAGATTTGAACCACAAACACTGGGGAATAAAGGCCGAGGTGTCAACTATAAATTCAAGCATAAATACAAATACTGCAAGTGATCAGCAATCGCTTGAGAGTAATAGAATATGTGACAACGGAACCCTGATATTTCTCAGTTTGTTACAGTGCTGGGTTTATGGGAGCAGTCACTCTGTGAGCTCATTCAGTCAGTATGTGATCAGAGAAAGCACAACCTTCCTGTGCAGGCCCGACAGCAGCACCTGTTTACACTAGAGGGCTATTTGCTGCCATAGTTTAGGTTACTGCTAAAAGGAGAGAGGTTAGTTTCCATCTCCATGGATCAGAATGAGAGTCAAAGACAAGAAGGGGATGATGGAAGAGCAAGAGCAGATGGAGAGGAGAGCAGAGCAGAGCAGAGGAGAGGAGAGGAGAGGAGAGGAGAGGAGAGGAGAGGAGAGGAGAGGAGAGGAGAGGAGAGGAGAGGAGAGGAGAGGAGAGGAGAGGAGAGGAGAGGAGAGGAGAGGAGAGGAGAGGAGAGGAGAGGAGAGGAGAGGAGAGGAGAGGAGAGGAGAGGAGAGGAGAGGAGAGGAGAGGAGAGGAGAGGAGAGGAGAGGAGAGGAGAGGAGAGGAGAGGAGAGGAGAGGAGAGGAGAGGAGAGGAGAGGAGAGGAGAGGAGAGGAGAGGAGAGGAGAGGAGAGGAGAGGAGAGGAGAGGAGAGGAGAGGAGAGGAGAGGAGAGGAGAGGAGAGGGGAGGGGAGGGGAGGGGAGGGGAGGGGAGGGGAGGGAGGGGAGGGGAGGGGAGGGGGAGGATCACTTAAGAGCACGGAATTAAAAATGCCAGTCAATGCATTTCAGTCAGCATTCTTGGCCAGCTCACAGCTTCCACTTAGGAGGACAGGGCAGCAAATAACATGAGCCAACAGTGAGGGACACTACAGAAATTTTTAGATCACCCTAAAAACTTAACACAAATCTGGGCTTTTCTTTCCAGAAAAAGTCCAAAGCAATGACAAAAATAAAAGGTAAAAACATGATATACCATTGTAAACACACTCACTTAGCCAAAACTATGTAGAAGTAAATGAAGGTTAAAATAAACAAAATCTGAAATACAGATTTTTACTTGTAAGTGCAAATTCTGCATAAACATGCTGGAGGAGGATAAAATCTATTCACTTTTAATCAACACTCTAATACTTGAAAAAAAATCCCTAATAATTTGCATTAAACGTAATCTAACAACTGTAGCACAACAGAGGTGATTATTGGATTGAGTAGAGCTTGCTTACAACTGAAAATAGATACTTATATACAAAGACTGACTTTTATAACAGTGCATTTATTGAATAAAAATACAGAAATCTGGACAAAAACAAGGCAGCATTCATGTATTTTTAGGCCTATTCTTCAACCATATTGAGCTGCGTGTCAGCAATACATACACACATATACACACACCATTTATTTAGCCATTTCACTCTTTGTTCCTATGTTTTTTTTCCTGTTTTTAACCTCTTTTCTGGTAAGTGAAACAGAACTGCAAATGGTAAACAACATGTGGTACTTGAGTCGAAGACTGTATTCATTTCCTCAAGAAAAAAAAACACACACACTGTTCAAATTTTATCAGTAACTACATTCAGTTCCAGTGTTGCAACTGCTAAGATTGCACACGGTCCATTTTAAACATGTTGAACATGTTGTACAGTTCACACATCCTGTAAATGGCTCACACTCGTCATGGCCACATGCAAATGGAGACATTTTCTCACGCTCCTTCTCTTACAGGGATTACACCCTTTATGTAGACAGATCAAGCAGACTGCATACATTGGCATACTGACCCACTAAAATTGATCAACAACAAGGTTAAATCTACACTACCAGTCAAGAGCTTTAGAATGCCCCAATTTTTCCATTTTTTTTATTGAAATTCAAGTAGTTCAAGTCCAATGAATAGCTTGAAAGATAAGTGGGGAACTGCCAGAGATTTAAAAAAAATAAAAAAGGTAAGATCCCCAAAACTGATAAAGTACATTTCAGAATTATACAAAAAGGCCTTTTTCAGGAAACAAGAAATGAGTTTCTAACTTAAAGCTGTTCTGTAGCAATGGAGGTTGATGAAGCCTGGAAAGTTGGCGTTACCAAATCCTACAGGTGTCCGGGGCTGGGGTTAGGGTTCAGTCTAACCCCGTAGCTCAACTGGTAAACATAAACAGGGGCTATAGTCCCCGATGCAGCAATCATGGGTTCGAATCCAGCCCATGGCTCTTTGCTGCCGGTCCTTCCCCGTGTTTCCTGTCCCTCTCTCTCCACCGTCCTATATAATAAGGCCGAAACAATAACTTAAAAAAAATAAGAAATAAATCCTACAGGTGTCCTAACTTTTCTTGATTACTTACAACCCTCTCTGTCTGAATAAAAGCAGTGCATAAATTTCAATTTTTTTAAAAAAATGGGATGTTTTAAAAGTTTTGACCACGAGTGCAGCTCACAGTGTTACCTAAATACAAACCAGACCTTTACACACAGATCCCAAAAACACTTAAACACACTCACATACACAACAGACATCCATGGAATCGTTATATAAAACTAATAAACAAACATATCTTTGTTTGTGTTGGCAGTGGCACACTGACAAAGCTTGCCCTTACCTGCACCAGGAAGATGATAAGGAAGTAGAAATTGGCAATTCTTCTAAACTGTTCAAACAGATTCTTTGGTAGAAAGTTCCAAACTGTATACTGTGGAAGAAAGGAGAAAAGCATGTAAGTGACAGAGGGAAAAAAAACACATAGGTACTACAATGTGTGGAGTGCTTTTTGTTGCTCTTTGCGCTTTAATTTTCCCCATTGTGACATGATGTTTTCAACCAAATTTTGGGAGATTAAAGAACAGCTTGGCAGGGGAGAGAGATTAGAGACATTCAATATTCACAGACTCCTGCTTATGTGCATTATGTCTGAGCTGGGGGAGGAAAATAGGAAGGGAACTTCAATAGCTTGGAATCTCTGTTCTTTGTACTGCCTAGGGAGATGGCCCTTGGGGGCCCACAGGTATTTCATTGATTCAGATTAGCGATTTATCTCCTTAATTTGGTTACCCTTGAATGCAGAGCCAATGAACTTATCAGATTGGTGACTGTTTCTTTGTGTTTTGTTCTTTTTAAGTGGCCATGACAGCTGATACTGTCGGGGCTGAAGCGACACTTTTATCTGCTTAAATCCCTGAGAGACGGCTCAACAATACCCTGCTGGTAACTTTGTATGGCGCAACAAAACACTGGGGTGAAAAACACAAATACAAACACGTGCCTGCACACGCACTTACACACAAACTTGCACAGAAACAGCAATAAGGCGCTGTTTATGAAGGGGAATGTCTGCATGGGGAGAGTGTTGAAATGCAGCGGCAGCAGAATGGCCCATCTCATTTTGCTAGAGATAAAAGAGAGTGAAAGTAATGAGAAAAGGGGGGTGGCAGCAGTGAGGGTGGCTGACTGTGGTGGTGCAGTAGCAACCAGAGCAAGAGAGGGGAGGCGGAGATGGGTCATTGCAGAGTGCAAAAGCAACAGGATGATGGAGAGCAGGGGCATGGAAGAGCATAAACACTACAGCTGGGGTAATTAAAGACTGTTTACCCTGACATGCTGGCAGCAACCAATTGATTGGCCCTTCTTCACTGGGACCCTCTGCATCACTATAAATCCCACAGCCATATTACTCCCACACCGCTTCCTTCTCCTCATCACTTCCACCTTTCATATCAATAAACTTGCCAGCACCTGCCTGATCTTGCCGTTGACACAGGACGGATTGGTAAGGCTTAAGTGAGGGTTGGGGGGCAGTCTATCAGAGCCCAGAAGAAGCAACCGAATTGCCCACCCTTCCAGCACATTAATAGTAGCCATGTATTTCACTGACACAGTCAGTGCTCCCCTGACAGACAAATAATTGCCTTCCGTTGGGAGCTAAGACAAGTGCGTAAAGAGGCACTGGGAGGAAGCGAGACCTGGGAATGCTCAGGACTGTTCAAGGGTTTATTTTGCATTCCAAGTAATAAATAACAGAAGAAAATGCCTCAAGGCAGGTGAAACATAATACACAGGAAAGCTGAGGAAAAAAACTAGTGTATATGAATTTTATCTTGGTATATCAGGGCTCCAGACTGTGACCAAAATGGCTGCATTTGCAACCTTTTTTGAAAGTGTGCAAGTTAGAATTTCAAGAGGACACATTGTGCGAGAACATGATGGTCATTAAAGCTGTTTTGGTGTCGCTCTGACACAGGCAGTTAATGTGTGAACCACAGTAGTGGAAAGTAGTCTTTTTATGATTTTGCTGTTCTGTGGTATTTACGCTTAAAAATGCGAGAAAAAAATCTTTCCGTTTCATCATGGACAAATCTGACATTAGAACGTCCTTGTTTTAGCCTTTTTAAAACAATTTTTGGTCACACACCTGTCTGAGCATTGCAGCTACCACAGCCTGCAATGTGGGGCGTTTAGGAAACATTGGTCAATTTTAGTATCTATCGATAAGAGGATGCTTAGCAAGTGATGTGTTTTGACTGTGACAAGATGGGAGATGTGAATAAATGAGAAAGTTGGTCTCAAGCCCTGTATATGGTCATCCTGGAGCCCTGACATGCATGTGTGAGTGTGCTTCTTACCTTGGAGGACACAATCCTGTTATCACAGAACTTGGGTGGGATGAAAGCCTCATTGGCAGGACATGACCGATGACCAACATAGATAGTCCTACTGTCTACTCTTCTCTCATCACCCCCAAGCTAGAAGAGAATGTAGGGGGGCAGGGGGATGAAGATAAACAGATTAAGAAAAGAGAGGACATGTTTTTATCTTCACTTTAAAGGAGATTTTAAACATCAAAGCAGTCTAATTAAATCCAACAACCACTAAAATGTGCATCATACAAGGAACAGGAATTACTTGAAAGAAAAAAAATCTGACACATCAGCTAAAGCATGGGGGATGCAGAACAGATCAATGAAAACCAAAGTGGTGCACTGTTATTGGGGTATAAATCTACACTCACAAAAGATTTGTTCTGACTATAAAAAATATGCAGTCTAATGAGGCTGACATTTCACTCAGAATTAGGAGATTAGGATTTCTACTGTGGAGCAGAAAATTAAAAAGACCTGAAAAGCACTCCACTGGAAAACTGTTGTGTGCAAGCCAATAATTCAGAGAAGGGGCAAAGAAAGTTATGACAAGGGTCAACAGGCCAGAATAGTGATTGTGTGGGCACGATAACTTAATTTCTTCCCTCCCAAGTGGTCGCTCATCGATGATAAACAAATAATAAATGCAAGCAGGTGGGGGAAAAATGCCGTGGTCAGATTTACGGGTTGAGCTTCTTTCTCATGATGCAGGAAGCAGAGATATGTATATACAGCCATATCCGCGTGGAAACAGTAACCCAACATGTGACAGAGGAAAGACCTCAGGAACAGACGCAGGAGCCAGAGAAATGCTGGACTCCCCTGAAAAAGAGGTGAATTCCTCTTCCATAAAAGGCAGATAGGGTGGATCACAGAACAAAGTACAGAAGTCCGGTCATTGTTTTAACTTAAGCTGTCCTTATGTAAATCTCAAAAACAATTGTGTAACTCAAACCAAAAAAGGAAGTGCAAAAACTCAGAGAGGAAAACAAAGTGATTAATTGTCAAGTAGAACTACGGTTTATTGTTCCCTGTGCTAGGCCGAGACTGTAACTACACTTCTCTGTTCACCAAAAAGAGCAGACATTCATATATTAACATTCTTTCTGGCTTGGGGAAAAACAATTACAGTGTTCGATAAAAGGGCATCAAGCTGCAAAGTTACAATTTTATGACAAAGAAACAGGATTTAATGTAGATCAGCAATATCTGGGTAATGCCGAATCTTTTTAATAGGGTCAGTACCAAAGTCAATGTTGAGCCAATATATCAGATCAGTGCAATATGATGATTCACTGTCACTGATCGGAAATTTTGTGCATTCAAAGAACTGCATGCAAACACACTTTTTGTGTCCTCAGAAGGCTAAATGCAGCCTAAAATATATGGTCTACACTGGTCTCTCGAAAACCTCCATTTCCTCCCTGACATCCCACACACAAGAAATCCTAAAGCTTTGAGGGGACAGCTACAAAGACTGTGAGATCATGATAACAACAAAGCCAGTATACTGGATCAGCCAGAGCTGCTACACCCATATTTGCTTCAATCTCCTCTTCTTTCCTACCCTAAAGCATGCTCCTTATCTCACTATTCCCACTACTTTCAAGGGTAAAATAGCTGATCAGAGACAAGCTGTTGACCATTTAAGTGCATGAGACATGTCTGTCATTCATTAGTATTTATCAGTTAACTGCAATTAACAGGAAAAGTAGAGTTATTCAAAAAAAAAAAAAAAGCAGGAACAGGGGCTGTTTTAAGGAATCATTTCAGAAAACCAAACCGATTTTGAGGGGAAATTATATTGCTAATGATATTTTCAAAAATTTGTTTTTAATCCGGATAATGTTAGCCAGCTGTTCAGTCTGTCTGTCCTTCCAACCAAACTATAACCATAACTTCAGTCAACAGAAAGATGTCAGACTGCGACTGGCCTGATTATAAAGGTTGGCTCTCAATTATTCATTAGACATCTACTACATCTTGAACAATGTGCTCTTAAGAATGATATTCATGAGGTCTAGAAATATTTAATCATTTTTTATCTATTTTTTATATTGTGTACTTTCACAAGATGAGGCATTTTCTAATTGAAAAGCCAAGATGAATGCATTATTTCAAATGTGATTAGATAATAAAATGCTTGATCACACTCATCACACAGACAAAGAGTGACAAATGGAATCAGTGTTAGCAAAATGAGCTTATGCGTGTTGCAATCAATCTATTCTTTTTTTTCTCCTCTGGCAATCAAGAACATCATCCAAGTGAGTATCGCAGCCACTTTTCTGACATGCAGTTATGTTTTCGGTTCAAGCACAAGCTATGCAGCTTTTGCCGTCAGTAAATTATTAAGGATATGCTGGCAGGGAATCTGCTTTATCTGATATAAAGACCAGCAACATGTGGGTTGAGGGGACAGATTACCATGAACATCTGATCCTGGACAAATGCCAGCAAACATAAATTATGGCCACCTGGGCAGCAAGCTGCCCAAAGTCTGTTTGTGACAAGAGGTTAGATCAGAGAGTAGCCTCAAACACTTGGAAGTCTGATTTATGCATGTGGGGACAACAACACAGCCTACATGAATACAGTTTACGCAGTCATTTGCTTCTCATTAACAGTCAAACAACACAAAATAATGGCCAAATTCTTATTGTTAATTCTGGAATACTGCCCATCTTCTCTCCAGTTGAGACCGGAGAAGGAAGCCAACGGGCTTACATAATGCTCCTTTATGCATGAGCAACCATGTTCACACCTCAGTATGGATGTCAACTTTACCATCCCCTACCCGCTCAGCACACACTGACACTGCTTCAGCAGGACCGGACGAACCTGGCTGCCAGAGAATGAGGGGAGAAGCAGAGAGTGGGAGGAAGAAAGAATGTGAGAGAAAGGAAGTGCAACAGGATCCAAGGACTAAAGCATATCCAGGTTTTCTATATCAAACAACAACCAGCCTCCTGAAGCAGTAAGCCAAGAACATCCCAATGGACCACGCTTGTTCATTTATTTGAATCAGATGCAGTGATGCTGGAAGTTAGCCCTCTTCTGTGTGCTCTGAGAAAAAAAAATGTAATAGAGGCTTTCCAGATAAACAATCCTGTGAACAACCAATGTAACAGTAGGTAATGTAGGACCAACAGAGGCAATCATGTACAAAGGGCTGTGCAGACAAAGCATTAGGACACGATCTACAAACCAAATTAGCTTTAAGTCAAAGTACACGTGAAGGGCTCTGGCTTGTATTTTACGGCTACAGGTCACAAAGGCAACAGTATTAGTTGGCAAGCATCTGCTGGTGCCAATCTTTCACTTGTGCCCATTTCTTTAGGCCTGATTATGCGCAAGAGTTGTGCTAAGGCACACTGCTTCAAGGTCACAGGCCTATCAAGTGGACCATCTATACACTGTATGTAGAATAAACCAACATTGCTGCTCAACAGCTGTATAACAACCTACACAAGCAAGCCGTAGCCCACAGTGGAGATATTCAAAAGAAAACACTGGCACCTACATACACATAATGTATGCTGAAGATGAGTAAAATAATTCTATATAAAATGAGAAAGCAGTCAATGCCCTGGGGTCCTTAAGATAAAAGCGGAACTATTGAATGGCCATTGATTTAGAGGTGGATTCACTGTAAAATATAATGAGGGTCAGATGATGAGGCCCACTTCATTTTTGAGCAGTTACGTGATTGCAATGCTCATCTCCAAACTACAGCGCTAAAGGCCATACAAGAAACGCTAATGTAAGGAAAAATAGAACTGATTGCATTATCTTTACCTCATTGTCAAAGGTCAAAAAAAAGCCATTCGATGCCAATGATGTTAGTAAGTAAAGCAAAGAGTCAAGCGCCAGTATGTCAATATAAAATGTTAAATTCATCCTTGATGAAAAAGCATCAGCTACAAAACATGAATGAAGATCAATAAAGCAAACATCCAGAAGACGTAATTGCTTAGTCAAAAATAAATGGTGCATTAGGGAACTGAGTGAGGCTGAAACTTTACATTAAATTATGCTCCAAATTAAATTATGTACACATTGTAAAATGAGCACAGGCTGGGACAGGGAGGAAAGGTGCTCCAGTGTGAGCAGGGGGAATGTAAGACTGCATTCAGCTACTGCCAAAGTCCCAACGATGACTCTGGTCTGATGACACTGCGTCCTGTCACACCATCTCACTATTCAGTGACTATCCTGTTTTGTCACAGTCTGCATGCTGTTAGCGGAACAAAAAACACACTGAGTAACCAGAAAATTACAAAGCTCTATTCGTTGTATTACAATCCATCACAACAGTAACTTTCATCAACATCACTCACACCTTTTTAAATGATAATTTTACATGCATTTTTAATGTATTTGGCACTGTATCAGAGAGATGCTGATTCAACTGTGGCCATTTCTTTCGCAGCAGTCTGCACTATATTACTGCTATATATGTAAGGGAGGTCAATAAATTTAAAACAAAAAAAACAAGACTACATAAATTATCAAAACAGCTGAAACTTAATCTGTTGGTGAACTAGTGACACAACCAAGTCAAAAACAGGCCAGATGTAGTGGTGTAAGAGAACCTGCTGTAGTCAGATTCCTACCAGGACTACTTGCATAATTTATGTCATAAGGCATTTATGGAACTCATACAACTATCATCCATTCATCCAACATCTAGCTGACAGGCGAGCGACAGTGTACACCGAGGTGAAGTGCTCATTCAATCACAATACTGATAGAGAAAACAATCCACATAAAGATGAACGATTTCAGTTGGTTAACAACCTATATTGGAAGTCTGTGGACAATCCAAATATGCTCAAGAACACAGGGAACACCCATGCAGGAAATAATACGCAACCTCAACACAGAACAGTCTTCAGGTTCTAAATCAAGAGCCCTGTGTCCTGCCATACAAGCAGCATACTAGAAAGACTGGACTTGCTGTTTTTATTCTTTAAAATCAAAACCTGTCCAAGAGGCCTCTTTCAGTTCTCCTGTTCAGTGGGAAGCCACTTGAATTTTAACTTCTTTGGGGTTGATGACATATCATCAAAAGCTAACTAATATCCAGTAATTTTTCCAGGGATACAAGTTGCAGGCTGCTTTATTTTGATTACTGTCAGCAACAAACTCCAAGTGAAAAATCTTGCAGAAAACATTGGCAGTATTTGACAAAAGGGTTGTTCAACTCTGCAAACCCAACCCCAAACGTGTCTGAACTAGGGCTAAGCACTATAACTGAAAAGTCTATCATAATAAAATGTTTTATATCAGCCACTTAAGACAATCGTTGATATTTTTAATCATTAATTTAATGAAGGCCTGGAGGAAACAGTGTTATTTTATAACGCTAACCACCTTTCTCTGAATTCAACCACTTTTACCTGTTTAACAAGGTACAACAATAATAACTATTAGCTCAACAATTCAAGACAGGCATATAAAAATGTTATTCCTATAAAAATAAAGAACAAATAAGTGATCAGACTTTCATACATATTTAATAATAAAAAGTAAATGATGCGCACAGAGGGCAATCAAGGCAAAGCTGCAGGATGACTGAAGTCCTAAATGGCTGGCCTGAAATGGGCATTGCTGGATAAAGACCCTGCACCGGCCTCCTCGCTCACACCCCACCCTCAAATTCATCAGCCGTTCGCTACGCTCAGGTGCAAGAGGTACAGAGACAAGCTCGTGGGTGTTTTAAGATTGCGAATCCCATCTCACAAGAGCAACTGCAGATCCCCATTGCAGCCTTCACCAGGGAAGGCCTGCGGATACAGACGGAGTTAAGGAAGGGACCAGGCTAGCACAGCTCTGGAGACCCGCACAGCAGCCACAAGAGACCCAAAGGGGGCAAAGCAGCTCTACTACCAAGGTATGACATGCTGTTTTGAGCCAGGAAAGGAGCATACTTGGGGTTCGTTCATGGAACTTTACATCTTTGTTGTTTTTTGTAAAGGCAGTTTGCATCTAAGGCTTTTTCATAAGACAATTTTATCTGACAATTTTCTCATTGCCTGCCAATCCTGAATCCTCAAGGAATACGACCCACTGAGCTGGCATTTTTGGGGGGAGTAAAACTATCTCCTAAGATATTTATCTAGAATCCAGCTCTTCCAGTGGAGTCAAAGATGGGAGAAATGAGTTCCTGAAAAAGTTCCTCTTCTCTGCATGAAGTTTCTGCAGTGGAAATGCAACTACGCACAACCCCCAGGTGACGCGAATCACACAGGGACAAAACAACAGATCCAGTTTTCTTAGACACAGCTCTTTCTCTGACATAAACACATTACCATTTACGGCCTGCAAGTCTGTCAGAGAGAATACCATAAGTGGATCTGGCTCTAAGGAGTGCTCTGGATAGCAAAGCATGCTCTGATGCTTGAATCTTTTGTTGTTAAGCTTGGCGTCAAGATTTAACTGAGGAATGGCTTCGCTGTCTTACATGAGTGCATCTCCAGACAAGGCCCAGAGATGACACAATGGTGTGTAGAAGCAAATAAAAAAAAAAAACTGGAGACAGCAAGTGTGACAATGGTACACTGAGTGTTATTTACCCTGACACAAATAGATTTTGTGGTCAAACAAAATCGATGCTGTAACTTTTTCGTACAATTGTGCTGAAGCAAATTGAAAAAAGTAAGCCCCCAAAAATACAGCAGGTTCAGCTTTGTTCTGATCAGTCGGCTTTTGCGGTTTTCTAACTGTGTGTACAGGGGGACAAAAACACTAAGCTCTCCCGGTGCAGAACGCAGGAGCTGTGCCATTAAGCCTCAAAAAAATCCACTCAGAAAATCTACTTAAACACATTTAATGAGGTGTGAGGGAGCTGTGCAAAGACGAGAGAGCACTGGGGACCGGTGCTTGTACTTCTTTATACCCTGCACGTGTACTTCTAACAAACTGCACTACACTGAGAATGACAGCTTCATTGTTAAACCTGTGTACCCATTTGACCTTAATACCCAATGTAGCTGAGCTCCACACAATCTTATTCCTCATGTAGCTGAACTTGTAAATGAGACGAGTGTGCCGTGTGTGAGTGAGTGACTCAGTCTTTTGACAACATACAAGATCTGCTCTAGCTGCACCTTATCTAGTCAGGTTTTATGATGAGGACGGGTGGGTTCATTGCATTTCCAGCTTATCTGCCATTTAATGTGGTACCTGTTAGAAGTTCTTACTTTCACTGCACATAAGAGAAATTATGTAAGTGAAAGTCCCAAGAGAAGATGTAATACATTGGATTAAAAAAAATAGAAGCATAAGCATCAAATCGTATTCTGAGAGCAATGCAGTGAATAAACCCCAGTGCAAATGCATCACCTCCAGTAAACTGTGTGAAGAAATGCTAATGACAACAGTAAAAATGGCCTATCGGCAGCATAAAGTTGCTATTATGGCAGACTGAGCAGAGCTGAGCGAATGTTTGAGTTGAGTGATGAATGTTTGAACGCAAGGGGAGAGATGCATGTGTTGAGTCAACGCCGTTAGTCACTGCAGTACTCTATCTGGCACTTGCCTCTCTTTCATTTTATCCCTCTCTCTCATTCTTGTCAGCCCACTTGCCTGTTCTATTCCAGCATGCTCACTCTGTCTCACTAATTGTAACTCTCTCAGTTTTGATTACACATCCAAGTGCTCATTGCCTCGGCTGCAGAGAATTTACAAGGGCTACATTATCTTTTGAGGAAAATATAGCACAAAGACACATTGACATCAAACCAAAATTAAAGCTATGTCACTACAATGACGTTCAGAAGTACTCATCTCTTTGTTGCATTTCCTGCGCAGCAAATAAGCTCTTAATGAAGCTATCTTAGATGGGCTAATTTGTCTAATTTCAGCACAAAGCTCCTCAGTTACATTAAAGTCTAATGGACATCGACTACATCCTTTTTAACTCAAAAATAAAACTGACACTTGCTGTTTAGTAGGATGAAATAACACTATTCTATATATAATATCTTCAGGTTAGAGTGAAACTTTGATATTTTTGTTGTCATAACTCTTTAGTTTTTCCTGCATATTTGTACAGAATTTGTCTATGCAATCTTGGTAATTATCGAATATCCATTCTAAACGGCTGTGTCTACAAAAGGCCAATCAGATGACACAAACTAAAACAAAACATTTCTCTGCATGTAGACAACATAGTTTCAGTGACTTCCCCATTCTGGCAGTTTAACCAGGTGTCTGTTTGCTAATGTGTTTTAGGGAAGTCCTTCGTGGAGGAATGCAAATTAAACATTTCGACACCACAAACCTCATCAGACATTTAAGTGGTTGGTCACATAAAGGAAGATGAGGACTTTTAAAAGCAATACGGCAGAGAGAGAGTGTGACCATTAAGCAACTCAATCCCCACTCACTTAGCTGTTGGTGTTTTTTTTGTTTCACCTTCCTTGCTGTGCACTTTATTGCTACTTTGGTATCTCCTATAAATGCTAATGATAAAAATGGATACAGATGGAGAGGTACAAGCTTGATTTTTGTTTTGTTTTTTGTTTGTTTCTTGCCTGTGTTCCACTATGTTCTATAAATGCACAGGAGAGCTATAGTCACTATAGTCATTTTTGTTGCACTTTTTATAGTCTAAAGTTGAAGATAATTGTTAAAGGTCCGGTGTTGTGATCCTATCTAGTTTAAAACTTTTTTTTATTTTATTGCACATGAAAGATCTATTTTTTTAGGCCCCAAGGTGTTCCCCATAAACAAGCGTAGGCTCTATTTTTAAATTATGTCTCTAAGAGAACTCCTAACTTAACTGCATCAGTTGAATACATATATTATGTGATATGATGAATTGAAGGCTTTGAAGAAACCCTGTGATCAGTGATTAGTCTGGACCGATACAGCTTCCAGATGAGCGGCCCCAAAAATCCTGATTGGCGCATCCTTAAAAACACCTCTGGCATTCTTGTTTTCTGTCGATTAATCTTCAAGTTTTGTTCATAAGTGCATTATAATCAGCTCCTAAAACACCAATTTTTTTTATCATCACTGTAATAGTAGTACTAGTAGTTCTAAGCTATTTTATACCATATATCATATTTGTATTGTTACAAAGCTTTATAGCTTTCTTCCTGTGCTTAATGAATGGAAAATCACTACAATAAAAAAACAAACAAAAAAAATGTTGATGGGAGCCTGGGTCTTTCAAAAGAGAAAGCAAGCAGGCCTAAACAAAGTTCACATATGAAATAAAGTTTAAAATAAATAAAAATCTGTTTAGGTTAAGATAGATTCCCAGGAGGGATGAGAGTTCAACTAGAGTATACAACAAATGTTGTGAACTATTTTTCGATGGCAGGAAAAGAATTCTAAGATCAACTGTTAAAGTTCACTATTGCCTTGATTTCCATCTGCTATGGAAGATCAAATCAAATTGTATAGCACTATCTATTTTATAAGCAGAAAGTTCAGAGTACGTAACATGACAATAAAGCAACCAAAGCTATAAAAAGCTTCTAAGACTATTCGACAGCCGAGCGGATTTAGGAACAATGCAACAGACCTCAACATACTGCAATTTAGTTAACAGAGCTTCTCTCTCAAAAAAAAATCCACATTAATGTTAGTCAACAACAGTATTACACAATCGGCTGCCAAATCAATAAAAAGCAGAGACAATACTCTATAATGACACTGTAATAGGAGTTACCTCCATAACGGATTCACCAGCACTTGGCTTATGGCATAGTATTAAGACCCCACATCAGAGGTTACTCTCTCCTCTGTCCGCTGTGTGCACACAGTGGTGAATAGCCCCACAGAGTAATAATGGTCCAACTTGAACTGAGGGCTGATCCTAAGGAGCTGTTGTGGATAGGCAAAGGCTCATTGTTCTACGAGCATCCCTGCAGCTGTAGGAGACACAGAGTGTACTGTACCATGGGCTGGTACTGGCCTACATTACACTGTCCCTCGACAATGGGGAGGAGGGGAAATTCATCTAGACCTCGCACTGGGAGCTGCTTCCTCAATCATTCGGTCGCCTCAAAAAGCTACAGACAGATATTGGATCAACTATTTTTGCAACACTTACGATCTTAAAGCAACTTTTGAAACGTTGAAAAACCACAGACATTTCGTGACTACGTAACAGGTGGCCTGTAAGACTAAAGCTTTTCCTCAGACTGAGAAAGAGGAATTCATTGGTTTTGCCCATTTAAAATTTTTTTAAAAAAAGGAAAAAAAAATTCAAATATGCAATACTTGGGAGAGAAGCCTCTAACCATAGTGGAGAGTCCGCCTCAGCTAATGTCTGACAAGGAAAGTGTTAAAGAGTGTTTTGTAACACAATAAATGGTCAAAGATAAACAGGAAATGTGTAAGCATGCAACACAATGCTGACAAAGGTCTGTGGTCAGTCATGTACGTCACTGCTGTTCCTCCGAATCAAACCTTAAAAAGACTACACAGACCACGTGCAAATTGTCTAAACTTCACAAAGCAAACCTAACAGTAAGTTTTTCATCCACCAGGCAAGTTATCTTTTAACCACTTCACAGACCTAAAGTATTATTTACCAAGGCTTTTGTTTAAGATTATAAGTTAGTCCGCCCTCTGTAGTATGAACTTTGTCCCCATAAATACTTTACTTTGGACCAGTGAGCTCACCAAGTCCTCAGGAGAAAGACAAAAGTGCATTCGTTTCTAGGGTTCTTATGGAGAAAACCTCTAGACTTTGTGTTTTAAGGCCAGGAGATGTGAGGACATTTTGAGCTGCAGCCTAGTCACACTTTAATCTATAATTAAAGAGAATTTAAAGTAGTGTAGCCTTAAATGGAGTATGGTTTTTCCAGCCAAGCGTACATACTCTCTGCACTCTTGTTTGCATGCGTGTGTGAAACAAATCACCAGATGCAGCTACTTAGAAGAAGGTGCTTGTTTCAGCTGCATTTTCCATGTCAAGTATGGGTTGTAGCTTACCCAAACTGCACAACACTACAATAGTTTTCTTTGCCCCCACCACCACATTTGGCAGAGAGCCATGCAATACTGACAAAAAGGCATTTACTGTACATCCTCATGCTGACTAGCTTTAAAAATCTCGATCTCAGCTACAGCCCTACTGATGACATTATCTTTAATAATGTACCAGGCTACACTGGCTCTAATTGCTATTCGATTAATTATCCTTAGACACTGCATAGGAGGGCAACAAGACTAATGACAAAAATCAATGTGTCTCTTTCCTTCCTCTGCTTCGAGGCCATGGTTGATTTTGGTCTTCTCACCGAGCATTTCCTCCCACTGAACTGTGTGACCACATTACAAGGAGTAATTTTTCCTCCCTGTCACTGAGCAACATCGCCTGCCTTGCTGGGAGTTTGCGGTGGAGATAATCATTGTAGGCTGTTGCTTAACCTAGGTGTTGGGCATGTAGGAGGGGGCATGTTCGTATTTCTTCCAGCACTCGTTAAATCCTCACACGCTGTTCCTCTTTCTCTGTGTCAGCGAGTACCCTATCATTTCAGGTGACGATGAAAAACCGGGATGATGAAACATCACAGATGCTGACGTCTCTCCCCCTTCCTCCGTGCTCAGATGGAATGAGACAGACACAGACAAAAAAAACAAAAAAAAAAAACACACGCAACACAAACACACACACACACATCTCAGCATTCCCTTCACATCTCACTGCGAATGCTCTCTGAGTAACGCTAGAGCTGGAGCATGGCACAGAAAATCTCCGGATGAGCCTTTATACATATATGGATGATGAGGATGCATTTTGAGTGCCACTAGCTATGCGAGGATACGTGGGTCAGGAAAGGGAGGAGCAATGTGAGGAGAATTCAAAATAAATGAAGCTACCTCAATTATTTAGAGGTACAAACTGAGAATTCAATCTAGCTTTTAAAAGGAGGTGGAAAATTGCCACAAAAAGCCATTCATAGTCCACTTGTATCCATCCTGAATCGCCCACTCCAATGTTACGCACCACAGAAAGGCTGAAAAAGTCCGTCCATTAGGCGGGGTGGAGAACGAGATGGAGAGGTGCAAAGAGGCGACAGGTCCACCCCCTGGTTTCAGTCCAGTTTCTCGGGTTTGAGTCACGCAGGGCTTACCCGTCTCCCCCACTATATTTCATCAGCCCACTACTATATAAAGCCTGCCGTTTATTCCTTCACACTACCTCCCTCCCCACACTAAATATATTTATTATCCCGCTGTGTGTTGCAGATGAGCTCCTTTGGCTGTGTTTCTATTACTGGGCAGAGCGCAGGAGGCCAGACGGAGAGAGGCAGGAAGAGAAAGAAATCGGAGTAAGCAATTCTGTTCACCAGCCAGCTCACGATAGCAAGACTAATGGCGGCAAAAGTGAGCACAGGCCTAATCGATGCGCATCTCTCCTAATCAAACAGGCCCGGTGAATCAAACGACTCTACATGCCTTGTATTGTCCGTGGCCTTCAGATGCACTGTTACCCTAAACTGCTCGCACAGGAGTGACAGGTCTGTTTGTGAAGCAGCTCTTGTATCTCATTAGTCGCTGAAATCCCCTCATATGTTTTCAACAGGTGCTACTAACAGATGTGAGCACGTAAAAGCAAAAGACATGAGAAATAGAACTGAAGCATTCTGAAGCAGGATGAGATGCAGCGAATTACAGTAATGAAAAAGTATGAGGCGTGTTTGAAATTACTAAATGCTTAGAACGCTGCATATTCATAAGGATAATTAACCCACTGCTTGCACGTCATTGTGATTAAATGTACGACAGCAGGTCAAAAACACCATCTTTTATTACTGAACAAAATATTAACTTTCATTGGGAAGAGTGGGAATATCTTTAAGCTAGCGTCTTTGCATCGGCAAAATATGTTGGTACAAAATTACCCAATTACGTAGACGTGTTGATTGTGTGCATGTCAACACTGCCTTACCCTACTCGTGTTGGTCCATGCACAGAGGTTTGTGTTTACATCCCAGACCTGTGGGTGCTCTTGGCTGATCTGAGAAACAGGTTTGCAGAGCCCTGAGGCTTTCCAAACGCATTTGACATGCAATCCCTCAAACCCCCTCACACATAACGTCTCCCGCCAGGTAAGGGCCTGTTTACTAGTGCATGGGTCACAGTCAAGTAGAGACAGAGCTGAAGCAGGCAGGCCTCGCTGTATCAGCCTGCAGCAGGATGGAAAACACCGAGGAGAGACGGAGCTGTGGCTTCATTATGCAAGCCTTGAAACGCAACTGAATTTGCAGGAGAGAGAGAGTTAAATTCCACAAATGTCACATGGTATCCCTTGAGCTGCTTTCAAATAAGAATCTAAGCCACATCGAAAAACCCACAAAATCTCTACACCAGCAGCTAAGGTTTGTTTTCATCATCACTTAATCTAAGCAAATATTTTCTTGCTTAATCATTTTGTATGTAAAATATCAGAATAAAATTGCAAAGACATTCAGTTCGCGACCATCCAACTCTAAAAGTCTGCAAATCTTCACAACTGAACGGCTGGAACAAGAGAATGTTTGGCGTTCTTCTCGAAAAATGGATTTAAATGATTAACTGATTTCCAGAATACTTGGTGTTCAATCAATCAATTAAATGACAAAATATTTTAGCACAAAGTTTGTTTGTTGTAGAATCGGAACACAAAGGGATTCTGTTTATGTCCATGCGGCCACTTCCTGGCTTTATGCGCAGAGTAAAAGCACCTGCAGAGTTTACATCCTCGAACTTGTATAAACAAGGCTGGACTACTTTACAGGAGCCTGCATGTATTCAACCCTGAGCACACAGAGTATTTGCAAACGTATTATAACAGAGTCCAAATATAAAAGCAGAAACTTCACGTGTGATTTTAACTGAGCGGGTGAGTAGGAGGAGATCTACGAGTTACCATGGTGCAAAAAAAAAAAATATAGCGAGGTACTGCCTGGGCGATGGCGTTTTCATGTGCCTGTGCTGTTCTCCTCACACTCAAGGCAGGGGCTCCCACAATGAATACTATCACATTTCCGCCAGGCTCCACCTCTCACAGATCACACTGCTGCCTTCAAGGGCTTGAACGAACATCAAAGGCAACTGTGTGATTTTGCATTCCTGTCAAGAGCATTACAACCTCTGGAGCTTCCCCCGATGAAAAGCCCTATCCCACTCGCTCCCACAGCCATCTTTAATGATTTTCCAAAGGGTTTAGTGGCACAGCGCATCATAGTGGGAGAGTCAAGTGAGACACATGAGGCTTCCACTGTGCCTTTTGGTATGAGCAGTCACTCTCCCGCTCTCCATCTTTCTCCCTCCTCATGATGCACGTGTACCTCCCGTGGGCAAGGGGAGGGTGGTGTGAATCAGGAGGCAGAGAGCCAGAGACTGTGATAACGGCACTGTGTGCATCAGTGACAGTGTGGCTGGCTGCTCTGCACAAAATATTATTTACAGCTCACACTGAAGAGAAATTACAGCAGCAATCCTCTCCAGAAGCAGGAAAACCAGCTGACCTGGCAACACTTAGAGAGAGGCCAGGAGGAGGGTCAGGCACTATAATTATTATATTGCTTCTCCTTATTCACTGTCGGTATCTATACTGCTCACATAGCGTGTGGGGGATTCAGCTCAGCGGTGACAACAGGTTACTGGTGCATAAGGGGGGATAAAGAGGCAGTAAAGGCGGTTTAGCATTTATAAACCTGCCCTTGCAGATGGTTACTCCACTCTCCAGCAGCTCACTCATGATTAACGCATGAGAAGGGCAATGAAACCAATGGATGCACTTTAAAAGGGTCAGCATTAAATTGACCAAATGTGAAATATGATGTCAAAGCAATTCAAGATGGCACAATTCCAACTTCTGACACTTAACCAATTTGATGGACAAACAAAAAAAAATAGTACTTCAGCAGCAGTATTATGCATGCTAGGTAGGAATGAATGATAACTATTATCAATATTGATTCATCTGCTCACTTTTCATCTTCAAATGTCTTTTAGGAACAATGGTGCAAAATACAGACACATTCTATTTCAAATTATTTAAAAAAAATACCAAAACGAAGCGAGCATTAAATCTTACATCTCTGCATTGACTTCCTGTTAAACACAGACTTTACTTTAAGGTTTCTATATTTGTTTATTAAGCCCTGCATGGGGTTGGCAGCTGATACAGTTTAGAACTTCTCTGCTGCGACTCTACGTCAAGGCCTCTCAGATCCAGAAAAAATGTTCCACGATGCAGGCTGGTGGGTAAAGGAGATTGTGCCTTTGCGATGGCTGCTCTTAAACTTTGGATAAGCCTTCCTCCTCCAATCAAACATTCCTCCTCCACTGGCATTTGTAAGAATAATCTCAAGGCACACTTGTTTTAAAGCCTTTTTGTTGCTCTTGGTGGTGCTCCTATTTTAGCATTTTATATTTATTTCCATTTAGAAAAACATCTTGCAAGTTGTTCCGCATTTCACATTTGTTAATTCTGCAAGTTTTAAACAGTTTTCTGTCTTGCTTTTCTGCATGTGTGTCTGCTGTTGCCTTTTTAACAACATGTGCATCACTTCAGTCAGCCCCATGCTGTTTTAAAACATGCTTAATGAATCAACTTGCTTTAAGAAGCAGCACTTTGTTACATAACTTTTAAACACTTCTGTTAAGTACCTGAAAAAATCGTTTGTCAAATCAATCAACTGTTCGACTCGCTGTTTCAACTGGGGCAAACCATCAAAGGCACACAGGGAAACAAGTCGGTTGATGGATGTCTTTATGGCTTATAATTGAGTGTATATTTTTAGCATCGGAGGCCCCAGAGAAAAGCAGCAGCATACATCTCTGAGAACAGGTAGTTAATTTAGTCTTTTTCACAGACTGTAGAGATGGCACAATGTTTCCACTGTGGGGTGAGTTTACAAGGTGGAAATCACCAGTGTGTTCTAATAATTCCCACGTGTGAGTTCTAAGTGCAGTTCAGCTAACATCAACGTACAACTGTCGTGACTTCCTGGCTGGTAAGAACTTACCTAGCAGTTAGCTAAGTGTCTGACTACCCAGAGCCCAGAAGTGAGCCAACAGCTGTTTGGTGTAGTCTGTCGGTGTGAAGTAACAAGTTTGCCGTAAACTGGGTAGTTTCTCAACGCATTTACAGCGAAGATGCCAAGGGGGGGGGGTTAGTTAACGGCTCTGCCAGCTCCACGGTGGATTCTTCAGGGCAGAGTCACAGCCGTCAGAGCGCTAGCAGGAGCAGCTGGATGTCATAAGCTAACAATGTGTGCGTGTGTGTGTGGTGTTGATGCCAGGCACACATACCAAGCGGTTCAGCCTTCTCCGCAGCATCTTCTTATCTGTCTTCTTTGATTTTTCAACACTGATGAACTCCTCTGATTCAACAGACGCCTCCGGGCTCTGCTTCAGCTTCTCCGGGGAATAACTTTACATGTATGTTAGTTAACGAGCTAGCTCCTTAGCTATCTATTCTCTACTCTAACGTTAGTTCTAGCTATATGAAATGCCGCAGCGACGCTACATCGTTTCCATTCTCTTTGATTTCGGTCTCTTCGCACCATTCGCATTCTCTCTCCCCTGAATATTTTCCGCGTTGCGGTGTACTAGTCGCGCTTCCCGTTGCTCAAGGCTCTAACAGTCCCTGACATTTCGCTCTGTGCCCTGTTGCTTAGACTCACACAAATCATTTGTCGTTCTCAGCTCTGCTCCCCCGCTGACCCGAAAACTGCCCACCGACACGGCGAAAACTAACTTCTCCTGTCAGCCCCTGTGCACAGGTCGCCTCACCTCCCTGTCAAGCAATTTTCACTCTAACAAGCAGCAGCAGCCCACAAACGTTCCCACGTTCACAAGCTCCACCCGGCGAAGGTGCGGCGGCTTTGACGCGCACTGTACTCTGGGTAATGTTGTCCCAACTGGCAACACACAATCCTGTTTCCCTGCATGTTCACAGAGTGACTGCACTCAAATCATCACTGAGGAAGAACCTCGTTTACTTTTACTATCTGGATACACGTTGCAGATGCTTTTTTTTGTCTCTTGGAAAAATACATATTCGATGATTCAGATTCAGGAGATCCTTTGTACCCACAACCATCACCTTGGTCAGGAGCAGTGGCTCATGGCCTGATTGGTTGGCTGCTACATTCCTGTGACTTAGTTCAGCTGTGCAATAAGCAATTACCCTGAACCACCAGGACCTATGCACCACACCCCTCCTATGTACACTTTAGATCTAGTTTTCACATTGCACTGTGTACTTTATTACTCTGTTTTATTGAATTGTGTATTCTCATAACGCTTATTTATTGTAAATGCCACCGACTTGCACCTTATTGTAAATAACAATTGTTGTACATTCATTTCTGCAAATACCGGCATCTTAGGCTCCTTCGACCAGCATCTATCTATCTATCTATCTATCTATCTATCTATCTATCTATCTATCTATCTATCTATCTATTTCAGTAAATTTACCAATAAACTGGCGGTTCTCATCTGACCATCTCATATTTGTCTGATTTGTCGTTTCTGTGCATGTTTCTGTCCACTTATATAATGGTGCAAATTTGGCCAAAAATGTCCGATATTCCACCAACCGTAACACTTTATAATTGTACCATTGAAAACCGTGTGTACATATCATTGAGCCTCTGAAATTTCAGGACTTTAGCTTCATTATTCCTCAAGTTATGGCACTTTAAACATTGATAGATTGCTGGAAGAAAAGGACACAAAAATGGACAACACCCCAACCCTCTTTAAGTATTTTTCACTTTAAAAATAACGTTTCCTGCGACCTCTGATTTCACACATGATTAACGTAATATTCACCTCTTTAAAATAAAAAATAAATAAGTCAAAGTGAAGATGGACAGATGTGGGACATTTAGTACAAATTGTGTATTTTTACATATATATACTCACATAATTGATATGCAATCGAAATACAAAATGACTGTTTCACAAGTCTATGCAATAACAACAAGATGTTGGAAAAAACATTCCTTAAAAATGGAAAAATTCAGGTTTACGTTTTGCTTTGACTCTCTCATTTTAAACAGCATATGGTTATTTCGAAAACCGAGGCTTGAGCAGAAAGAGAGGATGTGGACTAAAAATATGCTAGTGTAATGCTTGGACATTATTCATCCTCTCAAGGACAGTAGCTCGCAATGAGTCGTGTGTATGTCTGGGTGGGTTAGTGTTTTTAAACACAAAGCCATTGTCACGGGATGATCACATCTAAGTGGTTTGGGTTTTATATTCAGTGGAAACTAGTGTCAAAAAGAATAGTGTGCACAAAATGTTTTCGAGTTACAAAGTAAAGCCAGCTGGCATTAAAAGTATATGAGCAGGAAAACTGTAATCAAGACTCCCGCTCTAGGAAAACTCAGTCAATATTCCCTCAAAGGTTATTTATAGGATTGTGCCAGTTTTCAGTCAAGTAGTGATCAGCTCAAAAGTGGTGGATAAAAAGATTCAAGAGATTTTATGTCCCATGCTCATATAGTAAAGGTAGAGATATGCAAAGTGAGTGTTCCATAAGGGTGAGGAATAACAACACGAGAAAAACATGCCTTAAAAATGGGAAAAGGCATATATTAAAGTCAGCAAATAAACTCTCTCTTGTCATGTTCAGTGATGTTTTAATTATTTGTCCCTCAGATTGTGTCATACAGTCTCATAATGTTGCTGGGTGTCCCTCTCCAAACAGAGTTTAATGGTCATCTAGTTCCCTGAACTTTGGATTTAACAAGCCCAAATGTTATAAGTAATCCTCTTCTATATCACTGTTTTTGTTGCATTTCAAAAGGAAGTGCATCTCTCTCTCTAACTCACCTGTTGTGCAGTGACCTCAAACTCTTAGTAATCATGACTTCTCGTCCTTTCTTTGTGGTTAGATTGTGGTCTGTACTTGATCAAGATCCATCTCTGACATAGCCTAGCCGTGCTAGACAACCCACGGCAACAAATTTAATTCTCTGCCAGGGTGGGTCTAGTTACCCTCCATAAGCCTCGAGGTTGGATGCTCCTAAAACTGGCCGACGAATCACCATGAAGTGTAGAGTCAGAAGGCGGGCGTAACTAAGTGACGACAGAGGTGCGACGATTCTGACAGAAACAACCGGAAACAACCATAGAAACAAGGATAGACAAGAAGATGGCTGCGCACAACAAACAGTTATCTTTCGCCTCAGCTTTGGCCACAGCCCTTAAAGATTTGAAGCTAAAATTCAACTTGAAAGATAAACAAAGGATAAGATAAGAAAGATAAATAAGGCTTCACCGAACTCCCGCATCCTCTGATTTCCGGCGCTCTCGGAACTACATCAGCCTATTCGTTGCACTGATTGGTTGTATACTAATTGCTGCAGAGTGATTTGAAAGACAACCTTTTAGCCCGCCTCCCTCCCTGTCGAGAGTTCCTAAACCCTTGCGTCTTCAGAGCTGGGTCTAGCGCGGCTAAGCTATCTCTGACATGTATCAAAACACATCCATAAGATGTAGCTGTTATTATAAAAAATACATCAAACAAGCCTTTATAAAAACATATAAGGCAGCTATCCTAGTGATGTCCACTCTAGTTTTCCTATTTGTCCTGCTGTTAAGTATTGATCAGCTGACTGATATCACTCAGTTTTCTCTTTCACCCTTTTGCCTGTATAGTTCCACCTCTTTTTAATCCAACTGATATGCTTCACCTTTGCGACTCTTTTTATATGGTTGTCTTTACATGTGTTGCTCGTTGTCATCTTCTCCTCTGTATTTGCGTAAATGATTGCATGTTATTACCATTGCACCTTCTCTCTCTTCTGCTGTGCGTCCTCTCTGCAGGTTTTTGTAGCTTCAGAGCTGCATGGATCTGATCTGCAGTGTTTATTTTCTCTTGATTGTTGTCTGTATCTCTTTACTGTCACCACTTCACTTCCACTCCAACCGGTTGGTCCAGATGGCTGCCCTTCCTGAGACTGATTCTGCCAGAGGTCTCTCTCTGGTAAAAGGAACTTCTCCCTCTCCAGTATTTTTTGTTGTGTTTTAAAACTTAGACTTGTTTGGTAAATTTGCAGTGCCAGTGTCTACTGGTTACTTTGGTGCAGCAACTGCTGTTGTCAGTGTGCAATGGAAAATAATAGTGACCTGAATTAACTGGACTTCAGTAAAAACATATTAGAAGCAACAAAATCAGTGTACAGTAAATCTCACATGCAGCCGCTGAGAAATAATTTCTATGAAATTAGTGGATCCATTTTTCCACAAAGTCACATATTGCCATTAACTTTTCATTTCTGGAGCTAAGCAATCTAAAAATGGACTTTGGAGAGAATTTTATAGAAAAAGCAACATGAAACAGCACAACAATAAACCCAGACCCAGAACCAAAAAATGCATAAACTATTGAAAATGGTTAAAGATTTTGTTAAAGTGCACATAAATTAGTTTTGAGACCTTAGCCTGATTCATAATCTCCTCTAAATGCCCCATCAGCTTTTATGTTTGTGATACTGGATCTGGAAACAACTTGTCTGATATTGTTTTCTGAATCACCGGCCTATTTGGTCCAACAAGCTTTAAGCCACTCTATGTGTACGTTGGTAAAAATGCTGAAATAGAAAAAATAATGTAATATAACCTTGTTGGTTTTGTAATAATCCTTGACAAGATGACAGAAAAGCATGGGCCAGGAAAATAAGGCAAATTTGAAATATGATCAAATCGAATGATCTATGACCTCTTAACTTTCTCATTAAAAGTCAACGATTAAGTCTCACTTCTTGCCTCTAGCTTGAAGTAGAACTTTGGGAGGACTGGAATTTTGGAGTTATAATATTGGACTTATTTAAAACACTTCTATAGTGTCATCAGGTATAACATGAATACATAATGACAAAAAAGTGCTATCGTGGCATGTTTTGAAATGCAGACTAAGCTGGAATCCTGAAAACAAGGAAACCAAAAGAGCTACATCCTTAAGAACTATTCCTCAATAATACTCAGTAAGGGATAAAGATTCATACATTCTGATAATCTGTATGAAAAATCAGGTTCAAAAGGCATCTGCTACTGTAGGAATGTTGGTTCACATGTAGGAAAACAGTCGTTTTCTGTTACATTCTGAAAAAACTACATGGGAGTTTTAAAGTCTGTTATTGTCAGTCATGAATTATGTAATTTGGATTTAAGCTTCTCTTACGAAAGCCTTCCATAAAAGGATTATGTCTGAACCTTTAACCTCAAAAAGCCCTAAATGCACTGTGAAATGTGAAAAGAATGTTCAAGCAAGATGTTGAGGGTTATAGGGGAAAATGGAAACGTGATTCTCCTGCGGTTTTTGCAGCTTATTTGCATTTTTGTGTGCTGTAGCATGAATGACCTTAGCGACTATTTGCATGTGGCACCAGCTTTGCATTTTGCTTTGGTGACTCCCTCAATTTAAATAGCATGTGGTCATGTTGAAAACTGAGACAGCAGCAGAAAAAGAGGAAGTGGATTTAAAACATGCTCATATGCTCAGATATTAGTCATGCCATCAAGGACAGTAGCTCACTTGTGTGTGTGTGTGTGTGTGTGTGTGTGTGTGTGTGTGTGTGTGTGTGTGTGTGTGTGTGTGTGTGTGTGTGTGTGTGTGTGTGTGTGTGTGTTCTTGTACTTGCTACATGGTGAGTACCATTTTCTGCATTTAACTATCAAAGTGAGGACATTTTTACAAAGTGAGGACATTTTGGCCGGTCCTCACTTTGAAACAGCCATGTTTGAGGGTGAAGACTTGTTTTTAGAGAACAGGTATGAATTGAGGTTTGGTTAAGGTTAGGGTAAGGATTAAGTTTAGGCAATCAGTTGTGATGGTTAAGGTTAGGGTAAGGCTCTAGGAAACGCATTACACCTATGGATGTCCTCACTAAGATAGAAGTACAAACATGTGTGTGTGTGTGTGTGTGTGTGTGTGTGTGTGTGTGTGTGTGTGTGTGTGTGTGTGTGTGTGTGTGTGTGTGTGTGTGTGTGTGTGTGTGTGTGTGTGTGTGTGTGTGTGTGTGTGTTTTGAACCACAAACTGCCAGCAGATGATCACATAGTCTCTGTGGTTTGCATTTTGCATTCAGCAAGAAACTAGTGGCAAAATGGATGGAGCTCATAATGATAATGCATTAACTGTTTCAAAGTTGCAAAGTAAAGCCAGCTGGTAATAAAAGTATATAAGTAGGAAAATTAAAATCAAGACTCCCTTCGTAGAAAAATTTAGCCGATATTCCCTCAAATGTTATTTATAGGATTATGCCTGTTGTAGTCAAGTAGTAAACAGCTCAAATGCGGTTCAATGGCAATGACTAACTTGCTCTAATGGTAACTTTTAGGGACTCTTTGAGCTTAAAGCTTCATAATCCTGTTCATCCTAAAAACTTGCCATCCTGTTTGTAATACCAGGCTTTGAGTATTAGTGCCGAGTATTAGTTAGTATTTAATGCCCCGCTCAGAGAGAGCAAACAGCAGGAAACAGCTTGCTTAATTATCACTGTACTTACACTAACATAACTGTGATGAAGAGCAAACAGCATCAGAGCAGGGCAGCAGACTTAAAATTATCCTACAACTGCTGCACCTGTCACCACTGACAACAACACTGGCTGAGTTCCTGTTTAAATGTTTGCATTTATTCGTAGGTCAAATATTTTCATATGCATTTAAATGTGTGGCATTGTGCTGGGGTGTAAATGCTGTAAATGTGTATCTAGATACTGCTGTTGAGCTGGCTCCAAGAAAGTGAAAAAGCCTCTTTCTGTTTTTTTTTTTTTTACTACAACTCAACATGTTGCTTTAACCTTTTGACCTTTTCTTAGTAACTGGCTTGACCTCTGACCCTCTCTCATCCAAAGAACCCAAAGCAATCAATATTTCTGATCACACTAATGTCAGCAGTACCATCTTAAATCAGGTCACATATCATGTAATAGGGGATTTGCTGCCTTACATGTTGTGAATATTGTTCACTGTATCATTTGTGTAATTTAATATGAAGTTTTACACTCAAAATCAGCAGATTTCTCAAGTCTTGTATACAGATCTGACTTGCTGTCTTGACTATGTGTCAAAATGCAGAACAAAAAAACCAAAACAAGTCATTTCCTGGTGCTATTATCTATTTTAGATCAAGGAAGAACATTTTCTAATAATATAAATATCATTAAACACAATCATAAGCCAACAGAAGGCCCCCAAAATAATCTGGTGATTGCATAATCAGGAAGTATCTGTCACATCACACCACCCAATTAACAGATCCACAGTAAACTGGGTTCTATCTCCACCATGTGGCTAAATGAAGAAATGATTCATTTTACGATTTGTTGATCCATGAGAATACCTGTATCCTCGTTTCCAAAAGAGTCAAAGCACAAACTCAGCTGTTCTGTATCTAAGAGGATTTGATTTCGGTTAGGACAAGTTCATTTTCAGGAATCTACAGTTTGAACAGAATATAACATACAAAATGCAGACCCATTGTCTCATGAATGAAATAGTAAATATCACTATTCTAACACCTGTTCTGGAGCTTTTGATTTCATCACATGATCGTCTTTGATATCATTATCTGTTACCTTGCAGGGGGAAAAATGTGTGGGGTGTATTTGGGTTGTCAGCTGCTGTGTCTGATGTTAGCAAGAGACTTCCAGTTTCAACCAAATTCCTTGTTCTAAAATATTCTGGTAATTGTATGTCACTGAGTTGAGCAGCATGTCCCAAGTGTTCAGTGAAACTGTCTCCTTGGCCAGAATGACAGACTTCGTACCTGTGAATTTGTAACTAATCTATAAACTTGAGAAAGATTTTTAACTTTAGGAGTCTGCAGTGTTGCATTACTGTCTGGCTGATTCCAACACAATGTAAAAAAAAATCACTTCAGTGCTTCTGCAGTTACAGTTACAATCATTGTACGTGGTGTTATTTTCTGCCACTTGGCTAGCTCTTTTCATTTTGCATGCACATCAGCAGAAAGTTAACTGTTTGCTGTAAATCCTCTCAGGTCCACATGGTGGCAGCCCTGTAACATCAATGAGACACCACAAACTTGTTGCTCCAAGGAAAACACAGAGGGAGCATGTCTGACTACGATTTGTCCCAAGTTATATTTAAGTTAATATTAGTTGTTGAATACTTCTTAGGTTTGCTTTTGTTGATGTTGTTGAGAACTAAACTATTATCATTTTAAGTGTGTTTTAAAGGCATAGAAGCGACAGAGGAAAATTGCACACCAACACATCAAAGCAACTGTGGAGGTTTTCAAAGGCTGTTTTTGGCAAGATTTTATCATTAAAATGCTCAAGTGAAAGCAAGAACAACACAAGATACTGCATAAAGAATACATCAAAAAGACTCAAAAATACACATGAAACAATGACTAAATTATTGTAAATATATAGATTTACTGTATGTCCAAATATATTCCAGTGCAGTCATTTGTGTGCTAAAATAAAAAAATAAATAATTTTTTTATTTCAAATTGAAAAAAGTAAGAATTTAATTTTAATTTGTTTATTTGTGACTGTTTTCTACATTGATAAATTTAATCGAACCAACCATTTATGTCAGATAAATGCAACATTTATTGAGGATAACATCCAAGATGTTAATTTAAACCTAGGCAAGTTTTTCTGAATAGTTTCTACGTGTGTGTGTGCATATATATATATATATAGACACACACACGCGTGGGCATATATATGATGCTACTGTATCTGATTTTCAGAGACCGTTCTGGTCCTGGTAAAGCGTACAGTAGCTGCTGAATTTTGTGGGCATTCCTGCAGTGGTTCTGCCCCTGTGTGTCTCAGTCGCAGTTGTGAATTTAAACTGACAGCCCCTGCGGAGGAGTCGGGAGACTTCCCTAGCCATCTGTCTTGGAGCAGCCCCCCTTCAACACCCCCTTCCCTCCCTCCACACATCCCTCATTCCCACACTGGGTCTTTGTCAGCAGTTCCTGTCCCTGGACTAGGCGTGGCGTGCGCAGAGGCTGGGGCGACCGTGGGTGCTTTCAGAGGCACCTGCAGATGGGACAAAGGGCCAAGGGTGCTGGGGCTGAAGACAGATTGATGCTTTGTGCGCTGAGGCTGGCGAGAGCGAGAGAGAGGGAGAGAGAGAGCAAGAGAGAGAGAGGGAGAGAGAGAGAGAGAGAGAGAGAGAGAGAGAGAGAGAGAGAGAGAGGGTAGTGGGGGGATAGTTAGCTGAGAAGTTTTCAGGGAGAGGATTTTAGGGGGAACAGGGGTGGGATGGGGATGGAGGGGAGAAGGGGGAGGTCTGTCACTCCAGTCTGTGTGAGTCCAAGCTTTGGAGGACCCAGAGAGATTGACAGCTTTTGTGGACTGCATCTCTGCACAATGGTTGTGCTTTAATGGGCGGTAAAGCTAGAGTAGAGCTTTGGGGAAGGTTTGGAGGGGAGGTTGGGGCTTGGTAGTGGTTGCGATGGTGGCGGTGTGGGGAGGCTGAGAGATGGGGGGCCAAAGGCTTTACTGCTTTGCTTGGTGGGGACCAATTCATGGGTATTCAGTCCAAGGCTCGTTATTCACTGAATGCATCCAGTGGAGGAATGCAGTAGCATCAATTAGAATGTGTTAGCAGATAGCAATGCCGGGAAGAAAAACCTTTCTCTCCCTTTTGCTCACAGGACAACACAGTCCCACTATAGGAGGTGTCAGAGCCACAAAGCCTTTTTTGTGGGTCTCTCTCCATTACATTACCAGTGCAATATGTAAGGTGGGGACTCTTTTGATTTAAATTAAGTGGAAAAAACACTAAATCCTATTTTTATTCAGCAGGGATAATGGTGTTATACTCTATAAAGGTCTTTAACTACTTATCTGTGGCTTAAAATCTTCCCCAGCTCCCTTTTCACTCCACCTCAGTGTCTTACTCTCATTGGAGGCATTATATTTATTCAGTGGTGGAGGGTCAAAGACAGACTGTTAAACAAAGTTGCTTGTAGCCTTAACTGCCGCATCACTTCTAATTGTGTATCACTGGGTCAGTGGTTTGTTGTGTTGTCCCTCTGCAAGAAAGGAAGAGCGGATATGAATTTAAACAGTATCTTGTAAGGCATTGTTTGGAGTGGGCTCGGGCCACCACTTCAGAACCAGAGGGCCTTTTAGAGAAAGCGTTTTTTTTTTCTATAACTTTCAAGACAGTGATATAAAAGAAGAGGAAGAAGTGGAAAACAGTTT
The DNA here is from genome assembly GCF_021347895.1 of Acanthochromis polyacanthus. NCBI lineage: Eukaryota > Metazoa > Chordata > Actinopteri > Pomacentridae > Acanthochromis > Acanthochromis polyacanthus. The sequence goes on from NC_067122.1 coordinate 15,626,173, forward strand.
GATGGTGATCGCATGTCAAGGTTGACACACCATTCTGTTTTTTGAATGTAGAGAGGCCAGCCGCACATGCCATTCGAACTAATTAGACTGCACTTAATTGAATGCTTTTTCAGCTTGCACACAGCAAACACATTCTGTATTTGAAAACAATGAAAATAGCTTTAATTTCAATCAGCCATGTCCCATAGTTTTTTTTGTTGTTTTTTTTTCACTAAAACATTCCTGCTAAATTTGTAATTCGTGCTACTTGTGAGAAATTTAGAAAACAGGCGTCACGGTAGGGAAAAGGTTTATTCTGCACCGACTAACTTGAACAAACTGATTTTTAAGTTTTCCTTCCATGCACTCAGCATCCATTTTGTCTCCAATTTCCTTGCTTTTAACACAAGATGATACAGATGGCATGTGTGCTGAAATGGAATTGAGAATTTTTGTTCTCCTTAGGTTTAATGAGAACTAACTGGCAGGAACCTCTTGTAGAAAGGTGTGGATTTCAATATGAGCAATTATGCTTCATTTGAAGCCAAATGAGCCAAATTTGCATCCCCTGAAAAGAGAACCAGAGTTAAACTGTATGAAAAGTGCAGTAAATTGGGGCAAACATCGCAACGTGCAGAAATGCATCTCCGCTGTAATTGTGTAATTGTAGAAGAGCTCTAAATGCACAGCCCAATTAAACTTGCTTCTTCTGCAAGGCAAAGAATTGGCAGGTTATTATGCAGGAAAGTATCAGCACATTTAAATAGCTGCCTCCTTCATGGGTGGGGATGGAGGGTGAGATCATTTGCAGCAAAATGGAATATCTGATCAAATATGGACAGATGTCTTCATACATGTCGAGCGGCTGTGAATTGGATTGGAAGAGGCAAGATAGATGGATAGCCTCCTCTAAGAGATACAGCTTCCTGCCCTGAGTACTGAGGGGGCACAAGAGGAAGAGGGTGAGAGAGGGGGAAGGTTAGGGTCTCAGTGGGGGGAGACTTTTCCCTGAAACACCAGTTGATGGGTTCTCCCACAAAGGGTGGAGTGACGCAGTCTGCACTGCTGCAGAACAGCCTGGTCTCTGTCTGGATTAGGCCCTGCAGCACACAAAGGAGAGCTCAAGTAAACGGTTCATGAATGTTGATTAATTGATGCCATTTTTTGCAGTGTGCCATGGAGATTTAGAGGGTAGGGTGCATGAGGGAGGTTGTGTGTAAGCAGGGGCGACTGTGATCCGAGGCTAGAAATGTGTTTTTGTGAGTGTATTTTTCAGATATGCAAATCTTAAATGGTCGCAATAGATCACAAACTGACACAAATTTGATTCATAACTTCTGCAGAGATTCCTTAATCTTACTGACTTCAATAAGAACAACAGTTCAGCCAGTAAAAAAGTTCTAAGAGCTCAATCAAGTTGGCACGCTGTGACTATCTTTGGTCTCTGTATGCTTTGACTCCCAATGGTGTTGTCAGATGTGCCCAGCTGGCACAGCAAGCAGCTCAGGTGGCAGAGGCAGCGCCGAGGTTCCCACGATGGGGTTTAGGGGTACAGGTGTCCTGGGAGAATGAGGGTGGCCCGGGGCAAGGAGGGGCGAAGCACTGGCCCATAGCCCACCTCAATGGAGGGATCCCAGGGGCCAACTCAATAGCCTGGGTTCCACTTGATGGAGAGAGAAAGGAGCGTTTCAGCCGCTGCCCAGCAGGAAAGATCTGGTTGTGGGAGACCTCTTTCAGGACTCACTGTTTGTCTGAAGGCTGTCACAGCAGATGAGTACTCAGCAAACAGCGTGAACAAGGATTTGAACCAGAAAACCAACAGAGCCTTGACAATATTGTGATTGGGCCTTGTCTCTTTAGAGGGGGCTGAAAGCCGAATTGAGAGCAGTAACAAGTGCACATTCAGTGCAGGACGGGGATGCCTTTGGGTTGTGTTTTATGGTTTTGAGGCTTGCATGTGGTGGATAAAGCAAAATCATGTTAATCTCCCTTTTCTCTCATCTAAAAGCAGAATGGCAGTGAACCTGTGGCACTTTAATGGCCTAACCAAAGTCTTACAAAGTCATTCTTCAGTCGAACACGAATGAGACCCCTCGAATCTCTTGACCCAAAACAGAAGCATTCTTTAAAAATGTAAATATAAGCACAGAAACAATTACACTGACTTTATTTCCACCTTTTGTCAGATGTGCTTCTTGTCATCAATAGATCTGATTAATGAGCTGCTATGAACACCACAGATGCTATTCTGCAACTGTCACTGTTCCTGCTGCAACAGAGAGACTCCAGAGTACCTCAAACGTGGTTTAAGTTGCATCAGTGCATCTGCATATGTTTTGTGCAATACCTTTTTCACCTAACATATAAGTGTAAAACTACGCATGCAAGCAGGTATCTACACAAAGCATCCATAAATATCATCAAGACTCCAAACAAACTTTGCTTTGTCACCTTGAGTTCAGAAGGAAAGCAGCAGGTCATTCCAGAAAAGAAAAGGAGATGAAGGGGGGACTGTACAACTTTTGTGTTTGTGTAGTAAAATATTACTGCTACAAATATGTATCACCAATGCCTTATTTATTATGTGGCTGTAAAATCTGCTTTGTTAACATGGGCCATAGTGTTTTCACACTGATGTTATCTATTTATCAGGCCCTGACAACAAACAGAATGAAGGAGTGGGAATCAGTGAAATCAGATTACACATAAAACAGACCAATTATATGCTTCAGTTTTGTTTCCCGTCTGACTTTGTATACATTTATCGACCTATTTATCCATTTGATGGTGAGTGAGAGGGGCATACAAAGAGCAATGTTGTCTTTTGGAGGAGTTGGGCTAACTTTGAAGGTTTCTGAAGAGAGAGGCTTGTGATGGAATGGGCCGGGAAGGACTGTGACTTCTCCATTGAGAGTGGAGGGGCACGCTGGATTAGCTTGATTTGCCTGTGAATGGGCGCTTTCCATTATTCTTGTTAGGGAGCTGTCACATCGAATTGAGAAAGTGAAAACCTCCTTTTATCAACCTTTTCCAAGTGAAACTGAACAGGCAATCAATAACTGAATTCAGACCCAAGGGAAAGTCAAGCAGAATGATATGGGGTTGTTATAAAAGGGGTATTTGTCAAATTGCTAATGTGAAAATGTGGATAACTGATGTAATTTTGGCTCCAGATGCTGTTTAGTGTAACGGAAAACCAAGAAGAAGGAAAAAAAAACAGAAACAAAGTCATAGTGTCACAAATATTAGTTTGCAGTGTTCAGTAGTAATAAAATCGTTTTTCTGTTTGCATTACAACAATACAACATTATCTCTTCATTATTACAACTGGCATGACTAGTGATGAAAATGATAAAATGTGATCTTAAAATTTCAAAAGAAAGTGGAAAAAAATCTTACCAAAAAATTAAAATCTTTAAAAAAACTCTAAAGAAATGCAATAATTCACAACACACTATTTTTCTATATTCAAACTTAAAGTCAAAGACTTACTTTTTACATTTATTTAAAGACAAAATGCCTCTATAACTTTAGTTGTAATCCTTAGCCACATATTACCACAGAATGCATTTTTATTTGGCAATATGTTACAATTATGATAATTTTTCCGTGAGTTCAATACAACCTAACCACTGTTACAAGACTAAACAACCCGAGAGTGGCTCACATTTTATTATACGAATGACACCATATTGTTTTGGAGTTTCATTATATTGACCTTATTGTGCCATTGTGCTTGTTCTGACACCATGATAATGCCTGAATACAGAGGGAATTATGCCCTGTATAAATAGATCCCATAGTCAAAGATCGCCTCAATTATCCCTCTGCACACTGACAACATGAACAGAATAAAAACTAAAGCCTTAGTCCAAGCTGGTCTCAAGGCGCTCTTCAAACATTGTTTTGGCCATTGTTAAAAGGGCAGAGGAACATCATCAGCATCAATAGCAACAGAGAAAAAGAGAAAAGAAATGCATTCATCTGATACATTAACCTCTCTTATGCAATAAAAAAGCATTAATTGAGAGAAAGCATAAAGAAAATAAAAGATAGACACTTAAAGCTGCTTGTTAACTCTACATTTTTTTTGCAATATAGCTACTAATTACATTTAAATATGTGATTCTTGTGTATTTAAATCTATCAAGGATATTTAATGATAAATAAAGTGTTTACTCTGATTTTTCTATCGTATTAAATTGCACATATCATAATGGCAAAGGGCTTTCTGCACACCCAAAACCATTAATCAACAAATTTTCTCATATTGCTGCTCCCAGTTTTTACGCTGGATGAAGAAAATGAATCGGATCATTTGGCCTCATCAATCAAATTGGTAATTGATGTCTTAATCGTTATACAGTTAATTGAGCACCTTGATTGTTGCCTGTCATTGTTCCAAGTGCTCAGATACATCGCCCAGCAACCAGCCTGCAGCAGTTGTTGGGAACATTAGAACAAAAGGAATGAATTTAATTGCAGTAAAAAAAAATGTCAGTATTGTACATAATATGTAACAGTATATTTAAAAATATTTAGAAAACATTTTTTACAGGTCTTATAAATCGCTGCTGTTTTGTCAAAGCAACTCAGAAATGATAGTATAAAGATTTTGTTGAGTGCTCTATTCTTGCCAGAAAGGGTATGTGAGGTTTTCATCAGCGTAATTGTCATCCATCCATCTTCTGTGCACAGTGAGTTGATAACAGCCTATGAAAAATGACTCATGGCTGTAATGAGTGTCTCACCTCTTAGTGGTAACCTGGTTCACAGCCCTCCATGGAACACCAATTCCCCATTTATTCCACTTCACTGTCTTTACTCCACCTCATATACCATCCTACCTTCAATTTCTCACCTAAAAAAATCCCTCTTTCTAAATGCAACCAATCCTGACATTAGTTAAATGTTAAAGGGCCCTGGGCCAGGTGAGTGCAGATGTAGAGGCCACAGGCTTTCAAATATTCTGATCTCCTCTAGCAGGAGGGATAGCTGTAGGATAGCAGTTCGGGATCAGGCGAACCATGGGGAGAAGAGTCCTTAATTGAGTTACAGAATACTTTAATTACGACTGTTTCCCACATTCCAGCTCTTAACGCTTCACACACAATATGAGCCACCAAGGGGGGAAAAAAACACCCAGTTCCAGCCCCGGAGTGCAGCTGCGAGGCAATTATCATCAAGCACCCCTGCATCTGTGTACAAACAATCTCACAGCTGCTGCCATTGATACTGTACAAGCAGAAATGAGCAGAGAAAGCCCAGGTTGACCCCAGGGTTCCAGTATCGCCTCCAAGACCACGACCTATTCATCTGGGACGTATTTGTGACACCTACAAACACTCAACCTGTTTACCATTTCAAATGAGCTGTCACATACTGTTTACCGTGGTGTAGGATATTGTATACATTTTTGCATTGTGCAGAATGATAGCAAAAATAAATCTTAAGGTGCCAACTGGAGCACTGGACCTGCACTTTCCCTACATATTGTCCTAACACAGCTGTAATCTGGAACCTCTGATAAATGCAAAAAGGACATAACTTACAGTATGAGTCTTCTTGTCTCTTTTTATACAAATATACAGTTCTCCCATTTTTGACTAGGGTTGGAAACATAAGCTTGTTCCACAATTTATGATAGTCATTTCCAGTTTCAATCCACTTTTTCCAACTTTCTGAAAATATTAAATAGACGCCATGTTTTTTAGGGCTACACCTTTCTATCAAATAGAAATATTCTAGATGCTTTGTGTGTCATTGCTTACACATTTCCCAAAAGTCAACATGACATTTTTTTATTATCTCTGGAGCATCTCAAAATGACACTTTAAATTATTTGAATTTTAGCAATGTCTAGCTGCACAGAATACGTTTGGAAAGACTAATAATGTATTTATAAAGTAATCAGCCCATCCACATGCTTTGGGATATTTTTGTTTTTCTCCAGCTCTGCACATCCATTAAAATACATTTAATCATTACTAGGATTCTTTGTTTGCCACCAGGGTGGGCATATGTGTGTCTAAGTTAGATGAATGTGTGCGACCAAGAATGTGAGTGGGCTAGTGAGAGTGAGAGAGTGAGTGGGGCCTATTTGTGAGAGCAGCGTGGCTGAGAGGGCCACTGTGGGATAGAGGGGAGACGAAGGATGACTTTATGACACTGAGGGGACAGGATCAGGGGGTAGAAACAGAGAGGGTCTGGTGGAGGTGGAGGTGGTATGGGGAGAGGGGCTGCCCAAGCTGTCAGCTCTGAGGGGCTGCTGGAAGGCTCAGCGGGAGCCTAGCTTGGCCCCCAGGATGCCTTGTCACCAAGGCGAGGCCCTGGAATGCACCAGCACACAATGAGCTCCTGGGGCTTAGAGGGCACTCCGATTTGATAACCACATTAAAGTCCTAGCAACATCTGTTGGGGTGTAGGAGAAAGGCCTACTGGCAAGCTTTAACCCCCAAAACTGGGATCATTAACCCTCAGCCCTGTGAGAGAAGGGGGACAACAGCCCTCTATTTGTCAGCCGAACTGCACAGGGCTGCGGGGGCTAATATTTTACCAAAAACAGCGTGAGAAGAGAAGCGGCCCTGGGCACCATGGAGAGCACGTCTTCACACTTTACACACACATTAACAGGGAAGTACAGTCTGTTTTGCTTTATGCAACAGACAAAATAACATTTGCACAACCTCCAAAGTTGAGGCCGTCTGAGCATGACATCCATCAAATAGCTGCTCTTATCTCCATGATTTTAGATCACATTTATACATTTAATTTTAAAATGAATGTCTACTTTATGAAGGCAGAACATCTTAGCAAATATTGAATTAAAAGGATTTTCAGCACTGAAAAGGGTTTGTGGGTAATTTTCCTCTCTGATTTGTGTCGTCGGAGGAGAGGGGATAAAGTTGATAGAGGATGGAGAAATAACAGGTGTCCTGTCACAAAAACACGTCTCAGGCTCCAGGATGCTCCAGTGCTTCGTGGGTCAGCTCCAAGCCTCATCCACCTCCACAGGTTTCAAAGCAAAGGCCACCTCTCTGTAATGAATAATTAAGGAAACAAAAGGCCCCGAGGGGGGTGAGAGGGTAGAGGAGGAAGAGGGTGTGGAGGGGGGGGGGGGGTGGGGGGGAGAAGCTGTGGAGGGCCTAATGCAACTAGACCAGATGCAGAGAGGAGAGCTGAGGTTTTTGGCCCTGCGCTTCATAGAAAACATCATCCTAAATGTATTCCCTGGAGATGAGAGCCTGCAGGAGGTGCCCCCGATGCACAGGGTCCTCAAGTGCCTCCACACAAGTAATCCCATTCACTGCAGCTCATTACATGGGCAATTAAGTGCTGGGGTGGAGGCACGGGGCTGGGAGGTGTGGGGGTGATGTTGAAGAAGTGTGTATATGTGTGTGTGTGTGTGTGTGTGGGTGTGCGTGTGTGTGAGAAAGTGATTGGGTTTTAAGGATGGAAACCCCTACCAATCCGATTCCCCCTCCTCACCCATCTTCACCCTCGCGAGCAAACCCCCTCCCTGCTCCTTCACCTGGGCTGAATCTCTGCGGACACCTGCCTCTCCTAATGAAGATCCATGGCTTCATTTCCATTTCTGGAGTCATATCAGAGACTGCCAAGCACAAAACAGGCCTGTTTCCTCAGAGGCCTGGAGAGCCGGATAGAATGACACGGCTAAGTGCTCTGGCAGAGCAGGGCAGCTGCAGAGCCTGAAAATGGGATTTGGTTGGGGGTTCTGAAGTGGGGGGCTCGGATGGAGAGGACCTGATGTTTGGATTGGCCACAATGGCAGCCGTGTGCTACCTCAGCAGCTCCTTGGTACTAATGAGGCTTTCTGCAGAGATGGAAGAGGAGAGGAGAGGGCATGAGGAGGTGGAGAGGAGGAGGACGGAGAAGGGGTGTAGCACTACACACCTACCTCACACACCACTCTCACCTCCTCTGCTGATAACAGCTATGCCAACTCTTGAAGACACACACCAAGGATATTCTATAACACAGAGGGAACACACACATACATGCAAACAGGTGTCAAGACTCACATCACCACCGAAGCACCTGCTTTGCTCTATAGCTGTTTAAGCTCTTGTAGAAGACACGACTATGAATGTTTTCAGCACATAATAATGAAGGCATACTAAAGATAAGTGTATACGTATGCGTTTACACATTTTACGCATACGAGGAAAACTGCTGAGAACAACTTCGGAAACATACACATATTTTAAAATCCTTCACGAGGAGATCGCAGTCTACAACAACTTGATTGGCATGTTCAAGTCTCAAAAAGAGGCACTTAAACTGTGAATTTTATTCAAAAATATATGATTACAAACCAACCCTGAGCTGTTTCTGCCCCACTCTGTTGCCCCCCTCCTACAGCGAGCATGTGTGTCTTTCAATACAGTGGTTGAGGATGTGCTTGTTAACATGTTCTAGCTCACTGACTCTCAGCACCCAGGGGCAGGGACTCAGAGCTGAACCAGGTGAGGAAGAGGAAGAAAGGAAAACAAACAAGGCGACACCTTAGCAGCATCACAGCTGCTAGTTCCAGTGACACACCTTCAAGGAGTTTTGCCAAAGTTATACTGAGCCATTTAACAAATCTGGAAACAGTATGATCGGGTAAAGACGAAGGAAGTTTCAGCAAAAGCTTCAAATATAGTCAGTTTGTGATGAGACCAAATGGAGCCATGAGTTGCAATCAGTTGTAAGAGGAAGTCCAAATACATTTAGCTTGAGATTTTATATAAACAGTATGTGTTCTGTAGCAACCGTGTAAAAAAGCAGGTCAGTGCATGAGGCATAAACGTGGCCTGTTTGTGTGTCTGTAGGGGCGGAGCCTGAAGTGGAGTTATAGAAGGGGGGTTAGGTAAGGATTGTGTATGGTGTCATTTTGCGGGCCCCTCTGCACTCACCTGGAACAGAGCACTTCCCCTCCCTAAGTCTTATCAGTTCCCAAAGGAAATACCTGCTGCAGGTAAACACGACCCTTCGACCCCTCGGCCATCCACTCTGTCCTGCTCTGAGCGGCCGCCATCCCCGACCTGGAGTCTGTCTCAGCCCAAATCCAAGGATTAGCTCTTCATCACCTCCTAACACCCATCTCCAAGCCTCACCTCTCCCTGCAGTCTGTGTTCAGACCAGGTCTTCCTGCAGCCCCTCGGCCCCCTGCCCCAAACCACCTCAGATGTTGTTCTTCATGCACCAGTGAGGAAACTTTTATCCCCTCAACCCCCGCCCTTCCTCTGTCCCCTCATCCCTCTGTCTCGAATTTAATCTTATCTACATATCACCAGGTGTAACCAAATATCCCTCTTATCAACCGAGGTGTCTTCGGTTCTGTTTTGCACTGTCAGAGGAGTGATTTATCCAGGAGGAGACTGAATCAGTCATATGTCATACGTCAAACGAATCGCGGTATTTGCGATTGGAAGTTAGCTTCATTAGAGTATGAGAAATATGATAAATTTTCAAAGCGATCGCATTAAAGAATGATTGTAATTAAAATGGAGTCTACTTTTAATGGCTTTGGAGTGTAATTAATTCTTCTACAGTATCTGTAACAGATTTTCTAATAAATGTGTGGGTGGTGATTTATTTTTAATTACTTCCTTAGGAATTTTGAAATAAGTTTTTCTATGAAATATGACATAGCCAGTTATTATAGTGGAGCCAGTGTCACACCCTGCTCACTTTACAGATGACATATATATACATAGACCTTTACACCAATGTGAATGCACACTCGTAAGTATAACTGCAGATAATGTAAACAAAAAATATCTGTGGACAAGGTATTTGAAAACAACTTTACTTTTCTTATACACACAAATACAGCAAGTAAATGTGCAGAATGTATCTCCCAGTCTAGTTGTGGTATTGCTGGGAAGATGAGAAGGAGGGTGGAGGTTCTGTCTCCCCAGGGATAGCTGGCCCTGTCAGGAGGCAGAATTCTCCCAGTCTCCCTGTCTGCCTCCAGGACAGAAGGTGCTGCTGCCCCCAGCTCATCACAGCTGCCCCTCTCCGTCCAACCCAACCCACCTCTCAACCACCACAGGGTTGGGGTTACTCTCTCACCCCTGGGCCACCTACCATCCCTCGGTCTCCCAGTCCTCCGGCCCCTCCTCCGGTGTCACCTGAGCCATGCAGGTAAATGCTTGACTTTATTTGATGGATGCGGTTTCCCACGGCGACAGTGATGTATGCAGCCCAGAAGCCCCTCCCCCCTGCACCTTCCTTCTGGTGGACTCTGGAGCTGGAGTGGTGATTTTGTCCCGATAACCTCCTCGGTGGACCCCCTTGTTGGGTGAAGTCAAGGAAACTGGAGAGGACAAGACATCCTGTGTGACACACCTGAGTGTACGCTTCATCAGGCTGAAACAAAGACGGCTCCATTCTGAAATCCGTCCATGAAGACATCAAATAACAAACCTTGGGGCTTCGTGAATGTGATGACAGTGGGTGTTTGCATGTACATGACCATTCCACCATTTCATGATAGTTTATCATTTTATTTCAAAACATATGAACTTTACAGCGTGCAAATAACCACTGTAAACATTACTGGGATGTTACAGCCACAAATCACACTTCAATTAACAAAAAATTGAGCCTTTGTTCTTTTATCTGTGGCAACACCTCCCTCTATCTCCTCCTCTCTCCTCCTCACTATTAGCGATAGCCTTGCATTAGAGATAAGCAGTGACAATGGTCGGGGTGAAGGCCTGGATCACAGTTGCTTTTTTATCTCCCACCTCATCTGCAGCCTGTGGTGTCTCTGTCAGAGGATGTTGTTAAACCAAGTCAAACACTCAAACATCCTGTGGCATCACCCTGCCTATATAGCCCACAGCCCCACAACTCCAATACACACACACACACACACACACACACACACACACACACACACACACACACACACACACACACACACACACACTCCTCTTTTATGGCAGTTCACACTTGGATGGGGTCTAGCCCCTGTGGACTGTTCACAGGCCCAAGGATATTGTTTTTTTTTTTTTGAGGTACAGGGGATCCTGAATTTATGTTTTAGAAACATTAATACTCTTATTTTTCATGAGGACATATAAACACAAAACGCTTTCGCAGTGAAGATAATTAAAGCTTCAGACGGGGAAAAGGTGTTACTTTAAGCCTAAATTAAATGCAGTGACGAATAAACTGGCAAAACTAAAATGATGACTCTCATTGTAGTAGGATAAAATTTATCAACTTCAGTCAGAGTAAAATTCTGAGTATGGCTCTTTTTGGCCAACTTTCATCAGCACTCGCCCTCAAAATGCTTGCACGATTGGACTCACACACACACTCACACTCACACACATATCTCCTGTGTGAAGGGAGGAAGCCCCGGTGCAGGCAGGTTAATATCAGGAGCACTTGACAACAATAGTGTGTTATGAGGTGCTGCAGCGGTAATAAGGTCTTTGTTGGGACTTTAGAGCACAGCCACATCACATCATTACTCATCCTGGGAGACCAGTTGCCAGTCGGCATGGCAACCGGGACTTGGCTGAAGCCAGAAGCAAGACCAGAATCTCAATGCCCAGAGAGGGAACACACACACAAAGAATGTTCTAGTGGAAGGAAAAAGTTTACAAGTGGCCACAGTGACCCCAGAGCAGTGGTTCGGCGATGGGATGGAGTTGCTCTGAAACCCAACAAATTAAACCATATGTATTTTATGCAGGAAAAATTCTATCTTAATGCTCACTGAGCTGCAAATGAAATTTCATAGCTCGGTTAAATTTTCATCTCATCTTCAAGCAAATTGTCATTATCACCTTTCCCAAAGTTGTATCCTCGAAGTAAATTTTCGATCAGTTCAGAAAAGTGAGACTGAATGGATCATCCACCCAAACAGGAAATTGATTCAGTTCCCCCATGTTGAGTGTGTGAATGGACAGATTAGGAGTGGGCAGTGCAGTCAGTGGAGGTATGCAGCGGTGTGAGAGTTTTATCCTGCAGGTTGTTGGGAGTGTTGGGTCAGTGTGGAGCGGTCAGCAGCTGCTGCCTGGCCTAGGTCCCACAGTTCCCAGGCTGGGGGGATTGACAGGCCAGTAATAAAATCAGGCGCCCTGGTTGGGCTGTGTGCGGCCCATTGTTCCCCCAGCAAGGCCCGCGGCTGCTGTTTACTTTCTCCCATATGCATTATTCAACGGCACAGGAGCTCCCGGAGAAAGGGGCCCCATTCAGGGATCCTCTTGCCCTTGTTTTGTTTTGCTAATTTTCAATTAAAATAAACCATCTCTTGCCAGTGCCATGGCTGAGTGGGGAAAGAGAGAGGGACACTGTCCCTGCCATTTGGGCCGTCTGAGGAGATTAGACAGAATGCGTAAATGAGAATAAAGTGGGATGTATCATTTATACTGTCAGTGATATGTTGTTCTATAGCAGGATTTAAACGGAGACAATGGAAGGGGTTGCTGTTTCAGTTGAGACCATACGCCAGCTTCGTACTTATGCTGTTGTTGTTGAGCATGTCCCCCAATGTGACCTCATTTTTCAGAAAGAGGATTAGATATGTAAACAAAAATCAAATATCTTCAGATTTATTTTCAATTAGTCAACAAGTGCACTCTTGTTCTGCTGAGGCACATTAAGAATTTCACCCTTGAGGTTGCAACAGGAGGATTCCCATATGGTAGGAGAAAGTGTGAACTAATCGCAAAGACAATGACTTTTCAATAATGACTCCCAGAGGTCATTAAATGTAGCCAGCCAGGGCTAATCAATAAGTCCAGTGATAGCTCTCTTTTCAGTCAGCTTTTTCACACAGGAGGGGGCTGAGCCAACCTTGCGGAGAGCAGGGACAGATGCTGTGACAGTGGGGAACTAGCAGAGTTAAAGATTCACCACACATCTGTCACCTCAACCGGGGCAGCAGCTCTTAGTCTGCCCCCGCTGACTGTCGGCCTGCCTGCCTGATGCCATGCCTACCTGTGGCTGGGGTTTGGGCTGTTGCTAAGGTTTACCATATGCCTCTTTTTTGGGGTCTCTGTCTGCCTGATTCCCTGCGCGGCCCTGTTAAATCTTACCCGGATCTTTTCCCATGTATTTTCACCGTCTCATTATGTAAATCCCCACTAATACTTTGCACACACAAACACCTGATGTGTCACATCCTGCACTAAAATAATCTCATGAAAAAATTCTGGAAAGCAGTCCTAATTGGCCGGCACCCAAAGCCTTCACTCTCACTACCTGTCAAACGTTGATAATTACAGAGTTTAGCAGCAGCCTGTTCTGGCCTGTTTGGTTCTTACGGAAGCCGACATTCATTGAACAAAATCATTTACCACAGCGTATACAGTACATGCACTTTGATCATGTACACCATCAACTGACGATTTGCTTTTTTTCCGCAAAGAGAAATAATCTCTCTTCGGCGGACCCGATGCGAGCCCGTTAGTGCCTGGTGAGTGGGGATGTGAATGTGGAGAGGCTCTTGGCTTGGCTGGACACAGTATGTTCTCCCGCTGGGTGCAGGTGAGCTCTCAATACAGCCCTCAGCACCTGCCCTCTTTGTTCCCTTGTTGATGGCTTTATGGCGTGAAGGAGATCCGTCTGTCTGGCTCTCGTAAACCCAGCAGCGCGAGGCCTAGTAAAAGCCACACTGCTGCCAGGGCATTGTGTGGGGCCCCCATGGCTCCCAGAGTGACCCCACCAGCCACTAAGAGAGCTCGTTTTAGCGCCCACCAAGGCTGACGTACACGCTTATAAGCTCCCTCCAGTTGGGCGTCTACATGAACACAAGTACATTAAAATTGCACATGCACACCTCTCAGTGTCCCATTTGAAAACAAACACTGTTCTATGAATTCTCTTTCATTCTTTATTTCTAACCTCTGTACTGAAAGTATCCAGTGGTTGCTACTGCAAGACAAAGATAAGATTTTACACTAAAAGTCAATAAAAAGCAATCACTGTGAGGATTAGGGCTGGTTTAAAGCACGTTTATGCCAATACTGAACTTATTTACACAAATTCAAGGTTGTTGCTGCTTCACACCAGAAAATTTCACAGAATGATGAATTGCCAGTTACTTTGCAGATTAACATTTTGCCATCCTAAAAAAAAATGCATTGTTACACATCAAACTGTATACAAAGCAGTTAGAATAAGCTTTAACTTTATCAGATCAAACATTCAAATGTTGCTTATCTGTTCAGAGACCACTATATATAGATACGTGTTATATAATGTAATATAATGTATGTTACCTTTACCTGCAATACTTAAGAAGGATTTGGAGATTAGTGTTTTACTTAAATGAAATCTCAAATTCTGGAATCTTATAGAAATGGCACCTTTTCACCATGAGGTTTATCAGCTTTTACTTAAATAAGAAAAACATGAAATGATCTGAAACATCAGAGTACAAAAGGACTTTTTCATCATCTCTCTCTCTCTCTTTTTTACAATTTCCTTTGTGTGTAATTGTAATATAACCACTTGATGTTCGCAGTACAATCATCAAGACCCCGTAGCTCTGAGTTTTGCAGAAATCACACTCTTTTCTTTTGCTGCATTAACTAAATATCATCAGTAAAATAACGGTTACTATATTATTAGTTGATTGATAAAATAAATGCAAAAACAACGAATACCTTGCCTTGCGTAACAACATTTATCCAGTGATATTTCAGCAAATATCTCTAAAGTGTGAGGCGCAGGTCTGAGTTGAAGTCTTCACATTGGTTTGACTGACAAACACAGTCCTAAACTCGATAAAGTAGCTCAATGGCTGTTGGAGGTCAATGATAGCGCAGAAATAAGCCCTACATTAATGTTTAATTTATATGATTTTCCTGGATATGAAATCTTACTGATAAGCTCAAGCAAATTAAGTGGCTGAAAGGAGGGTCATAAGCAGCTTGGTATTTGAGATCGGGTCTTTGAGTGGGAGCATCTTAGAAACCAATTACCAGACAAGAAATAGATCATTATTTTTTCTTAGAGGATTGGGTTGTGGGATGTGTGTGTAGAGGGGGGCAAAGGTGGTTGCTAAAAGGAAGGGAGGGTTTTTCTAGATTGAGGAGAGAGGGCACAATAAAGACATAATCATCTACCCTCAACTTTTCCTATCCAACTTTCAGATTTTAATTTGCCGTCTGTGAAGTGGTACCTAATTTACTTTCGCCTCATCCCTTCAATGCGCCATTGTTGCTGCTGCTGAGATTCAGAGCTTCCTCTCTTAGCTCACCTCGGCGTGAAATTGGTTTAATGAAGCTGAAAGGTATGGGGCTCTCACAACACTGTGGATTCCAGTGACACTGCTTGATCCACCCGCCCCTCCTCTCGGCTCACCCCTCCGCCTCCACCCACCTCCACAACCCAGCTCCCTGCACACTCACATTATGGTACAATTTATAACGCACCCACAAAAGATCCCTATCACACACATTACATCAGTGCATATTACTGTCTCTTTGAGAGCACCAACCCTCCAGCAAACGGTGGAGAGGAAGAAGAAGAAGAAAAAAAAAGTGACTGGCCGATCAGTTTGGGTAGATGGCATGCATGAGCCACTTTAAATTATCAGTCAATACCTGCATTAAAATGGATCAGATACTGTGCTCGCGAGAGAGTAGAGATGGTTTGAAAGTGAAAGAGAAAGAAGTGACGAAGAAACAAACTATGAAGTGGTGAAGAAATAATCAGAGAGTAACCTTGCCTGTTTTCCCACCTCTTCCAATCTGACCCTGTGAAAGGTGTTCTCGTGTTACCTGTCCTCCTGGGTGTGGTTTCTAATGGGAATGGGAAGGAAGTCCTGTGGGATTATTGTGTGTGTGTGTCACATTAATATGATCCCCTTAAGTCATATCGCTTACTTCTTCTCGTCCCCTTTTAGGACAATCGAATGGAAATGTATCCGTAACCGAATATTCCAGCCTGTACCGCTCCGTTTCTGGGTAGAGGCCCAGTTTGAAGCTGGTCGCTTTTTTGGACAAAAACTGAAGAAAGAGGAAAAGAAATTAGGCCGCGTCAGTGGATGGCAACACCAGGATATGTGAGGATTCCCATTGTGCTGCACTCCCATGCCAGAGGTGAGGAGGGAGGATGATGAGCAGCTGTTTTGTTTAAAGACAGGTTTGTAATTTTTTCAGCAAAACAAAAGCCAGGTGTCTATATAGACACTAAAATGGTCATAAGTTGCTGTAATCATTCCTCCCGATCGTATGAAAAACTCCCTTCGTAATGTGCTTCCACTGTGATTTAGGACAAAAACTACAGTCTGCATTCCAGAGAGACGTGTATTGAAAAGTTTATCTAAAGCTGTTATGAGGACTGGGCTGTCTGAATTAAACAGTTTTCTTGCAAAGTTCCAGTCTGTTTTGTAAAATATTTAATATTTAAGTAGAGAAAAACTGGATTCAAAGGAGGATTTTAATTTTAAAGAGACTGGAACTCAGAAACATACTCACTTAATTTGACTGACGCCAGACAGAACATATTTTTGCATTGAACTGTGACCCACATTCTGTCCCTGTTTAAGGCACATTAGTAGGGGATTTTTTTTAAAAGGCCACCTTTAACAGAATGATGACTGAAAATCTGTTCCACCGTTCATATTGGTGACGGACTGTTTTTTTCAGGTAGCCGTGACAATATAAGAACCTATTCTTTAATATGAAGACACAGACAAATAGAAAGAAAGAAAGAAAGAAAGAAAGAAAGAAAGAAAGAAAGAAAGAAAGAAAGAAAGAAAGAAAGAAAGAAAGAAAGAAGATGAGCTACTTAAAAAACTTTAAAACAAAGCGAGTAGCCTAAGAAAACCAGGACGGCGACAGGGGTGACTTACAAAGGCTTCTTTACACTGTAATGACACGGGCATTACGCTGAACTTTGGCTGCTGTAAGTCAAAAAGAATGAACACTTTCACTGCTGTGGAGCTCTGGCCAGCAGCACGCACTGCTGTTTGTCTTTCAAATGCCATTGTGGGTGAGGCCACTAGTGTACGCACAAAGTGCCTGTTACAACTTTCCATTCACTGTGGGATTGTGAAACTCACAAAGGAATGTCAAATTATTGTCCTGTGATTTTGTGCATTTTCAAATGGCCCACCATCATCTTGTCAGAGTTGGCAAATGATTCTTTAAACACTTTCTTGTTTCCTGAGATTTCACATACCGAGGCCACTTTAGTGGGAGTGTAAGAGCGGTTATGCATATACACAGTATGTAACTCACACACACACACGTTTACACAGAGAGAAGCACAAAACGGTTGTATTTTAGCTTCTTCCCAAGCTAAAACCTGATCTGAAGATGAGAAGATTACTGCTGAACAGAACCACAGGAGTGCTATCTTTTACAGGTAATTACTCAATTATCAGTAAACACTGTCGCAGGAGACACAATGCCGTAGAGGGGATCACACAAACTGCTGAATGATTCACTTCAACACCACAACAACATGTATTCACAAAGAGGATAGCCATGCGAAGAAAGGAAAAAGTCATTACACCCACTTGTCAGTGCATTCTTATTGCATGATACATGATAAGGAATGGAGTGTAAGCTGAAAGAAAATAGTAAATGTGTCTTAGGCTTGTCTTATTAATTCCTTTGTAGAATTAAAACAGGTACCTCCGGTTTATGTTGTTGATACAAAATAAATTACATGTATCTAACTTGAATTAATACCTGTAAAACAGGACATCTCTCTTATTCAACATGAAATGCTTTACAATCTTAACACAATCTGTTCACCTCTTTGGTTTGGTTTAACAGTACTGCTGTTTCACCACTAGTGGGAGCTAGTAAACAGATCACACCAGGCTCCCCTGCAGGCTCCAATTCAGAAAAAGTTCTTGTTTAAACAGTGTTGGGAACCAACAGTGATTTTATAGGTTTGTTTAAAGACACAGGTTAAGACACAGACAGCCAGGTAGTTAAATAGATGAGTTTGGCTGGGTGGGGGCTGGGTGTTCGGTTACACTGATGTAGACTGAAAGGATGAGAAAACACGGAGTCCTTTCATTAGTCTGTAAACATTTAGGCAGAATTAACAGAGTAAATAAGATGTGACACTTGCCCTGAAATACTGTGCTGTGACACGACCGACCGAGAGGAGCAGAGAAGACCGATTAGTCAGGTTTTTATCTTCCAATTTTAGATTACAGCTGTTGAAAATGGTTAGTCAGAGCCCTGCATCTGTCCACCTGGAGCATGAAACCACACACAGCCAAGGATGGAGGCCCCAAGTGGAGTTACGTGCTTGTGGTCGGCGGTCATACACCTAACCCAAAGCCACAGTCCTCCCCTGTGGTCTCACACTCACCACGTAGATTAACACACACTCAGTCGTACGCTCTTCTCTTCTGAAGCAGCCTTGCAGGCTTCCTAAATCTCTCCCGAGACAACCTGCCGTGAGGTAATCAGGAATTAGAGGGGAGGAAGGAGGTCTCATGAAGATTTACTAGTGTTAACTCCCGTTACTGTCACCCAGAAAGAGCCACAGGCCCGTGGCTATCAATAACAACAACAACCACCAACTCCTAACCAGCGTAGCAACACCTCACGGCCGACGGAGGACTTGTCACGCATGTAAAAAAGCTGCTTTAAATCAATCTCGGTGTGTAAGTCTGTCATAAACAGTGACCGGAGTTCATGTGTGAGTCTGCGCTATTTTTGCTATTTGCCCTCATCCTGTGACCTCCAGTATCCACAGATAACACCAGCACACTCCAAAAAATGAGCCCAGGGAGGATGTTTTTTTAACCTTTCTGAATTAGCTGTCAACTCTGCAATCCACCTGTCACTGTGTTACATCTGCATTTAAGCATGCTTCAAAATTCCAGCATAGTTTTGTCTTTAATCCTGTAAACTGCATAGAGATTGAAGGCTCCAATTCCAACCATGTCTCCCTGTTCTCTTATCCATCAAACCTCCTTAAATCCATAAAACCTCCTTTGTTTATATTGTTGTTTTTGACAATAAATAATAATGAAAAATTTATTTTAACCAACTTTTTAAAAATCTACTTATTTTCAAAAAACAAATTGAGGATGAAGATAACCAATTTTAATATATTATTTGTTTGTTCTGACTAGATAGAAACAAAGGAAATAAAATGAGTTTGTATCAGGATTATATTATATTATATTATATTCATGTGATGGTTCTTCCACAGGAATTTAAAATATCAAAAATATGCAATTAATAGTAAATTATCAAGCAGCTAATAACAATGTGCAACATAAAGTATGGTGAAAACAAGCTATTTAAACTTTCCTTTCTAGCATTGATATGATGCATTAATATTCTGAACTGTGTTTATTCGGTAATAAGCTGAGTGTTTTCAGAGAGAGCTCATGTGACAAACTTCTGCAGCCACTCCTCATTCCAGTTTGCTTCTCCCCAGAACAAGTTGGTAAATACTCTGAATTTAGACAAGTTAAGCTCTCTGTGAGCCTTCATTTACTATTACTTTCTTATCCAGTCTTTTCTGTTTCTCAAACAATATTGATAAATGACTCTACTTTCCTGACAAATCCTCATTAAGGCAACATCAGTGCCTTACCAGGATATTTAACAGTGTTTTTAGTTAAAGGTTTACATGAAAGTCAGTGCTGCCATACACAGACAACATACTGAGCAGCAACGCAAGCACATATAATGTAAGAGTGGGTGGCTTTTATATCAGCTTCTTGAGAAACAAGAGCCAAAACAGGCCACTGATACAATCTGATAAAAAAGATACAGGTAATGTCTCAACACTCAGCACTGATGTTAGTGAAACTTATCGCCAAAGAAAGCAACAAATAAAAAATATATATATACACACACACACACACACACACGTATATATATATATATATATATATATATATATATATATATATATAAAAACGTTCCAATGTCTTTACAATTACCAGCTGCAAAATGTATTACCACACATCACCACTGGAGTGTGACTCATTCAGTTGTCATGAAAATAACCGCAGGATTAAGAAGTGCGCTCTGATTCATATGCCAGATGACTGTTGAAAACCATCATGACTTAACTTTTGAAGGGTTGATTCTCGTGCTATGTGTTATCTTAAGCTTCTGCAAACATTGTTGTTACTGGCTATCTGTCACTGAACTTTTAATAAACACCAGCTGATTGGAAGCACACAGTGAAGCACGTTTCTGTGAATTAACCCTCACATGCATCGCAGAGTTGGGGATGCATGCTAACAATGAGTGATCCTGAATGACAGACAAGAGGCTCCCTCTCTCAGTTACTACAATGAGGTGAGCCAGCTAACAGAGGGGCCCCATGTTCAGCCGATGGGCTTACACCCTGGACAGGTATGTACCGTGCAATTACCAGCCTAGCACAGAGCGTGCAATAATCAGTAGGTGCTGTACCATTAAGTGTGGGGGCGGCAGTGAAAACAACTTTAAAGAGAGACCACTAGTGTCAGGTGACGAGATTTACTTCACCTGACTAATTTCTCTCCTTCACAACTGTGCAGGGTGTCCTCCGATGAGAGGAGCGACTGCATGACATGGGCTTCGGTGGGTGTGCCCCAGCATGGGAGAATGTGTGTAGGTGTGCGCACAGTTATAAAAATAGGGCATGCCTGAGAGTCAACTGACAAATCAACGCATGTTTATGTTTGTGTCGAGGGAAACCGTGTGAATGTGGCTCGGTCGTGTCTAAGTGGGACACGTGGCATGAGAGTATGTGACGTCCATCATCAGAGACGGAGACAGACAGAATGTCGAGGCGGCAGGAGAATGTGTGTGTACATCCACACAGAATACAGTCTTGGGCGCATATGCAAGCTGCTGTACGGAAATATGAGGAAGTAAAGAATGCCTGAAAACACAAATGAGAGATAAGCATGATGTTTTTTTACATGGTGTATGTGTGCGTGCTTCTACTGTGTGTATGCATGCATGTGTGTTCAGCCATGTCTGCAGGGTGAGGTGGAGGCCGATGCTTTGGCAGCAGGTCTGGCACGTCTTTCAGGCCCAAACCTGCAGAGTAGAGTAGAGTAGAGAGAGAGAAGAGAGGCAGAAAGCAAATAAGTGTGAGAGTCTGCCTGCCTTCATGCGATATGCTTCACTTATTCCTCACCATCACTAAAAGCTCCTGGCACTGTCAAACCAAATACAGGTCGAGTCAACTTAATACTGTGTCCCGTTGAAGTGGAATACAGTCATTAACGGACAGCGGGGCAGCAAAAAGTACATTACTCCGAGTTAATTTACACTCACTCGCGCAAAATATGAGCTCCCGTGTATCTATGTTCAAATCGACTTGTTGCTTTCATCTGCCTGGGTGGCTTCTGTTTCCACTTGATGCAGTTATATGATTTTCTCTCCTGTGTTTTGGTCTTGATTCGTATCTACATGTCTTTTACTGAAGAGCAACGAGCAGGCATGTGGGGCATCTTTGTTTTGCTTCGACATTTCAGCCAGGCGCATCGCTGTTGATGAATACATTGTATTTCAGTAGTCAAGCATTTCAGGAATGTGTTTGAAATCTATTTGTGGTGCTCCTTCTGTTAGTCTCCCCTCCAATTGTCCACACAGTGTGGCTGTTATTTTTGATGGAAGCTTCCTGAGATCCATATTGCTGTATTAAACATGCTGCCATCCATGCCACCAGCTGGGCTCCTCAGTCAACAAGTTGGTTTAGTTTAGTGTAATCAAGATTACAGGTTACATTTCCAATCAAGTCCAAACTCTACTGCGGATATGGTTAGATAAAAGGATTTCCCAAATAATAGAGAGATAATACCTACACCTACACAGGAACACATCTAAAGAGAGTATATGTCCCCTTAGGCAGTAAGTAAATCACTGTACATTGTGACCACGGCACAAAAGTGACGTTGGAGAGTGTATCAACTCCATAACCTCAAAGGAAATCTCTATTCAGCGGCTATAAAAGAGCGCCTTAGCCCACTATCGCTGTGGGGCCGGTTACAGAAAGAGAGAATGGATTAAGAGGGAAAACAGAGAGAAGAAAAGTGGAGAGTGTACAGGTGAAGTCCTATGGCTATGGAGGTTTGCTCAGCTGTGCGGTATTCTTTTCTGTGCCCCACCCAGTAACCAAAGGCCGGGATATCTTTCCATTGCACTCTTCTCCACCCTCGCTCTCTACATCTCTCCCTCTTTCATATTTGCACAGGTGAGAGGACAGCAGTCCAATAGGTGTGGGTGGGAGACTTGAAAGTCAGGTTTGCCTGGCTGGTGGAAGGAGTTCACCTGTGGACTGCGGATGGATGGAGATCTGATGACGGGGGCCCAGCCAGCCTTTTGTCTGGAGAGACAGACAGCAAACATGCTAACGTGCAAAAGTGGAGGGATTCTGTCAATGAACGATTTACTCTAAACATCATTAGTCATGATGACCTGTAGCACAGTGACAGACCCGGGCGAGGAACGCAGCTGTACGAGCAAATCGAAAGGTAAGGTGTTGCACTGTGAAGGATACGAACCTGTCAGACAAAAACAACTCTAGAAAGATGCACGGGAGCTCACGAAGAAGAGGGAGGGACTGAAAAAAGGGAGGGCCGAGAACGGGAAGGCAGGTGGAGCAGTGCAGGAGTCATAAGGGTGGGGAGGCTTTGCTCCCAGGGCCAAAAGTTCACAGTGAGGCAAAGCCAGTAGGTAACCTTAGCCACCCTGTGCCAGAGTCTCACATGTTCCCCTCATTGTCTTAACAGGCCGGAGCTCGGGTTTCTGGAGCACCACAAGCTTCCTAGAGGATGAAGTCCAAGCACCGTGACCCACCCTCCCCTTCACCTGTCTACCCCTTGGACCCTTAGCCCCACCCTGCAAAGGTAAACACACACACAATGAGCAAACACATACAGAATACATCAACACACGTGAGAGTTGGGCAAACACTTGAGTACCAGCTCGAACCTGAGATTCGACTTTAACATGAAGAAAAATCACAACACTACTCTAGCCAAGTGAGCAAATAATTTACAGAAGTGCCAAATCAAAGTGAGGCCTTTCTCATCAGGAAGAACTTTGATGTCGTGCCTTTCCCTTTAAAAAAAGTCCACAGTGCATGCAATATCAGGTTAGCAACCAGAAGAACGAGTCGTAAATCACCATAATTAGCATTACGCCCATGTCAAGAGAGTCTCGCTCAGACACATGAGGCGTGATTATCAGACATCAGGATATGTACACCAGAGGCAATTTCCTTTTCTCCCCTCCTCCCTCCTGTAGAATTCCACCAGAGGATGTTTGTCTGATTCATAACTTAGTGAAATGTTAATCTTCAGCACCCTCTATCATTGCTAAGTTAAGGAACACCTGAGTTCAAGCAGCTTCTAACGCTGCCAGTGTGCAGAATATCGCAATTTCATATTCACTATGTGAGTAGTATTTTATTACCGAGTTCCGTGACTTACAAGAAAGCCTCGTAGACTTTTAGTCAGTACAAGATGTGCCATGACCTGAATGATTTTAAAGTGAATTTCTTGAGAGCTCAGTTAAAGCTAGAGTGTGAGATTTTGCATATAAATGAACGTCTGTTACTCTCAGTCCTGTGGCAAACAACCTCACACTGTGCTGATTAAGCCTATCAGAATCAGGTAAGTCTCTCTCTGTATTTCTGTGTCTGTGGCGACATCCCTGCCCTGTTGCACCAGTACCAGTACATCAGCCAGCAGTGACTGGGATGCCAGAGCTAAAAAGAGGAGCAGCTGTAGCGGCAGAGATGGAGTAGGCTGCAGGAGTAGGGAGCTTATGGCAGAAAAAAGGAAATGACCAAAAAAAGTTTGCGATGCTCCTAATGAATAAGAAACTCAGCGACAGTCTAAAAAAATAAAAGCACTCCACCATGAGACTTACATCATCAGCACAAATCAAGCAGTGTTAGTCTCATTGCCAGATTGGGAAAACAAACAGTCACACGCTATGGGTTTAAAAAGACTTGCTATACGAGAGATACTCAGTCCTGTTTCGTGTTCGTAATAGCCATGCTCTTAACACTTGCTGATGTTACCGTTCCTTTCTTTTCCTATCTTGCTACTAGCAGGCTTACATTTTTTACTTTAAATTGAATATCTTGACAGATATTGGATGGATTGTTATTAGTGGTGAAGAGCAAGGCATACGCAGATGTACAGCGTTTTGATCAGCATTGCTGATACTTCTAAATCCCCTCTGATGTGTCATTCAGTAGTGAGAGTGAGAGTCAGAAATATTTCCTAGGATGGCAAAAGCATGACTATGCCGCCGATTGGCTTCATACCTTTGTTTGGTAAGTTAGTTAAGTTTGGGCAAGTCATGGTTATGCTGTACTAGTGAAAAAAAATGCCTGTGGATTATCAGCCCTATAGTTTGACCCCAAACCATAATAAAGGTCTTCATGATATTTCATGAATTAAAATGTATATAAAAGATGAAGTAAGCTACATAAACCTTTTTGTCCAGAATAACATATGACTTTACAAAGCTGCATTGGTGCCATTAGCTAGTAGCTCAGTTATTGACAGGCCAGCACCTGTGCACACCTCAGCAGGAGAGGATCCTTAAAGCTACAGGTTCAGCTATGATTTTCAACCACACTTTTTAATAGCAGGACCTTAAAAATGACTGTAATAAATCAATGAATTACCCAGAGTGTTTATCCTTTGCTGAGCAGGTGGCTTTAAAAGAACAATTTGGAGCATAAACTCGGAGTATCAGAATTTCCCCAGGCATGATTACATCACTGATTTTCACTCACTTTTGTGCACACATTGTTTACCCTAAAGGATGGTTCATACTGAAAGTGTCCTTTTCATCTAGCACTGCCATCAGAAATGTTCTGCCCATCACATTGTATCTGCAACCCGTGAAAATCTCCTTAGACTCAGCTACATTTAAGGTTTAGTGCATCCTAGCAAATGTTAGCATGCTAACACAGGATCGGAGAATATAGTAGATGGCTTAAGTTTAGCCTCACAGAGCTGCTAGCATCGGCATAGATTTTTAGTAGACTTGTTTACAGTGTGGATTGAGAGAAAGTAACATAATAGTTCATGGTATAGTTTTACTAGTAAAGATAGAGTTCATTTAGGTCAATTTTAATTTGATAGATGTTACCAAATTAAAAGCAAAACCAACCAGCGAGATGTCAGGCTACCAGAACCATTTCAGTGCAGCTTGGCATTGCTTCTTTCGTCTCTGGAGCTTTGCTGAAGGAATGAACACTATTCTTCCAAAAGATATTAACTCGCTTCACTGTCGAACAAATTAATTTAAATCTTCCAAAAGTGTTAAATTGGGTTGAGATTTAGTAATTATGAAGGACATAACATATGATGTACGTAATTTTCAGAAAATCATTCAGTGACCCCTCATGCCCTAAGGATGTTGGCATCATCATCCTGGAAGACATGAATCTGACTAAGGACAGAAATGCTTCATAATAGAGTAAAGATGATCATTTGGGCCAACTTCGTCTGAATTTGCAATGATTCTTTCCTCGAAATGGAGAAACGAATGCAAACGATGCCACCTAAATGCTCGTCACAGCACAGCAGACCGGATCCCATCACTGCAGGGGGCAAGAGTTCAGGTTTTTCTTTTAATTTGTCCTTACTTTGTTGTAAAGTCTCTTTGTTGTTGTTTAAGCCGAGTGTTATTGTCTAGAAGATCTTCAGGAGGTGACCTAGTGGCAGAGGGATTAAGTGTCTGACAAGGAACTGCAACATCCCCAGTTCTTATGCAGCTGGTGATTATGTTGCAGGTCTTTAATTATTTCCCCATTTTTTTGTCATTTCTCTATGGTAATTTCAATGTTAAATGGATATGTTGCCAAAATAAAGGCCTCCAGAATGAGAATATTAAAAATGATTAAGAAACCCCAAACAGTAACAGATGAATGTACAGTAAAAGGAAACCTGACTGTCTTGTTTGACATGTTTTTATAAGTATGCCCTGTAAAGTGCTAGTAGTAACACTACACCATATATGACACCATCACACTGTCTCTTACGTCTGTCTAAAACATTATACATGCAAGTGGCCCTTATTAAGGTCCACAAATCTGCCTGGTCCACCAGTCTGACAGCAGAGTTGTTATTATTGCCAATAATGCTGAGGTTTGACTACACATTTTCAGGTGAGGCTGTGATAGAATTTAAAACTTTCCCCATGTCCCTCAGACTCTGTCGCTCTGTATCCCATCTCTCTCATTGCGCTACAAGGAGTCGGACTGGAGGCTTGTGATCCCCATGATCGCTGAACTCACAGAGCCGTGATGTCATCAGGATTCCATGAGGCCAACACAATGACCGTCTCCACGGAAACATAACTCAGCCGGCTATGCTTGGAAAGTGTGTGAGCTTGGTTTGCTCACGTTGTGGGGACATTGGTCTGTTTACACACTTGCATTGTCGTGACCTGCCTCTGTTTTGGGGGATAAAATGCAAATCATTAAATTCTTGGGTGCAGATTTTTGTTTAGTTAGGGTAAGATTAGGTTTAGGTTATGATGGTGACTCAGGTCAGGATCCAGGAAATGAAAATGAGTCAAAGTAATGCCCCCTGAACAGCTCCAGAGAGAACTTGTATTTTATAAAACACTATTTATCTTTTGTGATCACATGAAAACATGAGATCTTCAGCATGATCACAGCCTTCTTCCAGCTGCACATGTCACCGCAAAATATCACTGTCATTTCCAAAACAACTACATAGGTACATATAGATACGATTCTCTTCATGGGAGGCAACAGTTCAGGCCTTTCCAGCCATTGGTGAGCCCCAGAGAGCTGCTGACAAGTTACTCAGACTAATGGTCTCCCACTGGGAAACAAAAGACCCCATGAGCTAAAGCTATATAAACTGCAGTAGGCAGAAACCCTTGCAGGTTTGTAATGTCTGCACCAATATCATATGTGTCAATATGTGAAAATGAGGGGTGCAGTAAAAATACAAGCTAAAAGCATTTCTGGGGGGAATATTACTGTGAAGTGAAAATAAAGATTTGGAAAAATTACACCAAAAGCACAGAGAGGCTGAGCACAAAATGTTCCTCATAGATTGAACTAAATATTTTAATTATTTTTCATTGTCTGTGGCTGCATGAAATGATGCTGAATAACGTCAAACTTTTAAAGACAGGGTCTCAAAGAGCTTTATCATGTCCTCCAATTAATCCATCCATCTCAATTTATGTTTGCACATCTTTAGAAAGACAACAGTGCAAACCTGTACAGTGCAACCGTAGTTTAATCTACTGTATAACTTTACATTCAAACACATTTGTTATTTTGCCCGCCGCCTGTATTTCTCCTGCTCTTCTTAAAGTTATCAAAGCGACGAGGAAAGTCTGGTTTTCCTCAGCATTTTGGAGCCTCGAGGGAGCCCTGGGACGCTGTGTGGAGGTGTGAATGCTAACATGGCTCCATCTGTATGCCACAGAGAAAAAACAATTCATGCTAATCTACCACCACAGACAGGAGTCCAGTTAGGCCAATCAGGAGGGGAATCATCTGGAGTGGAGAGGGCTCAGATCAGCCTAGATCAGGGCCCTGATTGCAGCAGGGTGATTTACAGCTTGAGAACAATGATGGCTGCCTGGGTCAGCACTGATGGAGAGGCTCTGACTGCACCGGCAGACAGTTCAAACTCACCTGACATTCATGCGCTGATGTGCATACAGGCATGAGCACACGTGCAGGCGAGCACACACACCCACACAAGCCCAGCCAGCAAAACACTCATACTTTGCGTTAATCACTAAGGTACCGAGATCGGCTTTGCCAGGTTTACTCCATGACCTAAACCTGCCCCGAAGGCTCGTTTTTGACCCTCTGCATTTTACTAACAACAAAACAACTCAGCAAGCTACTTCATATGAAGTCAGCACAGATAAAACGAGAAGCTACTTTTGCCCTGCAGCAGCGTATGTAAATACCACGGGAAAGGCTGAGGTTTGCATGAATTAAAGAAGGAGGGAGTTCAGATGTTAAGTGTGCATGGAGGGGAGTGGGTGAGACAGAGAGGCAGGGAGTTAGGGGTGTCAGCATCAAGAGTTTTCTTTAGAGCACCCCCTTTGATCTGCCTAGTCATCATTTCGGGAAAGACGAAAGACCCCAAGGGATGAAAGGTCTCTCCAAAGTGACCCTGTGGCTTCTCTGGCACTGGTACCATCCACACCCGGGTGGCGCATCAGGTCAGAGGCTTTGTGACATCAACCAAGATCTGCGAGCGATAGCAGACATTTGATTTGAGAGAAAAATTCAAGTTATACCAAACAAAACGGTGAACAAACTGGACCTCAATCAGCCATTTTATTTTCTTTCCTGGTGCCAGTTAACTAATTCAAAAACACAAAACAAAAAAATTTGAGACAATGACCATATAAGCAGATATAAAATAAAGAATTTTAAAACATATGCAAAAATATTCTTTCAAATACTGTGAGTTGTACTTTTAAAGTTATATTTTGAATCCTAGAATTCAAATTGTAATATAATTTCCTATGTTTCACATGACTCCAAGTCCATAAACATCAGAGCCAGTGGGATTCTAGTGACCCTAATAACATTTAGCTCAGTGTTTGGTCATTCTCTGGAACACCATAGATGCTCCCAGACATCAAACGTGTTGCATAGAAATTTAAAGACAGATTTAACAGTCAGCGAACAGTTTTGACAGTTAAAACTGCTAATAAAAACTGCCAAGGTCCTGCAGCTGTCTGTTTAAAATGAACCTGCTCCTACTTGCATCTGGAGAAGATGGAGGTATTAAGAGAGAGTTAATTCAGGGTTTGTCTTGTGTGTTTCAAAGTGGCCGCACTGTTGCCCCGGGTCCTGTGTGGGAGTCGAGAGGTTGGATTTGACGTGCGATAGCACACAGACGAGATTGCTCTGAGCTTCTGGAATAGGCAGGTGAGTACATGCACATGTGGCCTCCCCCTCTACCCCCCCACCCCCACCCGAATCCACACACTTAGGCACAAACAGACACAAAGTCACAGGTCACGTGGGGATCCGCTTCATTCATACAAGTGCGTTAGCTGGAAACTGGATATCAGCTGGGAGGAGATTAGTTTATTTCATGTAATACTGAAGATAGTTTTCCCTGAAATGTTCAGCTGTGGTTTCTGGTGAGTGGTGAAGATTCCCCAGTCGAGTTCTGAAAATGTTTGACAGTGATACATGAGGCGTTTAGGGCAACCCTGAGTGATGACAGAGACTGGAAACCATGGCGACGGTTGGCAAATACATCCTGTTTTGGACCTCCAGGCCGTGAGTCACGACACCAAAGCCAACCCTTAATAATCTGAAGGTTCTGTTGTCTTAGGTTCTCCTCTTTCTGGGAACATACGAGCAGCTCCCAGTGTTACTGTACAGCCCCGGAGCAGAGGGAGAGAGGGAGGGAGGTCTGATGGGGGTGAGAAGGCGAAGAGGGGAGGCGAGAGATTTTTAGGGTGCCCAGAGTTTTGGGGCTGAGTGGGTCTATTTAGCCCCCAGCAGATTGCCCCCACCTCCACCCCCACCTCCTCTCCTTTCCTCCCCTCCTCCTCCCCTCTCCTCCCCCTGGCTTTGTGTGCCCTGAGCCCACTCCTCCCCTTTTGTCACCCGGGCATTCCGCTTTGGTTAGCACACACAATGGGCGCTCAGTGCTCACCCTCCTGACACTGCATTCTGCCTGTGCACCAGGGAGTGGGCACGGGAGGGGGAGGGAAAGGGGTCCAGTGGGGGGATGAGGGTTAAGGGATGACAGCAACTCACCCATGTGACCAAAATGCCATCAAGTATCAACCCCCCCCCCCCTTCCTTCTTACCCCCCTTTTTTTTTTTTTCCAAAGACCATCGTCTAACTTCACCCATCCATACAGATGGGCAGTAGAACCAGTGCCAGCAGGCCTGGTTGGCACAGAGAGAAACAAAACCTCGACTTTGCTCGCCAAACAAACGAACAGGTGTTTCTTATGGCTGACTGGCGATATGGAGTCCTGCCTTCAGCCGCTCGCTCCTCTGTGTGCCCAGCTACATGTGTGTTCCCTTCATCTTTATACCACCGGGCACACATCCTAAACGGAATTTTAAGACCTGGCTGCAGAACATTTTTGTCTGAAAATTAATCCCCTACATCGACAACGGGTAAAGAGTGAAGTTGGCATAATTACAAGTCCAGGCTTTACTGCTTTGACATGTTTATCAAAGATTTGGAACTCTTCCTGGTCTCCAGCAGTTTGCCCCGCTGATATAGTGGCACACTTTGACATGTGAAATAGCTGCACATGCACACCTCACAGACGGATGATTCCACTTATCTGAAAGTAAATCTGAAAGTAACAAACTTGTGTATACAAACATATAAATAGAAACACACTCTACTGTAACAAGAGCAGCTTCCAATTCTTCTGTCAAACAATGGCGTGTCACCTAAAAGTACCTCAGGTGCAAAAAGTTGAGAGTAAATCTGCAGAGCATGTAACAACCCCCTGACTTGAAATTTAATTCCTATTTAAGGGAAGCAACCAGTGGAGTGCAAGAGGATGACTGGGTCTGCATATGTGTGTGTGGCAGAAGCTCAGAGGCTGGTGGGGGGTTAGTTTGAGTTTCAAAGACCTTGCTTGTTCGCCCATATTTCACACCACGGTGACATCTTAAAGCCTAGACAGGCCTGGTTGCTTCGCCCTCTCTTTCACTTTCTGAGAAAAAAGGGGAATTGGGATGTGAGGGAGGGGGCACTGGAATATATGCAAATGGTCCCCCAGAGGGGATACGAATTTTATGGGTTTAGAATTTAGTTCAGCCAACCTGAATAATCAAATGTGGGAACAAAAAAAAACAAGCCCCCCGACTACACCACTGCAGCTCCATACCTCCAGCTTCAACCCCCACCTCAGGCCTCATCTCTGTTCCCTCCTGCCAGGTCTTCACATAAGAGCAGCTCAGTACGTCCAAACTCTTATTAGGATCTCCTTACGAGGCAGGGGAAGGGAAGGAAAATGAGGGGAGGGTTGGGTGAGGAGGGGGAGGAGGCGTCTGAGGAAACGAGAAGAGGGGCTAGTGCACCTGATCAGGCAGAACTGCTGGCTCCTGATTACGACACCATTTTCTCAGCGGGCCTCCCAGCCTCATCCTGCTTCTGTGAATATGGAGCGTAGGGCCAGCCAATCCCCACAGCGCTCCCTCTCATCTAATGGTAGAATTAAGACCGTTTAGAGTGATTTCCTCTGCCTTCATGGTCGCTCTCTGAAAGAGCTGAATCTTTTTCCCTTTGCGGCGATTTACAATGTGGGGGGTCTGGCATGCAACTGGTGAGAGAAAAGTTCTACATGACTGAACATAACATTACAACAGGTGGGGAATTGAACAGAGACTCTGCAGAACGTGGCTCTGCAGAACAATTTTACTTTCACCTATATATTAAACTGAACTATTGCTACAGTTGGTTCAAATTTTTTTCTTTTGTTGTACACTTACCTTCATGTTGGTTTGTGATTGTCGAACCTGCCAACTTTAGAATCTGTATGTTTCAAACTTACAAAGCCAGGTTTAAAGGTTCAAGTAAGGATTTTTTTTTTTTCCAAGTTAGTGTCACGAATTTCTTTGTTTTTCTTGCCTTGTTTGTGGAACTTCATTTGGATCTTTTCTTTCGGTTTCTTGGCAATAAGGAACAGAAGAGAGAATATCATTTTCCCTTTTCTTTACTGTACATGTGAAATAACAGTTGCACCGTTCTGTTTTAAATCTTCCCTGCAGGGTTTGTGAAACTCATACATGTTACCATTTCACTGTCATCTCACTCTGGAGGGAATTGGTTTTAGAAATATGTTTTGTTTTTCTAGCTGGAAACCTTTGTTTCCAGAAAAATACATCAGGTTTTAGGTAGTAATGACCCAAAAATGTTCAAGAAAGTGTAGCTAAAACTTAACAGGGAACAGAAAACAGTGGTTTTAATGGAAGGCTGATGCAGAACTGAGAATTAATAGTAAGAAATTCAGCTGTTGCTATTATTACATTAGAGATAGGCAGATTCATGAAAATGAAAGCCTGACTAATACTTCATCGGGAAACAAGACCAAAAACATGTTGTAGATTTGCTATAATTAGACATTGTTTTTTTATTTTTGTGAGAGTAGTACTTTGTACATTTTGTTGCTTTTTAGTGAAAAACTTCTCCAACATTACTTTTTTACTTTTAAAAAAGAACAAAAAATGTGTTCTTTGATGAGCTGAGAAGCTACTTCTGCTTCTTAACTAACTTTTTTAAGAAAAAAGGAAATGTCACCAAATGAAGGCTGAACACCAGGCTTAGCTCAGGAGAAGCTGACATCTCAGAGCTATACACTCTCCACAGAGCAGCAGAGGTTTGTTCATTTTACATACACGAGGCCCTCAAATGGAAGTGCCAAGGGTTGAAAGCTGATCATGGGTCATTATGATCAAACTGATTCATAATGACACTAACCCAAACAGGCCGTAAATCTGGGCTCAAATCTGCTTAAACTCGCTCTCTCTGTGTCAAACCACATTACATCAAGCCCATCACTCTGGAGTATAGCATAGCGCCATATCAAACAACCACAGTTTGAACCTGTTGCTTTTGTGTTTCCCATGCTGTCTAATGATCCCCCACTTTTCCTCCAACCTCCAGTCGACAAATCCTTCAGCTTTATTGCCCAGACTCAAGGGCTGCAGGTGCACAGGCCACAAAAGGGAGGAGGAGGAGGAGGAGGAGGAGGGGGGGGGGGTGTAGGGGCGGAGGAGGGTGGGGGGGTGGGAAAGAGAATGGTCAGTCGGGAGATAAGAGGGGAAGGAAGAGAGCCCCCCTACCCTGGTTTAACCTCTACACCCACCCATCCTTCCCCTTCGCCCACTGCAACACCTCTCCGTTTTGCTCCGCTGCTTTTGCCACACGTGAGAGGAGTGCAAACTGCGAGTGGTGCCGCCTGGCGCTACCAGGCCTCTGTGGGTGTGTGGCAGAGGACAGGGGGCAGGCGTGGCAGACCGGCCATGTGGCGGGAGCGGCCCTTTTCTTCTGAACCAGCAGAGGAGCAGTAATGACTATGAGCTACAGCTGTGCCTACTGAGGCTTGCCCTACCTTGCCCTGCAGTGGCCCCTCGGCCTCATCTGAACGTGGTGCCTTCTGCCTCTGGCCCCTGCTACTGTGAGTGGATGCTACATATGTCAGTGTATTCACCTCCGCTGGAAATTTCACATGAGATCAAACTCGGTCCGCACCTCGTGGTTAAGCACTAGATGGGATGATTTTGTCGGTACGATAAAAGATGGAAAATGGTCTAAACCAAAACTTTTCACCCTCTGAAATAACGTTGCTCCAAATGAAAATGTTTGAAGATCATTTTTTAAAATGTACTCAGTAGAAAGACGAGCACAGTTGGGATCAGAGAGTACAGGATATGTGCTTGATTAATCAATTAATCATTGGGTTTTCCAGTTTTCTAGAGTCTCTCAGCTGGTATATTGTCCTTTCCGAGACATGTAGTGTGGACAGCTGAGCAATTGGAAATGATTTAGGTGACCTGGAAGTTAGTTAAGGTGTGATGTTTCATTGAGTAAATGGCATGACATAAATTATTTGTCTGTATTTGGAAGAATTTTTAACTCCATGTACATACACTCGGACAAAATCGTTGGCACCTCTCGGTTAATGAAAGAAAAACCCACAATGTCCACAGAAATAATTTGAATCTGACAAAAGTAATAATAAATACAAATTCTATGAAAATTAACCAATGAAAATCAGGCACAGCTTCCACAGCTAACAATGCAGCTGGAAAAACACGGAGGAAAACACTGGACTATTCTGAAGTGGCCTTCTATGAGCCCTGATCTGAATTCTACTGAACATCTGTGGAAGGAGCTGAAACATGCCGTTTGGTGAAGGCACCCTTCAAACCTGAGACAACTGGAGCAGTCTGCTCATGAGGAGTGGGCCAGAATACCTGCTGAGAGCTGCAGAAGTCTCACTGACAGTTACAGAAATCATTTGATTGTAGTGATTGCCTCAAAAGGTTGTGGAACAAAATATTAAGTTAAGGGTACCATCATTTTTGTCCAGGCCTGCTTCATGAGTTTATTTTTTAAAATAATTCTGTTGAACCCCAATTCAAAAGCAATGTCTGATTTTCATTGGTTAATTTTCATAGAATTTTTATTTATTATTACTTTTGTCAGATTCAAATTATTTCTGGGACCATTGTTTTTCTTTCACTAACCGAGGGGTACCAACAGTTTTGTCCACGTGTGTCTGTAATAATTTCCTCATTATTCCTTGTTTCATAATCCTTATAGGCTGCATCATCCCAACACAACATTCATTAATTAATTATTTGCTCACTTCTGTTGTTGCTGCTGCCACTCACTGGATCTCTCATTGGTTTTTATTCCCTTTAATTAGCCCTCTGAACACCAAGCACTTTCTAAACTTTTTTTTTGTGCTTGTGTGACATTTTTACTCACTGTGGACGTATTCATCACTGCAATGTAAAGTTCTGCAACTCTTTGGAAACAAAATGGCTAGAAATAGAGAGAAAGTGTATTTTGTGCTGTTTATAACAGTTACAATGCCATAACTCATTTTTAAAAATCAAGTAAAGTTGAACGTCTTTGATTATTTATTTTACAAAAAAAATCAGAAGCCTAGACTTCAACATCTACAACATTTTTCCAAGTGCTGACAGGTTTTACCAATACTGAGAAAAATATTACTCTATCACTGCTACCACAAACTATAGATATTTAGATAATTGTATATTATTCCAAACTTGTCTCCGACCTGCTCTGTGTGTTGTTGTTTTTTAGGCATTTTTTTTAAATGAGGCACGTAAAATCAAACAATTCTAATTAAATGTCACAATTTTAAGATTAGATTAGGTTAATTTTCCAGACAAGACAACACAGATGATTCAAGGACTGTTGGAAATCCAAAAAGTTTTGTTATTACAGTTCCTGGCTCTGATAAATAGCGTAATTTGTTGATTTTTTTTTCTTCCCCACGAGCAGGATTTGGGGTTCTGAGTGTTAAATTTGTGTCTTATTCTCCAGCAACAACCTTTTTACTTCTCTCCATTTCTAAATGAATAACCAGCTGTTTAGTTTTCCTTTAGTTTTGTCATGAAAATGTGATCAACAACAGATCATGAAAAAGAAAGCGATAAAACCAGCTTCATCGTCAAACAGGCTGTGAGTGTTCGCTCCGGTTTAAATGAGTCAGATCAAGGCCTGAACAGGAAACACCAAGTGAGTAACAGATCCAGAACATTTTGGTGTGGTGCCCATGTTGAAACACCAAGTCACGCTGAAAACTATTTGCAACGTAGTGTTTTCTGCGCTTCCAGCTTAACTTCACCTGTAGACAAAAAGCCATATGAGTTACCGTCTCTACACATATAGCCTAAATCCACTCTTCTCAATCACACCTACACATATAAACGGTGAAAAGTGCCAGCGTTACTGGAGCTGCTGTGCTGGGAACACACCCTCAGGGACAGGAATAACAGGCCACTCCAGAGCATGAGGACATCTGAGACACAGTGGCACCACTAACACGACGACTCTTCAGCGTGTCTCATCTGCATCCCTAAACCTCAACTGCTCCACCATCGGCTACTGTTTACACCAAGCACAAGTCAAGAGTGGAAGCAGAAAATGGACTTTCTTAATTTTGAATGACTTAAGTCCACTAGAACGCCATTGAGGAAGGTCTCTAGTGTAGAGGGAGCCTCATATTGAATACGGATTGAAATTTACATGACAACTTAGGAAAAATGCTTTTTTATTACTCATTCATCCCCTAAATCACTTTGCTCCCCCACTCCTTCCCTCTGCCCGAGCTATTAAATCACCATCTTGACCCTACGACCTGGGGCCGCAACCATAAAGAGCCCCCTGTGGGTCAGAGGCCTGATTGTAACATTTGAATATGAAATGGCCTTGGTTGGGCCTGGAAACAGCCCCATGCGCTGAGACACAGCCTGACCCCCAGGAGAGAGGCCTGCCTCAGCAGCCCCGGGCCTGGAGGCTCCCCTCTTCTCTCAACGAGGATTTACTTGGACTTGAGATGGAGCGAGAGACAGAGAGAGGGCTGAAGTCGGGGGTGCAGGGGAAGAGGGGTGAGGCTGGAGGTGGGGGGAGAGGCTGAGGCAGGGTAGGGGTTGAGAGAGAGTGAGGGAGAGGAGAAAGAGAGAGGGCAGACATTTGAATAAGACAAGAAGCGAGTGGTGTTTGCATGACAAAGGAGCCCGCCATCTCCCCTGATTGGTGTCACAGTGCGGCACTAAAGCCATGCAGGCCCCCCGGGGCGGGGTGATGTGTGGAGCACAGGCATGTTTATGCATCCAAGGTGTGATATTAGGGAGGGATAGTGGGGGCCCATCGTCAAGTTTCGGGTTGAGAAGTTTGTGTGCATATTCTGAAAAGGGAGACCAAGTTTGAATCATTCTGACCATAAATTTATAACTTTATGTGAAAACGAAGTTCAAGGAATTACTTTGAGTCTTTAAAAACAATCATTGAAACCTTTAGAAACTGTATGGCCAGCTATACTTTGACAGGAGAAGAAATAAAGCATTTTATAGAAGTTTAGTACAATTGGATTTTATTTTCACACTTTGGCGTGACCTTTTCTATTATTTCTAAGATTGCTGAGATTTGGTCCAACATAAAAAGAAAAGAAAGAGAGCAGGAGGAGGGTGTTGGACAAGCTGTGAAGAAATCAACAGTTTAGCCAGATAATGTAATTTTCTGATTATTTAGAGAGACTCCAGCTACACAGAAATTCTGAGTGCAGTAAAATATGGTATTTCAAAACTGAGCCAGAAAAAAGGATGTTTAGCAAGAACAGTTTGGGTGAAAGAATTTACCATTACTTTCTTTCCAAATAAGCAATCTAAGAGTTAAAAAGAACTTTACTACAGTCTGACATGTCTTCATGTTTCCTGATCTCACCAAATGAACTTTGTAACTGCAATTTTCTATAACTAATATATATATTTTTTACTTTTAAAATGTGTTTCCAAGCAATCTCCATATGATCTTGCTAAAAATCTGCCTTTGAATTATAAGAACTAGTCTAGAGAAATCAGGTTTATGCTCCAAGCAGACAGAACTGCATCATCTTTGTGCCTCTTTATCCCTTGTCCTCCACATTAGTTTCTGCTGCCCTGTAGTCTACCTGCAGTCCTGAAGCTACTTATTATTCCAGGTAGGTGTGAGACCCGGCACCATAGCCGTCTCCTGCTGGGCTATCACTGGAGTCGTCAGCTCCTGCAGGTGGACCTCCAGCTCCACCGAGTCCTGACCATCCATCTCCCTCCTGCACTCGCAACTCCCTCCTTCTAATGTCTTTGATAGGAACAATGACAGCACAAAAACAGAGATGAGAGAGGATCATATGAGTAGGCAAATCCAGGGGCTATGAAGGGGATTTCACAGCTCAATAAGTTTGGACAATTTGTTTACAATCCCTATTATCACGGGTCTGCTGGGAGTAGGTGTATGCATAAACATTGGTGCATTTTCTCAGAAGATATCGCAGATTAGCCGGGAGCCGGTCCACTCGGGAGACGGACGAAAGAGTAAAGTGCAAGTAAAAGTGCCACAGGGGGCCCTAAAAGAGGAGGGCTGGAGATGAAGGAAGCATGAGTGAGAGTTGGGGAGGTCACAAGCTCGTACTCACTCACACACACACACACACACACACACACACACACACACACACACACACACACACACACACACACACACACACACACACACACACACACACACACACACACACACACACACACACACACACACACACACACACACACACACACAACCCCCTGCAGACAAAGCCTCCACAGGCTCATCTGGGCAGAGCTGCTGGCCCTCGGGGACACACCTCCAAGAGAGATGGCCTGACTAACTCTCCATGGCAACTAATCAATAAGTGACAGAGTCAGTCAGGACTGACCCGTAGCTGAGTGTGTCCCACCTCCCCCCATGTTCCCAGGGTTACACTCCCATAAACCACATGCATGTATGCAGACTACACTAAAAGACCCCAACCTGGCCAACATAAATGTTTTCTTGCAGTTGGGCTGCATTGACAACTCTTGTGCAAGTGCATCTGTATTTGTGTGTGCATGTGTGTGTGTGTGCATGTGTGTGCGTGTGCGTGTGTGTGCGTGTGCGTGTGCGTGTGTGTGTGTGTGTGTGTGTGTGTGTGTGTGTGCGCGTGTGTGTGTGTGTGTGTGTGTGTGCGTGTGTGTGTGTGTGTGCGTGTGTGTGTGTGTAGGTGGTGGTGGGGCATAAATACGTGGGTACAGGTTGCAACATGAACACACCTCCTGACGATAGCGATATGATCAGAGGGTGTCTGATGGAGCGGAGTCACAACATGGCCTTTGTGTATCTGTCAATCTGTGTTGCCTCTCACTGTCCTCAACAAACACTAATCAATATCTGTGGCCTAGATGACAGGCCTAATCTCCCCCCTTGTCACCCCCCTCAAGACTTCTCCCCCTGACTTTGCATTGTCTTCCAGGAGTCCTGTACTCACTTGGCTATCCCTAGGCATAGTATATACATCAGCACATATACACTTGGCCCCATTTTTTTGCAGGCTTCCAAGAGAGGTCAGAAGTGGGGTCACAACTCTAGTTTGGCAAATTAAAAAGCAGCATGACATGCTCCAGTGTTCACTGACAAAGTGATGTGCAGCCACAGAAAGGGACCATCTGCAGCAGATACACTTTTACACTAGAGTGACTCACTTGGTGTTTCCTGAACGCGCATTAGAACCGACCGGTTGAATTGTCATTACGGGTTATTCGGGAAGAAGCCTCTAAATCCACTTTTATTCCTGGTTGTGTGCTCTGTGTGTATGTGTATGTGTGTGTGTGTGTGTGTGTGTGTGTGTGTGTGTGGTTTTACACATCTTCCTGCAACCACAATTACAAGCGAAAACAAGTTCAAGGAAACCTCAGCGGCGCTTTGACGAACAAAATGTCAAAGGATCCTCCACGGGAAAAAAAAAACAGCTCTCTAAACACTCAGCCTGGGCAGCGAAAAAAAAACCAGATTCCTCCCATCTCAGCTCCTTCATGTGATTTGTATTTGTTTTGTTTGGAACAAAAGAGGCGGTAATCCTCTCTTATATTTGACAAGTCTCATATTCACACACACCTGCTGGGGGAAAATAAACACACCTTCAGAGCCAAACACCTTAATGGATGACCCTCGCATTAAAACCTAAGTCAGGATAAACCCCAAAGCGAGCATGTTGACATGATATGGTACACAGACATGCCCATTCTGGATGTGACTGATGAGGAGTAGCCACATCACAGGTAACTTGTGTACAGTGTTTTCAGTCTGTACATAGGTCGAAAAACACCACAGCCCAGGGACTGGCAATTTCTCTTCTGCCTGACTGGAAGCAGGTTGAGAAAACCATTTACAGGATGTTAAATTCAATGTTTGATTTGTTTAAAGAGTGATTTTGCACCATGAATTCATCCACATACCTTCTTCTATAGCAGCTAGGGCGCCTGAAAGTCTCCTTAATTTACCTAATTCACTTTTCTCTGACATAAACACATGTAAAGTCGCTGCTGGGCGGATGGAGTTTCTTGAGTGGCGGCATGCCTGTCTTTGAAGCATTTCCCACTCTGCATTCCTTGTGGTTGTGTAAGGCATGGCAATCCAACCACAGTTATCATTAATGAGACATTCACAACACGCAACGAGCCTGCCAGTGCTGTACGTTCAGGCGACGACCTGAGCGTTTGTACTTGGAAAGAGGAGGGAAAAGAAACGGTCAAACGTGATGCTGTAGTGTCTCCGGTGAGTGCTGTCAGCGGATGAGTGGCTGACCGGCTGAGTGAATGGAGAGGACGGTGCAGTGGAGAGGGATGCCTCTCAGTGGGTCAGCCCGAAAGCCCTGACCCCAGGAGGATTTGATGCCATTTTCCCACGCAGGGAGTCGACCTGAGAGCAGCTCGTTAACAACATCTGCCCCAGTTCAGAGAGATTAACCCCATCCCCAGCCCCCGCACCTCCACACACCCCACTCTGCTGTCAATCTCACCACCTCGCACAGGTCCCAGCGCTCTGGACGGGCCTTGCCGAGCTGGACAGGCCGCCCCACAGGCCTCTGAGGTCAAAGTCTGACTCACAGCAGATCAGTGCTGTCTGAGCGTGTGGTAGGTGCAATCCCTGACGTCACTCATCCGTGCATCCGTTACACTTAGATTACGCTCTTGATGTCTGGCTTCAGAGGAGGTTCCAGATTTGAGATTATAAAAAGAACGGAGAGTATGTTCCGAAGGTGTGGTCCCCGCCGTGAGTTGCAGAGCCAGTCGAGCAGGAGAGTTAGTGATGTCACAAACGTCAGTCTGTCAGCCAGATTTGTGTAATGAGTTTTCCACTCATCACACTGACGTAAAAAGAGACACTTTGCGCACGCTCCTATTGCTTTTTAACACCTTGTTCATACATACTCCCACAAGATGTGCAACTGGCAGGGCATGTTCTGACATAATATGAGAGGAGACATGCGAGAAACAGGACTGACTGAAACAGCCGGAGACTCACATTTTGCTGCTGCAACACATAGAAAGGTGTGTGCAGACACACACAGTGGCAGAATCCACTGGGAATCCGCTGAATCCATGTTCTACAGGGCTATAATTAGGTTAGTTTTTGGAGAGGGGGTTAAACAAACAGGGGCTGTGAGGTCATAGGCAGATGGAAGTGGGATATGCCTGCACTTGCTGAGTGGGCACAGAGCTCCACATGACAGGGGAGAGAGGCCCTCTGGGCACTCGGCAGGGGGAGAGCGAGGGAGGGGGAGGGTGGGGGTGGAGGGGGGAGGCCAACTCATATGGCCCAACTGCCAGAATATTCAAAAGCAATCAACAGATATGTATGGGCCAGTCACACACCTTTTCCCCCCACCCAAAACACAGACTTTCAGTCTCCAGTCACCACTGTGAGATCTTCTTAGCTGAGCTTATGGAGCAGAAGAAAACAGGTTTTAACTTTTGCATAAGTTGGAAAGCAGAAACCTCTACAGTTTGCACCCTGAACGCGCAGGGTCAAAGCCATCCTGAGGTTAAATCGATTTTTACGTTCAATAATCTACTGCTCTGTCCGGAGCACAGCAAACACCTCTGACACCGAGGAGCAGGAAGAAGAAAAGCTGCTTAATTACAAAAAAATGAGTTGGAGAGTGTGATTAGGTGACGGGTGGCTGCTGGCACGCTAGAGTGACTTAAACCCTGTCAGTGAATGCAGGGAGGTCTGGATAATCTTTCCCTCCACAAAGGTGCGTGTAGGGCTAATCCAGGCCGCTGTGCTGAGCTGTGGATCAAGTCCTACAGGGAGTGTGGGAAGGCCAGCAGGACCGCCACTGCTTCGGCCCTCTTGGTGGCCGCAGCTTATTTTTCCTAAGGTACACTGCAGCAGCAGGCCAGCCCATTCTTCCAAACACCTCTGTATAATTAGAGTGTCAGCCACAGTAAGGGAGGTTAAGACTGTGTATGTGGTGCAGCTTCAGTGTAGTTTGTTAAAAAATAAAACACACCAGATAAATGAATGCTTCTTGGGTTGCCACAAATATGAACAGAACCGAGTCCAACAACATAATGCTAAAGTGTTTTGTGTCCTCGAGAAAGATTCAATGAGAAAGTTCTGCTTGTGTAATGTTAAATATTAGAATACTCAATTTGATTCTTTTAAATTGGGTATTTCATTTTCTACCAAACAGAAACCCGCAGATCATTTATGATGGTGTGCATCAGGGCCATAAATCCACTGAACTTTTCAAAAATGATTTTCAAACCATGTTCTTGTGTTTCATAGGATGTGATTTAATTCAAATATTTTTGAACTGAAAATTTGGTGAATTCAAACAATCGAGATGTGAAGTGATATTCAATATTTGTCTCTGTTGGTGTTACATGTTTACATTTATTGAAGTAATCGAAGCAAATTCCTGTGATAAAATCTGAAAAATGCATTCAGACTGAGACAACAAAGTGAGTGTGTCTGTTATAAGGAAGGAAACCAGTCCGGGTTCATAGGAAGCCAAAAATAGTCCTTGACGTGCAGCTTTTCAGCAACTATTTCAGTTAATAAATCCTGAAAAAGATGCACACTCAGTATTTGTAAAATATATTCTAGAATGAATGACACTGTAGAAGAAAAGACAAATACTTACAGAAATATCAGCTAAACTAAGAGCTGTGCAAAATAAAATTAAAATTTCAAGGTGGATGTTTACAAGGAAACAAAAATTTAGATTTTTTTCTTCACTTTAAACCTCATAAAATAAATGGAAAGCCAAATTATTGCCATATTGTTGATGCATTTAAAAATAATACTGCACTAAATTTGTTTTCAAATATATATCGATGTGAATGAACCTTTAAAATGTAAATTCCCAACTGGTTGTTCAGTATTTTACTTGGTAAATTCCCAGATTGTCTTTCAGAGTGTCTACAGATCCCGTAAAACGGTCACTCTCATTTTGAATTTTTCTTGGGGGAAAAAAATAGAATTTTAACCCATCACATCAGATTACACCTCATATTTGCACACAAGACAGGGAGTCACAAATCTCGTTTCGTAGAAATTTATTCAGCATTTAAGAATAGAGGATGGTCTTAAAATATGTAGAAACGTCAGTTTAAATAAACCTTTTCGTTCAGGATAATGAGTAAACATGACACTGTCAGAACCATCACAGAAACAGAACATTTTACAAAAAACAAATTGGAACATTTTCACGTGACAAAACATCGGGTTCACAAGCTAAAAAAAAAGAAAAGAAAAAAATCTTACTATAAATAAAACTTGCGTTTGCGACCCGCACAGTCTTAACATTTCACTTAACCTAGTTTATGGGGGGAGAAAAATAAAACACTACAAAAAATTTTGGACACAGTCGAGACAACTGACATTCTACAAATTAATTGTAAACATTTATGAACCAACTTTTTCCATCCAGCTTTTCTGAAATAAACCAGCCCCTTCACGAGGCCACATGCCTTTTCATACAGAGAAAATATGGCATTATTTAAAATATAGAAGTCCAATTCTTCTACATAACTTGATTGCTTATACTTGTGATAAAAAGCCTCTTTGCAACGCAATTTACTCTGGCGGGCTCAACGTTCAGCTTCCATTTAAAATCATTTGAAAATGGAACAACTCAAAACATATCGAGATAAAACCGTTTTCGAACACAAAAAAAACTATTGAACGTTGTTTCTTTAGCAACCAAAAAGTTCAAGTATCCGAAGAACTTTTTTAAAAAAAAGTTTCAAGTCTGTTTTTTTCCTCTCTTTTTTGTCTGCAGCTCTCAGATGTGGGTGAGAGGTAGCGTCCCATTGACGCCAGTCCCTGCGCTCTGATAGTGCGGATGGACGCTGTGTAACCGGCTGCTCTGCAGGGAGGAATGCTCCGCGCTGTCCCCGCCGGGAGGCAGGTACATGCTTATCATATCCCTCAGGTCCCCCAAACACGCCCTCTGAGAGTGGGACGTGATGGCCGGCGGCGGTGAGCTCGGCTCGGTCTTGCACACAGACGCCATGGAGCTCAGTCCCATGGCGCTGCTGCTCTGCTGCGTGTACGCCGGAGACA
This sequence comes from Acanthochromis polyacanthus, assembly GCF_021347895.1. Classification (NCBI taxonomy): domain Eukaryota; kingdom Metazoa; phylum Chordata; class Actinopteri; family Pomacentridae; genus Acanthochromis; species Acanthochromis polyacanthus. The sequence goes on from NC_067122.1 coordinate 15,669,755, forward strand.
TGCTGTACGTGGAAGCCGCGTTCATGTAGGTCTGCGCCGAGGACATCATCGGGTACTGGAGGCCCGCCATCTCGTACCGGTGCATCTGCTGGATCTGCGGGCTGTTCATGCTGTGATGCTGAGGGTAGGCCAGCTGGTCCTGCATCAGGGAATACGCACCGTTCGACCAGCCGTTCATGTGCGCGTACCCATCCATGCGCTGTCCCACCGACACCGAGTTGTTGACGGCGCTGGCTCCTGGCGCCAAGAGTCCCCCGGGCAAAGAGTACTTGTCTTTCTTGAGCAAGGTCTTGGTCTTCCTGCGGGGACGGTATTTATAATCCGGGTGCTCCTTCATGTGCATAGCCCGTAGACGCTTGGCCTCGTCGATGAATGGCCTCTTTTCAGCGTCGGTCAGAAGTTTCCAGTCAGCGCCGAGCCGCTTGCTGATTTCAGAGTTGTGCATTTTAGGGTTTTCTTGCGCCATCTTCCTCCGCTGCCCCCTGGACCAGACCATGAAGGCGTTCATCGGCCGCTTCACCCGCTCCTGGTCGCTGGCACTGTTGTTCTTTGCGCCCGGCGCCGAGCCCGAGTTGGACTGCGGGAGCGGGGTCTTGATCTCGGTTTCCATCATGTTATACATTCGGGCGGCTTTCAGCGTTCACTCACAGGCACATAAAAAAAAGTTCACAGAACAACGCCAAGAGTGAAAGAGGTAGAAGTACTGACCAGGCTCATAAGAAGATGGAAAAAAAAAGTTGTGCCTCGAGAGGCAAATGTGTCTGCAGGTGTTTCTGGTTTCTCTCCGCTCAAAGCTGCTCCTTCCCTCACGGCTCTGAAACAGAAGTCGCTAAACTTCGCCAAGCTCATGTCTTAATAGGCCTGGAGGCCGGACCATGTGATGTGGATTGACAGCACAATGAGGACCAATCAGCGCGCAGCTCCCATATCCAGCGCGTATCCAACCGGAGCGCGCACCGCCGTGTTTTGGTCAGAGGAGGAGGGAGAGCTAAACTTTTGAAACAGCAGCGCAGCTCAGCAACCTGACGGCAGAATATCATAGATTTACAACATTTATAAGCCGAGAAAAAAGAGGTAAATGCCGCTGATGTATTTTTTAGTAACTAAGGAGGTGTTGGTTGAACGCGTCAAAATCATTTTAGAGACAAATTAAAAGCACAAATGGGTGATTTTGTGTTTTTTATTTTTATTTTTTTGTGCTACATTTAGGACCCAGATTAATTAAAAAGGTTGAAATGCTCTGTAGGAACATGCTGATATTAAACTAAGAGTACTGACCTGATATGTAACAGAAGTCTGAGTGTCAGTAAATTTAAAGGCAGAGGCAGATCCTAACGGGCCAAACCGGCTTGAAATAACCGCAAATACTTACAGTAAAAAAGGAAAGAAAGAAAAACAAGAATATTGCAACAAATTGTGACATTAAAGGGAGATTTATTTTATCCTTCTACCTGCTGTCAGGCTGTCTTTTGTTGGGTTTCTCTAAACACAGTTTCGCAAACCACACTTTGTCAGTTAAAAACAACATCTTAATCTCAGTTATTTTAGAATTCAGTGACCCTTGACAGTTTTATTTTTTAAATGACCTCAACATTTCTTAGGGAACCCTTAAAAATCACTTGCTCGGAAGTTTTTTTCTGCGTTTTCTCACTTTTGCAGTTTCTCTCGGCGCTGCGTAAAAAGGTGCGCAACGTGGATTTTAATTAAACAACTCCGAGGCAGAACTTTCGTCAGTTGTGACATTAATAAATTCCTCCTGTAGTCGTCTCGTACAACAAAAAATATTAATAGTTTGTAAATAATTTAAACAGAATAAAGGAGATGCTTGCATGAATCTAGAAAATAAGAAGATGCTATTGTGTTTGTTTTAACAGATTATTAAAAAAAATGACAAAAAATGCAATTTTCAAATCGCATTATTTTGTTTTACCAAAAAAAAGTAAAGTGAACTTCATTCCTAATTAGGTTAAACTGGATGTTTGTGCAGAGTTGAGGTTCCCACAATGCAAAACTTTAATACATCAACGACCCCTAGTGGAGGAGACGGAGAATTTCAATGTTGGAGAGACTGCAAACAGCTCGTCCTAGAAGAAGAAAAAAAGAAACTCTGCTACTGTTTGCTGACTTGTTCTCTCTCCGCGGTGTCAGTGGTTATTAAATTGATTAGCGTGCAGTGGCCTTCATTTGCAAGTGTCTCCTTACAAACGACAACAGCGAAAACCTCACACATGCTAATGACAGAGCGAAAGGCCCATCGAAAGCAGCCATTAGCACCTCGGTATCTGCTCGGAATCGTCCTGGTATCTGCATTTTAGGCGTTTCACCTCCTGGAGCTTCAACATGTTCGTATACATGAGATGCAAAGCGGAGGAGGGCCCTTTTTTTTTTTTTTTAATCTGTCATCTGGAGCAAAAATAATCATGCAAAACAAAATAAATCAAAACTGGGTGACTGAAAACAGTAAATTATGAATGAATGCATCCTGATTTATTACAATAATTATCAATGAACTGATAACAGCTGTCAGTCTTTAGTTCTGTCTTTACAAAAATGAGTCAAATTTTCTCAAAAGAAAACCAAAATAAAAGCACATTTTTAAAATGTCGAAATATATTTTGCATAATAGCTGCAAAAAACGTTGTGTACCTATATTTTATAAGTTACAACAGGAGGGTTTTAACCCAAAATCAGACATAAAGAAAAGGTGATAATATATTTTTTAGTGCACATAAATCGGATGCTTTATCTCAGCCTGGAGCCCCTCAGCCACATAGCTGCAGTAAATCAGCTGAAAAGAGACATCACTTCATGAATTTAATTTCCACGTTCAATGGGGCGTGACAAACAGCAGCAGGAGCAATAAAACTAGCGTCCAATTAGTAGTCATCTAATTCTCAGGGACCAGTTATTTGTTTATCTGTGCGAATCTCAATACTGATCCGCTTGTAATCTTCTTATGGAAATTGACCGGTATAGCAGAGAGAGACAGAGAGAGAGAGAGAGAGAAAGGAGGTTTAAAAAAAAGCACCAGGAGTAACATGGAGTTTGGTAATGAGGGCCTCTGTGCAGCTAATTTCCTAATTAAGGAACGGAGGACCACCAGCACAGTCTGCTCTGATTCAGACTCAACAAGCCTGACAGCAGTGAGGGGCTCTCAGGGCGCACGGCTGCAGGATTCCATCGCTGAATGTTGGGAAATATGTGGATGTCCTCATGGGAAGATGCATGCAATCACCTCAATCGTGGATAATTTAATGTTTTTTCTATTTTAAAAAAAGAAAAAAGAAAAGGGAGTGAATTGCGCATGTGCACGGTGCGTAAAAATTGAATCCCCCCCCCCCCAAATGAACAATTTCTGCAGAGAAAATAGCTGCATTTGAATATTTTTTCGTTATAATAAAGATGCAATAAAAGCAAACTTTTTGGTTTGATTTTATATTTCTGTTAACATGGCAGGATATTTGTTGGGAATCAGGAGAAACAGAGCTTTTTGGGGGGAGGGTTGGAGCATAAAGGTTGGCCTTTGGGCCTTTAGAGAATAAAACAAACAAAAGATATGTTAGTTATATTTGTCCAGAGCTTTAGAGGAATTAAAATCCATTCAGGTGGACTAAGTGAGTGACACAGAGGCATTAATCCCACGCGTCCGCAGCCTCTCCTCGGCTGTCAAAGGAGCTTTATGGTCGCACAATTTGGATTCATGACGCACAAAACGCGCACAACTTTAAAATTATACGGCAGGACATTGGCGCTGCGTGTCAGCATTCAGCCTCCAACAACGCACTGATAATAGCTTGTAAATTATTGCCCTTTTTTATTGCCTCTGTGTCGTTATAACCCGCATATACAATCTCGTTTTTTGTTGTTTTGTTTTACGTTGTTTGTGGGGGGAAATCCCTCCAAACAAGATATTTAAAAAAAAAAAACTCGCATGTGAAATGAACAAAAAATGATTTTTACGTGTCCATTTTAAACCCCACGACCTCCTGAATCTATAACTTTTTTGTTGTTGTTTCAGCTCAGTGACTGCGGACAAGGCCTTTGAGAAACAGTAATTAACAAAGAATGGGTTTTCAATTACAGCCACAATGGAGACTGTCTCATTAAGATTTGCATGATTTTTGGACCAGGAATGCAAATGAAGATGCAATTTACGCACGGTCTGCTGTTCCCATTGTGCGGCCTGAATGGTTGCGTCCTCCCAGTTCAACACAGGTAAAATAATATTCACGGGTCATTTAAAGGAATAAAAGTGTTGCTATTATCGCCTCTTTATTACACAAAGCTGGGCTAGTTTTCTTAATGGTAATTTGACTTATTTGACCCGTATGAGCTGCCGTTGAAAAATGACATCGGACATTTTTACTCTGTGAACTGATGACATGGTTTTGTTTGTTGTTTTTTTTCATTTCTTTGACACATTTTTTCGCCAACACACGTCAGTCAGGGTTTATTCATTTATTTCAGGATTTTTTTTTAAAGCTTTTGCAATTTATTTATGCTGCTTTAAATAAATATGATCCAGTCTAGCAACAGGTATTTATTATTTATGTGAGAGGATCTGAAAGGGAGGATATTTGAAGTAGACTCTTCTCACATAATCATATGAGAATCTTTATTGCAAAAAGGTTGAGAAGCAAAACACTAATTAATGCACCTAAGGAAGACTGTTTACTTTTTAAAAGCTATTTTTATTATGCTGATAAATAAGGAAATAAGCAGTTTGTTGGCCAGAAGACGCTTTAAAAAAATATGTCAGAAATAAGAAGTTTGTGCACCAGGAAACTTGAGTGAAATGTGATTTTCAGTCCCTGCTCTTCATCACCACTTTTCCTGTGATTGTTCCATCACTGAGCTGCTGCATTAGAGAGAATGAACAAACTTACCACATGTTCGGACCTCAGTGACCATCTCCTGACCGAGGCGGCGGAAGTTCAGTCATTAGCAGGAAGGGGACTGTCACTCAAACCTTTAAAAGAAGCAGAAGCACACATTCAGAGGACAGGTGCATCAATTTGCAGCAGAGCTTTAGTGGAGTGCTGCGAGTCTGTCAGGAGGACTCGGGGCTAATGGAGAAGCCTGCATTCTTCCTCCCACTGCAGCGGAGCAATTTGTGTTTTCATTGTGTTTGTGGTGGTCGGTGCGTCGAAGCCCAGAAGTGTTGTGCCTGCACTCAACAGTCACCTTGCTCGGCTCTGTGGAATGTAACCGCCTTTTACGTATTGACCCCTGCTTGTAAAACAACATGCAGAAAGCTGTTTGCCTCCTGTAGCTTGACTGTTGCAGAGCGCTTCAAACTTGAGCCCCCGTTTTTTTTTTCCCTTCTCCCCGGCAGGCCAAGCATGTCCTTCCTCATTATGTTCCTGTGTGAGCAAGGCCAAGGCTGCTGACACAGACCCGGTGTAATCTCTTTAACCCGCCACTGTCATGAGCAGACAAGGCGTGACCACCCAACACTCTGCTCCGTCTCACTTAGCCAAAGGGAATAGTCTTTCACCTCATCGCCTCGCCCCTCTTTGCTGCTTGTATATGCTTATCATTTAGGGATGCACATTTCAGACACATTTGATCACACACACACACACACTCGGGGTTAATCGCTGTTACAAGACCACTCAATAAAATCATGTGCAGCAGCGTGCAGCTTGAAATTCATATACTCACTGACCCTTGGAGTTCCCATAATTGACACCAGCGTTTTTGGCTCTGGTTATTGGCTAATGAAGCTAAAAGCAAATGGAATCATATCACAGCGGAGGACATCCGTGGGGAGCATTTTTAAATGAATATACAGTGATTACTGGCTCCTTGATGTCATTCCTCAGACAAAGACTCTTTACGTTTACTTAGCAGATTAGGGGGAAACATTCATATTAAGGCATTTGGTATATGATGCGTTAAATGAAAAATAAAATACTAAATTACGGTGAATTATGAGCTCCTATCCATTGAAAGCTAATTTCAATTGAGTTGAAATTAAGCAGAAAATTTCAATAAATATGGTTTTTGCTCCTGGCTGAGCGCGTGCTAAGCCGTCTAAGCGCACAACATGACTTCTGTGTTTGCTCAGGAACAAAGTCTGCCGCCTGGAAACTTCCAGCTCACACTTGAACCTCTAATCTGTTTCATTTATCCCCCACAAGACGCACGTTACATCTCATTTGCTGCTTTTTTTTTTAAAGAATCGTGAGATGCACTCTGCTGTGTGCGCGCAACAAAGGAGAAGAGTTTAAATCCAGTCTCCAGATGCTTTTTTTTTCTTTGCTCCAGCATTAAAGTTAATGATAGTCTGTCAGCAAGCAGATGCCTCCTGCTTCAAACTGATGCACGTGAATGGCATTATCAAGCACCTCTATATGATGATCATTTTAAGGACTGTTATTGCCCGACTAGCTAATTACAGCACTCATTATTTTCCATGTATCTGTCGAATCGTTGCCATGTTCGGCTTTTTCCCCCCAAAAAAACAATGGAAACTTTCTCCGTTTTTTTGTTTGGAAGAAAGTGCTGAATCGCCACTTCTTGCTTTGCGCCATGCCCAAGCAAGCAGCCCTCTTTTGTTTTAGCCATAATTGAGATCCCACTAATCTAGCCTCTTTTTAAAAAATGAAACGCTCCCTTTGTCGAGCCTTCATTAGCTTAAAGATAATATTGTGAGAATGCACAATTAATTTGCGGTGTAACTTTAATTAATTAAATACACCCAGTTTTGTAACATGATTAATGCCGCCAAGTTTGTTATCTGTATTCTCCTCCAAAATGAATATGTAACAGCGATACGGCACCGAGCATTAATTGCAGAAATTGGGGTGCTTTTTTAGCAGCAAAAAAAACTAGGTTAGGTAATTACAAGAGGTAATTTATTAAATCTTAAATAAAGAAACAAACAAGCATAAATTGATATATAAATCATGAGCATCATAATGTGTAATCTTGGCTGCGATTTGAGGGGGGAAATGACAAATCTCTGTGGCATGCCAAGCACTTGATAAAGCAGATAGTGGTCATAAATTTAGTCCCAGTCAAGGTCTCATTAAAAGAGGCATAATTTAATTAAGAGTTAGGCATCGCCCTCTAAATATATTAATTACCTTGAGCATGACGAGATAAGTGTGGTGATTATTGCGTATTTCATTAGAGTACGTCTTCTGGGAGAAGAGCAAACTAAGGTGGGGAGCTGGCTGTGTTGACAAGATAATGGATGGGCTGGTCTGAGATGAATTTGGTCACCTTGCCCTGGGTTGAGCTCAGAGAGGTGAGACAGAGGACAGCACAGGTCCTGGGATGTTTCAGCTTTGTTTACTGCCACTCCAATATTTAGATTTTCATGTAAATATTTTTAAAAGTGACATTTATTTCACGTTTTTGATGAGATTTTAATTACAGTTAGGTAAATGTATGACTTAATCACTGCTGTAAAAAGAAAAGGTGGTTTCAATCTAGAATCAGAACCTAACTTTGTGAGCGTGAGTGGCATTTTTTTTTAAAAAATTTTTGCACCATGCTGGATGAGAAATGCATTTTTTCATTTTAAAATTGGATTTGGCTTCTTCTTAACTCCTACCGGAATCCCTTAACTTGTGGTTTGTGGTATTAAGTATTAGTGTTTCCTCCTGCTTTGCCAAGTGAAAAGACTTTTTAAAATGTAAAAAAACAAACAAACATGTATGTCTGAATATAAATGCTGAACCAAATGTCAGTGGCTCAGTCCATTGTGGTGCGATCATGCTGCTTTACTTTTACATTCCCGCTTATATCCACGTTTGCTTTCACTAATGCAGCTTCCCCGTCGTGCCACCTATTTCCCCACAAACACACGGACAGATCAGAAGTGTGCAGAGGCGACGGCTCATTGCCCCACAGACTGATATGTCATTGAAACATACAAGATGTTTGCCGCTGCATTGGAGAGATTTCCAGCCGCGCTCCTCTCCTGGCTGACAGCAGGACAAAGAGTCGGAGCCACTATTATCTGGAAGCAAGCTCTCATTCTTGCCTCCATCCGTATACAAACACAGATGTACACAGAGCTCAGCATAAAGTCACTGATGCGTCCCGTGTGCATATCACACAGGACGAAGCTTCAGAGCTGGAGGGAGTTTGAACATTGTGAAAATGTCATCGTGGCTGTACAGGGTTTGTAATCAAAGAAGTGCATTGCTGCAGTGAGTTTCTTCTGTATTTTTTATGACAACAGGGCAGCAGAACTTTCATATCTTGCATTACTTTTACATTTTAAGTTACCTTTGAGTTGCCAGACTTTGCTATCTGCTCTAATATTTCATCCTACTGCCTGATCAGAGTGGCGCCTGGACCAACAGGTGACAGGTAAAAATGAGTCATTTCGGTTAAATCAGACTAACAAATATAGCGAATGTGAACAGACCGCAACTCACAGAACACAAAGCTCCCTACACCATCTTCCTGAACGCCCCCTCCCTCTTCTCTCCTCTCTTTGCGACTAACCTCCTCCCACTCTGGTCAGAAAATTGAGGACACTCACCAAAGCTCTCACTGGTCCCAAGGCTGCTGCTGCTGCCGTTTCCCAATCCCTCAGTTAGACACACCTTCAACAGCTGACTGTCAGCAGGCCCCGAGAGCAGGACCACGGACTCTAAGATGGCATCCACGGCCCTGAGCCTCCAGCCACAGCCATTGAAACAGGAGTACCTCCACCAAGGCGGCTCCCAGTGCAGCAGAGAAATATAAAAGCGTGAGAGAGCTGGGCAGCCACTGGTATGGTAGTGCACACTGCAGCTGAGCTCTCCCTGCTCTGGGACCCATCTCATTCAGCCAAGATTGCTTCATACAAAAGTTGACAATGCACCAGTGAAAGCCATTGTTGATATTCAACATTTTTTAAATAGCTGAGCAGAATAGACAACATGGCAGGCTGCAAAACTTGGCAAGGGAAACTGACCTGGAGCTTCCCCGTTTGAAAGGGTTGCCACGCTGGGTGAGAGGAGAGAGGGCTATTGTGTTAAAAAAGAGGCAGGGCTGGTGTGAAAGAGCTCAAAAAACAAAACATCTCCCATCCCAGGAGAGCAAGAGTACAATGCTCTCTGTGCAGCAGGAAGAGGACAATCACCTTGCACAGTCACAAGCATATATGCGTTACCGAGAAAGAGCAGGACAATGGAATCAGTGCAATCAGATCCACTTTAAAACAACAGATTACGTTTCTGACTTTCAAACCAAACACGGGTGGCAAAAATCCACACTTGAGCATGCACGTTAAATATGTTCGCCTTTGCAAACAAACCAAGACGTTCCAGCTATAATTCACCCTCCATGCCTGGCCACCATCCAGAGGAATGTCTTGCAGAGACCATCTATTTCTCTAATGTTGCACAGATGAGGACGATACTCGCTGCTGCTGGTGATGGTGTTCTGTTTCCGTCATTGTCGAGCTGACAAGCGTGCAGATTGATATGGATATTTAAGAAGCCTTTAACCTTCCATGTGTCAGAGCATCACAGTGCCGCTCGTGCCTCAGAAGCTATCAATACATCTAATGTAGAGTGTATGTGCAGGTGTGTGTGTGTGTGTGTGTGTGTGTGTGTGTGTGTGTGTGTGTGTGTGTGTGTGTGTGTGTGTGTGTGTGTGTGTGTGTGTGTGTGTGTGTGTGTGTGTGTGTGTGTGTGTGTGTGCCTGGTAGCCTTGAGGCAGGTCTCAGTGTTGTGTTTCACGCATCCTCGTGTCTTGCGGTGGGAGCAGGAAGGGAGGGGCAGCTTAGGCCTGAGTGATTGATGTGGATTTTAAAGCGCCCCCGAAGGAAACAGCTGCGATACCTGGGACCCTTCCCATCCGAACCAAATCCATCACTGGACCATCACAACACAGCAAACTCAAAGAACTAAAAGCGCACAAAGCTAAAACATATTCTGAGTCTAAACACTGAAACAGCCATTCAATTATGCTGGCGAGCGGCTGGAATAAAACTGCAAGCACTGCCACTGATGCAAATGCAAGAAATGGCCATGGCACAACAAAAGTTTGAAAAAAACTCAAGGGATTCAGTTTATAGTGATATAAAATACACAAACAACCTGCGAATCTTCACTCACTCACTGAAAAGCCATGCTATTTTTACTCAGTAATTTATTCAGAGTATTAATCCTTTAATAGATTTGCTCTAGATGTATCAGCCGATTGACGTGGACAAATAAGATTAATTGCCAAACAGACCATTTTTCTCTCTATTTTCCCCGTGTAAGGTATTATCACTGCATAGAGTATGAACTTTCACACTGAAGAGAAAACAGGACTTATGTCACATTGTCTCTGGCAGACCTCCAAAGCATGCCATCAGGTCAAACTTGGGTTTTAAAGCAATTCTCCCAAAATCTGGAAAAGTGGGGAATGAGCTGTCAAAGACAGGCAGAAGACCATAGAACAGGATTTGTGGAATCATCCCAGTAATGCAATAAACGAATGTCAAGTGAGAGTCTTCTGCTGCTTGTGTCTCACCTGGAGGTGTTAAAGTATTAAAGACTCTGAGTTTTGCTCTGCAGAGCCGTCCTGATGTGTGTGTGAACAGAGAAACAGGAGCCGTCCAGCCCCTTTGACTCAGCCAGGCTTGCAGCTGGAGATGTATAATTACACAGATCAGGGAGAAATCACAGCTCTGAGAAAGAAGGCCGGCCCTGGTAATCTTATAGGTGTGTCAGACAGAGAGAGGCAGAGATCCAGGGAGGGAAGCAGAGCGAGGGGGAACCTGTGGCGTCTTTACTGGAAACCCACGTCAGGGCGACCCATCACACACTATTAGCTGCCATCAAAGCTCTAATTTTACTCTAGCATTACACCCTGCTCCAGTGTGTCCCCCTCCCTCCCCTGCTGGTCTGGATGGTGCAGCCTGGTGGGAAAACGACATTCAATCCGCTGTCTGCCCCATTCAGGCCAAATTGGCAAATGACAGCTCTCCGCCTCTCAGATTGCGGGAAGTGAAAGGTACCACTGCCACCATCCGCACTGAGCCGCTGAGGGGTGGGGAGAGTGGGGAAGGAAGAAGAAGGGGTGAGTGCAGAGAGGCAGAGTGAGAGCGGTGAGGCCTTGGAGTGGACCGAGGCGGGTTAACAGCGGTGACGGTGCTGGACAGAGAACACAGAGAAAGGAGAGAGGAATGCCTACTCAGCAGATCAAAGGAGCTTCCCTGAGACCAACGAGGAAAGTTGACCTCACTCCCTTAATCGCCCACTTTACCAAACCGGCCGAGCCGAGCGGGCAGATCAGAAAGCAGCATTTGCCCCGGTGGAGGTCAACAGCAGCGAGAGAGCAGCACACAGGGTTAAATCTTATAGGAGGCCTGCTGGCTTGGGAACACAGACCTGTAGGGGGACAAGTCCAGCTGCTCTGGACCTCTACAAGATGTATTCAAGCAGAAATAAACAAATTTAACATGTGCCACTGTAAAATTCATCCAAAGGACCTGCTTCCTCCTCTTAATAAATGCATGGTTGCAAAACAATCCATCATATTTACTGATTAAATCAACCTTTTAAGCCACAGACGTTATCATGATGAATTGGGTTACAATAATAATGTTGATGATTTCATCAATGCAAAACTTTCTTTATGTGATTTAAAACTAAAACAAGATAGTTTAATGAGACTGGCTGTACTACACTGTAAAAATGCAATGTGTTTCATCAATTTTTTAAAAGAACAATTTACTGCTATGTTACAGAATTTCCTGCTTTGTTACATAACAGTTAGCAATTAGTAAAATCAGATAAAATATTAATGAAATGTTAATTGTAAAAATAAATAAATGTGAAAAACTGTCAATAACGTCCAAAATCCATACATTTACCAACAGTACTTTGTTCTTTGCAACATCTGACTGTAAAGTTACCCTTTTCAAATTGTATTTTAATCTTAAAATATTATTTTTGCAGATATTTGCAAAGATGTGTATTAAAGAGCGAGGAGTATTATTATATATAGCAAATTTGAAAAAAAGCTGTATTTTTTTTTACAAATAGTAATTTGTGATTTCACAGTGTGTGACTATAAAAATGCACTTTTTTATTATATATAATTCAGCTAAATGTATTTTTTAAATTGGCTGTTATTTTCAGTCTTTTACAATTTTTGAACAATACAGTATTCCACTGTTTTCTCATATTTATATATCTTCAAAGTTTGTTTTTAACAGGACTTTCTTTAAAAAATAATGAAGAATACAATATACCTGCTGAAAAATCTAGCAATCTAAACCCCAACTTAACGTTTAAAAGTCTGCAGACTAAGAACTACAATAATATTTAGGAACACACTTTCATTACAAAAATAATAATAGATAAAGTTCCTTTAAAATAGATAGTATTTGGACTGACAATGTGGGTAATCAATCTAAAAACGTGTTTTTGCTCCCAGTCATTAAGTAGGTGGTCATTTCTAACACCCCTGATTGCAAAGGAAAAGCTAATTCCCCAAACTCCTCATATTTTGTTGGCTGAACATAATTTCATTAGAAGTTGTCATAATTCACAAAGACGCTTTCATTTTTGTGTTGAGCCCAAAACGTTTTTCTTTTTTTAGAGTGTATGGGAGCAGAACTCGTGCACAGACAAACAACAAGGTCTTTCATGAGTATTTTACCATGACACACAGGGAAAAAGACACTGAACATATTATGTTAGACACTAACTGGCTGCCTGACTGAATGGTACTCTTAGCGCTAATTAAGTGCTAATGGCAGTTCCCCCTGCAGAGAATACTAATTAATGCTCCATTCTTCTGCGTCCTGAGCGCGCACTCCACGGCGGCCTAATGAGGGAGGCAGGTACGTCTTCTCCCAGGCTGGGTTAATAAGCACAACACAGTGGGGTCTGAGTAGAGAGGGCCATACCGGGGGGCTGCTTCCTGTTCCCTAATCTTAACAGACCCCCCTCAGAACACTCACAATGAGCCGCGGAGTTAATGAAAGGATTGGGCCCGTAAAAGGCAGAAAATAGGCCAGCTTGTGTTGTCTGCGTGGATGCCACCTCAAAAGTTTGGCTGTCTGGAGGAAAATTCTCTATTTAGGAGAACAAAAATGAATCTGCAAAGTAAGAAAAAATCATATAAAAACGTCCTTCATATTCCACTCTCAGGCACATGCAACTCTGTATATTGTGGAACTACTTTACGCAAAAAACTTTTCTTTTTCGAAAAAAAAAAAAATAGAAGCTGCTTGACACTGAGCATGCCTCCCTGTGTGTGTCCTCCTACAGAAACTGCTGATGCCCCCCTTAGAAAACAACTTCTATTTTTATATAGTTTCCAGCTCCCTGAGAATATGCAGCGCTCGGAAATAAATAAATACATTACCTGTTTGGATGCAGAAAGCCTGGGAATCAGATTCAAAGTGTGCAAGAATGAATGGATGTGCGAGTATGTGGCTGCGCGCATGAGCGTAAACATAGATTGAGGACGGTATTGGAATTACCTGAGTGAGATAATGGCGGTGCATTAGATTAACTTTCAGGCCTTAAATGCAACACATTTAGGCAATCTTGTCCCCCCAAAAACATGTCAATGTCTGAAAGGCCTCCCTCTCGCTATCAGGAGCCTCTGGTCCCCCACACTGATGCAGCTGGCAAGGCGCTACCGTCGACTGTCAAAACGCAGCGCCAGATCTAGTTATAAAATAATTGAATTTTCATATCAGAGGGGACCAGAGTCCCCGCAGACAATAGGACTGCTGAGTCCTCTCTGATATTGGCTCAGGCCCTTTGCCATGCGCATGAAATCAGTATGTTAATGTTCCGGGGTTTTCTTTTTTAAGGGCACTTGTGCTCTCGCAATGTACTACCGATGCGGTTTCAAAAAAAAAAAAAAAAATGCAACTATTGATAAGTAGGCAGCCAGCACCCCCCCCCCCCCGACCCCTCCCTCCCACCCAGCATCCCCCATCTCCCTCTCGTTTCCTCACCCACCCAGGCTCTAGACGTTCTCGCACCCACCCACCCACCCTTCCCCTCCCCTCCCCTCCCCACCCTCCTTCCTCTCCCCCCCCCCCCCCCCCCCCCCCCCCCCCCCCCCCCCCCCCATTATTAAAATTGTAATTTATTTTCTAAATCAGAATGACAGCTTGCTTTCTTTTCTGTGCAGCAGCCACTGAATCACCGGAGCTTTAATTACTTTCGTAACTTCGCTGACCCTGTGAGCGCGCTGCCTCCGCCAGGGAAAATGGGACCTCCAACAAAGGCCCCTCCAGCAGCCTCCAGCCGTCCGCGGTTCATTCAGAATGCGAAAATTTATCAAACTACGGATTTTATAAGATTTTGTTAACATTTCACCTCCTATCTTTTTCACACTCTCTCCAAACACCCCCGTTTGCAACAGTTCCGTGCGCCCTCCCCTCCTCTCCCTCCCTCTCCTTGCCTCTCCAAGCTCATGGCCCAACTCCTAAGGAAACTCTGCGCTCTTGGGGAACTAAACAATCTAATTCCAACTCTCCGTGAGTGTCTCTGTGTGTGTGTGTGTTGACTCAACAAGGGTCTCCCCAGGTCAAAACAGCCAAAAGGTCGCACTATTATCAGTAACCCTCCCTCCCTTCATATCCAGGCCGTGGCCTCTGCAGCTCGGACGCAGACGGCGCAAGGTCCCGGGGCCACAAAGGCGCAGATCAACAGGGATGAAGACTAAATTTGATCACTTCACAGATCTTTTGGCCCCGCAGACATCAGGGTCAAGCTTTTATTCAGCGGAGCTTTCGGAGTCTATCACGCAGCTATCAAAGGCGCCTCTTTTTCTTCCAATCCACAGGTCAGTGGCACAAAAGGAGGAGCTGCTTGCGTTTTAAAAAGCAAGAAATGCTCTCCTGAAAGCACCGCATGGATCACACGGCCGTGACACTGATGAGTCAGTGCGGGACTTGAACAAGAAGAAACCCTCCTCTGGCATGTTTCTCCAACAAGATTTTTTTTTTTTTTTTTGCTCCACATAATTCCTTGCTGCACGACTTATTAACTAATACGTTGTAATCCCTGCTATCGCGCTCACCTCCTCCCTGGCACGCCTTGGGTTTCCTTTTTTATTTTGGGCTGTGCCACGATGTGAACCAGGGTCTGTGCAGGCGCGGTTGGTCTTTTGCTGACTGCCTGATAATTGAATGAGCGATTATCCCTCCCATTAATAGACAATGATACAGAAAGCACTGCCATATGTACAGAATATTAATGAGTGGCTGCAGGGGCCTAGATAAGAGAAGCGCCGTGCAGTTGCAGTAATAGGGGTTAAAACAATTTGCCCCCCCACCACCACCACCAGCCTCCCATCCCTCCACTAATCCTCCATCCTCTCCTCAACCAAGCAGGCTGATACTGACAAACCTCCATCACCAGCTACCCCCCTCCATCATGGCCTGGACTGATGCTTGGTGCTGACCTCCCTGCTACCAAGGCCAACCTGGTTTTATGTTAGAAAGCCACCAGGGTCACTTGACAACAAAATGGGATGCTAATGAAGTGAAGGGGGCTGTTTAGTATTTATGTTATGACACATTTGGCAATCAGAGAGCTGGAAAAGCGGACAAAAATGTAATAAAACCCCAACTTTCTTGTGTTTTCCCCCCATATTTGCCAACATTACCTACATGTTCTAATATATTTTTTAAGAAAACGTTTAAATCAAATGCCCAAATAGCCCTTTAAGAATATTTTATTTTACTTTAAAGTAACATTCCAATAAAGTTAATATAATGTTAGAATGTTGTCAGGAACACAGATTATTACGTTCCATTGTAACAAAAAAGGAATGTTTTTAGTAAAGCCTTGAAAAAATGCTGTTCTTCAGGTGTTATTGAGGCCTCAGGTGATTTTTTTTTAAAAATAAAATGTTGCTGAAATGTGATGTTTTGGGGACATTCTTAAGGGAACATATTACAGAAATGTTCTTCCAGAAAATTTTGCCGCAATTATAACAAAGGAAGGATGTTCTAAAGGAAGCATTCAGTTTTCAAGATGTTATTGAGACTTCAGATGACAGACCGTTCTTCATTTCATGTTCCTGTAATGTGATATTTGCAAATGTGGAACATTTAGTCTGTAATGCTCTCAACATAATGTGAGGATGGTGGGGGATCACATTATAGAAATTTGTTCTATTAAGTGGTTCTGGACTGATACAAAGGACGGATGTTCTCAAACAAACCCTCAAAGTGTTTTTTCAGATGACTTATTAGAATTTTTAAAAATATTCCTAATATATTAGCAAAAGTGGAACGGGCTGCACTGTTCTGAGGACCTTTTGAGGATGTTATCAAGGCCTCACATGACTTTTAGAAAATGTTCCTGTTAGCTGGGACATTCTGGCTGCAGTGTTTCGGGGTTGTTCTTGAGGGAACACATTATACAAATGTCCTTCTAGAAAATGTTTCAGCAGCAACACATGCCATTTTCCAGATGTTACCGAGGCCTCAGTTCACGGATTGTATCTTTAGCAGAATATTTTATAACATTCTTGTAATGTGATATATTATATGGAACATTTTATCTTTTTGTTGAGGGAACACATTATAAAACGTCCTATTAAATGTTTCCACAATGAGAACAAACCAAGAATGCAACATACAATAAATGTCGTCTAGATGTTATCAAGGCCTGTGATGATTTTTTTATAAAACATTCCTGTAATGTAACAAAAGTGGAACATTCTGACTGCAGTGTTCTGGCGATGATGTTGAGAGAACACACTATAGGATCTATATAATGCAACATTCAGAAAACATTTTCAAGATGTTTTTGAGACCTGGGCTGACAGAATGTTCTTTATAACATGTTCCTGTAAAGTGAAATAGTAATAAAGGTGGAACATTTTGCCTGTAAAGTTCTGGGGATGCTGTTTAGGGAATGCAATATAGAACATTCTTCTATTAAATGTTTCCGCAATGATATAAAGGAAGGCTGTTCTCTGTGCAACATACGGAAAACGTTCTCCAGATGTGATCGAAGCCTCAGAGGATTTTTTGTAATAAGACGTTCCTGTAATGTGATTTATTAAAGGTGGAACATTTTGCCTATAACGTTCTGAGGATGTTTTAGGGATGTTGTCGAGCAAACTCATTACAGAATCTAATAAATGTTCCCACAATGATCCGTGAAAACAAAGAAAGAACATTCTTAGTGTTTGAGAATTAAGGCAGAATGGTCCAACAGTATAATCACTAAATGTTTTTAGAATCTTACCTTAAAGAAGAACATTCTGGTGACTAAAACAAAACGTACACCTGGAAATATTAGAAGAACTTTGCAGAACTTTCTCAGAACGTTCCTAGCTGCTTTATCTCGCTGTTTTACTGCTTAATCTGTCCACATAAAGTGTGCGTACGTATTTTTTTTCCTCCTCTGCAGCTCCAGTAGAGATGCAGGAGCAGCTGAAGCCCACAGTGGCACAAAAGAAAGGCCTATCCATCACCTCCATCAAATTTCATCAAAGGTTGCAGAGAGTCAGGCAGGTGAAACAGTTCGGGGCACACTTCTGTATGAATCGCCATGCCAATCAATATCTAACATCTATTAGCATTTGGAAAGCAATATTTCCCCCTTTTACCTTGCAATAATTGTGCTTAATGCTGTGAAGTACCTTATCATAGGTCTGGCGGCAAAAGAAAGGCCAGTTACCATGGCGACTATGAAAGCCATTGGTTTCCTTTTCAGCAGAATAATGAACTTCTCTCCTCTGTGTGTCACTCTTCCACTCCACTCTCAGCCTCTTCGATTAAATTGAAGTCCACGCGTCCTTGAAATCCCTTCGTCTCTGCCTTATAATTTGCCAAACAAGAGAAAAACACAGAGGGAGAGGGAAAAAAATGTTCAAGGCTCAACAAATGCATCACTTTAGGCCAAGGCGTGGGTGTATCTCACAATCAGTACACAAAATTTATCAACAGGAATGAGTCCTTTTAATTAAAAAAGAAAGGAGAGATTCTATACTTGTTGGTAATTTCTCCCCCTCTTCTATTTCTAACAATGATTAAATGATTTAAGATTATATCGTCCCTGATTTTGTTGTTGTATAAAATATGATATGGTTGTGAAATCAGTTTTCTGTAAGGTTGAGCCTTTAAACAAACCACAATATCTCCATTATCGTCACTTGCATTCCTTGATTTTAATTCATTATTGTTGCCTTTTTGGTGGCACTGAAAATGCCAAACAATGCCTCAATTATGCACTTCCAAAAACCACAAATAACAACATGTCTTTTGTGTTAATCAGTCTGAAGTTGGGAGCCTAAAGAAAAGCTCGTTAACAGTATTTTAAAGTCTCTGCTTGAGGACAAACTTCATCATAATGGAGGCACTGAGCTGAATGGATTTCTCAAAGTAGTTTTAAGGGTGTTCGACTGTCAGGTTACTTTTCTATATTTCTATAATAACAAAACGAGCGCGGTTCTCTCCCCTCTGAACGCGGTGAATCCGATCGTTGATTGTGCTCTCCATCCGCTGCGTCCTTGAGCGCAGACACGCTCACTGGCCGAGGACATCAAGTGCTTTATTCACAGCTGCTGTCTGCTGCAGGAGCCTCCAAGCGATTCAGGTAAACTTGGAGATCGGATCCAAATAAACCCAGGGGGCAGTTAAACAGCAGAGGAGAGCATATTTGCCCAATTTAGCCCAATTTGAGTTCGATTTACATAGAATGATGTCGTTAAATGATGTTTTTTCCACTTATGGAAACGACGGAATCTATTAGAAACCAGTAAATCTAATGCCCCACATGGCACCACATTGCTTTTCTTCTGTATATGAATTATGAGCATGATACTGTCGCGATACTGTCGCGATAATTCAGCTTTTTTTTTTAAACAACACAAGCCTGTTAAATACGTTATTTATTTATTTTCAAATGTCGTTTTCGATTGGCTGGGCCCTTAATTGTCAATTATCTGACAATGCTTTGCCCCATTCTCTAAATTTAAAGTTAGATATTGCTCAAATGTGACCATCTTAGAATTAAAAATAAAAGTAGCTCCATTCTCTTCAGGCTCACTCAGCTAAGTTGTTTATTTGAGGCTTCCTGTGCGTTCTTTCCCCAATAAATCTACATCAAAATCATGTCTAAATGGGCTCAAACACGCAGTTCTGCCTTGGTATTTATTTATACCAACTGACCTCTTCAGCAAAATACTAAGCCTACCAAAAAAGAAACCTCCTTAACAGGTAATTAACATTAGTTATCTTGATGGACAAAGCAAAAGCGCATGGTTTAATATATCTGTGTCCTGCTGTGAGCTGCATTGGTAATATTTGCTATATCTCCCAGATTAGTTTAAAGGAAATATTGTGCTACACAGCAAACAATTCTCCAGATTCATACAATAATACCTCCTCAAGCTTCATCTCATCTTGAATTACTCACCAATGTGTCCTCAGACAGCATAACCTGACAGTAGGACTGCAGAATTTGAGTCATTTACATGAATATCTGCTTTAACTTTGCTTGGATGGTAGCATGGATCATTATTCAGTGTGACACAAAATCACTAATTAACTCTTCTTTTTATATGTTTAATCCAAATCTTTGCAAATCAGGAAACTCAAGGAGGCAAGAAATATCGCAAGTTCAGAAAATCAAGTGAGAAGTCAACAATGAGGGTGCATTTTACCCTGAATAACCTTTTAATCATTTCCTGTACAGGAGGCCCTGAACATATCACAATCAGTTCTGTCACTAAACAATCTAAAACTTGCATGTCCTTTGTAATGTTAAAAACCACCTACTTTTCTTGTCTTTGTTGCGTTTGCCTTCCATTAAACTCTAGTCTGCTCTACAAGTGGCAGCTTGTAGAGACACAGCCCTCTGGAATAAAAAGAAGACAGACCCTGCTTGAAATATGATCAAGACTCACTTGACTTTATTAAAACATTTCTCCTGTAGAACACTGGGGTGAAGTAAATGCCTTCAATAAGAATGTTTGCTGGCAGTGGAAGGGGTCACAGCCCAACAAGGTCCTGAGCTCCTACACTGCCTCTCGAGTTAAGGTTTTCATTTGATGCCTAAAATGTTTTAGAGTCACAGAGAAACTCAGTTATTTTTCTTCATAAATTTAAAATATCTCGACTACCTCACCTTATTTCTGTGTTGAGCATGTAGACTGCCTTCTTCTTCTTCCATTCTTTGTCTTTAAGACAGCACAGAGGGTCAAATTCCACCAAAAACACGCTGCAATGACAGTTTCACAACACAAAAATGCCATTTGTTTTTTTAAAAAAAAGTTCTACAGTGTCCATGCAGAATGTGTCACCTCAAACACAAAACAGTGTAGTTCAGCTTTCCTGACCTGCTCCTGAGAACAGCTTCTTGACAAAATCACACCACAGGGAGGCGCTGGTAATCTGGCAACACAGGAGGTGTGCCATTCACTGCAAGGGAAGCTGTAGAAATCCGCACAAAGCTGACATGTCTTCATGATCAAGAGTATGAAACATTCATTAGATTAATGGTTATTAGCACATCATTGCAAGAGGGGCTTTTATTTGCTTTACAATTTAAAGTGAAATTTATAACTACAAACTGCATGTGGGTGGTTGTAGCTAATCTGATGTGGGTAAAAGTTAAAATTCCAAAGCTTTAAAAGATAACAAACACAAATAAAATGATGGAAAAGGTGTCAGACCTCCTCAGATGTAACAGTCCTGCCTAGAAGTATGAAGCTTGGGATTTAAAAAGGGCTATACGTTGTTGAAATAATGAGGGATTCTTTCATCTTAACGTGAATTTTACTACATGGGAATCATCAAGATACAAGGAAGGGTGATCTAAAGATAAGCAGTGCTTTTTAATCTTCTCATCCAGTAGTGTCAACATTCTTCCAGAAATCAATCTTTCGAGTGGAATGGTATGTAGAGATGATAACGTGAAAGATCCAAACTGTTTTCTCACCAACATTTTATCGTTCAAATCTCTCTGTGTAGTTGACGTTAGATTTCAAATGAAGAATGTTCTTTTTTTTTTAGTTTGAGGCACTGATTTCATTTGAAGGGTTTAAAGGAATAAATAATTCTTGTGCATCTCCTGTTTTCGTAGATCACTTTACACTACACTTTTAATCAGAACATTACATTTCACACTGACCCAACAGAAAAGATTCCCTGCATAATCAGGTCAAGAAGCACAGTTTATGACAACAGTAACTCGCACAGTAACACTTTATGGCACGCATAAAACTGTAATTACAAAAACAACTTTGGAAATAGAGCTCGTGATTCACATTCCCAGAACACCGTATGGCACAGTGCTGTATGAAAACATCTGCTCCAGCGTAGATGCATGCATCAACATTACAAACAAGGGTGGAGGGCTCAAACTTTCCAGAAATGACTTAAGCTCCTGCAATCTTCCTGTGAAGTTCATGCTGGATCACTGATAGAAAAAGACCTTTAAATTTCCACGCATCAGTCCCAAAGGTAAGAGGGGGGAAAAAGGAAAATCCCTTCTCCCTCTGCTGAGGAGTGGGTGGTTTCAGAAACCAGGGAGACTGACCGGAGCCGTCTCATTGCACTTCTCCACAGCGGAGCAAAAGACAGCTGTGGAAGCTGAAGGACAAAAACAGCTGGGATGTGGAGCTGCAGTTTCTGGGTAACACGCAAACACGGCTGATAAAACAGGAAGGACTGCCTCACAAGTGTCTTATTATTGAGACCGCAGTCAGATCTTCTGGCAGATATGAACAGTGGATGGTCAATCAAACTTTCTATATGTAAGAATTCAATGACTGAATCATCTGTCACTCACTAAAAGTCCTCTGTGTCAAAGATTTTTACTCAAATTTCTCACTGTCTTCTGCAGAGGCACCATTTTCTCAGTGTAAATACTGTACAGAGTTTGTGTAATGATCAATTTGTGGCAGTCAAAGCATGGTAACTATGGATGGAGTGAAAGCATAAACTGTTAATAAATGTTCCAGTAAACTAGTTCTGGACCAAACCTCCCATTAAAAATGTTATTTTAGCCAGGAGTATTTACATGTTTATTACTTAACATTCCCAACTATCCCTGAGCCTCTTCATTAACTTTTCTGGCCGAGTTCTTATCAGCCAAACCAATAATGCAGTGACTGTTCGGTTGTGCCTGTTCAGGTGTTTGGCTGCTCGTCGTCCATCTCTTTCCTGTCAGAACCGACATGAGTTTGGAGCGATAGTGATCCCCGGCCAGAAAATACAGAATGGGATCAATGCAGCTGTTGATGCTCGCCAGCGGCCTGGTGATCTTGTAGGTAAAGTTTACAATGTTGAGGAAGTCACAGTGAAGATTCAGCACTCGGGAGGTGTAGTAGAGAGTACGAGTGATGTGAAACGGCACAAAGCTAACCGCAAACACCACCAGCACTATAATGATGAGTTTGATGGACTTCTGACGTGAAGCGGTGCCCTGCTGGCGGGCAGATAATCCCTGTCTGGGCCGACAGAGAGTCCGCGCCATCAGGCAGTAACACACCATAATCACCATGAACGGGATGCCAAACAGCAGCACCATGACGACGGAGCTGTAGTTCACGTACTCCTCGAAGGCCTCCTGGCTGGTTGTGTCGTGGCACAAGGTGTCGTTGTCCCTCCTGGAGGTGGTGACGAAGATGAGGTTGGGCACCAGACACACAGTCACGACAACCCACACCATGGCGCACACAGTGTGGGCATGACGGGACTTCACCAGGGTCCGCGCCTTGATGGGATGGCAGATGCCGACGTACCGATGCACGCTGATGCAGGTGAGGAAGAGGATGCTGCAGTAGAGGTTGGCGTAGAAGAGAAAGCGCACGATTTTGCAGGCAGCCACGCCGAAAGGCCAGTGGCTTCGGTTGGCGTAGTAGTAGATGAGGGTGGGCAGCGAGACAACGTATAGGAAGTCGGACAGGGCGAGGTGGAACATGTAGACCGTGCTGGGGTTCCACGGACGCATCTTGAGGAACAGCCATAACGCTGCAGCATTGAGCACGAAGCCGACCACAAACACCAGACTGTAGCACACAGGCAGCAGGATGTATTTGAACTCCTCATCAAAGCGACAGGTGTAGTTTAAGATCGGGGTGAAGACCGCTGAATGGTTGAGTGCCTCTGTGTTGCTGATGACCGTTTCCATAACAACGTGACTTCTGAGGGAAGTTTTAAAGCCAGAAAACCTGCAAAGAAACAAAAGAGACACTATAATCGGAGGATTTTCATTTTATTTATCAGAAAATACATATCTAGACAAATATAAAGATTCCGAATTAATGACAACCTTTTGAGTGGATTGATTGATTGATTGATTGACTGACTGATGGATTAATTAGTTGGCAAAATAATAAATGGCTAAGTCTTGCGAGCAACAACCAATCTCAGTTGTGAACATTTGCTGCATATCTCAGTCTTAAAACTATGAACTCAACCTTTCTTACAGTTCTTGGTTGGGGTATTTAAAGATGTCTTCCGACATAAACCATGTTTTTTTTGTTGTTGTTGTTGTTTTTTGACAACATGTCCATGTGGTCTTACGATGTGCTTTGGAAGACCAAAATAAGCAGACAGTATGATTATTTAGTATTTCTTGCCGGTGTCATAAAAAGACCTGCTATTATCAGAACACGTTTTTTGCAGTTGGTGTTTTGTTGCAGACCGTGGTTACAACAAATGACCCCAATCCTCTGCCTCTTATCTGAAGTTTAACCATCTTACGTGTTGTTTTACCAGCATAAAATGACATGCAAATTCCATATCATCACGTGAAGCACTTCCACCTTCAAGCTGCAGTGTACTGATAACCCTCTTCAAACCACAGATTTAGACTAAGGGGATTTCATACATAAACCGAAACCAGAACCAGTTCTCTCCAATCCTGGATTTTTTTTTCATAATTTTTCTTTAAAATGAGTTTCAGGCTCAAACACATATGGCCGAAGTATTACAATATTACAACTTGAAAGATACTGGTCACCTTCAGATTGACACAGCTTCATCCAAACACACCACAATGTCTAAGAGTCACAGATTGGACACTGCTTCAAGTGACACTTAACACATAATATGCAGCAGTGAACAAAAGTTGCTGTTGTCTGATTCTGAAGGTATTAAATAAACTCAGAGGAAAGAGTCTTACAAACAGCTGGAAGCAACAAGCTGAACTTCAGCTCCTGTTAAGTGTTTTTGTCAAAACCAAGATTAAATTTATGATTGCGAGTCAAAATCTGATCTGTTCTATTCTCATTGCAGTAAAGTTTTATTTTCATTGTCATTTTGTAATACATGTGAAATGACAGAGTGAAATAAATGAGAGAAGTGTATTACAGCTTCTTCATTAATATGATGGCGTGGAATTCAGATTACTGCTATGTTAAATGTGAAATTTTACAGAAAAGTTACTGTTTTTCATTCAGAAATGCAGTCTGTATGTTCAGTTGTTGTCAGACTAACAGACAGGAGTGAATGTCTGCAAAGGCCTGTAGGTGAGCTGGTGTGTTTGAGCTGCAGCAAGCAGCAGGTGGGTGGGTGAAGGGAGACAACTTCACATTATATTTAAGCATATAAGTTTATATTTAAGGGGAAAAACTATTAATATGTAATTTTGATACAAGGAGATGTGTTTGAGGGTTTTAGTCAATGAGAGAGACTTGTTGTTGAAAGAACAAATGACTGTCCAAGAAAATAATGTGTACATAATCATAATGTTGTGCCCTGTGAGTAAACCGTTGAGGAATTCTTACGTAGACGGTCTTTGTTGGACAGTGATGGTAGAGGTATTGAGAGTCAAACAGTTGTAATGTTGCACTGTTTCCAGCATGTTATGTAATGGACCGCAACTAATGATTATTTTCATTTCCAAACAATCTCTTGGATTTTTTCCTCAGTTAATCAGAAGATTGTGAAAAATGTCCATCACCGTTTCCAAAAGCCTAAAATGACGTACTTAAATGTGTTGTTTTATCAACAACTCAAAGATAATCAGCTGACTGTCACAGAGGAGTAAAAGCAACCAGAAAAATATTCACATTTAGGAAGCTGGAATTAGAGATTTTTTTCTAAAACCAAAAAAAAAAAAAAATTCAAACCATACTTATATCATTGGCAAATAATCAGTCAATTAATTGTTCCAGCCCTATCATCAAGTTATTTACATTTTTGCTTCAGCACAGTATTATCACCTGAAGTATAAAAAGTAAATATACTTCAAATGCAGAAGAGCTTCTTGCAAAGTGTCATATTGATATTCTGTGTATTATATTACAGGAATATTGCTATTATAGGTGCATACAAGCAAATGACAATGTTGGTAATATACTATCAATTTAATAGATGGATTGGAGTAGAAAAACATGTACTAATATGAAATATAATGGTAAACAAGCAAAAAGCAGCATAATCAGAATTAAAATTGTACTTCACTGAAGAGCTTTGTTACTTTCAATCACTGCTGGATAAAAACCTTAATGTTTTTAATGAGAAATACCTAATTCTTGATGTATTTTCAGCTTCCAAAGTTCTCAACAAGGTATCTGCCACACATTTGCTTGAAGAGAAAAGTCATGGCAGCAGTGCAGCTACTCACCCCACCAGGATCCGGAGAGTTGTTGTGAGTCCTGGTCTCGGTGCCACAGAGGAAGTCTGCTCTCGCCAGTTTCACTTTACATCCAATTTATGTTCGCGTGGTTTGATGTTTAGACCCGCAATTTTAACAGAAGTGTCGCGAAAAGTTTCGCAGAAGTCCATGGCAGCGCCGCGGACTCGATCACCGCTCAGCAGGATCCGTGAGAAGTCCTGCGCCCAAGGCTCAGATGTGAAACGGAAAAGTGACGCCGAGTGGACAGAAAGTGACGCCCCAACAAAAGTCTGCGGCGCTTTCAGTTCAATGAAACACGGGAAACTACCACCAGAGCCCATTTACACAGAAACAGCAGCTCTTCTTTTGAACAAATTTGTCTTTACAACAGCACTTTCGCAATTATACAAAATAAAAACAAAAACAACAACAAAAAAAGACCATCAAAAAACGTGACAGCTAACGTAAAAATTGGAACGCTGTAACATTAAAAAACTGCAAATGCTGTGGAAATAACAGTAAAGATATGTAAAATTATGCTTAGATCTGATTAAAATACAGTAAAACAGTGTAATCTAACAGTCATACAGTTAATCTTTATATTTTTTGTGCAAATATAATTTATTACTTAGCAAAAACCAATTACATTTAAATTTTTTTTTTTTAAAGTGTGGATTTTCTCTATAACATAAATTGTTTAAGGTCTTCAACTCACTATGTGAAGCGATTCCAGATGACTTACAAGGAGGATTTGGCACTATATAAATAAAACTGAAGTGAGTCCTTTTTCATAACTGGTGAGCTCCATTAATTATAGCACATACAAAACCCACAACGCTGTATCTAAAGTACCCTGCACCACGTGGAGCAACAACATCCTGCTTCACACACACACACACTGAACCTGCAATTGAACACGTATTAGGAGTAATTTCAAGACTGAATCTTGCAGATCTTTAATGAAGTATTCCTACAATGTGTGTTTTTTTTAAACTTTCCCTCAATGATTGATTAAACCTCTAAAAACTCACTTCTGTGTATCAAAGTGACATATTTAAAAGGTTTTTCTCTTTTGTCTTGCACTAAGACATTTGCTTCAGGTTTAGATGTTACTCTATACTTTTACTTTCTCTAAAATGTGCAGATCTATGAAGTCTCTTTTCCCCTACACCTCCATCACTCTCTGCAGCTTCAGCACTCCAGCTCACCTACGACTCTGCCCTGCTCTCTGCTACTCAGTGGCAAACTACACTGCTCAAAAAAAATAAAGGAACACTTTGAAAACACATCGTATTTCAAATGTGGAGAAAAAAATAACTGGATATTAGCATTGATATGGACTGGATAATGTGTTAGGAATGAAAAGATGCCACATTGTTTGATGGAAATGAAAATTATCAACCCCCCAGGAGCGCTAAACTCAGACACCCCAAAATCAAAGTGAAAAACTGATGTGGCAGACTGGTCCATCTTGCTGAAATTCCTTGGCAGCAACTCAAAATGGTATTCAGTAGTTTGTATGGCCTCCATGTGCTTGTATCCATGACTGACGATGCCGGGACAAGCTCTGAATGAGACGACGGATGGTGTCCTGGGGTATCTCCTCCCAGAACTGGACCAGGGCATCGCTGAACTCCTGGACAGTCTGAGGAGCAACCTGGTGGTGTTGGATGGAACAAAACATAATGTTCCAAAGGTGTTCTATTGGATTCAGGTCAGGTGAGCATGGGGGCCAGCTAATGGTATCAGTTCCTTCATCCTCCAGGAACTGCATGAGTTCTCTTACCACATAAGACTGGGCTTTGTCCTGCACCAGAAGGAATCCAGGACCACTGCACCATTGTAGGGTCTGACAATGGGTCAAAGGATTTCATCCTGATACCTAATGGCAGTCAGAGTGCCGTTGTCCAGCCTGTAGAGGTCTGTGCGTCCCTCCATGGATATGCCTCCCCACACCATCACTGACCCACCACCAAACCGGTCATGCTGAACAATGTTACAGGCAGCATAACGTTCTCCACGGCTTCTCCAGACCCTTTCATGCCTGTCACATGCGCTCAGGGTGAACCTGCTCTCATCTGTGAAAAGCACAGGGCACCAGTGGTGGACTTGCAAATTCCTGTGTTCTATGGCAAATGCCAGCCGAGCTCCACGGTGCCAGTCAGCGAGCACAGCGGGCACTAGAGGACACTGGGCCCTCAGACCACTCATTACATCTCTTTCTGATTGTTTGATCAGAGACATTCACACCAGTAGAGCTCTTGCAGTGCTCATCCTGTTCCTCCTTGCACAAAGGAGCAGATACCTGTCCTGCTGATCGGTTGAGCCCTGTCAAGCTCTCCCAGACTAACTGCCTGTCTCCTGGAATCTCCTCCATGCGCCTGAGAATGTGCTGGGAGACACAGCAAACCTTCTGGCAATGGCACGAATTGATGTGCCATCCTGGAGGAGTTGGACTGTCTGTGGAACCTCTGTAGGGTCCAGGTATCACCTCATGCTACCAGTAGTGACACTGACCCTAGCCAAATGCAAAACTAGTGAAAAACAGTCAGAAAACATTAGGAAGGAAAAATGTCAGCGGCCTTCACCTGTAAACTCATTCCTGTTTTGGGGGTTGTCTCATTGTTACCCCTCTAGTGCATCTGTTGTTAATTTTATGAACACCAAAGCAGCTGAAACTGACTGAAAACCACCTCTGTTACTTACTTGGCCAGATCAGTATCCCACGTTTGACTGACGCAATACTTAGATTAAAAAGTGTTCCTTTAATTTTTTTGAGCAGTGTATAATATCGGTATAATTCAGCCATACTAATAACTGAGCCAAAAAATGATTCTGAGGAATATTGATACAGGACGTTCAACACCAGAAGTTGACAGTTTTCCCCCCCTTAGGTTTTTACATATGAAACCCTAGAAGTCTGAATTAGTGTTTTTGAGACTGTCACAACACCGTAGCTTCAAAGGTTGAGATACTCACCCATACTAGTGGCAGTTTTTTCCATTCTTGATGCGTCTTCTAGTATACATAAAACACAGTGTGGACATGTTAACGAGGTAAAGAAAAAAATTTCCACCTTTGGTATTTTTTGTCTTGGGGTGAAACTTATTCCCTTCACATCACTTGAGAGCACTAAAATGGTATAGAAGTTAATATTTGCACAGCTGTACACCAGCTGTGTTTATAGCGGTAATATAAGACTTATGCCCTCAGGACTAACGAGGAAACGACAGGTTTGTCTTCTCAGTAATCTTTGTCATGTGGGGCTTTTCCAAAAGATTAACATGTCAAGACATGGAATTACACAGTCTGATCATAAAGGAATAAAAGCAGATAAAGGTGCAATGTTGTTGCTGGAAATACCAATAAACTGGGACAGAGCTGTACTTAATAAGTTACTGACTGACACAGTTTGAACCACAAACAAAAGCATATCTGACCCAACTACTCAAAGATCACATATGATTTTTTTAACACCCTTTTATGGCCTGTGCTGAGATGACAGAACACAATGTAAGACTGTCTATATATGTAAGAGCACACCTCCTTGTAAAGTGCAGTGTTCTGGTTTTCCACCGCTGTCAGTACTGCTGTGACATAAGAGTCAAAACAGCTATTAACACATTTACAGAGAACATAAATGTCTGCAGTAAGGTAAAAGTTAATGGAAGATATTTAAATTCTGATATTGTAAATACAATAAGCATGAGGAAGAGTTGAAGTAAAACAATCCCGTCTTAAGTCGAACCTCTTCACCCCATTCACAGACAGAAACATTTTTTTAGTGTGTGCATGGGTCGGCTTTGTGGTAAAGCGTTTCTCTGTGTGAGCAGGTCCGCTTTGGTAGCAGTGTGAGTTTTTGTGCTTGTGTGCGGTGTGAGTTTCTGTGGTTTCGTTGTGTGGAATGTGAGTGGGCCACTGACAAAGCATGTTGTTCATCAGAAAGCCATTGAGAGCAGAGGGAGGATGGATTTACAGCACCGCTGACGCACTGCTAGTAAACATACACACAAACAACTACTACTGTATTATACGTGACTGAGGCTCATTTGTAAATTCTTAAAGGCATAGTCTGACATTTAGGAAGTATGCACGGTCATTTTTAAAGAAAGTTTTACAACTTTTAAAGATCACTAATGAACACATTGAATGTAATTTGTTGAATGCATACTGCATTAAAGCAACACATCGTTTCAAACTATGTGACTCTGGGTTGCGTGCTGGACTTTTTTTTTTGGCTGAGTGATCCAATTCCCTGGAGTTTTGTTGTCTCTCTAAAATCTTGACAGGAAACCAACTCGCCCTCCTTTGCGCTGACTGGTGGTAGTTTCACTTTTATGGCACAGACACCAGAGTGGTATAGATTCTGCTCAACTCACAGCAGGAAATCAAATCCATATATTCCCTAGTCCTTCAATAAACATTTTTTTTACTAGGACATGTTGCCAATTAATGAAGGGCCATCTAACATATGTCATGATTTAAGCTATTTCCTTTGATTTGTACGTAGCTAAATCTTCCCAGAACTAAAACAGGTGATGACGCCGCTACAGTTGGTGAGGCAGTGACTTCGTGGTCACTGACACATATCTGCTGGCAGCAAACGTGTGTTTGGTCATGTTTTAATAAGTAACTACCTCAATGCTACCAGCAAAAAAACCCACAGACACTCTCACACTGTTTGGAATATCTAAGAATTGTTGTAGGATCAGATTCACAGCTGTCTCATCTCTCTGCCGTAGTCTATTATTATATGTGAGCCTAAAAATATTACTCTCACCTGTTTGGACTGGACTATTTCAGGCACTCTGTGTGTACAAATGTTACAGATTTAGTTGTTTAACTTGCTTAAAAGCAAAAAAAGGTACTGTGTCAGTCATCTAGACTAAAGAAATATGT
Organism: Acanthochromis polyacanthus; assembly: GCF_021347895.1. Taxonomy (NCBI): domain Eukaryota; kingdom Metazoa; phylum Chordata; class Actinopteri; family Pomacentridae; genus Acanthochromis; species Acanthochromis polyacanthus. The sequence continues at coordinate 15,700,159 of NC_067122.1, forward strand.
CTTTGCACTTTTCAAGAGGAATCTCCGTGCGAACTTCAGCAAAATGTAAAAGATTATGTGAGAACAAGAAATAAAAAGAAATCAGGCATCAGTTCCCATAATGCTTGGCTAATGCTTGCTGGTAATTCACAGTATGCACTTCCACATATACAGATCTATATGGAATGGACTGCTTTAAGGCAGCAGATCTGAAGACATTGTGGAAGATGACAGGAACTGCTGCCCAGATTAAATATTTTCCCCTGATGAAGCTCGGTAAATCGCGTTCATCGGTTGGTTTAACAAATTCTGCGTTCATCTCAGAGAGTTATGCTGCCACTGCAGTACTGGACGATGAAGCAGGCTACATCAGACAGCATATGAGCAGGAAAATGTGAAGATGTGATCAGTGCACGAATGAGGAAGAGAGTGACATAAAGATGAGACTTCTTTCTCGCCACTCCTCAGCAGCATGAAATGACACTTGTGTTTGCCTGGCGACAGTCAAGAGCTGCTTTATGCACTTTATAAATGTTGCATAAAACATGCACAGTGGACAGAGGTCCTGATTAAGTGACAAGATAGTAACAACAGACAGTAAAAAAAATGACATATGGCAGGCCTTTCTATACCAGCTTTCCAGACAATCTTCCAGTAGATGCGGATGAATTTTATGCTCTATCGGGTTAACAGAGGGCTTTTACAAGGCTCAATAGGTGCAGTTTAATGGAAGCACACAGTAGAGGGGTTAAAGATGGATGGTAAACACTAGCACTGAGTGAACACTGGAAATTGAAGGACTATATTTTTATAGTCATTTAAAAAAACACTGAGAACAAAATCAATGAGACCTTGATACCTTAATCAATATGTGGGGATGTGTCAGTGACCAGAGATGCTTATCAAGGCTTTCCATTCATATTATCCACCTCTTTCATTATCTATCAAGACGGAGAGTTGAATCTGCAATAAGTACCTCCTGCATTATGTTCTCTTTGCTTTGTTGACACAGACAAATTATTGTTACAGTATTGACTGAGTAAATGAAAAGGCAGGGCTGTCGAAATGTCCAGCTGATGTGACTAATAATTCAATCTGACTGTCTTCCCCTTCAGTTCAAACAGTTTTTCCAGTTCTAATCGAGTAGATTACAAGGCTTTGTACCACCATTGCTTGTCATCTCTCGTGTCAGTTCCAATTCCTTGGCAGGTTCTCCAGGATCCGGCGTCGGTGTGAAGGGTTTGTTACTCCTGCAGCACACAGGTCCTCCTCAGTGATGCCACTGTGGAAGACAAAGAATGTGGAATCTGACTTGATTGAATTTTTTTGTAAACTGCATGTGGTGTCAGTGTCTCTATACAGCTACAAGAAATCACACACCAATTACAGCTTAATATTAGGGGAAATACGTCATTTTTTTTCCATTGGTTCTTTACCTCAGAGGAAGTGTTTCACATTTTCAAGTCGGTCATAAAACATTCTTCACATGCCCATACAATGTAAGATTTTTTTCAGTGCCACAAGCATTCCTCCTTTTCAACCAGCCATGAAAAGAAATGTGCTTCCATGGGAAGCCTGCATTCCATTTATCCTAAACTTTATCGCTAGTTCAAGGTTCCCCATCCGAGAGGTTTCACAGAAACAACAGCCAACAACTATCTGCCATGAAAAGGAAAAGAGAAGTGACAGCATTTCAAAAATGAAGCCGCACTTTCTCTGTGCGTGTTGTAATCTGAGCTTCTCTGTTCTATATTTTGGCAGCCGGTCCAGCTGGGCGTGCATGTTAGTCCCTCCCTTTGAAACTGTTGACCCTTCCTACATTTATAAACAGAGCCAAAGTGACCTCTCACACTGCATGGTTAAACTGAAAGTGCAGGCCAGAGCACTCAGCTGGTGCCCTTGAAAATCTAAGAATAAAAGAAACAAGTATATTTATGGTATTTGCTTACTGTATGTGCACTTGTTTCATTCCAGCTCAGTATGAGAGTCTGTTCTTTTATCTCTGTTTTGCTCTGACCGACAGTTTACTACGACAGCTCATGTACATTTGTTTTACTTGCAGTACATCATACCCTCACGTCGAAAAAGACACACAAAGGCGGGAGTAGATGCAGCAAAGCAAAGGACATGAGAATTGAAAGGCACAGTTTTTTTTTCTTTTTTTATTCTCATATACACATCCTTTGCGGTTTTATATGAAACACAAAGGAAGGAGGATGTGTGGCCGACACAGCTGTGCATATTGTATACAGCACCTTTAATATCTTCGTTGAGCCTAAATCATATCAAATTGTATATTCTAATGTCTTTTTTGTAACACTATCTCTCTCATGCTGCTCAGGAAGAAGATACTGTCTGGGGTAACAAAAAGGGGGAATCTGGAAATAACTCTACACTGTGATTGGATTTATTTTAGCTTGGGTAACTGCGCCGGGGGTCTAGTTGCTAACCTGACAGCAAAGCTCATCTTAAAAAGATGAGCTTGACTGTTACAGGCAGAGTAGTAATTTGAAGAGACCTTCTACTGATTACTGCGACTGGCTTGTGACCACCAAGGCCATCTCCACGAGCAAGTATACATTAAGACGTATAACTTGCATCATGTGCCCTATGTTTTCATTTCAAACACAAATTCACCACAGAGTAAAGAAGAAATCAAGTTGTGCTTTGAAAAGAAGAGAAGCAAGCACAATGTCTCAGTGATGAAGTCAATGCAGGGATGCCTGTAGTTGCTGTTCTTGTAATGGGTACCAGAAAGCTCAGTGAAATTCAAAAGACTAAAATATGCAACATTTCCCTTATGTGTGCTTTTTCCACTTCATCCAATTTTAATCTTGGTTTTAATTCAAAAGAAAAAACATTTAGATGCTAAAATGAGGCATGTCTGGGGGCATTTTTTAGACTGGTGTTTGTATTAGCATTGCAGTCTGTCACACTCCAAACTCACTTCCACACAAGCTCCTTCACCTTTGTTCAAATTTCTGTCCTAAGAAACAGCAAAAAATCCCCATGTCTGTGTAAAAACAGTAGTCACATTATTTGCCTGTAAAGTGACATACATCTAGCCTAGCCGCGCTAGACCCAGGTCTGAAGACGCAAGGGTTTAGGAACTCTCGACAGGGAGGGAGGCGGGCTAAAAGGTTGTCTTTCAAATCACTCTGCAGCAATTGGGTAGGTATACAACCAATCAGCGCAACGAATAGGCTGACGTAGTTCCTAGAGCACCGGAAATCAGAGGATGCGGGAGTTCGGTGAAGCCTTATTTATCTTTCTTATCTTATCCTTTGTTTATCTTTCAAGTTGAATTTTAGCTTCAAATCTTTAAGGGCTGTGGCCAAAGCCGAGTCGAAAGATAACTGTTTATTGTGCGCAGCCATCTTCTTGTCTATCCTTGTTTCTATGGTTGTTTCCGGTTGTTTCCGTCAGAATCGTCGCGCCTCTGTCGTCACTTAGTTACGCCCGCCTTCTGACTCTACACTTCATGGTGATTCGTTTTAGGAGCATCCAACCTCGAGGCTTACCAAGGGTAACTAGACCGACCCTGGCAGAGAATTAAATTCGTTGCCGTGGGTTGTCTAGCGCGGCGAGGCTAATATACATCAATACTGAGACAAAACAGTTTTACCTGAAATAATCCAGATCATCCCAGCCATTGAGGCTGAGTCCCAGAGTGTATTTTTGAAGACCCAGAGCACTGAGAAGCTCCCGCACAGTCTCTGGTGCACCTTTCAGGACAGACACCTGCATTGAGGTAAAATAGACAAAATTTCTACAAGGAACCAAGCGTAATATCTTTTAACATCTGTGTTTGATAGTGACGTCATACCTCTTTCTCCCAGCTGTAGCCTCTATCTCCATGTATGGAAGGGCCATTTCTATAATTTGACCTCTTGTTGCGTATAGAAGGGCCTCTCTGCTCTGTGGGGAAGAAGTCTACTTCACTGAGAGACTTGGCAATTTGCAAAGCAGTGAGTGAGTTGTCTCCTGTCGGCCCAAGAGGCTGCTGATCCACCATCCACGAAGTAGAGGTCTGACAATGTGCTAAGCGAGTGGGAGCGTAGGGGAAAGCTGACGGTGCCTTGGCTGCTTGAATAGGATTACTCCTTTCTGGAGGAAGATGATGTCGTCCACATCTGGCTTTTTCCCTGATGATTGCTGAGTGATTCATATACAAGTTCCTCACATTGCTTTCCGGCTTTATGGAGTCCTTAACAACAGTTTTACTCTGGTATTTATCTCTAGGTTGTGCAGTCTGTTCCTGGTACTGTGAGGTGGCATTACTTGAGGGTGGATGTATGGGAGATGCGTTTTGGGCTGGAAAAAGCTGATAGGAGGAGTTGGTTTGGGACATATGGAGGTCATTGGTTGGAGTGCAATGAGGCAGGATGGCTGGAATCTCAATCTCTGTAAAGTCTGACCTTCTACAGGGCCTCCTGTTAAAGCCATGCCGCCCTGACACTTTTGGTAGCTGCAAGGCCTCATTACCAGACCAGATCACCTGAGGGTCTCTTCGCTGGGGGAGAGCCTCCTCCGTCCTGTGTGCCACAGAAACACCTTCAAAGATGAAGTAGGCAGGGTTGGTGTAGCTGCTCGGAGTTAGTTTGAGAGGGACTGCGGTGGGCCTGCAATGAAAACACAAGTCTGGAAGTCTGACAACTGAATGTCGATCTTGCAAAATGTGGCTTTAATTCTTACTCATTTTCTTCTCAAGATATGTTTGAAATGTATTTAAAATGTGATCCTTAGCTCTGACTGGAGTCATTGTAAGTGTTTAACCTAAAGTGTCCTTGTGCTAAAATAAAAAAGCACGTCTACATTAATGTGGACTTGTAGTTACAGACGCTGATGACAAAATACAATCCAGTAGGCTAGTTTGAAGGCTTTTACAATGTCAAACACTGCAAAATAGTTTTTTATAGCTTGACTTTAAAGATCATGTAATGTGAAAATCCATTCATATCGTGTTTTGTATGCCATTCAGAGAGGGCAGCTGCCTTACAGTCAGTTTTTTTTTTTACTATCTAGAACTGCTGCTGCTAACTCTGAAACATCTCTTCATAGCCATGTATGGATACTAATTTTATAACTGCAACAGTGTTTGAAAAAGTTACTGTACATGAGTTGAAAACAGTTGTGCAATGAATTTGGTGATATTTCCATGTAAAATGAATGTTCAACGAGAAAGTTAGAATCGACAAAGTCCTGGTTTCACACATTCAGATTCAAGTCCATTAGACGCTGTGCAGCCAGCTGCTTTGTTCTAAGCTGACAATCACGGAGGCAGAGAGAGTGTTTTTCCTGAAGCGGGCGTGGACAGCAGCAGCTCACTTTTATTTAAAGCTTACCATTCACTGAAACAGCCTGCTCAAAACATGGCTAAAGCCAGGAGTTATACAAAAACTTAATATTTTACAATCTTTGCAGTATCTTGAGCTGAAAAATTGAAAAAAAACACTCTGGGGACATATAGGACTTGTCTTAATTTGTTAAAAAGGAGTATGACATGGGACTTCTGAAGTTCATAAATTTTCTTGAAACTGAAGTGCTTGAAACTGTAAAAGTCCCATAGTCATTTCACATTTCATTGTACAAGGAAACCATGAATGTATGAATCTGACAGATTAGTGTAGCTGCCAGATGATACAGCTGTGCAAAAGGACAAACTTTTTCAGGAAATTTGAGTTTTTGATTACAGGCCAGTGATGAAACTTCAAATGTTGAAATAGATGCTTTATATTCTTAGTGTTTAACATTTTTATCAAAAAACAAACCAATAGAATGATGGGTTATTCACAGTTGTTCCAATACCCTTTAGATCATATATACTGTAACACGTAATCCCTGCTCAAGGCTAATTAGACTGGGAAAGAATTCCTGAACTAAATCCTAATTTCCTCAAAACAGCAGGCAGTGGAATGTGAATTGAACTTCAAGTGTAATACGTGGAAAAAATGTCCTCACAACCACAAAATGATTTGCAAACCTCCTGAACAACATATTGTTCAAGGAAAGAGGATATGTGATATTGCTGAGAACTGGGTGATTTTTTCAAAGAGCCCTAAGGAACCCCTTCTTAAGAACTGGTGGCTTTCCGCTGGTTTACACTGATGCTCAAAAACATTTCAAGGTCCTCACCTGTTCATTGGGATCCGTGTAGTTGCAGGAGACATGTGTCCCCTCCCAGGACTTTTATCGTCTTTCTCAAAACAGAAGATCTCTGAAAAAGTCAAATTACAGGAAATAACTACTTTCGTAAGTGGCATGACTTCTTCAGTGTGTGTGGTGAAAGTACGCCAAAGGTTACTGCGAGTTTGCAGTCACACAGCTTGTGGTGTGTGTGTGTGTGTGTGTGTGTGTGTGTGTGTGTGTGTGTGTGTGTGTGTGTGTGTGTGCGGTGCCTGACCTGGTGGGGTATAATACCCATCTGTCCTGTTTCAGTGTCTCAGGATGCATCTGGTCAGTCAATCAGAGGCCAAAAGAGGAAGCAGCCGATAGATACCAGCAAGCGCAAAGCCAAGCCAGGGATCATTGAAGAACCAAATAGAGGAAGCAATGTGAGACTCACAAGAGAGTCCAAGACCCAAGTGACAGTGTAGAAGAAAGCTTAGTAGGAAGTGATAGTGCAAGCAGGGCAGAAATGAGGAAAAAGCCAGTTTCGGTTGACCCACCATAGATCTTCTCCCGTGTTCTCCGCCTGTCTTTGGGCACGTGGACCCTGACCCATCCTCGTATGGAGCCCATCTCCTCACCTCGGTGACACAAAAATGTCTCAAACTGCTCTGATGCACCAGTGAGCGAGCGCAGAGCCACGCAGCATTCACCTATAACAAAGACATGTATGAATTACTGATCGGATGAATGGAACGGTTCATTTATATAAAACTGACTTGATGTATCACATTTGAGGAAGGCCACTTACAAGGCCAAGTAATTAAATTTATCACAATCAGTTCAGAATACTGTGAATATCAAATCTGTGCATATTTGTCATATATAGATTGTTCTTTCTGCATTGGAGAAGAAACACAGTTCGGTCGAAAAAACTGTAAAATGTAAAGTTTTAATACTGAGCACCATGAAAGCAATACCATTATGCAGGACGGAGGACGTATTTACATATTTTACTGAAATGAAAGTATCAGTACTACATGGTTAAAATATTTCTGTTACAGTTTAAGGTACTGCACTGAAACAAGAACAGATCAGACAAGAACAGCTTCTTCCTCATTGTCAACACCCTAATAAACAGCTGAGCCATTCTTCCACACCTATACAATATAAAAATGTATATGTACATTATTTTTACACTAAGAACAGCATTCTCTGCTTTTTGCACTGTATTATCACTATAGCAATTGTCATTTTGCATTACTGTGTTTCTAAATTCTTTTTAAATATTTAAATATATGTACATAATTCTAATTTATTTTATTACTACTATTTTTTTTGTCTTTTCTTCTTTCTATAGCTATTTCATTGATCTCTTTCCTTACTTTTAGGGTGACACAAAACAGTCAAATCCAAATTCCTTGTATGCCGTGTACGTACTTGGCCACTAAAGCTGATTCTGAGCCTGAAACTATACTTACGCATTTTTAACTATGTAAATATTATCACAAAAATCTACCAAAAGTGTTCAAAGTAAAAGCACTAAAGACAGATTGTAAATAAATCCGACCAACCGTATGACTCAAAACCGTCGCATGACTTCACGGACAACAGCAGGTGTTGGTCCTGAAGATACTCCATATCAGACATTACTGGAAAGAGCTATGCCAGACATAAACAAACCACAAGTTAGCAAAAAGATTTAAATAACAAACAGTACTTTAAACTATTTCCAGATGGGCTGAGCCTCTGACCTTTGGCAGTTGTCTGAATGACCAGCCCAGTTTGAGAAACCCGGGAACATCACAGCTCTGTAAGTCATTCTCACTGGAGCGCCGCGTCTCTGCAGTGAAAGATACGATGCAATTTCTGCTACTGTCATATAAAATGCTTCCTAAAAATATATTCTTGACATGCCAACATACCTTCAAGACATGAGGAATGAAATTCAATGAAGAACTTTGCCTTGCTTGCCGTCTTTACAATGGCCTCAATGCCTTCAAGCTCAATCCAGGCCTTCTCTGGGCTGGAATTTGATTCTGTTTAAATTTTTAAAAACAATACTGTTTACTTAATGAAAGGATTCAGGTATATTCTATCCATTCACATCTAAAGGGCCACAACTATCACAGCACCTGTTTTGGGGCTGGACGGTGATGCCACTCCCACTTGGAATGTGGCAAAAACAGGTGAGTGATCACTTGTGAAGATGTCATCTGTGCAACCTGGTAAGAGACAAACCATTAAAAGACATTATTATTCCATCCATCCATTATCTATGCACTGCATAATGCTGATGAGGGTCAAAGGGGGCTAGAGTCTATCCCAGCTGACTTAGGGTGAAGGCAGAAGACACTCTGGAGAGGTCACCAGTCTATCACAGGGTTACATATAGAGAAACAATCATAATCACACCTATGGACAATTTAGCATCATCAATTAAACTCAGCATGTTTTTGGACTGTGGGAGGAAGCTGGAGAAAACCCACGCATGCACAGGTAGAACAAGCCATCTCCACGCAGAAAGATCCCAGGCCGGGACATGAACCAGGGATCAACCTGCAAGACCTGAGCTTCTGTTTCTGGCAACAGTGCTAACCACTGACTCCACTGTGCAGCCCACACATTATCATTATACTTTCAAAAACAACACTGAATACAGAGAGGTGACAAAATAAAAGAAGCGACATTAAGTGTCTTTGTAAGGTACAGAGCCATCATGCTATGCCAGCAACCTTGGTACCTTGGCATTAATTGTTTCAGTCTCTGGAACTCTACTAGAACATTATTCCTCTAAATGATGGTAGTGAAGAACGCCGTCTAACATGCCAATCCAAATAGAGAGCTGGTGACTATGAAAGCCATAGTATAACATCATAGAGATGTTTCATCATAGGGTTAATGTGATCCTACAATGGTTCAGGGTTTTCCTTTAATTTGTCACCCATCTGTTTCTTCTATGTGCCGTGGCTACTATTATGTAACAGCACTGTCAGGCTCGTGAGCTGTCGAGCACTAATTCCACAGATGTGTCAAAACATTACTTATGAGGCATAGAATTGTTCTGCTACTACCCGGTAATTGTGATGTTTTGATAGTTTGCTGAGGTTAGTCAGAAACCGAAGCTCAGGCTGCATTTGAGGAAATGACTCTGTTTCTTTATGCGCCACAGGCCAGGATGGAGGGTTGACCGTTACTCATTCTCATGGCTGTTCTCATTTCACAGCGGTACAAATGAAAAAAAAAAAAGACCACAAACATCTAATTTAAGAAAGCTGCAAAAAAATGTTGTGACTTTACCACTGCCCAGTCTTTACTGCTCCCATACATACCGTGTATGCTTTATTTAACATTTTTCTAGTTGAAGTTTTTTTTTTTTTTTTTTTTTACAAAAAATCTCCACATCTTACCATATGCAGAGCAGATGATGTGTGTCTCTGGGTAGGACTTCCACAGAATCCTGTCACACCATGATGGAACATTGACTCGCACCTGTGAAACACATTTAGTTACACTATAATCAGAACTGCACTGTTTATTTGCATGTTAACAAATGAAATTGCCAGATAAAAATATAACGTATTCACTGAGGCATGGCGTCATTCCCGCTATGCCAGACATTCCTGATTTAGACAGGAGGTTCAGAATTAACCTATTTTTAGTGACCGGAGCAGCTGCAGTCAAAGTTACATATCTGTACAGACCTCGGATTAAGTTACAAACAAATGATCTTAAGAAGTGTATGCTTAGAATGTTCTTAGGGTATTTTCTTTGTTGTTGACCCCTGCCATACCGTATGTATTATATATCTACTAGGGCTGGACCCGAATATCCCGAATATACCGCTACGGTGGTATCCGGATATTAATTTTGGTATCCGAATATTCGCCGCCCCCCCACATCGGCTCATATCAGGGCTCATCTCCTCGTGTGATCACATAAACATATACACATATGTCTATGTGATCACCCCTTCCTCCCCCCAGACGAAAATATTCGGAGCTTGTCTCTTCCCTTCGCCTTCGGCCCACTTCGGCTCATCCCGGTTCATTCATTCGTGTTTGTTACCACCACCCAAATGGCCAGGTGGCTGCCGACTCTGACGTCACGCTTCACTTCATTGCATAAACACAAGACAAGATGCTGAAGACCTCTGCTGTTTGGGAATTCTTCAGTTTAACTGAAGACAAAACGAAGGCAAAATTTGGACCCGGGAGACCAGACGAACGGATCCAAATATTCGGGCCGTCTCCGCCACAGCCTCCCCCCTGGCCCTTTCAAGTTCAGCCAGAAATTCTCAGTTGGACTGAGGTTTTGGCTTGGCTACTCCAGAGCATTCATCCGGGTGTCTTTAAACCATTTCTCTGTAGCTTTGGTTGTACACTTTTTGTCGTTGTCTTGTTGGAAGAGAAATTGCCTCCCAAGTTGCAGTTCTCTTGTACACTGGATCAAGAAGATTTCCTTATACTTTGCTGCTTTAATTTTAACATCTGTCTTTACAAGCTTTCAAGGGCCTGTAGTCAAGAAGCATCAAAATATGATGATGATGATGCCACCGCCATGCTTTACTGTTAGGGTGATCTGTTTGTGATGATGTGCAGTGTTTGGTGCCTGTCTAACATACAGCCTAGTCTGATGGCCAAAAGAACCTTCTTCCAGTTGACTTATAAGCCTCATATCCATCCTCAGACTTTTCAATAGATTTTTCACGGAGTTGTTTGGAGTGTTCCTTTGTGTTCATGGTGTAGTTTCAGCCATCAGTACTGATTCACCAGTGACTGGACCTTTCCGATACAGGTGTTTTTCTACCACAATCGCTTGGGACACATTAACTTCTTCAGATAATCTCCATATCATCAGTTGTGTGCCTCCTAGGACCAAGTGGCTGTACCTGTGTTAAGTTAGGTGAGTCACTTTAAAGGGGGTGAATACTAACCCAAACACTGATTTTGAACATTATATTCTTAATTATTTGACATTACTTTGTAGAAATCACTTTTCACTTTGACATGAAATAGCCTATCTTGTAAAAAAAAAAAAAAAAAAAAAAAGGATTAAAATTTCCCATGATTCAACATTAGGAAGCCAGAAAAAAGGGGGGGGGGGGGGGGGGGGGTCACTTTTTATAAGTACTGTAGTGTCTCCAATACCTATGGATGGAAAGTATGACAAAAACCAATGAGAAAATGTAATTTTTAACATGATTAAGATACAAAATAAGACAAAGAGAAACCTTTATGCAAGACATTTCAGACTGTACCAGCTCAAAAGACACTGAAAGACGTGGAGCCATGCCACTCGTGTGAGTAAAACCTTTGATGGACTTGAGCAATTCTTAAGTCTGTCCCACAATTGCTGGAAATTACATTCATGTATTGTGCTTATTGTGGACATGCATCCTCTGTCCTGTGTCTGACAGAATTAATTTTGATACACCATTGTCTTTTTCTGATGTGTTTCTGACTAAACAGAAATTACTCACCCCTGAGGTCTTGTACTTTTGCCACAAGTAGCAATCTCTGGAGCCCCGTTCATACCGATAAGTGGGTGGAAATGCAATCTTCTCTTCCTCTTAACAGTGGAAAAAAAGACAAAAGAGTAAGAGAAGCAATGTACTGTATTTTTATTTATCAAGTATTTTGTAAAACAGCATTTTAGTTTTATACAACAACTGTGTGATACAGTAATGAGAGCTTTCAATGGCGAACAGGAGCAAAACTGAAACTCACTAAAATTTAGAAAGGCCTTCCTCTTGTGTCTCTCTCGGGTTAGTTGGTCTGCGCACATTAGCTCCTCAAATTCCCTTTTGGAGACATGTTTCAGGATGTCCTGGAGTGAGTAAGCACCAGAAAGAAGCAGTAACGTTATTGTGTTGGATTTCTCAAGAACAACAAATGATACAGAAAGGAAAGCTGTCGGTCTGACCTGTACGTCCAAGTCGAGCCTGTAGTTGAGGTCTCCACACCAGAAGAGATGAGTGAAACGCAGGCTGATGTCAAACGCTCCAAGCTGTTTGTCACCCAGAGAAAGCAATCTGAGGATATCCACAAAATTCTGGTTCCTCCTGGATGGTAAAAACATTGCAAGGCAGACATACAATTTTAAAAGAGCCTTGAATTAACACAGGAGTACACACACTTCACACATAAATACACACAATTCACCTGAGGACTTTCTCACTTCCAGAGGTCAGGTGACAGTTGACAAAGCCAAAAGACGTCCCATTGAAGAGAAAGGAAATGCCAACTGCTCCCTTGTTTCCTGAAACAAAAAGACATCAGTAATTTTTGTTCTTCTTAATCATGGATTGACATTTTGAGCTTTTGGCCAAGATGTTGTGAATTGTCTTTATTTGCACTGAGTGTCTGTGACAGTGAGATCATGCAGAGCGGCCTACCCAAAGTGTTCCCTAAGCCAGTCTTCACGCTGGCTGTGCTCACATGACTGATGCGGCTCTCATGCTCTGGCTTCACGAACACCGCCAGCCTCATATTCCAGAGGGACTGCACTGCCACCTACAGGACATTATCCCACATTACAATAATTGGCAACAGTTTCCAAACAACTTGGGAGGCCCTCCACTGAAATCAGTTTTACATGAAGGTCCAAGCCCTTTAAAATTCTGGAAAACATATTTTCATCATTGCACTTATACCAAACAATAAAAAAGAATGACTTCATGGAAAATATAAACTTTTTGAGACTGAAATGAAAGGATTGACCCAACTATTGTTGTATACTACTCTAAATTAGACTAGTTTGTATGTATAATGGCTGTGCTTCATGCTTTACACGGCTATATATTGAAATAAGTCTTGTTGATATTCATCTAACTAGTCCAACAAATGAAACTAATAATGTGATATATCGCACTCAAGACCAGAAACATTATAGTAGATCAAAGTTTTAAAAAATAAAGAGCAGTAACATTAGATGGCATAATATTGGATAATGTAATTTTATCTTTGCACAGCAAACAGGAGGAATGTTTAAAGAGCATGAACGCTGGAGATTTCTGTGATTTGGGAAAGTGAGATGAGCTTTGAATCAGATTTAAATGGCTGCGTTAACAGCTTTAACAATATACATCAGGAATTGGAGGAATGAGCCAAATAACTGCAGATAACCTGTCACTGGGTTCAGCTTCACCCTGGACCTAACATGATCAAACATTCGGTGTGTGTTTTCAGTTTGCATATTTATTAAACATAAAATAATAATAAACTAATACAATTATGAAAAATATGAGTAAATTGGTTAATCTTTGTGCAAAAACAAGTGCTGTAAACCTTGACTTGTTCTAAAAGAGTATTCTGATAATTTTGCATGTCACTCCTATTATATTAACAGACTCACAATGTACAATAAAAAACAGATTCAAACTCAATTATGACAATCTATCAGACTGTACAGCTCCCTCTAGAGCTACAAAGTATTATAAACTATTTTCACATGTGCTGTGGTGTCCCTCTAGTCCTGTAAACAGACTTTAATGGATAAAATTAACCGGTTTTCCTCCTTAAAATATTCTAGGAATTTAAACTTGTGAATGTTTCTCTAATTAAATATTCTAGCTTTATAACTAAAGATCCCCATTTAGACCGAAGACTCATATTATAAATTTTGAAAAAATGAGGAATTACTTGTTTGAAGTCAGTGTGGGTATAGCTGCGAAGGGTAGCTTTGATATGCTCTGTCCACTCTCTCTCCCCCTGTGGGTTTTCCTGCGTCCCCAAAGCGTAGACGTCATGAGGGAGCAAAGCTGTCGACTCATCAGGGGTGTGTCCCAAACCACAGCAGGTCACCCACGTCTGCAGGCTTCGAGGAGGTGGGGAACTACCTGAATGCACATAACGCAACAAATACATCAGCAGAAATAATCCCCTTATTCCGATTCAGAAAATTCATCAGCTTTCTGTGGCATGACGGTGACAAACACCATCTCCACATTAATAGCTACCCATATTCCAGGTGCCAACAAACACAGAGACCACGTCAGGTTCACTCCGCTGAGAGTGCCTGGTTTTCATCAGCTGGAGCAGCTGGCAGAAGGAGTCACATTTCTGAAAGAGATGACAGTGAATTACGGTAAGAGACATAGCAGATTTCAGTAATTAATGAAACCCGTTATTGTTGCCTTACCCGTGCACTCTCAAACGTCATCTCCCTCGGTGTGTTGTGGTGACTGTCAACCACCATGCGTACCTTGGCTGGACTGCTCTGGAACTTGACAATCTGAAGGACTGACAGACAGGAAACATGCCAACAGACACACATACTTAAATAGATGTATAATGCATATATACTTATACAACACAATGTATTTGCAGGCAATAGAATAGTTAAACACTCTATAAAGTAAACATTTTCTTACTTCTGTCATGTGAGACCCTCTCTATACCAAATGAACCAGCCTTCCTGTCAAAAAGCAGCACTCCCGTGTCCACATCTACAGAAACAGTTTGTCTGCCATATCTCACCATCTTCACCTGCACACACAAAGAAAAACTGCATTTACAGAAGCAGAAATCTGATGATTTGTCTTTCTTTGCATCATCTTTTTAAAAGACAAAGTGTATGAAGCGCCTTTTTCACCCTGATTCACCTGAAAGGAGTGGACCGGCAGCTGTCTGGCAGTGTTCTTGAAGGGAGTTACGTTGGTGGGAGCTGGTTCAGGAGGAGGAGGGCTCGGATGCACTGCCAGATTGTGATTTGTCACAGCATCTTGTAATGCTTTTAATACCTTCATGGACAGAGGATATTGCAGTGTTACAATCTAACTATGCTTTAAACATGCATGTTCAGGTTCAACAAAAACAATTAACGCAACAGTTTGAAACAGTTGTTTTGAGTTGTAATGAAATTATATTTATACCAAAAAGTTATACTAGGTTAGAAGGATGAGTCTTTTCTCTACAATCAATTGTATTCTATATAACCAATTAATTACTGGTAGTAAAAACACTAGCTTTTATGTCTTTCAGAACTTGAAATCCTTATCTTAAAGTCAACAAAAATGAAGCTATAAAGCAAATTTAATGAATTTATTATGAATTGCATTTAGTTTTAATTAATTTCAGTTTAAATTACACACAACATTACGTTGGTGTAATTATTATTAGAACGTTAATATGTAGTGTTGTCTATCACAAACAGGATTTGTTTTGTTTTTGTCACGGTGAAAATAATATCAGCCGTAAATACTTGAACACTGTCACTAAAGCTAAACAGTGGAACTTATCAATGTCCTAATGGTACTCTAGAAACAAGACTGCTAAAGATATTGAAACTTCATGGCAACAAATGCTGCTAAATAGTTTATAAAAGAATGAATAATTCTCCTAAATACAGCTATTCTGGTAAATCTTTAGAACAGTAGCAGTAATATGAACACACCTTTTTCTCCAAGGAAGACAGGAGGCTGACCAAAGCTGAAATCTTACACAACAGACTGTCCATCTCCATCTCTGGACCCTTGTTCCCAAAACACAAGACAAAAGGCACAATGAGATTGTATAAAGAGATGGATCGGTTGCCAGTTGAGAAATATTACAATTAGTTCTTGCTCTTATAAAAGCATAGGCTGTGCTTCACCTGTGCCTTGGTGGGTGTTAAAGAGCAGCTTGGATGGTCAAAGACTTTGGCCAAAGTTTCCAGACTTGAAAGAGTCAGATCAATCTCACTGCAGAAGTGATTAATGCACAAACTGAGTTTAATAATCATAAATAAATACACATAAACTTGTCAAAATAGCTTTGGAGTGTAGGGCATGTAGCAATTTTTAAAACATAACAGTTCACACTGCAAACTGCTCCTACTGGTCATTTTAATTTCATCATTAAAATGGAGTGCAATAAGAGAATGCTAACCTGTTTAGGCCCTGGCACGCAGCACCCAGAGTACGCTTGAGGTGGCTTAGAGTTGTCGCCCCTTTATGCACATTCTCAATGTCGAGAGGCAGTTCACTGAAGAGGTAGTCATTAAGCAGGCCAATCACCTCACCTGCAGTACTGTTGGCAAACACAACAGGTAGAATACAGACTGTAATACTCTATGGAGTCAGTTATTTATGTTCTCTGGATATTGTTGTTGCTTATGTTTAATCTACTAGCAAAAAAATCTCTTTGCAATGTGTAATAAACTGTAGACCAACCGCAAGAGAGATTTTGGTACAGAGCATAAGTACACTGTTTAGTAATAGGACAAAAAAATGTCAAAAGCGGACGCAGTGTTTCACAAGTTGTTTCTATGCTTCATTGCCAACAGGTGCATATGTCAGTGAAAAATGTTGTTTGGTAGTGAACATATTAATGTAACACTCAGCTTAGAGTTCAATTCAATAAAGAGCCGCAAGCTGAAAAACACTTGCATGTATAAATCTATTTGATACTGACGTGCAAAATATCAAATTAGAAACACAGATTGTGCAACATAGAAGAGTACTTTTCAGAAAACACCTCTGAGTTATCCTCTTATCAAGCGGACTAAATATACCTGGATGTGTTCAGTTCTTGCAGCTTATCCAGGATTAGGGTGTGAGGGGCTGGTTTTGCTGGTGGTCCTGTGAAAGGCACTGTGCTGACAGCAGCTGGAGTAGGAGGCGGCTTCTCATCATCTGTTCATACACGAAACATAAAAACCAACATTAATGCCAAGCAAATAATACTGTAGCCCTAAGAGGAGGATCTTAGGCAGTTTATTACAAATATTTATGGACAGTTTTTATCTTTTGTATTAATTATAGTATATTTTACAGAAACTGAACATTTTGATGGCCCACCTGAGCTCTCGTCCCCAGTGTCTGTATCACGGGAAACAGGGTAGAGCAGAGGAGTGACCAGGCCTTTGTGGGGATGCTGGTACCCCAACACCAAGTCCTCCAGTGTCCGAAAACAATTCACCTGCACCCCTTGTGTTGTCTGTGAAACACAAACACAACAGCAGCATCTAAATGTGAAAGCCCACACAAACTGAAAACACATGTACTGTAGGTGGAAAAAAAGACAAGCAATGCAATGCACTGATGAATCAATTAAGCTCTTCAGTTGATTTTGACTAACAATTTCATTTTTTAAAAGGATGTGCATAAAACAGGTAGTAGCGAAAATAAATGAAAATCTGCAAGGTTATGTGTGTATTCAGACAACATGTAGTACCAAGGCCTCATTCAGTTCCACATACAATGAAACAAAAAATTAAACTTGTTGTGAAACAAAGGTGAGAAAAACTCTTCAACATATTGCCTTTCAAAATACCTTGAGAAGACTTTGCAGTGTAACGTGTGCATTAAACTGGACTGTAGCCTGATGGTTAGTGGATGTTTCACACAGAACCCCCACCCCTCTTCCGAAATCATGCATGGTTGAACAGAGCAGAAATATTTATTTGCATGACAGAAAAAGGCACACACAGATGATGTGCTTTGATAAAAAGACACCCCGGAGGGACTTAGAAAAGCTGTGGCCTGCGCCCCAAAGGAGCAGTGACATCACTGACAGCTACTTCCTGGATCCAGCAACACTTGGCTGTCATGTTTCAGTGTGGTCCAACATTCCCCGTCAGTCTAAAATGCCCCCCTCCCCAAAAACCCAAACACCATTTGGCAAAGGACTTTTTAACATGCATACATTCACACATTTAGGCCACAAGCACAAAAAATGATTTCTCTCCAACTTTCCACAAAAACCCTGTACGACTACACTTCAGTGGAACTCAAAGCAGTACGGGCAGCACTTAAGATTTAATAAAGGTGCTGGCATACATGCTCACATTACTACTATTCATATGTTAAAAATAGGGTGACCATACGTCCTCTTTTGCCCGGACATGTCCTCTTTTGAGAGGCTGTCCGGCCTGTCCGGCCGGCGTTTATAAAGTCCTTCAAATGTCCGAGTTTTTGATCTTGCCTAGCTTGAGCGCGTCACAGACCAGTGTATTTATCATTCACGTTGAATGGTTCCTTTGGAAACACGCTCTGAGAGGCGGAGTTTGAGCCGAACCTCGGAACGCTCCACACTCCTCGCCCGCTGACAGGCAGGTAGGCACACTGCGAGAGAACACTCGAACCGAAAGAAAATGCCGAAACACAAATGTCATTTCACTGATGAAATGCAAAAAAACAAGTACCCCTGTTTTTGTCCGGGTCGTGTCAAATGGGAGGCAGAATGTACAGTCTGCAAAGCTGGGACTTATGTCTCTGTGGCTAATAAGAAAAGGAAAAAAGGGGAAAAAAGGACTGTTGACTTGAGGCATTATTTCTATATTTTTTTCATTTGCCATTAGACACATTATTTTGAAGAATGGGCTAACTGAACATTGAAGAATAGGCTACCTCTCTTTTTTCTTTTTGTTTAATATTTTGAGGCATTATTTCTATTTTTACAGAATTGATAATTGGGAGGTTATTTTGAAGAATGGTACTCTACCTCACTTTTCCTAACTAAGGTGTAAGTGTCAGACTTAAGAGAGATGATTATTTCTTATTTTATTAAACATCTGAATACATGTGTTCCTACACAACTTGAGTCAATAACTATTAAAGACTAGAGCATGCCATATTTGTATGTGACTGATTATATTGTTTAGGAGAATTGCTTTAAATTAATAAATATATTATTTATAAAGCAACTGTTTGTAAGTGTTTTGGGCTATTTTTCTGTATATCCAGGTAAAGTGTTCTTTTCTGGGGAATTCAGAATATCTGTTTAACTGAGTTTGAAGCACAGAAAGCCCCCTGACCCACGGAAACCCCTAAAAATTGTGTGTGTGTGTGTGTGTGTGTGTGTGTGTGTGTGTGTGTGTGTGTGTGTGTGTGTGTGTGTTGGGGGGGGGGACTGAAAGTTTTTTGCACGCGAGCTGGAAGTGTGTCCTCTTTTCAGAGAAACAGAATATGGTCACCCTATTAAAAATCAACATGGTACACATTAGACCACAATACAGAGAGAGCCCTTTTCCTGTGCCCTCTTTTAGAAGTTTTTGTTTTGATTCTGCGGTCAAAGAACCCATTTTCTGGCTTTAACTACCTGTCTGTTTTGCTAGGAACTCTTCAAATAGTATTTTTTTATACCACAAGGATCTCTTGAAAAGCAATTAAAAAGAAATGAAAAGGAATAAGAGACAGTGAAAGACAAAATTGGCCTCAAAATATCTCCATGGCCCTCTTGGAAAAACAAAGAGGCAAGCATGCGACTAGTGAGTTAGTGGAGCAAATCCAGGGAGGGAAAATACGTACTGGAGGTTTATACTGATGGCAGTGGAAAAACAACTGAAATAGCAACAGAGTTTAAGGAGCTTCATTGGAAAGCAAAGGATTTTTCCAAGTCAAAGGCTTAAAAGCATCTGCCAGACAATCGTTATTAAACTTGTCATTGAATTTCAATATGCAGACATAGTTTTTAAAAGGCAGATGATTTGCAGTTTAAGACCCCAAAAAAGTTTATTTTCTCACTCTCTTGCTATACTTACCAACTGAGTGTGTACGTGTGCACTTTTGTGGTTGCAAACCTTATGTCGGTGAGTGTTTCTACAGTCTAATAATGAGGTCATTTGCTGACTAAATGACCCCCTGCTCAGAGCATGGCTCACAGTCTACCACATCCAACAGACCCGTTATGTATAATACAAATAGACCCATACAAACACATAACAAATAAGCACACCCATTGGTCAGTGACCTAGTGTGTGGGTTGAGTAGGAATCTCTGAGACATAAAAACAATTTCTCCTCTGTGCTGCTGAGCTCATGCTGTGAGCATGCAGCCACATGGCAGAGATGCCATTCAAACAACAAAGTTTCTGCAGTCGTAACAGAGTCTGTACAGAGAGGAAACACAAATATGTTCCTGTTCTCCAACACAACAGGCAAAAACAAACCATTGTGTGATCCTTCTAACTCCATCTGACCAGCTTTGTTTCTCCCTGTGTGTACAGTGTGTGCTAAGGCCTCAGACATTTATTGTGTTTTTCTTTACTCCTCTTTCAGGCCGAGCATTAGGCATCATGGGGCGATTTACACTCACCTGAACTGCTAAAAGACCATCCGCATCAGGAAGAATACGATAGGTGTGAACATGACGTTGGAACCTTCGGAAAACAAAAATAACGGTTATTATTGCCATTGTAGATCACTACAAAAGCATTCAAATATTCAAAGGGAAAACATAAGATTTACATTTCACTTTGGATTTATTTTTTAAAAACAAACCACATCCATAGCTGCAGTTAGACTTTCTTCACAAGGCATCTGTTGTTCAACAGATCATTAATGATGCAGCTTGTTTTAGTTATTCAACATGTGGGGGATACTTAGATCACCATCAGCGTCAGTCACTTCAGAGGAATTTGTTTCAGGCAGTACATGAAGATGAACGGCAGTTTTATTCAATCTGCTACCGTATTGTACACAGTCAAAGTGGAACTGTTACAGTGGAAGTACAAAATATAAATAAAAATCAACACCAGGGACAAATGTAATAAACTAAAAGGAGGAATGAGATAGTGAGAAAAGAATGAAGGGAAAGAAGGAGCACTGTGAGCGGCCAGGCTCAGCTTTCAGGAATGTATCTGGCTTGGGCTGATGAGCAGTCAGCGTAGTGCGGTTGCTCAGGCTCCCGCCCACTTTCAGGGGCCCCAGGGAAGAAAGAGGGGTAAGTGGGGAAACAGGGAGTCATAAGCTAGGGTTTGACTGGCTGAGATGAACTTTACTTGGACAGAACAGGCTGACTAGTCTGGAGAGGGTGCATGTGTGAAGCTGGCCCAGCCTTTATGCACCACTTTTAGCCATAGTAGCTCCTTCGCTGCCTGTTGGCAGATGATGGTGAAAGTGATGGACGTGACAGGGTAAGTGTAGCTGTTGAATCAATTTACAAATGGGGACATTGTATGGAAATTAATTTATGGATACCAATCCTGTAAGTCAAAATCTAAATGTTTCACAAGATCACATTTACAGTTATAGTTTTTATACAAAGCAAACGTTCTCTGAGTGTCTTCTCACCTAAGTCTTTACTTATTTAACACATTGTAAAATAAATCACTAATCAAATATTTGAAGTAGGTGAAACAAAAAATAAGACATATGAAGCAACATTTAATAACAGAACTGATTTGCAGTGAGCACAGACAGTCACATTTCCTTGCATTACTACAAAGGCTGTAAATTCAATGCCGGCAGGTGCTCATGAAGAATATGTTATTGCTTCCATGATAATAAGTATCACATACAGGTTAAAGTGTTTGATTGTGATGTGTTAGACTGCCCGTTTTGTAAGCAGGTGAGTGTGCGTGTACTCACAGCAGGCACAATGCATAGGCTCCTGGCACAGACTCACTGTCTCTCACTAGGTAGCTGCCATCCCTCCCTGCTCGTGCCAATAAGTCCTCTGCATGCACACGGCTGATGTCACGATGATACCATGCTGCCGTAGCCATGGCAATCAACTTTAAGAGATATGTTCATGAAAATAATCCACATGAGGTGAAGAACTTGATGTGACAAGTTTAATGTAATTTCACTGTCAGACCTGCTCAGACTGGAGGTCTGTCACTCCAGTCATCAGCAGCAGAGTGTGTTGAGCGGTCTACTTTAGTGTTTAAAACCTCCCCATGATCCTCTTCTTCATGACCAAAGTGTCAGACAGACACACCTATCAGCTTGCACTTCCTGGGTCCCTGCTGGCTCCTTCTGGGTCACACATGCTGTTGCGCTGAATGAAAAAAGAAGAAACATCCAGCTGATTGTGAGGTTAGTCCACTCCAAGAACGGCCTGATCCTCAGCAGAAGCTCCGGTCCACCTTTTGGGTAATATCCTTGTTTGGAGAGATTTAGTTGCAGCTTTTGGTGGCAAGTTGCTGCACCCAGGTGGGTGTGTTGCTCCAACAAACACAGACCATCACAGCTGTGTGAGGCAGGGAGAGAGAAGGAGGTAGAAGAAAAATAGCGAGAGGTGCAGAGTCTGAATGAGCCAGCCACCCCTGAGGCAATGACGGTGCCTCCAGCTTAACCACAAACACAAGCCCTCCTCTTGTCCCAAAACAAAAGCCCCACATGCAAACAACAGGAAAAGAAGAACCAAGAATGGCAAAACAAACAAATCAAGCCGCGCACACAGCGCCTACACAGTCACACACGCACACAGCAGAGACAGAAACATACCAGATGGAACTCAGTCAGCACTAAAACCAGACAGGCATGCAACAGAAACCAGACTAATTCAAATGATTTCCCAGCTCTGTTGCCATATAAGGGAAAAGAAACACCCTCCAAAAAGTTCAGCTGATGACTGCAGTGGTCTTTGCTTCTTCCAAGCCCAGATTCCATTTAGGCTAAGTCTGCTTGGATGCAGGCTACACCAAGGGTCTTACTTTCATGCTGGATGTTTGCGTGCTGGCGTGTGTGTCTTGTCAGAAGAGTCCCGTCTGCCTTGGCGTGGTCTCCAGCGGTTCTTCAGAGTGCTGTCAGAGCAGAGGGAGGGAACAGAAAGGCAGAGGACAACCCCGTTAGAGAGCAGAGCAGACAGAGGAAGTGACTCGACATTCCAGATGGCGGACATAGCCAGGAGAATTCTTGTGAGGGGCTCAGCTTCACCACCAGTGTGTGAAACAGCAAACTACTTCCTTTTTCTCCGTCCTGTCTGTTTTCTTCTTCCTCCCGACACCCCAACTCTGTCCCTTTCCTCAGATTCCAAACAGAAACCACAGCTCTTCACTCTCAGGTGAGCTTTTTGGCTGATCCTCTCTTTCTTCCTTCTTATGAAACATCTTCATCTTCAGATATTTCATCCTCTGTCTGGCATGTTTACTTCCACCCTTTCTTTGTCCTGTCCCCTCCCTTCACTTCCCTTCCCCTCTTGCTCACCGCTTCCCTCTGAGCAAAACACAGTCTCCATATGGTTATGATCATCCTTAACTTTCTTATTTTTGCCCTACTAGAACATCGCCCATTATTCAGCCTTCCTTCGTCCCTCCCTCTCCATTAGCTGGAGCGTATAACTCTGTGGGAAGCTGTTCAGTCCCACATTTACTGTTTTGCCTCTCACTACTCAGCAGAAACGCGCCGACCACCAACCACAGAGCCCATAAAATAAATAGACGCAAGTCCATCCCAATCTGATGATGCATCTTCTTAACCCTAAATCTATAATCAGCTCTTTTTAGTATTGCTATGTGCTTTGTACAGCAAATAATAGAACAATATACAATATCTTGCCTGTGACACTTGAATGAGTCAAACATTGAAATGCCAACATGTCCTAGCCTAGCCATGCTAGACCCATGTTTCTGACGGCACAAGGGTCTAGGGAAGCTCGACAGGGAGGGAGGCGGGCTAAAAGGTT
This sequence comes from Acanthochromis polyacanthus, assembly GCF_021347895.1. Taxonomy (NCBI): domain Eukaryota; kingdom Metazoa; phylum Chordata; class Actinopteri; family Pomacentridae; genus Acanthochromis; species Acanthochromis polyacanthus. Next base: position 15,723,578 of record NC_067122.1, read on the forward strand.
GTCTATCAAATCCCTCTGCAGCAATTGGGTAGGTATACAACCAATCAACGCAACGAATAGGCTGACGTAGTTCCGAGAGCACCGGCGGATTGTGGCTAAGTCCCATTCATAGACTGTATATATAGTGGACGTAGCATCTGGCTCCAGAATTGAAGCCAACCCGGAAGTGTCAAAAACTTGCAATATCCCGCCGTCCGCTAGGGCTGGCTCCAAAAAGCTTTTGCTCCATAGACCCCAATTCATTTTTGGAAAAAATAAAATTTGATAGACTGACTTTCTACAGCTCAGGATTTTTTTCCTGTTAGTTTTCATGGTCAAAATGAGAGATCAGGTGGCCGATCTTAAAATAAATCACTGAATTTTAAATAAATCGTTAAAGTTGGCGGAGCCAGGGGGCGTGGCTATACTTGATAGACAGCAGCAGAAGCCTCTGCGGTAAAACGTGGGCGGGATAAGAGAGTCCTCAGCCAATCCTGCCCCTAGTTGCTCTCCGGTCCAGTCTGTTTGATGACGCTTTTTACGTCACTGGCTCCAAAAAATCCAAAACGGCGACCAGGAAGTAGCAAAATCCAGGCTTCATTTTCTCGCCGTTGAAACCAACGGGTGATGTCACGGTTAGTTTACGCCTGGTCCCATTAGCTTCCCAACCAGCGGAGCCGCGGAGCCAACTGGTATATTAAGGATTTGCCATATCCCGTCGGCATAAGTCCAAATACGTCTTTCTTCTCAATGAAACACTTAAGTGCCGTCCTTTGTTTATCTTTCAAGTTGAATTTTAGCTTCAAATCTTTAAGGGCTGTGGCCAAAGCCGAGTCGAAAGATAACTGTTTATTGTGCGCTGGTTGTTTCTGTCAGAATCGTCACGCCTCTGTCGTCACTTCGTTACGCCCGCCTTCTGACTCTACACTTCATGGTGATTGGTCCGGCCAGTTTTAGGAGCATCCAGCCTCAAGCCTTATGGAGGGTAACTAGACCCACCCTGGCAGAGAATTAAATTTGTTGCCGTGGGTTGTCTAGCGCGGCTAGGCTAAACATGTCCACAAAGATGATGAAAACATGCTGATTCGTAGTCGATATTAAACAGGGATCATTATGTTGACAAAGTTGGTTTAGTGTATTAATTTGCCAACATGTACTGCTTGTGACTATTTTCAAAGTACAACTGAGACTGAGGGGAACATCATAAGTTTTGCGTGTTTTTAATGAAAAAATTTTTTTCCCAAATATATAAATTGAACTTGTAGTAGCTCAAGATGAATATTTAGGGTAAAACCAAAGCTATTATTTATCTGCAGGGAAACATGAATGGGTGCATCAAAATTCACAGAAATGTGTTGAATAATTCTGAATAACCACCATTTAAAGGTCACTGGGACACCAAAGTCAGTAGGATCCATTTTCTGTATACAACAGATGATTGTATGCAGTATTTTTGCGATGTTTCTGGGATAAAAAACTTCAGCAAGGTCATCAGATAATTCATCCTCTGGGTTTCATAGTTTATAGGTGGTGATAGAGGAAAAACACAAGGATCACTAATGTCAGCTGGAATGTTTTAGGAACATCTTTGAACCATAAGTATTGTATAAAATGTCATGGCAATCCATTCAACTCTTTTTGAGATATTTTAGCATTGCACCAACCAGCCAATAGATGATGAGATTTTTATGACCGCAACAGACAAATACAGGTTGGTGACAAATCAAAGAAAACGCACAAACACTTTTCCCCTACAGTGAGGATATCTAGTGGCTCTGTTATGCTTTGAGGGTGTTTTACTGTCATGGTTTGGGTTCACTTGTGGGTTCGCGTGTTCAAATTGTTCTGAGTGATATTTATCCTATGCTGAAACATTTCTACCCTGATAGGAGTGGTCTCTTACAGGATGAAAAGCCCCCATCCACAGAGCAAGAGAGGGAAGTGAATGGTTTCATGAAAGTGATGTGAGTCATATGTTACGGTCTTTGCAGCCAAAAGAAACCAACCCAATTCAACATCTACTTGAGATTTTGGACTGATGTGTTAGACAGCACTCTCCATCACCATCATCAAACCATCAAATAAAGGAAAATCTTTTGGAAGAATAGAGTTCATCGCTCCAGTACAGTACCAGACTTGGAGAATCAATGCCAAGGTTCACCAAAGCTCTTCTGTCAGCACACGGAGGCCCAACGCAGTACTAAAACATGTTGCGTTGGTTGTGACTTTCATTTATTTCCTATCTGTTTATTATCTACACTCTTCATGAGAACATGAGCTGTGGTGAAGACCCATATCTGATACAGGCCTTGTAATATTTTCCAAAACCACAAAATTTCACTATCATCACTGCAAAATCCCCTACAGATAGTTTTCTCATTTATCACAACAATCATGCTCAGAAGCAGCAGTTGTGTGGAGTTGATTTGGTTCCTGCCGTGTCTGTTACTTTACCCAGTTCTACCAAATGCTCTGCTTATGCAAGCAATGGATTGGACGGGATACTGACACAGACAGAAACAGCAAGATGTACTCCAAGAACACCTGCTCGCTTTCATTTTCCATGCCAGCAGGCAGATCAGCTTTTGAATTTAATTATTATTTTGTTTAACTAGAGTCAGACCGCCTTATCTAGATGAAGGAGATGCTTGAGGAGCTGTAGTTTTTCCAATTTCTAACAGGACTTTTGAACATTTCACATAAATACATGATTCTATATCTTATAATTCAGGCCAGAAAGCAGGACAGGGAGTGATTATATGAGAGACAAAACACAGTATACATTAAATAACTAAGTAAAGGAAATTATTCTGATTGAACATAAGCTGTTACCATAAGCATATCCGCAAGAGGATAAACCTTTCCTTAAAAATTAAGCAATATTCAAAACATCATATAGAGCTAGTCATAGTTGTTAAACTGTTCCAAAGTAAGTCACATCATGAATTAGAACTGTGTGATGAGTAAGTGCTCTGGTTGAGAATGTGTTCACAACAACTATCTTTCAAGGTGATGGCACCAACAACCATTTAGTACCAGCTGGGTTTGTCAGCAGGAGGTGCTAAAAATACAGTAGGCTAAAGGTCACTGGGAGCTGCAGAACCCAAGGGATATAAGGCCAACAAGTAACACTGCTGTAACTGCCTGACATTTAGTCTTAGTTCACATTGAGTAGATATTTCGAGTGCACTAATATTTTATAGGACCGATGTTGACCTCATTATTATACACAAAACTTTGTTGAAGGTTATATGGATAGCTCTTCACACTGTTTACTATCGGTAAGAGGTTACACTAATTGGCTCAACACTTGTAGCGCTGGTGTTTCTTTTAGCAACAGCCACTACGTAACTGCCTCAAATTAGCAACACTCAGACGACCAGCTTGTTAAGAAGTGGTAATACCATGGTGTTGTAATGCACTGGGACAAGTCAGCAGTCCCTTCAAGAGACAACACTTTATATAGAAAGAGTTCGCTTGGAATGGCACCAGCTTAACTATAAGGGGCTTATGGGACTGTACGTAACCTCCCTCAGTCAAAACTGGAAAAAGTCAGTGAGTGCAGAGACTGGAACATTACGCAAGACTGCATTCAGTGATTTTATCCTGAAAGAATTAAGTTAATTTCAAAAATACAATTGTACATAGTGTATCTCAACATATTCAATGCAATATAGGAGTTAAATCTCTGAACATTACAAACCTATAAACAGCATTCACCACAAAACTAATTATCGTTGAAATGGATTTTAAAATTTTTTTGTTTCTCTTCAAAAAATAAGGTAACAAAAGTGTGAGGATTCATCGCAAAAGTCTGAGCACTGCCAGTTATCAGGTGTTGCATAAAAGTCACATGCTCCTCGTAGAGAGGCCATTGCTCCCACATCTCCACTCTTACAACATTGGTTGTTTGCTTTAATTTATTAGAATGGCTTCTAACGAGTCTAAAGCTCATTTTACACAGCTCCTTAGCTGTTTGAGATTTCAGTAAACTAATGTGTATGTCTACCAGCTGTGATAGCATGGGCAGTATTATCTTCATCTTGTGAGTTTCAATGTCATCAGGACAAATTGTGGTCCTGGAAACACCCACTGTAGCATGAAGTACAGCAAAAAGTATTTTTGAGTATGTTAACAGCGGTCGTGAAACGATCAGCCAGAACAAACCACCTGCTTAGTACTGTCAGCCCTCCTCATGTCACCAAAGCTGCTCTGATCCATAGTGGCATGAACGCCACATGACCTCTGAAGGTGTTCCCTGGTATCAACCACCGAGACATTTGCATTAGATTCTTTAAGTCATGTAAGCTGCGTGGATTTGACAGACTTGTTTTTCCAGCACATCACAGATGCTCAATCGGATTGAGATCTGGGGAATTTGGAGACCAAATCAACACCCTGATCTCTTTGTTGTGAACTATTCTTGAACAATGCTTGCAGTGCGGCAGGGGGCATTTTCCAGCTGATAGATGCCACTGCCATCAAAGAATACCACTGTGTGTGTGGTCTTCAACAAAATTTAGGCAAATAATACATGTCAAAGAAATATCTACATGAATACTAAGATTCAAAGTTTTCCCCCCAACCATTGCCCTGAGCATCACACTCTCCACCACCTTGTCATCTTCCCACAGTGCATCCTGCTGCCCTGTTCCCACTGGGTAAATGACATGCAGGTACCTGACCATCCAAATAACTAAAAAAAAAAAAAGTTAAACATGATTCATCAGACCAGGATATTTTATTCCACTGCATCATGGTCCAGTTCTAAAGAATTGTAAAGTACATGACAGAGGTCAACCTGACCTGTCTGCCTTATATCCAGCAAGCTGCAATGCATTGTGTGTTATGACACCTTTTTTCCATGGCAAGCCTTAAGGTTTTAATCTCTTTATGCTTCAGTTGCCCATCTTTGAGCCTTGGGCACCCATTATCCTGCGAGTTCACTGGTTGCCTTTCCTTGTACTAACCACTGCATACTGGGGAAAAAATCCACAAGGCTTCCAATTTAGGAGAAACTCTGCCCCAGTCATGTAGCCTTCACAATTTGGCCGTTGTCAAAGCTGTTAGACCATTTTTCCTGCTTCCAGCACATACCTTCAAGAACTGACTGTTCACTTACTGTCTGGTTAACTACAACTACAACTTCACAGGTGTCACTGTAACAAGATGATCATGGTTATTCATTTCACCTGTCAGTGACTTTAATGCTATGGCTGTCTCCATCTATGGACAGATTTTAGCAACGTGACAACATCACAACTGTGCAAGGTAAAGTCAGGAAACTTTACAGGTATGTAGCTGCAATAAAAATGAAGGCCGAGTTTGAAAACAGCTGTGGTACGAGTACTTGCAGAACACTTATGGATCAGAACGTCAACATTTTGACAGGCAGGTGAAATCCCATTCCAAGATGGTTTCTAGTTATTGTAGAGTATAACATCGAATGATTAGAGCTTTAATCTTCTAAATAGCTTAAACACCTTAGGGATGATTTGGCAAGGTAATTCACACTCCTGCTGCCTCTTCTAACAGCCTTAAAGAGATCTCATAACCTTGTCCCGATATGACAGTTGAAGGGAGATCGACACAAACATCCACCAATCTCATTCATTATCCTTAACTGCCAAGTTGTGGCAACATATCCATAAAACCAATCATCTAGCTCCCTCATTAATCAATGGATTTACCTTTACAGCACTGAGCCAATTCAGAGGCAGTCACTGCCAATAAATGTAGGTTCTTCAATATACCTGAAAGCTGGGTCGAGCTTGTGCTGCTATCCTAAATGACATAGTCCAGTTTCGCTGTGATAAAACTTTGAGATTCAGGTAGTTCTTTTCTTCTCATGAAGTCAAATATTCTAAATGTTTTGGGCATATGGCAGTGACAAACAGAAATCTGACCCTAACTGGGAAAAGGTCCAAATTCCAAAGGTGGGCAGTTGAAGTTTATATAAGCTGTATTACATTGTTGCATTTCTCTCAAATAGAAACCTCAGCCTTCATTTAGATAGATAGATAAATTTATCATCTGTTCCAAGTAAAAACAGAAATTTGCCTTTTGTCATGGCGGTAAGACAAAATTTTGTTTTAATGGCCTGAAAGTTTTAAAACCAAGTGCTGGTGTTACAGTCCCATGAATTGGCACAAATCAGACAAGACAGTATACTAAATGCTATTAATTTGCTAAAAAAAAAAAAAACCTGCTCATGACCATAAATAACAGAACTGATTTGGTAATGAAATTGATGTCAGCTGTAAGACCCAGTTTATTACACGGCAGTAAGTCAGCATGTCACTTAGCTTTCTGTAAACCTCCCATAAGCGCAGACTGTACAGGGCTTTTGTGAGAGAAACCATCTGTTGGCCTGGCTACCACAACAACTAAAATCCAACTAATACCGCTCTACTCCAGTCTAATCTGTAAGAAAGGAAGTCCTTGAACATCCACACAGTCCATTCACAAGACAATCTTTTCTGTCTAAAATACTCTAGGAGTATTTTAGAACTAATTTACACTTAGAGCAAATAATGTATGCAATACATACATGCAATTTTTTACCAAGTTTTTACAAACACAGACCTTTAAAAAATTGAAAGTCAGAGGAGAGGAGAGACTGTCATATGCTCCATTGTTATTTCTAAATGATCCTTTCATAAGAAAAATCTTTTTTACACATACATATAAAGTAATATAGAAAACGCACAAGCTGAGCATTGTTCAGTCATGACATTCAATCAGTGCAGGTCAAAGAAGACATGTATTTCTCTGTGGTTTCCATTCATGATTCTGACCTTGTTCCTGCACAAGTTACCATAAAAACTGAGCGTGTGTGTGCAAAGTGTGAAGTGCATAAAATTAGGCATCCAAACATGTATTTCAGAAAAACTGGGACTGATGCAAAAACAACAACAATGACCAGTCTAATTTTACTCCAGGACATGGCCTGTTTTAGTCCATATCTGTCTCAGCTTCAAGACTGAAACTACCTACAGCTTTGACCTCACGATTTTGAAGTCACATACACAACAGTATTTTTACCCAAGCTGTGGACGAAAACAGTAGTGTTATAATGAATTAATCAGATTTTCTCTGAAATATCCTTCCCTCAGGTAAGCTGAAGGGAGGGATTCTAGGTTGGGAGGTCAAGGTATAAAAGCAAAGGGAAGGCAGTGACTGGGAATCACTCACACTAACAACAGGGAGGGATTAGAGAAGACTCACTGACAGAGCTGAGGACACGGTAAGCGAGTTGATTCTCCTACTGACTGACCTACTGCACATTAGAAACAGATCAAGAGTTTGATAATTCAAAATCTGAATCATTGCATTTAGTGAAGATATATCATCGTTGATACTTCACAGGAATATATACTTAAACCACTTTTGTCACTGTTTGCATTATCACTAACAAGAACTACATGCCAATACGTTCAGCTTGAGGAATGCCGTCTTAATTGTTTTACTTCTAAAATCAGAAAGGTTTTCTTCTTTACAAGGAATGCATGAAAAATGTTGGAAGCATGTCTATAGTATTGTAAAGTTTTCACCTGATGCACAACAGTCACACTGATACACTTGTGATGGGTCTCCTGAATTTTACACATTTTTCAGTCTTTTTAATGCTTTTGTTTACAGACTGGATCTCTAACTTGCCAGCAAGATGTCAAAGTAAGTATAAAGGATTTTAGCTAGTAAACTATATTCAGTGAGAATCCTGATAGTAACTAGTTTAGATTTTTAAAAAATTCCTTCTTGTAGTGGTGAAAGGCAACATAATACCACAAATGGAAATCGAATACACCTGTTTAGCATCATTATAACAGTAATACTTTATGCTGTCTCAAAATTAACAATTTCTCTTTTTGCAAAAATGCCCGACTTCAATCATTTGTGTATGAATCTTGTATTGAGATATTTAGTATACAATGCTGACAATTATTTTTTTAAATAAATTGTTTCTTGTTTCATTTCATAGAAAGGCTCATGCAGGGATCAAAGTGATAATTCCTTCTCAGGAAACAAAAAGAGTAGTTTAGATGTAACAATTTAACATCTCTGCAGTGTCTATGATTCTTTAACACTTTAATTATTTTACAGTTTTCACATATTGCATTTCTGTGCTTGCACTAGGGAAAATTTGTCTCTAGCCACTGTGGCTAAAGTGCTAGAATTTTGTTTAGCCACATTTTTTCAGTATCTGTACTGTGGCGCACAAAATTTTGAAAAAATGGAGTCCTTTTCCTGCATTCTGGTGCATTTTGAGGCCAAAAATTATGTTCAATATTGCTTCAGTTTATTTCAACATTTTAATTAAAAAAGTACATATGATATTTTTATTTTAAAAAATTCGGTATCTTTCTATTTAAAATGATTTTTCAACTCTTCGATCGCCCTCTCCTTGTCCTCCTTGTTGTACGCCTTCCCGGGGTTAGTCCGAATCCTTTTTCTGATTGGCTGAGACGAGACACGTGACAGTGTGTATCTATTAATGATCGGAAGCATTCGGGTTGTTCCGGTTATACTCGGTAGCGTTCTTCAGTAAAGGAGACGCGGTTTGTTATTTTCTTTTATTATTGCTCGGCAAATTACGAAAAAGTTGTAAGTTAACCCTTTATTCACATTTATTAGGCAAAATTTGCTTCGCCACCGTGGCTAAACATGCTAAAAATGGCTTCGCCATCCTGAGGAAAGCTTCGCCTATGGCGAAGTGGCGAATGGCTAGCGCAAGCACAGCATTTCTATATTTGTATATGGTATGGCTGTTAAAATAGACGGTGTGGATCTTGGAAGAGAGATTAACAAGACAAGCTTTAACAGGATTAATTGGCAAGCACCTGAAAGAGGCAAACACCACCTGGGATTACCTCTTTCTGCATGACATATGCTGTAATCACAGTCACTTTGCTGTATGCAAATGGGCAACAAATATATCTTAACCCAGAAAAATAATCTTTGCATTATGATACAGGACTTGACACATATGCATTCAAACAGCATTATAATTATAATAAATGCACCCTTCACTGAGTTCTGCAATAAAACATCATCACTCTTTGTTTTGCAATTCAAAAAGGATAGCTGAAATTTAAAAAAAAAACTGAACTATTTTATATAATGTAACCAATATGTCTGAACTCACCAGAATACAGTGATGTCTTGTGTCCAGATTAGACTCTAGTGCCAGCAGGTCTTTTCCATTTTAAGCACTAATCCATCCTCACAGGAGAGGAATAAAACCATGGGTAGACAGTAGGGGGAGTTTATCCTGTAATTAGAAATGACAACCATGGTATGTTGTAGATGTACAATAAGATGACACAAGACAACTTTGGACACAGAAAAAGGACGTTTTTGCTATGCACTAACAAAAACAACTATACTATGGAGAGAGGCACATTTGGACTTGGCCCTGAACATGTTTGTTGCACTTTTAATCAAATATGTTTCGAGCAACTAGTCAGATTCAGAGATTCATTGTGTTTTACTTTTCACTCTTTTCAGAGTATTCAAGAAGACCAGTGGGAATGGACATGTAAGTGGCCTCAATATAGTCATTACAGGGCACCCCTTTGGCAGAGGGAGGAGTGCAATTTGTATGTCGCTGTTCCAACTTCCAGAAATAGCTCCAAAATTCTTGTAACCCTGGTGAACCGCTTCCCTCTTTGCTTTTTTCCATTTCTCTCAGATTGCCCTGTACTTGGGGAAGAGAGACTTTGTGGACCATGTGGATTCTGTGGACATAGTTGGTGCGTGGCACAATTTCCTCTACACATATGTACACACTGTGTACATGAATCTTTTGAATGGAAGGCCGTTAAATGATTATTCTCCTATTTGCAGAGGGGGTAGTTAAAGTGGACCCTTCTGGTCTTGAAGGCAGGAAAGGTACTTATATTATATACACTATCAATTAGAAGCACTATAAGCCATGAACCATAACAACACAGTCTATAATGCAACTATATCCTTTTCCATTACAGTTTACGTCTACCTCGCTTGTGCCTTCCGCTATGGAAGTGATGACTTGGACGTCATCGGGCTGTCCTTCAGGAGAGACATCTGGGTCAAGCGCGTTCAAGTGTATCCAGCTACAGAAAACCCAACTAAAACACCAATGCTGGAATCCCTCCTAAAGAAAACTGGAGATCAAGGATGTCCCTTTGCGTTCCAGGTGAGGGAGCATAATCTCCTTACGTAACATCAGCTGAGTCCTGGTACTCGGTACAATCTTGTTTTGATCAAGCACCAATCTTAATATCACTTTTACTATCCAGTCATCATTTTAAGTGAACCATTATGAATGTGCTTTGTTTCTTCTTGCTTCAGATGCCAACAGATCTTCCTTGCTCAGTGTCATTACAGCCTGGGCCTGGTGATTCTGGCAAGGTACACCTACAGACCATTTTATTCTTTCGCACATACACTAATAACAAAGAATAATTTATTTGGATTTTGTTCTGTTGTAGGCTTGTGGCGTGGACTTTGAGATTAAAGCATTCATTGCCAATGAAGCAGACAATCCAGATGAAGTGATTGACAAAAAGTATGTCTGCTTCTAGTTAAGTCATACTGTCAGTGCACTCTGGGCAATCTTGAGCTAAATAAATAACATGCAGAGAATCATCAACTATGTCTTTTACCTGGTCTTAGGGACACTTGCCGACTGATGATTCGTAAAATACAGTTTGCACCAGCTAACAACAAGGCTGGACCCAAGGCTGAACTCTCAAAGCAGTTTATGATGTCTGACAAACCAGTTCATTTGGAGATTTCAATTGAAAAAGAGGTACATGAAAACAGTATTTTTGGCGTTGTAAAGGTTAGGTTATTGCTAAATTATTCTAAATAGATTTTTTTTATTTATAGTGTTATTACCATGGAGATCCGATCACCGTCAAAGTAAAAATCAACAACGAAACCAACAAGACCGTGAAGAAAATCAAAGTCTCTGGTAGGCAACAAGAAAATGGTTAAAGCTTGATTTTATTTAAAGTTACATATAATAGACCCTGCAGAAAAACGAGATTATGCGATCGCATGAATTCCTGCATTAATCACCAAAATGCCGCTGATTATGCGGGGGTCAATTATTTCCCAAAAGGCCGCATAATCCCTGCAAAACAGCACATAATTCCCACAAGAATCTCACATTTCCACGAAAAAAAAGAGAAATATGCAGGTCCCGCTTGATTTCACAATTCTTGCATAAAATGAGAAAAGTATAACCAATATAAATGGAGTTGTGAGGGAGTTTTTATGTGACGCCCGGCCTGACAGCATCAGTTCGCGCATTCACACACACACTAGAAGCACGAGCTGATGCGGAGTGCGGCGCTCAGAGACGAAAAACAAGAATGGTGAATGCTCTAAGATCACATTTACCCACGAATATTTCAGCCTGAGACCGGGCAAAACAGTACCCAGATTTACTGCACGAAAGTGGGGGGAAACTTTTTTGCACCCCGTGCACCATTGTTCTGGAGCACCGAAGAAAATCAACCGTGTTGCAGCACTTCTCCACGACTTCTCCAGGGAGTGTGCTGTGTGAGTGCGCTGTACAGGTGTGTGTGTGTGTGTGTGTGTGTGTGAGTGAAGGAGCGCACCGGGGTGTGTATGCGTGTGTGTGGTTAAACCCCAATACAATTTCTTAAAAAATGAATAGGAAAGTGTTTTAACCTCAGTAAGGGATGTGTGTGTCCTAGTAACAGGATGTAGAAGAAGAATCGCCTTTTTTCCCCAATTCTTACATATTTCCCATCTTTTTGCATATTTCACAACTATTTGCATACTTTGCAACTTTTCGCAATTTCCCTGCAAAAAATGGCATAAAACCCCGCGTATTTATTCGCACTATCAAGGATTTTAGCCCGCGGAATCAAGGATTTTGCCCGCGTTTTTCTGGAGGGTCTAATATACATAGTTTATATATATTTTAATCAACACCTCTAATGTGAACTATTTTATGTTTTTAGTCGAGCAGCTAACAAGTGTGGTCCTCTACTGCTCTGACACTTATACCAAGGAGGTCTGTTCTCAGGAGTTTGCGTAAGTAAACAGCATTTGGATCATTTTGGATTCAGTTTTATTAACTAACTGAAATTGCCAGCCCATAAAACTATTCTTACATCCCAGCATCTTTACATCTGCTCTGTGCAGCTGTAAAATGCTTTGTATATTATTCCATTTCATCATAAATGTAAAATATGGAGTGTGAATAAGCAAGTTAACACAAAAATGGCTTTGAAGTGAAACTATAATTTATGTTTTGTATGTCTTATATGTTATGTATTTATGTACTATTACACACAGGGAGACAGTAAATGCAAACTCTACACTTGACAAGTCCTTCCAAATCATCCCCCTGCTTTCCAACAACAAAGAGAAGCGAGGTCTTGCGGTGGACGGACGGCTAAAAGATGAGGACACCAACCTCGCATCCACAACGCTGTAAGACACGTTAGGTCTTTCAGCAGAGGGTTTACAGTGACGCCAGTACAGGCTTTTATCCTCTTAATGCCTGGTGGTGGTGATGTGGATTGTGTCATCCACTTATGGTGTCTTAAACCAAATCCTTCAGCTCTGAACAGTAAACTATTCCTGTCTCCTCACAGGAGTCAAGGAGATAAGGAGATGCAAGGAATCATCATCTCCTATAAAGTCAAGGTCAACCTGTTGGTGTCCAGTGGAGGGTAAGGCTTATCTGAATAGAAAATATCAATTCATGTTATCTTCATATTTTGTGACAAATTGTGCAAACTAATAGTTCCTTTTGTTGGGTCTCTCTCACCAAAGCCTGCTGGGTGGCCTAACAGGAAGGTAAATATTGATTTTCCTCCCTTTGTTGACAAGTGCTATTTGGGCAAAGAATAATTAAGAAAAGATTTAATATTAAATATTTAATGTCGCTTTTCAGTGATGTCACTGCAGAGGTTCCTCTGACTCTGATGTCCCCAAAACCTGCAGGTGAGTGCAGCATTTTGCACATCATTGTCATTTAAATACTTGCTCAGACTTTTCACTTCAACAAATCAGACAGTGGGGAATTGTCTGTTACTCTTCTGATCATCTTTTATGTCATGTTTCCCCCTTTTCTCTTTTTTTGTGCATGTCACTGCTGTTCACTGAGCAGAAGTGTAAGTATAAAATTGTCTCTGTGTAAAAACATGTATTTAACTGTGGTGGTGACATTCTGCAACTAATTTCCTCGTGTAATTGTGTGTTTCATGAACAACAGCACATTGGATTAAATGCCTTTTCAATTCAGGTGAGGAAAAGTCATTAAGTTTAATGTTGTTCACTTCTTCAAGGGTTGCTGTCCTTTTAGGCACCCTTAAACACAAAATTACGAGATCAACTTGATGATACATAATCAATAAAGTCTAACAGCAGTTATTTGTAAAACAAACATTTGATAATTCAAGGTTGCAAGGTCTTCTGAAAGAAGCAAAAATGGGACAGCCCTTGAAGGAGTGCATTGTTTCACTCTTTTACCAGTGTTGCATTTGTGTAAAATATTTAAGTTGAAGAATTTTAACCCTCATGAAGATTTTTTGGAAGATCCTCAGTAGCTCCTTATATCAGCATGTAATGCTGATTTGGGAAATTATGCAAGAGCTACCACTATATGCATTTGATAAAGGGCCCATGTTGTGAATAATTAAAAAGTGGAAGCCTGCATCGCATGCTACCAGTTTTAGTCCCGTCAGTCAAGAAAATTAGATGAAATGTGTTCTGCAAATTACCTTGGTGATGTTGGACTCAGTTGTCCTTTCATGTACAGGGCGGACATCAAACTTGAGTCCTCTGATTGATAACCAGCGAAGGAAAATCATCTCTCTGACAGAACTCAAGGAATTCAACACTAATGAAGAAAAGCACAAAGTGTCATGTAGTTACTGCAATGTTCTTATTTGCCCTGTACATACATATTTTTATTCATAAATCACTGCAAACGCTCCATCACTGTAAGAATGAAAACATTGTGACATTTCTCTCAATGCATTCAGACAATTGTATAGAATTAAACATGTGTTGCACAGTTGTCAAAGGAAATGTCCAATAGTCATAGAGTAGACCTTTCCGAACATGTTAAGGATACTAAATATGCAGAGCTTAATTTAACCATATTCTTTATTGTTGTGTCATTAGAGCAAGATGTGAAGAATGACTATACTGCTGTGAAATCATGTTCACAAATTACTTCTACTTGTGTCACTCTTCGTAGAATATGACAAAATAAACACAATTTCCCTAAATGTCGACTTCTTTTTGTTCATATTATTCAGTATCTTTGTGTCAACATTTCTATTTAATATTTAGTGCAAAACTACAAAAAAGTAGATAAAACACAATAACTGATAATCATTTTACCGACAAATTATATATTTTTATTTCTATGTTCGCTATCATTTTGGGAAGTCACATTTCACAATCTGTATTTAGTGGATTTATAGTTGTTCCTTGCTCTTAAAAGGTAAAGCTTCTTTGAAACACTGCTCTGAATCATGCCGCTTTCGAAAATACAAAATCATTTCTATCCTTTACACGCTGATGAGACTTTCACATGACCCGCTTGTCCCAAAATGGTGACTCACAAACTGAACCACTCTTCATTCATTTTTCCATTTCTATAACTTAAGACTTTTCCAAAACAAACCTCAAACCCACAATCTCACCTACTGGAGCTTGAAAGCTTGTGAATCCTTCAGAATTTTCTATATGATATTTTTGCATATATATGACTTAAAACGTCCTTAAATTTTCCTGAAAGTCATAAAAATAGAAAACAAGAACCTATTTAAACTAATCAGGCAAAAAATATCAGAGTGGTAATAAGGAAAGGCCATACATTCACTCAGGATAATGAATCAGCTTTACATGTAAGCTTTGGGACATTGGTGGGTTTCCTCATATGAACTGTTCACTTCAGGTCCTTCCACAACATTTCTGTTGGATTAAGGTCAGGATTTGACTTGGTCATTCCAAAACATTAGCTTTAGTCTTGCTTAACCATCCTTTAACAGAAAAACTTGTCTGCTTGTTTTTATTTTTCTTGCTGCCTGATTTACTTTCTCTTGAGAGTCAATCTGTAGACGGGTGTTCAGATATTTTCCTTCAGAATTCACTGGTATATTGAAGAATTAATTGATCAACAATGGTGAGATGATCTGGCCCAAATTAATCAAAAGAGATCCACACCAAGATAATGGATGGAATAAGGTTCTAATACTGAGGAACACAGACATAATAAACAGCATGTCACATTTTATTAAATTCTAGCCATGATTTTTAACATTGGGGACAAATATGTGTTGTTCAAACACACAGGATCTCTACATCAGAACTGAGGTCATGAAACAACCAAGTAAGCACTACGTTGGAAAAAAATATTACGCAGATGAAAAGAGTCATTGACCAGAAATCATAAGTCAGCAATGAGTCACATGCTGATGTTACTTCTGAAATGTGGTCCCACTGTTTCTAAAGGACTTGGTGAAGCTGGCAGACATTTTGGGGGACAGGATAATATAATGTCACATTCATCCAGAGTATCATGTAGCTGACTACTATGAATTAATTCAATGGGTGAGAAGTTGTCATTTTCAACATGAAGTTCTATTTTGGTTTCATCCATCAAACCAAACATTTTTCTGTTAGCCTTCTGGCTTGTGCCACACTTGGATCTTTACCAAACTGCAGACAGACATCAATGTTCTCTTTGAACAGCGTAGCATTTTCCTTCCAGCCCTGCCATGCACGCTGTTGTTTATGTTGATGTTAGACTCATGAAGAGTAACATCAACCACTATGAGAGAGGTCTTTAGCTGCTTAGAAATAACCCCAGGCTCCTTTGTGACCTTGCAGACTTACACTTGCTCTTGGAGTCATCTTTGCTGGTCCACTTCTCCTGAGGATGGTAATAGTGGTCCTAAATCTCCTCCTTTTGTACACAATCAGATTTACTGATAGAACTGGGATCTTCTCCAGCCTGATAGGCATCAATTACTTTTTTCTGAGGTCTTGAGATCTGTCCCTGCCATGATACACGTCCACAACACTGTATTGTGATGATCAGAGTTTGATAAATCCTTATTCTTGAAATGAAACAAGGTACCCACTCACACCTCACTGACATCCAATGACTTGAAAACATCTCCAATTTTTGCTGCTAATCCAAGAAGTTCACCTACTTTTGGCACAGACAGATACGATACCGATCATTTTCCTTAACGAGTAAACATCCAACCCAGTCTAATATTTGAAATGTGATGTTGTTTGGGGTAATACCTCTGCAGAAATACTGAAAATTCCAGAGGGTTCACAGCCTTTCAAAACTGTACCTGTAGTAAAAGATCTGCAAACATATCTTAATAACTTGTGCTAAAATTTAAGCAATACTCAGGCAGGTCTTTTTGTAACTGCTCATACTTTCTGTGGCCAAAATCCATGAAATTGTACCAAATGCTGATAGGTGTAAGAATACAAGAAGGCTTTTCATGGCCTTACATTTTGGTTGAATGTCAGTCGTTGCCTCTTGGTTGCGCTATTTCACTACTGTATGTTTAAGAAAACAATAGCGCTGCTAGTCCAGGATAAAGAAACACTGGTTGGTGCTCTCCGGTCTAGACATCACATCATTAGCCTGGTCAGCTAGTTAGCTGCTTATTTTGACAAAATGTCAACCACGACCGGTGGCGGAGAGTTTGGGAATCCCCTACGAAAGTTCAAGCTCGTCTTCCTGGGCGAACAGAGTGGTAAGCTGGACACCGTGTATTAAAACCAACAGTCAATTTGGTCGGATGTAAGGATGTGTAAGAAGTGGCAACATTAGCTAACTAGCTTCTCAAGTTAGCTTGGTATTGGCCAGTATGATAAAGTTATCCTACGGACCATTAATAATACGAAGCAAGATGTAAATATTTCAGTGTCAACACTGAGACTAAGAGAAAAGAAAATTAAATAATTATAAACTTACCGATTTTTCATTCTGGTGATGATGTCATTGGGTAGCTACCGTTAGCTGACGGTAAGGTAGCTAAACAATTCGCTTTTCGTCCTAACGATAAATGCTTAAAATAAGCTAAATTATCAAGTCGCATTGGCTTGTGACTTATCTCCAGAAAGGTCTGGTGCCACACTGAAGCAAATAGCATTGCCATTGTTCTTACAATTAGTTTGTGATGCATCAGCATCATCTCGTTAGCATAAGCTAGCTAGCAAAGTACTTTTAGCTAGCAATTAGCCAGCTGTGGCAGAATGAAATACACCAGCAGACACGCTAGCTGATATTGACGTTCACTGCCTTTTTACAACCTTAATGTGGTTGTCATAAGTTTGTCACGAATCATTGTCTTCAAGCAGAAGACTCTATATACGTCAGTGAAATTAAGTTTAACTATCTTCTTTTGTCAGAATAGCGCTATTCAACTCGTTAGCTTCCTGCGGCAGCGTCTTGCAGAGCCACGTCGGCCAGTGGTGTCCAGACCCGTCGGCCTTTTCCACACCATATACATGCATCTGCACAGTCTGACACTGACATAATTAATCGTGACTGTATTTTAGGGATGTTTGTACATTGTAGTAGTTACAGCCTCGCGTCACGAAACAAATGTCAAGAGTGAAGTCCTTTTAATTTTCCAAATTCTGTGACTCCACCCATATTGCCAGCTCAGCGTGTGGGTTCAGTTGTCCACACTGCATCAGTGATAATAGCAGTTTACTCACCATGTGATATCACTGACTCATATCGATTTATTCTTTTCATATTATACCAAATTACAGTTTAAATAATTCAATATCTAATTTTACAATTAAAATTTTGGCTTTGGGTCTGGACTACTTGGATCTAATCAGGTGCTGCTAAATTTCTGAACTACTACTGAACTGTTTCTGTGTTTGTCTGTGTAGTGGGGAAGACCTCTCTCATCACCAGGTTCATGTATGACAGTTTCGACAACACTTACCAGGTAAAAAGGAATTACAACGCAGGATTAGTGTGCCAATTAAGTCTACTCTGATCCTTTAAGTGTATTCTGAAACAGACATTTTGACATTTTAAGCACAAACATAGTCAATAGTGTTAATTAAAAGTAGCTGTTTCTTTATATTCTAGGTGTAGGTCCTTTGTTAGCATGCACGATGACCTAATATCTTGGTACAAGTGAACAGTACATGAATAAGTCACTGAGTGGGCTTAAATGCACATTAGAATCTCGGTTTTGAGTCTTCTCTTGATTCATTATGTTTACATGGAACCTAAGAATCCAGGTTATCCATATCTCTATGTACAGGATCATTACAGTATCCAGGTTTCCGTTGCTGCACCATTTTTTAAGATATTATCTGTGTTTCTAAAAACCAAAAATACGCACAACACATAACCAGGATATGACAAAAATCTCTTAGTAACCAAGATTTTACAGAACATGTAAATGCACACACTGATAATGTTATAAGTACCACCTATGCTGTTCCTTCAATGACAGGTCATAATGTTGTGATAAAGGTTAAAAGATGTTGAACACGTAATTGGTTTTATTAGCTCTCCTTCAATATATATTATATATGTCATCGTTATCAATTAATGTGCTGATATCAATGTTAAATTGCCATGATTGTCTTACAGGCAACAATTGGCATTGACTTTTTGTCAAAAACCATGTACCTAGAAGATCGCACGGTAAGCCCAGTCTATTTTATTTTCCTGTCATCATTTCATTAGTGAGAATCGGTAGAAAAGCATACATCTGCTTTTTTTAATGTAGTAGCCATCATTTATTTTCCTGTCACCATTTCACGTTGTGCTTTTACATTTTCCTAGATTTTGCCATTCATTTTGTTGAACGTGTGATCATGTTTTTAGTTCCTATCATATTATCAAGATTTTGTTTTCCTTCCATCCCCTGGCTGGATCATGAAATGCCCCCTCGTACCCACATTTGTTTCATGGCTGGCCACAGATCCGGCTGCAGCTCTGGGATACAGCCGGACAGGAGCGTTTCCGCAG